>NC_080800.1:26570676-27253533 GCF_028018385.1 Neofelis nebulosa | reverse complement strand
GAAAAGGTATCGAGGGATTATCATCTAGTGGGTCCAGGCCTACCCTGGTGACAAAAAGAATAGAAAATTGCCTTCATGAAGATCAGGGTCTCGGGACAGGCCAGACGATGAACTGATAAATAGGCAAGTACGTATGCACTTTGCATTTGTGATCTGGGCTAAGAGGGAGGGGTGCCGAGAGGGAGAAAAATAGGGGGAGCTTCTTGAAACAGGGCAGACAGGATGGGCTCGCTTTCACAGTCACGTTGAGTGAGACCTGAGGTTCACGAACGAAAGCCAGCGAGGCCGAGAGTACAAATGTAAAACTCCAGGCTGAGGGAACCACACAGGCGAAGGGTCTAAGTCAAGAATAAGTTTGGTGAGTCGTAGGAACGCAGCGTCTTCCAAGTTCTTGTTAAAAATGCCAGCTTCACGGAAGCACCTGGGTGGCTCCGTCGGTTAAGTGTCCGACTCCTGGTTTCGGCTCAGGTCATGATCTCACGGTTCATGAGTTCCAGCCCCACGTCTGGCTCTGTGATGACAGTGCAGAGCCTGCTTGGGATTCTCTCTCTCCCTCCCTCTCTCTCTCTCTCTTCTTGCCCCTCCCCTGCTCATGCTCTCTCTGCCTCTCCCAAATAAATAAATACATTAAAAAAAAAAAAATACCAACTTCTCAAGTCCACCCTAGATCTACTGAATGGAAAACACTGGAGACGGAACCCTGCAGGCTCTGTGTTAGCAAGCCGTCCGCATGATTACGGCGCATGCTCTTACTTGAGAATCCCTGCCTTACGGGGATGTTTGACCCACGTAGGGAAAGGTGAGAGCGAGACAGGGGCCGTGGCAGCAGAAAATATGGGCACAGACCGTGAACGCTGTAGGCCAGCGGATACGTTTGCAAGTCCAAAAAACCTATCAACTGTAAACCTTAAGCTGTCTAAAATAACTCCTGAATTTGAATATCAATGTCCTTGTGCTTGATATTTTTAATGGCTTATGGATTATTACTTATTTTTAAGTAAGTAAACAGATTTCATTAACTGACATTTTGCTTGATGTTTTGTCACATATAATTAAGATTTCTCAGAAGGAAAATATTGGCATTCCTTCCCTTTCCTTAGCAGCCTAAAAACATGGCCTGCTTGAATGATTTATTTATACTCATTACAGGCCTTTTTATTTTAATTGTGCATATTTTGCAGTTAACCTCTGCAGAATACTCGTGAACTACCTTCTCATTTGTCTTCACTGTGCCATTCAAAAGCGATGGAAAACATGAAATCTTTTTGGTCTTTGGTTTTGGGGTTTGTTTGCTTCTTTTTTCTGTGAAGAGAAAATAATCAGCAGTCACGGTTAGGATTATAGAAACAAGTTTCCAAGGAAATTAAAGTCACTAAGGTCTGTACGGCTTGTTCTTGTAAGTAAAAGCCTCTCCTTCGTGATCAATTCTGTCTTCTTCCTCCTGTCTAATTTATATCTGTGAAGGTGAAATGCACAACATGCATAAGAAAGAAGATAGATACTATTAGTGTGGGAGCGCTGTAATTCAGCTGTTACTTCCAGAACATTGAGGTGGTGAGCTTCCGCGTGAAGCCGGGTCCTGAAAGATGACGAATCCTAATGGATGCAAATGAGAAAGTGTTAAAAAAGAACTTCCGCCTTTGTGTTTGGGTGTTGCAGTCCTGGCTCCATAAATAGAAGAGAAACTAGAAATCATTTTTCATAAAAACATGAGGATTCTTGATGGGAGAAACACAGCAGTTAATTGCTATTCTTTTAGTGCCACAAATTTCAAGCGTGGTGACTCTGAGGGGAAACCATAGCTGAAATGTAATTACTGATAATTGTTTGGGAAATAAAAGCACCCAATTTCTTCATGCCTACACACTGCATATTGCTTTCCTAAAATCTAGTGGGTTGATTTTGTTAACTTAACCACCTCCAAGTTATCCTGATGATGCTACATCTAGGTCATTAGTTCTGAGTCTGTTTCATTATTTCTTGCCCTTATTCTGTTTGCTGGTCAAAAGCGATCATGCCCAAGTATGAAAATGTACAAAATTGCCCTGAAAACTGAATGCAAGGAAGACAGTGAAAAGAAAAGGCATAATACTTTGCCTTCAGGGTACTAATGATAAAAACTGATGCTGAAATGGAATGCAGTCGCATCTCTATTAAAAAAAGAGTATGTGTTTCAATGGCATAATTTATTGTCAAGAATGTCTACCAGAGGCAAAAGGGATAGGAAAGGCAGGCGGATGTACTCAGTCTGCAGACTACCCCCGTCTTAGCTCCACACAAGCCCTCAGCATTTAGCAGAAATCAAGGAGTTAATATTACAAAAAGGGTCTCCGTTTTGTTGGAGATCTATGGGATAGCCTCATAATGTTAGAAACGAGAATTCACATAAGAATCCTCTTGCAAAAAAAAAAAAAAAAAGTATCTGACATCTGAAATCCAAGGGTAAAGGACATGAGCCTAAGGCAGTCGGTGTCTGAGGCCAGTGCTGCCCCTCCGTCCTGGGCACCACACCAGACATTCAACCAGCCGACATAAAGAGCCAAGAATTAAGTTACCAATGGAAGTCTCCAAGCCCGATGCCGTTCATGAAAGGCTTGCCTACATTTCATCTTATGTTTCTTTGTTGTTAGTCCAATGACATTTGGCTAGCTCATGTCCCCAAGGTATTTTAGAAGCTTCAGTAGGCCTCGGATCCTCTGAGCAAAGCAGCATATGGTCCTAGACTCTCTTGGCCCCAATGGCGGGTACTCACTTCCGTCAGGATAATGTACCCATCCAGAATTGCAAAAGTTACCAAACACAGCTGGGCTGTACCTGCCCCCAAATCTTGAGTAACTAGTTTCTATGAGGCCTTCCCTGAGCCACATGTAGGAGTTCCAGTAACAGTACTCCAGACCTGTATTTGCAGGACATGATTTCCATTTCCTCCCCCTCGCCTTCTCACTACTAATCCAGTGTGAAAAATCCTGGGCCTTTTCCTAATGCCTCCTTTTTTTTAGACTGCTTTCCAGGGGTTTGAGTTCTCAAACATTTGTTCTATAAGGTTGTATCATACAGAGAAATGCAGTTAGTCACTACTTGATTTCTTAAAAATATTTTAGTGTTTATTTTTGCGAAGGAGAGAGTCAGAGTGTGAGCAGGGGATATGTATACGTATATACATATACGTATCGATATGTATAGATATGTAGCTATACATATAGATACATATACGTATACGTGTGTGTGTGTGTATATATCCCCCTCATATATATATATATATATATATATATATATATATATATATCACACAATTTATACATAAACTCCTGGATGGCATTGCTAATCCATGCATCCCAGAGTCTCCTCCTCTTCTTGCCTGCTGGGGCCTTTCTTGGATTATCCTGGCCCTGCACCGCTGACTCCCCCTGCTTTCTCTCCATCTACAAGCCTCATCTTCCTTCACCTCCCTCCTAATCCAGTTTAGATTCCATGATACGTTTTTCAGTCGCATTCCAGCTAAAATTTAAACTCCCTCGCCCCTGACAAAGAGGCACCTGACATGACCCCAAACCTGGATCAATTGTTTTCTCCATGCTTGCAAGGAGCACTGTTGGAGAAAGAGAAAATGGGGCAGACAAGTTCAAGATTTCAGAAAAATGTTGGTCCTCGGCCTCACATGGGCCCTCAGCACTGTCTCGCAACCTCACTAGTTGCTGAGGTGTGCTTCTCTCATGGTCTCTGCCACAACTAATCCAAATGTTCCCACTCACCCTGAATTCGCGTTTTCATTCGATGAGTATTTGTTGAGCGCTGACTTTATGGCAGTTCTGTTGCTTCATACTTCGTAGAGGAACTGAAGGCCTTCGAAGTAGGGGTCCCTTGACTCATCTCTTTCCAATCCTTTAAATGGCCCTTCTGTGCCGTGCAGACTAGTCTCTTAGCTACCACGTCAAAGCTTCTCCCTCCAAAATGATGTTCCCTTGTTCAAAGATAATCCCTTTCTTTTGTTGTAACGTGATTGATGACTAAAGTTC
This sequence comes from Neofelis nebulosa, assembly GCF_028018385.1. Lineage (NCBI taxonomy): Eukaryota > Metazoa > Chordata > Mammalia > Carnivora > Felidae > Neofelis > Neofelis nebulosa. The sequence goes on along the minus strand of NC_080800.1, from coordinate 27,249,517 downwards.
TAAATCTATATTTAAACAAATCTTTAGCTACATAAGGATAGGCAACGATCTGATAGCCAATTTAATTTCATAAAAAGAAGAAAAACTTGACATATCGGTCTTATATATCATTCTAAATCAGTACTTTTATATCTATAATCAGACAACATTTAATGAAGTGAAAATTCTGCCGGCATGAAACTAGTCATAATAAAATTAGACTTGGTTTGCTCTTTCATGGAGAACATATTCCAGATGTTTAAGTGATTCAAAGAAAAGCCACAGTATAATGGCTCCCTTCAATGTTTTCTCACTCACTGCCTCCAAACTAGAATAAAATCTAATGAAATTCTGGTAGTATTTAAATAGCACAGGATATTGTTCCGAGTTAGCTGCGCTTTTTGACATTTGATGTTCAGTGTTTAATAATTTGGACATATATTTATAGGTGTGATATCAAAATCTCTAACATTTGAAAGATAGGCAAACACAATGTTACATCCACTTAAATGACACAGTACCCATATTCATTTTTTACATAGTACGCCTTGTGACAGTGTTTAGGGGGCCGTACTTCTAGGCTTTGACTGTCTATAGCCATGAGCCACCCTCGGGTGGTATGGCACCACCACCGGAACCTAGGGCAGATGCCAAAGTGGAGGGTGACTTGGAACACTCTCCTATCTCCCTTTTCTCTTCCTCTTTTCAACCGCCCGGTTACCTTCTTTCCTCCATTCTCGTGTGCCCTCATGGTGATTTCTAGATGGCTACAGTTTTTCTATCAGGCTCATGGGGATATCTCCCCAGAATCAGACTTCACCCCAAATTATCACTTGACCAACTGACCTCCCCACCCCCAGTCAAAGCTTCCATGTATCCTACCAGAAATGTAATCCAGATGAAACTAAACATACGCCTTTTCTTCCCCCTTAGTTAATGATGATCCTAGTAGCCGTTAACCGTGGTAGTCAAATAGCGGGAGTAAAATTTATTTCCTCTGTTTTGGCTGAAAACCTAGAGTTCAACAGTTAATTGAAAAAGTCAGTTAAATCAGGGAATCATAAAAAGTAGGTCTTAAACATCTTATTCAATCTTAAAATAGTCACCAGTATTTTAGCATCGTGTGAAAGTTTCTTGTTTAAGTGTAGATTCACTGATTGGACTCCTCTGTAAATCACACTGATGATGAAGAAGTTTCGATTTCCCGTTCCAGTTTCTGTAATGTCGACAGAGTCCGTCAGGACAAATGGAAGGCATTCTGTGTACAGAACGCTCCTAAATTTTTCGCAGAACTTTCCTCATCTTTTCCAGTCACCCCCATTCAACATTTGCTTTTCTTTTTCTTTTTTAAACACCCTTCTAGAGTGTTCGACCTGGTTTTTGTAGAAATAATAACTTACTTTCTTTCAGACTTAAACTTCTTTGGACCGTGAAATCTTTTAAATTATGTAATTGCAAAGCTAACTGGTGCAAACAGGTTCGAGAACATACCCACGCCTGACAACTCAACTGATGGGAGCTGAAGGCTGTACGTAGTGACAGATAGCTCTATCGTTTTACTTAGAGGCTGTTAGTTAGAGGTCTCGGTCACTGTGATTCACAGGGAATGAAGACTGGCTACTCTGGTGAGTCTTAAGTGGAGATCAGTTAAGATAACTTCTACTGTAATTGCTGGATAGGAACGATGACAACGAAAAGAAGCCACAAGATCCCATGACAGGGGTGGTGCGGTGGAGGTAGAGAGAGAGGGAGAAAGAGACAGAGAAGCAGAGGAGAAGGAGAGTGAGTGTTGTGATTAATTATGCATATTGGAACTTAATTTTTAATCACCTTCATCCTCCAAAACGCCGGCGCAGGATTAAAATCTGAGTTGACTTTGAGGGGAGGAAGTGAAAATCAAAATCTTGTAATAAAAGGCATTTGAACACGTACATTATGTCATCCAAAGGGAGCTGAAACCTACATGTGATGAACTGAGATGGCTACTCAACTTAATGGCCGAGAGCCACGCTAGTGAAGAGAGATGATTAGCATCCCGGGTTAATCCACACTTTTGTCGGATTCTGCCTGGCTGTCCTGCCATCTCTGCGATGGTTTCCCATTTAAAATTCCCACTCGTATGATATTTATTTATGTTCACTACAAACACACGTTATTATCCAGAAGAGAGTGGTTCCATTTGGTAACCATTGCCCTTGTCCAGGCTCCTCCATTGACATTTAAGAAATCTGTCTTCTAACCTTTTGTTACACAAAACAAAGTGATTATGGGTCATTTCCTTGTAGAGATATGAATTTACATTGATGGCTTTTTACCTCCCGCCATGGGATTCTTTTAATCCGTATATTTATTTATAAGGCAATGGAATAATAATATTTAGTCATTCCCTATAAAAACTTTCTCAGTTTCAGACTGATTCCTCTGACATTCCACTGACATGAAGTTGAAAAAAGATCAATACATAAGATGGGATTTTTTGCATGTGTGTGGTCAGATAGAAAGATTTCTTTTGTTTTCCTTTGTTTTTATTTTTTATTGATATGTAATTCACAAGCCATAAAATTTGCCCTTTAGGGGCACCTGGCTGGTTCATTCTGTGTGGATCATTCGACTCTTGATCTCAGGGTCATGAGTTTGAGCCCCATGTTGGGCGTAGAGTTTACTTAATAAAATATATATATATATATATTGTGCGACCTGTGCTGATCTCATAGTTGATAGGTTCAAGCCCTGTGCCGGACTCTGTGCTGACAGCACAGAGCCTGACTGGCATTCTCTCTCTCTGTCTCTCTCTCTGTCTCCCTCTCTCTCCTGTCTCTCTGCCCCTCCCCCGCTCATACACACACTTGCTCTCTCGCTCTCTCTCAAATAAACTTTAAAAAAATTCACTCTTGGGGCGCCTGGGTGGCTCAATCGGTTGAGCGTCCAACTTCGGCTCAGGTCATGATCTCGCGGTCCGTGAGTTCGAGCCCCGCGTCGGGCTCTGTACTGACCGCTCAGAGCCTGGAGCCTGTTTCGGATTCTGTGTCTCCCTCTCTCTCTGACCCTCCCCCGTTCATGCTCTGTCTCTCTCTGTCTCAAAAATAAATAAATGTTAAAAAAAATTCACTCTTTTACAGTGTACAATTCAGTGATGTTTAGTCTCATCACAAGATTGTGCTATCAGCAGCACTGTCTCATTCCAGAACATTTTCATCACTCCCAAAAGAGACCCCATGATTCTCTAACATAAAATTTTTAGTGACCAGTTTTTTAAAACATTAAGTTCTATAGAATTATTATCACAAGGTCTTAGAGTATCTAAGAACTATATAAGAGTCTCATACTCCATACATTACCACATTTTAGTGGTGAGATATTCAAGTTGATTTGACAGTTTGAGAGGACAATGCCATTCTTGTTTAGAATGCACATCCTGGCTCCTTTTATTTGGAGTGGGAGGGATTCTGGAGGGTTATAGATGAGGTCAGTGTAAACAGTGGCTTCATCGACATAAGGAACCAGAGAAATAATACCTGCCAGGGTCGAGCAAGTCAAAGCAGCACATAGAACCAAGTAAGTGATGTTGTCCTTGTGCATAGACATTACATTACACAAACTGTTCTCCTAAGTGAGGGAATCTGTCCCTTAGAAATTGCTCATTGGAACATTTGGACATCATGCATCATGTTAAAGATCCATAAATGTCACCTCAATAGGGTAAATATGATGCATGGTAATATCCTCCCCATATCTGCATAGGGTTCTTCCCCGGACAGCCAAGAAGCCCCACGGGAGCCTTCCTAAGTCATTGCCACAAGGACTAAAATATCAGGGGACCAGGAAGTCATTCTTAGGGCTTGAAAAAATACCCTAGTCTCTAAATGAATCTATTTATTATGCATTTGGTACAAAATATGAATGTAATCTTTTCTGACTGAGTATACCTTTTTATTGTAAAAAAAAAAAAAAGAAAAAAAGGATCCATTTCTGGCTGGGAGGTGAGTCGAATTTAGAATCTAGCAAGATATTTTTCCTGTTGCTTTCCAATCCAGAATTTTTTTTTGGAAAGGTATATAATAGTAATTTGTACTCTGGAGGCAGGCAAACATGGATGCGTGTCCCAGGCTCCTCAATTTTGACCCACTGAACCTTGGACAAAATATAACCTCCGTAAGTTGTTTTCTCGTGTGTAAAATGAGAGTTCTCCAACTATGAGTCTCATAGGGTTATTCTATAGGGATAAAACTGGATTATGGAGACAGAGCTCATCACAGGATCAGGCACCTAAGAAATGCTCATTAAATATTCGTGATTATTATTCACCCATTCACAAATGATCAGGGTAGTAATACCACTATGATAGAGCAAACATCACTGACACTCCACCCCAAATAGAACGAGATATCTTGTAGTTCGCATGTGTCTGTTTTTTTGGCTTGTAGTGTTCTCATTTACCAACTTGCCCTTGACTCTTTCATACAGGTGCTTCGAGGAGAAATTACACCTCTGAAAGAGAATGTCAGCTACGTCAACGACCTTGCTCGCCAACTCACTACGTTGGGCATTCAGCTGTCACCATATAACCTCAACACTCTGGAAGACCTGAACACCAGATGGAAGCTTCTGCAGGTAAGCACATTATGAGCATTACAGTTCCTTGTTACGTTGAGAGGATACACAGAGAAAGCTTGTTTGTAAGGAACAGTAAAAGTAATTTCTTCCTGTGATGTTCGCGATAATATTTCATGAATGTAGGATAGTTTATATTCTGCAGTAAGATCCTCTATAATGTTCTAAAACCTTTTAACAATAATTTTTATAAATAGCTTCAAGTTAGACCTTCCTATACCTTGCAATAAACACGGAAAATAATGCTGAATCGCGATAGAAGGACTTAGTTACTGTCATACAATTACTTTGTACTATCGTTGCTTGGATTCTTTAAACATCTCTACCTTTGGAATCCTAATTTAAACACCAGTCAATGGTAAGACATATGCTAGAATCATTTTAGAAAGATCACTCTGTCACAAACCTACACATGCAGGTTTTTTATAGGTGTGCATAATAAATATAGGGACCATAAGCATGCTCAGGGTCACATTTACTAGCTGTGGGACCTTAGGACCCTTCTGTGTTTCAGTCTTCCATCTGAAGAAAATGCAGACATTAAATGTTGCATAAATTCTAGCTCTTAGAGTTATTGCAGTTATAATTATTATTATTACAGTATACAGCCTTTGGAATCAAACTTACTGGGTGACCTTGAAGTCACTTGTCCTCTCTGGTTGTCAGTCTTCTCATCTCTAACTTGCTTGCTGTAATATTAAACAAGTTAATTCATGTAGAGTTGTTAGTTCAGAGGCTCATAGTAAGAACTCAGAAAAGGTCATATGTCTCTATGTTCCCTATGCAAAGGATACTGTTTAATACCCCAAACCCTAAAACTGATTTGACCACAGAATTAGAGAATTGTTTTCTCTTCTTTTCCAGTTTCATAGGATGCAGAGAGTATGCTTCTGAGGACAGAGAGGAAACTGGGTTTAAAAATATTTGCTTTCAATGTTTTAATAAAAAAAAAATGATAAAGCAGATAACTTTTCGTATTGGCAGCCCATTTAGGGGTATGATTGAAAGTCCTGTTCAAGAATTTCTAGACCTTTAATAAAAACAAGTTCCAAATCCAAGACCTCTTGAGATCTCTTATAATTTAATTCCCATTGTGATGGATAGTTTTGAAATATTTGTATGATAGATGGTTATAAGTGGCGTTGACCAAAGCAAGGCAATATAGTTAAGCGATTACATGCCTTTCTATGTCTGTTAGTTTCATAGTGGCCAAGTACTGCTAAGACCTTATCAATTTCATCCTTAGTATGTTTTTAACTTTAAGCATAAATAAGGAAAGGAATAAATGTCCAAGGAAAACCAGTGGCCATCTTTGTTCCATTCAAGCATTCTTGAACTAGATCTTAAAATTTCTTTTGGAGAACCAAATGCCGCATTTGCTTTCAGAATGTAGTGACGAGATTGGTGATCATGGCATGTGAGTTTACAAATGAGGTCAAGAGATTATGACTGATAGGGAGAGTTGGGGTTTTTTTTAATTTTTTTTTTAGTGTTTATTTTTTTTATTATGAGAGTTTTTAAAAATCAGTGCCAAGTGCTCCGTCGTTGCACTCTTTATTTCAGAGGTAAAGAGTGAGAAAATATTAATAGCTTAATTGTCACTTGTTCTTTAAAAAGCGTTGAGGACTTGGTTATAAGTATAGGGCAGTACATGAAAGGAGCCGGTGTAGTGTAGTAACAAGTAGACTGGAGGGAATAGTATGGGGCCTGACTTCCCACTGACGCTCAGCTGTTCTTCAAGACCACGTTGTCTTGAAAAAACCATTTATCCTCTCTCGGCTTGAATTCCCTCATTTGTAAAATGAGGCAATCCATTTGGTCTCAGGTCACATCCAGCTCAATCCAGTGATTCCATATCTGGCTATCTGGGAGAGACACACATATGGCAAAAATTGACTTTAGAATCAATACAGTTGCTTCCTCTATTCATAATACAGATGTGGCTTGTTGGAATTGTGTTTCTCCTTCTTTCCTTTCAACTTTTAAACCCCTCATCCCAAACCCACGCATACACAGCCTCCTCATACTAAACAGTTTGATGAGTTTGCGGTACAAGCTTTTATGGTGGCAAATTTCACACGTTGCTGTTTTGGGACCTGACCTTAAGGATATGCTTAAAAAGTGTTTCCAGCAGAAAGCTGATAAATCCAAGGTTTGGGGTCGCACGTAACTGAGTCCATTTTTTTCTTTGACCATAATTGTAACCACTCTGCTATGTTGTCAGCGGAAGTCCTTGTTCAGAAAGGGAACAAAGCCAAGAAATGAGGTTCACATCAAATAATTTCATCCCCATTACTGGAAGAGCAAGTCATGTGTTCTATCGACAACATTTTACAGTTAGAATAATGTACCTGACTAAAGAATCACCCAACTTCTGTGGAGGGACGTTTAAGCCCATCATCATTATAACATTATATTTCTATAAAAATAAAGAATTTAGTCACTTCCGGGGTGCCTGGGTGGCTCAGTCGGTTAAGCGTCCGACTTCAGCTCAGGTCACGATCTCGCGGTCCGTGAGTTCGAGCCCCGCGTCGGGCTCTGGGCTGACGGCTCAGAGCCTGGAGCCTGCTTCCGATTCTGTGTCTCCCTCTCTCTCTGCCCCTCCCCCGTTCATGCTCTGTCTCTATCTCAAAAATAAATAAACGTTAAAAAAATATATAAATAAAAAAATAAAAAATAAAAAAGAATTTAGTCACTTCCAATGCTATGCCAGTCATGAAATCATGATAAAAAAAATAAGTACAAATTCATCTCTGCTTCTTTGTCCACAAAGACAAAGAAAAACTGAGAAAGAGAAAGGAGGAGCAATGGGGAGGCACATATAAACCTAAGAAGACAAGTCTTCAATTTGGGCAAAATAGTGTAATAGAAGAATAGTACCAGGCTATATCTACTTGTTACCAGAATATCCTGGGTCGAGTTACACAACACATTAATTTCTATTTAAAAAAATTTTTTTAACCTTTATTCATTTTTGAGAGACAGAGTGCAAGCGGAGGGAGAGGCAGAGAAAGAGGAAGACACAGAATCTGAAGCAGGCACCAGGCTCTGAGCTGTCAACACAGAGCCCGACGTGTAGCTCGAACTCACAAACCGTGAGATCATGACCTGAGCTGAAGTCAGATGTTTAACTGACCGAGTCACCCTGGCGCCTCATTAATTTATATTTTAATTTTTTTTAATCTTTATTTATTTTTGAGAGAGAGAGAGAGGGGAACAGAGAGAAAGGGAGGCATAGAATCCGAAGCAGGCTCCAGGCTCTGAGCCGTCAGCACAGAGCCCGACGTGGGGCTCGAACCCACAAACCACAAGTTCATGAGCTGAGCCGAAGTCTGATGCTCAACCAACTGAACTATTCAGGCACCCCTTTTAATTTCTATGTTAAAAGAAAGCCATGCTGGGTGTTTTTTTTTAAGCTGTGTGTAACATCAGTCAAAATGATAGAAACAGATAAGCCATGTAGATACGACAACCACAGCAGAGTGTAAGACACAGCCACGATTTATCTATACACAGAAATACAGTGTATGGAGAGCTCTGAATTTATTTGGAATGCGCAAAGAGAAGGTTAGAGGCATTGGTTTCGCTGTTTGAAACTCGGTGGGAATAAAATCCCATTTTCTCCCTCAGAGGGGACACATTGGTAGGGATGTTTGTGCTAGACCATATGACAATGTGTTTTGGGTATAGGAAGCCATCATTCCTTGTAGTTACAAGGATTTTCATGGACATTATCTCATCTAATCCTCATAACATTATGAGGATTACATATTATCACTATTCCTTTTTACAAGTAAGGAAACTGAGACTTTGAAATAATAACCGACACAATCACAGTCACCGGCTCGTAAGTGTCCATCAAGGTGTGAATCAGACCTTCTGAACCGTGACCCCTCGCCCCCGACCTTGTTTCTTCTTCTCCAAGTTCTATTTAATTCGGACTTAACAAAGTCATACTTTAAAGCTGGTTTGGGCACCACAGGTATGAAATACCTGGCTTTTTCCACGCTTCTCTTTTTTGAATGATCTCAAGGATCTTAACTTTGAAATCTCCCTTTTACAAGCCAGTGGGTGAATGAGCTCCTCCTCCCAGTGTACCCCTTAAAATTCACACCAGTAGTTTCCAATACAAAACGCTAAAGCATTACATTCTTCGTTGTCTTTAGAATTCAGCAACTGTCCTAAGGCCAACCAAAAGTGATTTTAATGAATTAGCTCTTAAAGCGGAACCAGTGATAAGACTTGATCCCGTAGACGTGAGCATCAAAACCAACTGGGAAGAAAGTTAAACTGAAGATAAGCTTTTCTCATTTTGAAGCCATGCATACATGTTTAGTGATGTAGTCATGCGCTTCACTCACCAAGCACAAGCACTAGGGGGAATAGTCTCCTCCTATTCTCCTCCTACAGCAACAGAAGCTGCAAATACACTTTAATATAAAGAGCACGTGCTTTGTTGACTGTGGGATGTCTGGAATGCAATCACTTGAAAAGTATCGACTGTGAAGACCTTTCCAGGTCTGACCATCTTTAACTATGTTTAAGGACAGCCTCATGAATTACGTATGTTTTGAAAGGTTTCCTAAGATTCTTCCAAAGTCAGGCAGACGTACTCCATCTCCACATCTGTGTTAACTCTCTGCCAGAAGGATCTAGACCCTCATCTTCGGCACACACCGTTCCTTCTTTCCTTCTTTCCTTCTGTTTTCACTCGGTCAACTGTGTACCTAGTATATACTGCAGTGGTCCTATCTGGTCCAAGGACATACTGACCCAAATCCCCTTTACTGCTTCGGCCATCTTGGGAAAAGTTTAATACGTGGGCTTTCTTTTATGGCTTCCATAATGGCCCATCCTTTCTCCCTTTCTCCATGTCGTAAACAAAAAAATAGGCTCCTGCGACCCTAATACGATAAAAGTACTACCTTTCCAAGATACCTGACTTAGAAATTCTTCCGTAATTTCTGACTAGGAACTTGATCTACATTATCAAACTGGTAAGATTTGTAGAAGGAGATGGGATCATATTTAGCTAGCCCACAGAAATATTTGCATGGCTTTGTTGTTTAGAAATTGAGCAAGAGTTTTAATTGAAGAATTAGAAACTTCCAGCAGAGCAGCTAATGGTCTTTACTTTGGTGAGATAGCTTTTCAAAGCAGGCTTCTAACTATATATTTGTACGTCCATCCCTGTCAACCTTGAGCAAAGGATTGGAACTTTTAAATGTGTTGACAGATTTTGAACATTTTCTTCCTACTCTTTCATTTTTAAGGATACCGTACTAAGCATTTTGCATTATGGGCAAAATGCTTCCTTCCTTCCTTCCTTCCTTCCTTCCTTCCTTCCTTCCTTCCTTCCTTCTAGGCAGGAAGCCTAGGTGAGTTGTGCCATCTGTTCTGACAAATAATGCGGACCTATTACTAACGGAGGGTAAAGAGAGGACATCCGACTTCCATCCCTTCAGTTTTGCCAAGGATTGGTTCTACCAACGTCTTCTTAGTATGTCCTTTTTTGGCTGTTTCTTTTTTTTAAGCATATTTATTTATTTTTTGAGAGAGAGAGTGGGAGAGGGCCAGAAAGAGAGGGAAAGGGAATCCTAAGCAGTCCCCATCCTATCAGCGCAGGGCCTGATGTGAAGCTCGATCTCACGAACCTTGAGACCATGACTTGAGGCGAAGTCAAGAATCAGACGCTTAACTAGTTGACTGAGCCACCCAGACACTCCCGGCTGTTTCTTTTAATGTACCTCAAATGATTCTGCCTGAGGTGAGACCGCAGAACCCAAGAGAAAATGAGGAGTCTGAGGCCACTCTCAAGGGAGAGGCATTTTCCTACATCAGTGGTTCTCAAAGGTTCATAGGCATCCGAACCGCCTAAGGACTTCTTAAAAGACAGATCACTGGTCCCCACTTCCAGAGTTTCTGGTGCAGGAAGTCTGGGCTGGGGCCTGACACTCTGCATTTCCAAGCAGCTCTCAAGCGAGGCTGATGCTGAGGATCCAGGGACCACACTGTGAGAAGCACTGTCCTACATTAGGCACTTGCCAGGCACAGCCAACTTTAAAATGGTGTCTTCCATAAGACACTTTGAGAAGTTTAGAGTCATACTGTGGAAAATAAGCCTGCTGCCACGCAGACGGCTCTGTGTTACAGTGTTACGGTGCCTCAGCAACGTGGAGACCCAAGCCCTTCGCTTGTCTTGCCGGCAGGAAGAGGAGGGCAAAGGGAAACTTCTAGTAGATTCCTTTTGGTAGACTTGAGAAATGTTGTGAGTTAGTTTACATAACAGGTGTCAGGGACTCCGTACCCAAACTAAAATATTGTTATGTTGGTTCCATGTTGAGGTGATAATATTTTCATATATTGGTGAAGTAAAACAGATGATTGGAATTCATTTCCCCCACTTCTTTTCTATGACTATTCCGATTTGAGTATTTTTCTTGAAAATGGACGAAGTGAGCCTGTTGCTTCAAGTAAAACAACGGACAGCGTTGGGTCCTTTGTACTTTTTTCATGTGTCTGCCAGAAAATTTAAAATGACATAGGCAGCTGTCATTATAGTTCGATGGGATAGCCCTGGGCTGGGCTGTAATTTGCACAGATGTAGCGTGGATAAGATTCAGCAGCAAAGCTTGTTAAATCACCTTCACTGCCCCCTCCCCGGCCCAGAGGAGATTTAGTAGGTATCGGGTGAAGCCTGAGATTCCTTCCATCAAGGTCCTGGGAGAAGCTGTTGAAATAGAAGTAATACTTCTCTCAGGTAGGGATCCTCTGATTTTTGGCAAGTTAATAAGGGATCCACGGGCTTGAAACGATAGGAGGCCACCATCCAAAACTGTTGTCGCGGTGTAGGAAAAACTACCCGAACACATTCTAAACTGTAAGTAAAAAGACTTCACCTGTAACATCGAGTCGGATGCACCCCCCTGGCAGGAGTTTTTCAAAAGCTCCAAGTAAAGGAAATGAGAAGAACAAAGAGGAAAGAATGTGTTTTGGAGAAGGTTAGGTCAAAGGATTTGTTGACATTAGGAATAGAATGAAGTCGACTGACTTCAGCTCAGGTCATGATCTCACAGTTTGTAAGTTCAAGCCCCACGTCTGGCTCTGTGCTGACAGGTAGGAGCCTGTTCGGATTCCGTGTCTCTGTCTCTCTCTGCCCCTCCCCCACTCACACTCTGTCTCTCCTTCTCTCTCTCAAAAATAAATAAACATTAGAGAAAAAAAAAAAGAATGACCCATGAAAAAAGGCCAGTTAAGAGGTAGGAAAACATCTTTTCAGTGAGGAGAAAACAATCATTTATGCTTAGCCTCGTCTCTGTTAAAAAAAAAAAAAATTAGAAGGAAGTGAACAACTCCCTTTAAAGATTTGAAAGAATGAGGAATACGTGAATCTAAAAAGTCCAAGATTGGGGCGCCTAGGTGGCTCAGTTGGTTAAACATCCGGCTCTTGATTTTGGCCCAGGTCGTGATCTCACGGGGTTCATGAGGTTGAGCCCCGCATCCGGCTGTGCACTCACAGTGCAGAGCCCGATTGAGATTCTCTCTGTGTCTCAAAATAAATAAACTTAAGAAAAAATTAGAGTCCTTAGAATGCACTGAGATCAAAATGTATTGTGAACTTTATGGGCATTTCCCTCAGTCAGTGTGGCTCCCGATGTTTTTTGCAGCTAATGGTACTTTATTCAGGAAGAACGATACTGAAATTGCCTGGATAACCTTGCAAGTAAGGTTGTACCAGAGTCCCTCCTCCTCAGTCCAAAGAACAGGCTAGTTTTCAAGGACCTTCTCTGTTTTGAAAGAAGGGCATTGCCATGTGTGGGACTAGAGGGAGAAAAGTGAACGCTGGAGGGAGCGTGATCAAAAAAATTCTATGGGCATGAAGCCAGTAGAAGTGAAAGACATATTTATTAGTTGAAGAGAGTGAAACGCATAGTCATGTTTTCAAGTATTTTTATAAAGTGGACCAAAATCTCCATGAAGTTAGGTGATCGGATGGCTTGATCTTTAGGCACTCCCTTCTGGATTGGTTTCCACCAGGAGCTATGTTTGCTACCTCTGAAGCTAAAAGCTACGGTGGCAATCCAGGTAACTCCTGAGAACGCTGTGGAGAAAATGTCAGGTGTCCCTGTGACATGTGTTTCAGCGGCCCCTCTCGGGGATACGCGTGTTTCTTTCACTTCCTTGGTACCTCCCACCCCTCGTTGGAAAGATGGAGACAGGGAAGGGTATTTAAAATTGCGCGTCTGCTCTTGTCTTCCTTTCCTTCTTTCTTCTTGCGCAACTGACATTTGCCCTCCCCTCGACTTTTCCGCCTGCTTTATCCTTTGTTCTTTGAAGTGGCCGGCCCTGCGCCCTGACCTCCCTCCTCCGCGGCCGCCGGGCTCCGCCCCCCGCCCTTTCTGGCGCATTTGCCGGCCCGGGTTGTCCTGCTCTTGGCTTTTCCCACTGTCCCGCTGCGTGTGAAACCCTTGGCCGGCAGCTGCTCGCATTTCCCATGCTACGTCACGCGCAGCCTTCAAAGGGCTGCTGTTCTCACACTTCCACCCCGAAGACTCCCCCTCTCCTCCTGCCCGGCACATTCCTCTGGAAATAACCCCCTTTCAGGCCGTATGCAGAGCCGAGTGTGAAAGCCTGCTCCGCAAGGAGCCGTGGAAGAAACAAGCTTAGGGGATTCGGCCAGGCTGTGCTTAAAGGTCACTCGCACAGAGGGAATTCTAAGTCGCTGCGGTTTGCCTTTACTTTTAGAAATTCTTGAAGGTCCTGAAGATAATCGTCCGCATGTGGGCTCTGGCCTCAATTACCATATTCGTTAATTTCAAATAGGTATGTACATGAAAAATAGAACACATCGGAAGACGATTATTCTCTTAGAAATACACTCTGGACAGCGGACCGTACTTTCTTTGGCCAGTGAAGCGGCACAGTATAGATTTGAGAAGACTTGATGCTAGTGAGACTTCTGCATTACGGACATGAATGATGAGCCCTTAGGTAGCGCCTGCTGCTTACTTACTATTCGCTTTCCTGAGCCCTTTTGCCCATCCTGACAGTCAGCCTAGGAAGTAGATACTAGTTTTATCCTCATCTCACAGATGAGGAGAAGTAGGAACCAAGAGGTTCCGTGGCTTGTTTGCCTGAGTTCACCTTGCTGGTGAGACCACCACCTCTCTGATGGGAAAGCTAGATGGTCGGGACGAGACCGTCTCTCCTCTTCATTTACAACTCCGCCCTTTCAACACACGGCATAACGTCCCCCTCACATTTATTAGGAATCACCTACATCAAGAGTTTAGGAAACGGCCGGTTTAAAATAGGACGATGATATGAGTCTCAGACCACCGCCGTGGAAGAGTTTAGCCCAGAGCCTGAATCAACCACACGGTAAAAGTGAGAATGTCTCCTCTACGGGACCAGGAAGGCTTGATCACCAAACTCTTCCTCAAGGGAGCAGAAGCACTCCTTCACGAAGTCAATATTTTCCATTCAATAAGTACTTTTCTGCCGTCGCCCCTCTGCCAGACTCTGGGTTAGATAATAGGGGTGCAATTGTGGAAAAACCAGACACTGTCTCTGCCCTCACGGAGATGATAGTTTCTTGGGAAGACACACATTAATAAAGAAAACTCCTTCATATAATAATTACAAATCGTGGTGGGTGGAATGAGAGAAAATGCATGGCAAATGGTGAGGAGCTGGGGGTGGGCATGGGCGAGTGGGCGAGGGTGAGTGGGCGAGGGTGGGAAGACTGACCAGGAAGACTCCCCAGAGAAACTTGCCTTTCAGCCAAAGCCTCAAGGAGGAAGGCAAGTTAACCAAGTGGCTTTCGTATTCGTCTGCAGCTTTTTTTTTTTTAATGGCCTAACGCTTGTGACTAACGAACAATAAACAGAGTAGTAAAATTCTACTATGAAAATTTAATAACTAGGAATCATTGGAAGTAATGGGCTGCAGAGCTAACATACAATTACGTCACAGTGGGAGATTTCTTATCACTCTGTGTCACAGAGAGGATCCTGTTTGAATTCTTCATGCACTTGAGAAAATTTGTAGCTACCTGTGTTTGTTGACTGACTTACCGAAAGATGCCAGATCTGCTGGGCACTTGGCTGTGTCTTTACATGGTAGGGTTTCAACAAATATTTCTCAAAGTGCTGAATGCAGGAAATTAAGCAAAAATATTATTAAAAACTATAAAATAAATGGAAAGGTATGCCACAGGGAAAAAATTAGGAAACGTAACTATCATTTCTGGATAAAGAGTATTCATGCCTCGATCTGTAGATCCATAAAGTTAACCAACGCTTAAATAATTTTCCAAAGATTCCAAGAGGAAAAATGATCGACCACAAACGAAGTATTTCTCTTTTACTTCGTGGTGAAGAGGATTCACTCATATTCTAGACTTTTATCAGTAATTAATGATCAGTGTGCTCTGAACAATCTGGGATATATTTAATGGGGGAAAATGAGATAAAATAGCTTCCCTTTCTCACCCCTTTTTTGGTTGAGGTATAATTGACATGTAACATGATACTCATTTCAAGTGTCCACCGTGAGGATTGGGTATTTGTATATATCGTGAAATAATGACCACAGTAAGTCTAGTTAATATCCATCACCGTACCTAGTTACAAATGTTTGTTCTTATGAGAATCTTTAAGATCTACTCTTGAAGCAAGTCTCAAAAATAAATACAGCATTATTAACTATAGTCACCACAGTGTATATCACATCCTCACGACCCATTGTTTCCCAACTAGAAGTTTGTACCTTTTGACCCCCTTCGTCCATTTCACACACACCCCCACTCCCCCACCTGTGGCAACTACCAGTCTGTTTTCTGTTATCTATAAGCTTGTTCTCATTTTACATTACACATAGGAGATTATGTGGTATTTGCCTTTCTCTGTCTGACTTCTTTTACTTAGCATAAGGTTTATCCGTGTTGTCATTTTTTACAGGTGAATAATATTCTAGTGTACGTGTGTGTGTGTGTGTGTGTGTGTGTGTGTGTGTGTGTACGTACCATATTTTCTTTATCCACTCATCTGTCAGTGGACATTCATCCATGTTGTTACATGTATCAGTAGTTTATTCCATTATATGGGAAGACTTATATTTGTTTACTCATTCGCTAAAATGCACTTTTGGGTTGTTTCCAGTTTGGGACTGTATCGATAAGGCTGCTATAAGCATTCATGTACAATTCTTTGAAAGGACTCTGTTTTCATTTCTCATGAGTAAATGCCTAGGAGAGAGATAGCTAAATTATATGTTAGGCATGTGTTTAACCTATTTAAAAAATGCCAGACTGTTGTCCAAAGCTGTTGGACAATTTTACATTCCCACCAGCAGTGTATGAGAGTTCCAGTTCCTTCATGAGGTCTCTCAAATTGGATTATGGTCAATGTTTTGAATTTTAGCCGTTTAAATGACTATGTGGTGGTATCTCATTGTGGTTTTAATTTGCAATTCCCTAATGGCTAATGGTGTAGCCATTCCGGCTTTCTTAGGATTACTGCTGGCACAGTATCACTTTTCTCATCCTTTTATTTTTAGCCTGTTTGTGCCTTTGTATTGAATGTACATTTCTTGTAAGCAGCATATAATTGGATTTTGCTTTCTTAAAATCCAATCTGACAATTTCTTTTAACTGGGGGATTTTTAGACTGTTTACATTTAATGTGATAATTGATACGGTTAGGTGTAAACCTCTCATCAAGCTATTTGTTTTTGCCTCATCCCATCCATTCTTTGTTTGCCTGTTTCTCTTTTTCTGTCTTCTTTAAATTAATGGGAATTAGTGGATTCATTTTACCTTCCGTGCGGGCATATTAGCTATAACTCTTTGGTTTGTTTTTGTAGTGGTTGCGTTATGGTTTATGGTATATGTACATCTTTACCTTATTACAGAGTACCTTTAAGTGGTTTTAGACCACTTCGCATATGGTATTAGAACCTTTGAGCAATATATTTCCAGTTGTCCCTTTCCAAACTTTCCACTATTATTTGATCCTTTGGAGTCTTCTAAAATCAGGTGGGATTAGACTGGCTAGTTGTCCCCAACTGGTGAGGCAAGACCCTTCTGTGTGTTCGACCTCACGCCCTGTGATACGAAGTTTCCAGTATGACTTGTAAGGAACAGGCACTCCTTCCTGCCATAGGAGTGCAGGACCCTATTATCTCTGATCCCTCCTGGTGATTCTTTCCCAGCTTCCAGTAGTTTCTGCACACATGTGCTGATCACGCCTCAGCAAAAGACTTGAGGGAGACCCTTTCTAAATCTCCCGGGTTCTCCTTCTATGAAATTCTCTGCTCTCTGGGTTTCCTTCCTCTGAACTCGAGGGAACTTAGTCTTCCGGGACTCTCAGTCCCATCTTCTCAACTCAG
Source organism: Neofelis nebulosa (assembly GCF_028018385.1). NCBI lineage: Eukaryota > Metazoa > Chordata > Mammalia > Carnivora > Felidae > Neofelis > Neofelis nebulosa. The sequence continues at coordinate 27,232,537 of NC_080800.1, read as the reverse complement.
GGAATCTACCAGGATCCCCCTGGGTTCTTCTTCCCCATGCTGTGTACTGGAAGCTCTCTGCAGGCAATAAGTTAAGACGATCCTGGGGCTCAACTCATAGATTTCCCATCTCTCAGGGGACTGTCCTTCCTTGCCTGATGTCCATTGTCTTACACCCCATCCTTACGTACATTTCGCCCATGTTTGAGTTATTTCAAGAGAGAGTGTACATGTGGTCCTTATCACTCCATCTTGTTTAGTAGCAGAGGTCCGAAAATACCTTCTGAAGCATGTCTTTGGGTTTTCTTTCTTGATTTGGAGATCATATGCAAAGAATGCTGGAAGAAAACAGGTAATTAGCTGATACAGTGCAATCTGCCAGACATGGAGATGCTGTTAGTCACTTACCAACATTGCACATATTTTGTTTCTCTTTCACAATAGCAGTAATTGCCTTACACTGTTGCCATCGTACTCTCTGCCTGGTTGTCTTGAGAGCTTTGCGATCAAGTTGGCTAAGCCTCAGGTCTTAGTCCGCGTCTAAAAAATCTGATCGGGGCCTGAAGCCAAGGCTGTGTAGCAAGGTGCCCCAAGCATAAATCAGCCAACGGTAGAGCTGCTAAATCTTTTAAAACAGCTGAATATGTCAGTATGCTTCATTGCATTGAATTACTAAATATTTTAATATTCTTAACTATACACTTCAACAGTCATTCTTTAAAAGATTCTATTTAATTGTTCTTAATACTACACTATTTAATAGCCAGTGTGCAACCATGCGTAAGGTTTCTCTTTGGGAAAGATGGCCTGTTTAAGGTGTTACCTCCCATCGCTTCCGAAGATGTTAGTTCTCCAAGTCCAGGAGTCCGGCCCTTGATTTTAGAAAGACATCACGTGACATGTCATAGTTCACAAAGCTAGTTAATAATGGAACCCAAACCAAAAACTTGCTCTGTAGTCTCCTCACACATCCTTTAAAAAAGGCATCCTTGGGGCGCCTGGGTGGCTCAGTCGGTTGAGCATCCAACTTCAGCTCGGGTCATGATCTCGCGGTCCATGAGTTCGAGCCCCGCGTCGAGCTCTGTGCCAACAGCTCGGAGCCTGGAGCCTGTTTCGGATTCTGTGTCTCCCTCTCTCTCTGACCCTCCCCCGTTCATGCTCTGTCTCTCTCTGTCTCAAAAATAAATAAACATTTAAAAAAAAATTTTTTTAATAAAATAAAAAAGGCATTCTTCAATCTAAATATTCTGCATTCTCGAAGATGTTTTAAAAGGAAATATTTCTCCAAATCCTCCCCGCCTTGCAAGGTCCATGTGAAACAATGAGATCAAGTCTGTAAAAGTGCTTCAGAAACTATTCAGTGCTATAAAAATGTAACTTTTATTATTAGAACCGCAGTTCATTTCTATGAAAGCTTGCTAAACTTTTTTCACTTTTCTGAACTTGATTATACAGTATCTTTTCTAATACATTTGTTCATCCTTTATAAGAATTTAATCCTTTCTGCCCTGCTGGGTTGCAAAAAGAGAGCCTCTCTTCTTTTCTGGAACCTATTCATATTTTATAGTATTATACATCTCATGGGTTCCCACTAAGTGCGTGTCGAATAAAATTGGACTGGGGGAAATATTCTGATCCTTAAAAAGAAGGTATTTTGAAAGATTAGATATGGTAACTCTTGCTTTCCTGTATTTGCGACGAAATTGTTTTAATTTGTCTTGTGTTCAACTGATGCGTCCTATTCGCATCCCTTTGTTAAAATTGAACAGATTTGCAGGTTAATGTAACAATTTGTGACAATAGCTGCCTGTAACTGGCAGGGGGAGAAAAATGATATAAAGGCACAGTCGTGAACTTCAGATCCTCCCCCTGCTTTTGGCATTCCATTCCTCTGAATTAGAGCTTACATTTCTTGATTATCTCACTTGAACTGAGTCTTTCTAACTATTCACTTCTGTTCCTGTCAATAAATATTTACTGAACTACCTCTTAATAGAAACTTTCTTCTCCTAACACAGAAAACTCACATGTGGGTGGATGACTCTTTGTGGCACTTGGGAAATCGAAGAAGAATTTGGATTGCTACAAACAGGGCAGGAACCCCGGTTCTCGGCCATTGCTTTCCCATTAGACACTTAAACTTGAAGGGCAATAGAGCTAGACACAGGACCTTTGGAATTAAGTCCATCAGCCATCATCTTTTTCAGTCCCTGTCTGTGTCATACATAGGATTTTTCTTCCAGAGTGACATTTCTGCATTCTGCATATTACCTGCTACCTGTCTGCTGAGTGTACTCTGTGAAGCTGTCTCCTTTGCCGTGGGCAGTGGCCCCTTTCCTGCTGGGGAAATGAGATGCTAATCCTAGTCACTACAGCCTTTCCAGCCTTTCCTGCCCGACCCCAAGCAGGAGAATTCCTTGCTGGTCATCAGGATCTATCTCTGGGAGAGTGGCTGACCTGTCCTCTGTTAGACAGGCCCCAAAGGAATACTGTTTCATTTCCAGGGGACGGTAAAGACACTAGTATTTCCCTTTCTGCAGATCTGTTCCCTCCGTGGTGGACACGTCCACCCTTCTCCCTGGCTGACAGAGACCTGGCTGGTTCAGGAATTAGCCTACTCCAGGTGACTGTGTGCCCTAAGGGAGGCCTCAGCCCTAGGCCGTGAATAATGAACGTACTGAGATATTTCGTGGTGATCTGGTGGCCCCAGTCTCCTTCGCAAGCATTGGACGTGAGCGTTTTATGCAATCGCAGGCAATAAGATACAAAGGGAAGTAGGCCAAGGGAGCACACAAGAAAGGTTTTCCTCCCCCAGGGAACTAAACCAGTATTCTTTTTCTTCTGGACACTGTGCCTGCTTTCCTCTGCCTGCAATGCTCTTGGCCCAGATATCTGTGTGAAGAACTCTGTCACTCTTCAAGTGTGGCTCCAATCTCAACTTCTTGAGGACGGACTGCCGTGTTGAAACAGCAGCGTGCCCTCCGTCCCCCTTTTGAGCCGTCTCAGGTCAAAACCCCGCACCTTGTCACGGTTCTTGAACAAAGATGCCCCCATCGCCAGGACCACCATGAATCATGCCTGCAGTACACCTTGTGTGGTCCCCTTCCCCACGGAATCCAGGCCAGCCATGCATAACGACTGGGAGGCAGCAGAAGGGACAGTGTAGGATCCGAGGCTACACGAAAAGAAATCTTGCCCCTTCTGTTTCGGTCAACTTGGAACATTCACCTGGGGGAAGTGAGCTGCGATGAAAGAAGTCAGGCCACTATGCTGGGAGCTGCTCAGCCACACGGAGGAGCTTCATGAAAAGAAAGAAATGCTTGGCCAGCCCCCAGCTGAATAATGTGTGGTTTCTGCTACATGGGGGGACTGCCAGCTTGAGTGGCACCAGTCCCAGCTTATGTCTGAGGAATTCAGGTAAGCCTGGCAAATTAGCGGGATGGGCAGCGGATCTCAGGGAGGCTGGGAGCAAGCTCAAGCTGTAGACGCTTGCTTTTCGAGCTACAGCTCCCAAAGTGGTTTGTCAGGTTAAGTGACATACCAGATGTATGAGCAAAAAACAAAATCCATCTGGGACATCCATCCCAGTCAGGCTTTCCTATCACTCCACCTCCAGCTGCCATCTGACTGCAGATGCATGAAAGACCCCAAACAAACAAACAAACAAAAAAAAAAACCACCCAGCTGAGCAGAGTCCACTCAAAGAACCCAGGAGCAGGAGTGATCAATTTGTGTTTTCAGCCACGGAGTCCTAGGGCGATGGGAACAGCACTGGGAACATCCGACCTCTTTTTCTGTTTTTTCTTCTTTCCGTAACCATAGAATTAGCAGACGTGGTATGCTTTTGTTTGTTTGTTTGTTTTTAATCATCTCCCACCATGAGAAAGTACCCTTCATGAGGCCAGAGGTCTTGTCTCCTATTTGCTCCTGGCTCCAAAGCATCTAAAAACAGTTCCTAACATCTAACACAGTTCCTGGTCTATGGAAGGAAGGAACCGGAACTTGAGAAGCCATTTTGTCCATGTGTGGGACGTTCACCCAAGGATGGCCGAGTGGAAAGAGAGGAAGAACCTGAGTCCCAATGATGACATTGTGTTTCTGATGGGAAGAGCCCTGCTTCTGCCCTCCTTGACTGGCCAAGGCATTTTGTGCTGGGTTTTCTCTTACCCGCAGCAGAAAGCATCTCATGGGACACACGGTCTTTCCCATCACTGTGATTTTCAGCCATAGGACTGAGACACGACCGAACCAGAAGATGAACCCAAGTGGTAGACACAATGATGTTCTCAAAAGCAATCTTCTCCTTGCTGACAGAGGCTTTGCCTACTGAGGGAAGCATGTAGTTTATAATAAACTCTTGTCTACACCTTCTCTCAAGAGGCCTTCTTAGTCTCCTTGCAATAGAAGCATGGAGAGCCCCTGATCTCTTAAAGGTGACTGTAATACTTGCCTGGGTAAGTAACTCCAGAAGCGGCTACACCTGGAGCTTTGAGTCCTGATGCGATCCACTGCCCATCCCACTCCTATGCAACGCTTACCTGAATTTCTCAGACCGAAGCCGGGGACCAATGCCACTCGAGCTGGCGCTCCGGTCAGACAGCAGAAACCAAGCACGTGAACGAAGTCGCTAGCCCCTTGATGCTTACGTTTGGGAACTCCTTCTGCCTGAACATCAGCTGAGTATTTTTTTAAGTGACTACATTACGGTAGAAACTCTTTTTGGCAGTAGGGACAAAGATGTTCATGATGCAAACCTTTCTCAAGTATGGCCGATACATGAGCGGCAAACAATACCATCAAGACTCCACTAGAGATCTGAGGGGAGAAGAAGAGATGGTCATGTGCAGAACAGTCTGCAGTTAGTTTTGCTGCGGGGATGACATCTGAGCGCAGACTTAAGCAATGCTGAGGGTTTCAAAAGGTAGAGGGCATAAGATGGAAGGGCTTTCTAGAAAGAAGAAACAGCAGGAACGCTTAGAGGTCTGGGGAGATCTGACTTAACTGAAGGTGATTAGAAGTTGGGAATGAACGAGGTGTTGGGTAGACGGTGGGGAGGGCACAGAGACAAGTAATATCTAAGCCAGTGAAGTACCTGTAATTAGGGAAGAGACACAATTAAATATTTTTCTCAAAACTCCTTTTGACTTTCTACACTTGTCACTGATAAAGAAATTATAGGGGCACCTGGGTGGCTCAGTCGGTTAAGCGTCCGACTTCGACTCAGGTCACGATCTCGTGGTCCGTGAGTTCGAGCCCCGCGTCGGGCTCTGGGCTGACGGCTCAGAACCTGGAGCCTGCTTCCGATTCTGTGTCTCCCTCTCTCTCTGCCCCTCCCCCGTTCATGCTCTCTCTCTGTCTCAAAAATAAATAAACGTTAAAAAAAAATTTTAAATAAAAAAAAAAGAAATTATATTACACTGCAATGGTTTTTACCTTTTTAGCTTATTTGGCCCAAGCAAACAAGGGGCAGAAAAGTTTTTCATGTAAAATTTTCATTCAGCCTAAAAGAACATTGATGACTTCAGACCATTTAATGTTAAATATTTTAGAGTTCTAGATTACTTCTCTTTGGATGAGCAGACGTTGGTTTTGTTTTGTTTTTGGTTTTTGTTGTTGTTGTTGTTGTTGTTTTAGACTCTGAAAATACAGGTTGCGTTTGTAACAGATTAATTGCTGCTTTCATGGTGGTCTCTCCCAGGCATCAGCAGGTTCAAGTTCAGCAGGTAGGCCTCTGGCCTCTGAGAATGTAGCCTGAGAGTTAAAGAATGCATGATCACCTCTGTGATCGCTTGAGAAGGGTTCTGAAATCTCCGTGGGGGTCATGGGGGCGCCAGATAGTTGGAGTCAAGAATGTCTAAGAGGTTAGGTATTTGGACTAGAGCTGTAGCGGGGAGGTAGGGAAATACAAAAGATCGGGAATTCACGTTGACCGTTAACAAACCCACATGTGAGAAATGTAAACCTCACTTGAAGCCAAAGGCTCTCCGAACTAGGACTTTGCAATATACTCTCCAAGGCAAGAACTAGTATCTGTTTACTTATGTGGTTCTGGAAAATAAGGGAATGCAGATAGTGTGTTGGTTAGAATGCTTTCAGCAGCCAATGACAAAATGCCCAACTTCAAGGGCCTTCTGCCCTATTTGTTTTTCCCAAACTTTTCTGGGCATAAGAATCACCAGGGGCACTTGTTTCAATGACTAATTCCCAAGCCCCTTCACTGGCAAGTCTGAACCATGGGGTTTGGGAAGCTGTGTTTTTAACACGAACGCCACTGAGATCAGGCAAGTTTGGAAAATGCTATCTTAAATAAGAGACAGCTGATAATCTACACAGTGGTTGGCAACCTTTAGCATGCACCAGAATCACCTGGAGGCTTGTGAAGGTACAGGCTGAGGGGCTCCACCCAGGGTTTCTGATTCAGTAGGTCTGGAGTAAGTAAAGTCTCAGACTCTGCATTTCTAGGAAGTTTTCAGGTGATGCCGGTAACTGCTTTGGTCGGGAACCACACTCTGAGAACCGCTGGTCTAACCCAACCAGAAGTCCACAGATGATCAGATCTGGGGCTGCGTAATTCAGCACCTGAACTGTATAAAGACTCCAGTTTGGTTTCTTGGGGCATCTCCTGGCTTCCTCCTCACGATCCCAAGGTGGCTGGCTTCCCACTGCACCAAGCAAGATATCCTCAGACAGCAGTATCCACGGCAGGAAGGGAATAAGGTCCAAAGATAACTGTGCGGGGGGTGGGTATGCATGTGTGTTGGAGAAGAAAGAATTTCCCAGAAGCTCCCCAGCGTACCTGCCCTTGTGTATCAGCCAGAACTGGGACTCACTGTATTCCCTGAAACCAGTCACTGGTTACGAGAAACAGGATTATCATAATTCGTTTAGGGCAAACTTTAATGCTTCCTCTAGCCAGGGTCTGTTGATGCTCAAAATCTGATCATAATTGAGATAAGGAATAAGAAGTGAATAGCTCCTAGGTAGGCAAACACCTGGGAAGCTTACAAATGGATTCTGGTGTAAGTGTGATGATAAGTAGATCAAGGACTGAAAATATTAATACAGCTGCTAATGAACAATACGTTACCAGCTTTGTCGTCACCATTTGCAACAGCCTAACAGACTCCTGGGGAATTTGGCTCTGCGTACCCGGGGGGGGGGGGGGGGGGGAAGTGCCCTTGCAAAGCTCACTGTATCTATGGAGTCATCTTGCTTTTATTATACCTGTATATGGAATTGCAAGCTGTCCCTTCAGGTAATGAAACTTAGACAAGTTGGAACCTGTATAACAGCAAATCAATACTGAAGTTATAGGCAAAGCCCGTACTTGTAGAGACTAACCTATAGGACAGGAAGACTTCGTGCCCCAAATTGAACAAATTCTGCATTTATAGGTATCCAACATAGAGACGAAACGACGTATAGTGGTATGTCTTTTTATATGTTTGCATTTTTTTTCCTCACTCGTTCTTACAAGTGTGTGTTGTTCTTTTCTTTAACAAACACCCAGCTATGCCCCAAATGTCCACGGCCCATGTAAAGTGGAAAATTGAGTTGTTTATTTGGGCCTCATGTCATCTAAATACTTGATGAAAGAATGCATTAAAGGGGCACCCGGGTGGCTCAGTTGGTTAAGCGTCCAACTACAGCTCAGGCCGTGAACTCGCTGTTTGTACGTTTGAGCCCCGCACCAGGCTCTGTGCTGACAGCTCAGAGCCTGGAGCCTGCTTCCGATTCTGTCTCTCTCTCTCTCCCTCTCCCTCTCTCTTTCTGTCCCTCTCCCACCCCTACTTGTGTGCGCACACGCTCTCTCTCTCAAAAATAAACATTAAAGAAAAAGAACGCATGAAAGGTTTCTCCTGGATTAAAAGGAAAATTTCCTAAATTCTGGTTTATTTTTTTCTTTTTGATAGTGGAAGATAGTAGCTAAGGTGAGACTATCTCCTGTTACATTTCTGTTTCCTTTCAAGAAATAGCTTTTATTAAGAAAAATGTGATCTTTGAAAGAGGAGCTGAGCAAAGGAGACCAATATATTTTGTGTTGGTCGGTCTCTAAACTGTTGCTTATTTTTAAAAACTGAACAGTGGTGAGTGTGCATTTCACACGGTGAAACTGATGTCTGGCACGTGGGTGAGGGCCGGGCGGCCAGATGGGCTTGTTGGTTTCAGCGCCACCGGCTTGTGCACAGAGACTGGGAAGCTAAATTTCGAAGACTGTGGTCTAATACAGCCAAGAGGTCTCTATTCTGTATCATTAAGCGACGGTTAAGACATCGTCTGCAGCCCTTCGCCCTGACCTCGTTCGAAAGAAGCCTGTGCAGTGACCATGCAGGCCCACTAAAATCCAGATCTATGGGGACATTTCCCTTCCCTGGGACAGATGGGAATTGTACACGGGACAAAATTGTGCGTGATAAGCAAGAAAGGGAAGCTTCTAAAGCGCTGTAGAATCACTGATAATTTTAGTACACTTAAACATACAACAAGTTTAATGACAGCATTTTCCCATTGCTTCCTTGAGTTGGGAACATTTTGGTTTTTTCCTTCTGGGTTGATTGCCTGGAAAGTAGCAAAAGATGTTTTAGAGCCTCTGCCGGCAGAGGGTGCATTCAGCATATGTGTGCATAAGGTCTCCAGGCGCTTGGCCCCGGGGCTGTGTTCTCTACGCCATTTCTCACAGTCACGCGGGGTTGGGGCTGCTTACAGATACTTGACTGTCTTGTCAGATCGAAGCAGGCACTGGTTTGCCAGCAACTTGCAGTTGTTGTTGTTTTTGAAGGCCATGCAACTAACAGATGTTTGTTGTTGGCTCCATATCTACTTTCTTTGAAAGCTGGAGAATCAAATTGCTGACATTCAGACAACACTAATTCCCATATCCAGGGAGCCTAATTTGCCGTCCCTGAGATCCTGATTCCTGGTGTTCACGGGTTTAAAAACCATTTCAGTGACACAATATAAGAATGGGCTTGGGAGATGCAGTGCTGTCTCCACTAAAGATAATCACATTTTATAAACATCTGCGTCATTACTGGTATGATTCATTTCTAAGCTGTATACAGCTGTGTTTCCAGTTTCAATTAACAATCCCTTAATTGCATATCCATCTCATGTTACTAATTTAGTTAATTTATTCATAATTAAGAGTATTCTGTTTTCTACCAAGGTTTGTCGAGCTCAGAACATTATAAAGAGAAATATTTTAAGGCAGCATCTCTGAGGGATTTTGTTTCTTATAATCACATCACAGTAAAATGTCATTCATGCGCCCAAAGGAAGATGAATTGCTAAGGGTTTTTTTTTTTTTTTCCTTCCAGTAAAATAAGAAGCCACGGGAAGCTGCAGTGTGTTGTGTTTTTAAACCAAGTTAAATGCTGTGTATTTTGTTCTTTGGTTTCTCCTTTCCTGACATCCTCTCCAAAAAAAAAATAATAATCATTTGATTTGGATTATTATTTAAGTATCCCAGCAAATCCAGTCACCAATGCAGATAAAACTGTCATTACTCTGTCAGGTAATGGTGTCTCTTAAAATCTAAGCTATAAAATCTGTACATTTCAGAGGACGTTCAGATCACGAGTTTTCGAGGTGCAAAGTCCAAGCAAGTGACTTCATTTTTGTTGGACCTTTTCTAGAAAAATGCAGGGACCCTGGCAACAAGGGTCTTGGCCGTGTTAGCATATGTGTCTGTGTGTCCTTAAAAGCAGCAATGACAAAAGCAACCATACAGTCACCCACTCTGTTTAGTGGCCAGGAACTGCCACTCACAGGCTTGCAAGCCTGCATGGTAGAAATAAGCTATCTTTTGTCTTGCGTGAATTAAATTAAAATTTAAAACCTACCCTCCCTGTCCCCTCTTCGCACTCTGGCAATTGCCTTGACCTTCAAGAAACCATACATATTATTCACATATGCTTCCACAAATTCAATTATTCATGACCTATGTTATTGATCTCCTACTACATATCTAATTGACTGATTTATCCACACACTTAATGATTGATTACGTATCGTATTGAACCTCCACTACCTGGGTAGCACTGTTCGGGATGATCGACAGTGATCATCCAGATGATGTTCTGGATGCTGGTGGTTACGTGATGACCGAACAGTCGTAATTTCTACCTTCATGGCTCTTTCAGTCTGAAGGAGGAATCAGGCATAATTCAGATAACCACACGAGTAAATGTAAAGCCACATGGTTGAGTAAAGCCAAGAAGGTATATGTAATTAACAATGCTGCCTACCTTTACAAACACCTGACAAGACCTCTAGATGATTTGCAGTCAGTGATAATTTGGGTCTTGGAGCCATGTTTTTGTTTTCCCTTCAGTAGTTTCACTTGGTGACCCAGTTTAAATTGTTTATTTCACTATAGGGCGCACTAAAGGTCTGCGTGTCGGAAACAGGGGATATTGTTGACTCATAACCTACTTTTCAAAGTAACTAGTGAAAGGGAATGTGTGGTAGTATATGTATCTTATCCTTTTTGATTCTGAACTGTTCTATTTCTATAAAATTTTATATCTTAAAAAGGCAAGGTATAAAAGCAGAAGTTTTCTAAATGGACAGTGGCAATAAACTCACCTATTTTTACCATTTAGCCATTGGCTTGCAACATTAACTCAAAACATAGGCGTCCAGAAAGGTATGATTGTAAATATTTCTGGAAGTCCCATCTTCTCTCCATTTCCACGACACTTTGTTTTTTTCTGTGTTGTTGCTGGTTTACTTTTTGTGTGTTCGTTTAACACCTTAAGTTGGAATTAGAGTAGGAAGTTAAAACTTTACGTACATGTTTCCCAAGGTTGATGACAACTTTAAGTAACAATCCGACCTATCGTACAGGTCTGCTGTTTTGAAGAGAAACACTTTCTCATTTCCTATGTAGACGTAAAAGGTTTTTGAAACCAGAAGAGACGAGAGATCATCTAGGCCAAACCCCTTGGTTTATAAACTGGGGAAGAGATACTGGATGACTTAGCCAAGCTGTTCGCATTTGTTACAAGCAAGATCGGAACTCAGGCCCACTTCAATACCCTTTGCCCTACACAATATTTTCCCCTTACAGAAAAGAAAGATAAACTATTCAAAAATTGATGCTGCTTATCTAAAAGCCAAACATCCCTGCTTACATGGTAGTTTGCCGTTTGGTAATAATAATTCATTTTGGGGGTCATTTTCTGATGAGCTCTTCGGGTTTAGTTGTACTTGAACCTGTTTCTCTGGACACACGGAAATCTGCGTAGAATTGTTAAAACTGGGGATTTTATGGCTAACGTTGACAAATCAGGCAACAACAGATGTTGGCGAGGATACGGAGAAAGAGGATCTCTTTTGCATTGTTGGTGGGAATGCAAGCTGGTGCACAGTATGGAGGTTCCTCCAAAAACTAAAAATAGAGCTATCCTATGACCCAGCAATGGCACTAATTTATCCAAGGGATACAGGTGTGCTGTTTCAAAAGGACACATGCATCCCCATGTTTATAGCCGCACTATCAACAATAGCCAAAGTATGGAAAGAACCCAAATGTCCATCAGTGGATGAATGGATAAAGACGATGTGGTATATATATACAATGGAGTATTGCTCGGCAATCAAGAAGAATGAAATCTTGCTATTTGCAACTACGTGGATGGAACTGGAGGGTATTACGCTAAGTGAAATGAGTCAGAGAAAGACAAAAATCATAAGACTTCGCTCATATGAGGACTTTAAGACACAAAACAGATGAACATAAGGGAAGGGAAATAAAAATAATGTAAAAAAGGGAGGGGGACACAACAGAAGAGACTCATAAATATGGAGAACAAACGGAGGGTTCCTGGAGGTGCTGTGGGAGGGGGGGATGGGCTAAATGGGTAAGGGGCACGAAGGAATCTACTCCTGAAATCGTTGTTGCACTATATGCTAACTAATTTGGATGTAAATTTTAAAAAATTAAAAATAAAATTTTTTAAAAACCGGGGATTTTAAAAGTACACATGACCATTTTCATTATTTCGTGATCTTTTATATTAATAAAACTCACCCAGAAAAGATAACCAACTTGTCTCCCATTTTTCCAGAAGTCATGAGCTGGAAATGTGGCATTTAGCCTTTTTATCTCTTATTTGCTTATTTCGCTGCAAACCTTATTTTACCCTCTCTTATTTTGTGGCTGTATAAAAAAAAAAAAAATTTCTCTGTGTTCACCCAAAGAAGCTCTTTGAAGAGAAAGTAACTATCACATCTGAAACCTAGCTGGGCATTTGTCAGGATCTCTGCAAGGGGAGAGGAGAGCTGAAAGAGAACCCCACCTGGGAGCTCCGCTCTCCGCTCCTGAGTGGGGATGGGGTTTCTCCGCTGCACGGTCAGAATGGCAACACTCGCCACCCACTCATCTATTTCACGGCATTAACAGAGCCCCAGGATTCCGGCTTTAGTCTGCATGACAGGGAATGGCAGAGGAGGTGAAGGGTGGTTTGAATCCTTGAATTTCAGGAGTTGAGCTGGCCACCAGGTCGGTTGATGGCTGCAACCGGGCAGGACACTTGGTGTAGCTAGGGAGCGTGTCTAGCATAGAGCTGCATGGCTGCGGGGGAAGGCCATTGCCATAAATCCCTAATGGCAGCAGTTGGATGCAGGAAGGGAGTTGTGTACACCTGTGTACAACTTGACTTTGCTCTGCATCATAATAGGCTATACGGAAACACTACTTAATAGAAACCAGGGGGTGCCTGTGTGGCACAGTCGGTTAAGCGTCCAACTCTGGATCTTGGCTTAGGTCGTGAACTCAAGATTGCTGAGTTTGAGCCCCACGTCGGGTTCTGCATTGATGGTGCAGACTGCCTGGGGTTCTGTCTGTCCTTCTCCCTGCCTGCTTGTGCTCGCTCTCTTTCTCTCTCTTAAAATAAACAAACACTAAAAAGAAATTTAAAAAAAAAAATGAGGATCCTGTGCACCACAGTGGCCCGGGCCTTTGGTACCATGTGACCTGGAAATACCTTGCTTTGCTGGAACTTGAGCAAAATTGCATACCCTGGGCATTTTTTTTAACCAGTTCTTTTCTAAAGCTCCTGTGTGATGATCCAAAACCAGATTTCTCTTCGATGTCAGGCAGGAGTTTGGGTTTGGATGAACTTCCTACCTAAGGAGATAATGACACAAACCTTGCCTGAAAATTGTCCTTCTGCTGAAGGTGTTCACTCTCAAAAAAGAGACAACCAACAAAAGCAACTTGGAATCTGGTTCTAGATTTGCCATTAATTGATTCTGGACATACACATGTAATTTGATCTCTGTAAGTAAGAAAAATGACCAATTCCTAGCATGTAAGTATGATTCCGTGATTCTGTAGAAAGAGCTTTCTCTCAAGAAAAAGCTCAAGAAAATCAAGAAAAAGTTCCAAAGTTTCCTATCTTCATTGAGCTTATTTTCCAAAACCAATGTATTCTGATTTTTTTTTTTTTTTTTTTTTTTTGCTACAGAGAAAAGCAGTATGAAGAAATTAAGCCACAAAACATTAGTATATTCTTATTCCACCTTTTAGGAAAAAAGAGGTTTGTTTTTTTAAAGTTTGGACTTTTCTTTTGGCAGACAATAAGGTAGTTAGAAAGGAAATGAGTATGACTAGACTAACTTGGTAATACCAGCATAAAGGAAGAAATAAGAGGGGGAAGAAGAGAGAGGCAAAATGTATGAGTGGATACCAACCAGAAAGATTTTCAAGCTCTGAGAAAAGAAAAAGGAGAAAAAAGGGGGCTGTTAATAACATAACCCACGGGGCACCCGGGTGGCTCAGTCGGTTAAGAGTCTGACTCTTGATCTCAGCTCAGATCATGACCTCATGGTTCATGGGATGGGGCCCCACAGCGGGCTGTGCACTGACGGGATGAGCCTGCTTGGGATTGTACTTCTGCACCCCTGTATGCGTCCTCTTGGCCCTGATCTCATATTGGTACCGCTGTTCTATCAGCCACGCCAATGAACACATCGGGTTACTTAATTGGGCTTCACTTTGAGATGTTTATAGGAGAGGAGAACCCAGAGATCTGCTCCATACTGAGGCTTTGATCCATTTAACGAGGTCAGGAGCATTTATTAAGCAGCTCTTGTGTATACAACAATGCCCCACATCCCATTTCCCTGGATTGCCATTCTATATAAGACAGGAAGGTCTCTGCGCCACCACCCCCCCAACCCCCAGAGCCTTAGAATCCACTTCTAGAGATGGGCTCGCCATTTTCATTACATAATTATTTGAATCCAATTGGAATAAGCACTGGATAGAAGAAAAACAGTGCTAAGAGGGAGGGTAATGGAGGGACCTGACCTGGTCTAGTCAGTTGGAAAGGTTTCCTGGAGACACGGTATTTTAGACACACACACACACACACATACATGCAGAATGTATTCTGACTGGCTATGGTAAATGCACTTTTTTTTTTTTTTTTACAAAAGCTTTATTTTTTGTGTAATCTCTACACCCCCTCCTTCCAGTTGGGGGTTCAAACTCACGACCTCAGGACCAAGAGTCATATGCTCTACTGACTGAGCCAGGCAGGCATTCCAAATGCATTTCTTACTATAGGTCGTGCTCAAGGGTTGGAAACCATTGTTCTTACAATTCCAGGGAGCGTAGCGATCATGGGACCTGTCGATCACATGCCTTCGCCAAAAGTGTCTAGTAAGGAAGACACTCCTGAGCGGTTACCTGGTAACTGAAACCACCCCAGTCATCACTAAAGGCAGAAAGGAGGCTTGGCATTCGCTGGAGGAGAGCTAAGGGTTTGAGACATTTGCATCAAAGTACGCCCAAGGCCTGTACCTGATGCTCAAGGCATGTTACGGTACTTCTCTTTGGGTAAAACTAAGGGTTACAGCTCAGTGAAATCACTTGTGGGTCAAGTTCTCGTGCTTTTGTAAATAAAGAGGCCAGTCGATAACCAATGGAAATGGGGACATGGAAGTGGAGGAACCTCTGTTCCAGGCAGATCCTGGCTCCTCATACTGACCGATTTAAAAAGCTGTAATATGGGCTCCCGTTTCCTATCATCATGTCTTTGAGTAAGTTGAGAGTCGCCGAAAGAGTCCTAGTCGAAAGCTTTAAAAACCAAACTTGCTTTCCATCTCTTTTTTACCTAGGGCCCCTCTTATAAATGGAGGGATTGGGAAATCACCTAGAGGTATTTAATTAAATAATGGAAACGCACAGGAAAGTTTGAGGAGCCTGAATGGCTGGCTACCTCATCACAACCTCAGACCGAAAGAGTTTGTAGGGGAAGGACAACAATTTTTCCTTCTAGGTTCTTGGCTGAGACCGCCCTTCGATCAAATACCACTGAACAGCAGAAAAACAGAAGTTTAATAACATGTACACCTCCTGCGTACGTGGGAAAGACACAGAAGAATTGAGTGACTCCCCAAACAGCCCAAGCCATCCCCTTAAATATCATCTCCAGCTCAACACAAAAGAAAGATGTTGGGGCCATGAGGCCAGCTAGAGAAGCCCACCAGGAAAGGTACAGCCAACAAGAGTAAGGATGTTCTGCAGCTTTGCTCTTGCCTTCTCCATTAACAAATTTCTAGGGAATTATTCGTCCGTTTCTTGTTAGAGGGAGACAGCCTGACAAATGGTGATTTCCCCCATAAATGTACCAGTTGCTTACAAAAGGGTCACTTCCACTTGTTTCCCAGAACTCCTCCTTTGTCCGCTGTTCCTTGAAAATAACCGGCTCATCGTAATCCTTACACCAAAGAGGCGTATTTTGGGGTGGCAAATTCTGCTCCCCTTCGGAACCCGTCGGGAACTTTTATTGCAGGCCGCTGTTTTCCACAGCACGCCCACACCTGTGATACTCACTATGTGCGTTACCAAAACCTCTGAAGTTCCTAGAGATAAATACTGCAGTGGTAGCAGTCTTGGAGCTTTGCCCTTTTGTGTAAAATGAGGGCAGTGCTCTCCTGGAGTGTGATTCTTGATAAAGATAACCAGTTGCCTCTAGAGTTGAAGCTTGTACCAATGGTATGTTCAACGTATCACACTCTCTGTGTTGCAGTATTTAGGGTTAATAACATTGTAACCCCACCATTTGAATTTAAATTGTAATCGTGTGTTTTGAGCATGTAGATCATCTCTTTGAGATGCAGTGAACCCTTTAATCCATCGGTAAACTTTTAGCAGCAAGTTGCTTTACCACCAGAACAAGCCTAAGGCACAGGGCACATGTCAGCGTCACTTGGGGAGCTTAGAAAAATCCTGATGCACAGGCCGCAGCCCCACTACATCAAATGGCCGGGCGGGGGTGGGGGGAGGGGGGCAAGGGTGCGCTCCAAGCATCAATATTTGTGAAAGCTCCCCAAATGGTAGAAAGCACAGTCTGTTGGAGAACCCTTGTGGCCAAGGGATGTGGTTGAATGCAAAGCAGAATCAGGAATAGGGAGGCTACTGATGAGCAACATGTATGTATACAAGGGAATTTGCCCGAATCACAATCTGGAGACCCAGATTTGGGTTATGACGAGTTAGAAAAAAGTCTCCTCCCAACTTGCCATTCGCTCAACTAGAACGAAAAGGAGTGCAGCCGAAGAGATCAGTCCCTTTCAAAAGACCGCAGGCTGCACCTGACTCGCTTCTTGACTCCAGAAGAATCTTTGTTTCTTAAATAAGCCCGTGCATAATGAGCCTTCAGGGGATGGGGGACAGACTAGGGTAAGCAGAGAACTTGTAGGCTCCAGACACATGAATACCCTCCCTTCTAGAACAATGAAAGTGTGTGTTCATCTTGCATATACATAATAAGTTGGGGAGTTCGGCTGAACCCGGAGAAAAACTTGCATGGACAATCCAGCTAGGATCGCCTGAGTTGGCTTTTTCTCACGTAGGACTTTGGCCCCAATACCAGAAAGCTCAAATTCTAAATTGTTCAAGAGTGCTTTTCAGAGAGGCCGTTAGGGAATTTTTATTGTTCAGAAAACAGTAGCACCGAACTGTTATAACTAGAGTATACCTTGTTCCTGAAATTAATTACCTGGAGTCTTCAAAATTTCTTATCTTTTGCTGGTAGAAAACCTTCGAAACTGTATTTGTCTGTGGTATTCACTGCAATGCCTTAGATATAAAGAGAGAAATTTATTTTCAGAGGAATTTGGAGACAGGTTTTCTGTGTGTGTGTGTGTGTGTGTGTGTGTGTGTATACACATACTTACCATCTATGGGTTTTCCCCAAGGATTGTAGAAATCCCATTAAATTACCCACTTCTTAAATAGTTACTGAAACTCCAGTTTTTCATATTTTCTTATATAATATTTGGATGCATTTAGGTGAACTTGCAGCATTTTAATTATATCTGTATCAGATGAGGAGAAGCAATGTAAAATGGTTTGGGGAGAGATTTAATTTTAGATAGCCGTGTAATTAACGACGTTTGGAAAAACTAGCAGAACTTTAATTAAATGTCTCTACATTAATTTAGTCATTTAATTGAAAATGTATTGGGATAGTCCTTACAATTTATCACTCTTACTCTTTGAGGGAGAAGGATTTTAAATAACAAAGCATCAGTGTAACTACTTTTTTATTATTTAACTTCATGTCCACCACTTGGCACTTTGTTGAATTTCTTCCCCGGTGGTTGCAAGTTTTTTAATATTTTTTTTTTAGCGTTTATTTATTTTTGAGACACAGAGAGACAGAGCATGAACGAGTGAGGGGCAGAGAGAGAGGGACACACAGAATCTGAAACAGGCTCCAGGCTCTGAGCCATCAGCCCAGAGCCCGACGCGGGTCTCGAACTCACGGACCGCGGGATCGTGACCTGAGCCGAAGTCGGACGCTCAACCGATCAAGCCGCCCAGGCGCCCCTACAAATTTTTTAAAACATTAATTTGGCTTGTCACTTTTGTGTAGAGCTGTAAATCTAGGGGAAACCGTATTTTGAAACTTGAAGCAAATCTTTCTTTTTCTTTATTTTAGGCCTTAGTAGTCACTAGGGTCATGTTGTAAAGGTTTTATCTTAATATTGTGGATTTGGGGGGGCACCAACTTCCTTTCTCTTTAGCGTTATGCTACCATAGTGCATGTTCTTCACAATATCTTCTTAAATTGCATGAAGATTCACATACCGAGAGGAGTACAATTAGGCAGATTGGACGGTGTTCCAATACCTATGCCTAAGGAGGAGTGTTGTGTTAAACCGTCAACCTCAGAGGTTTTTAAATGGTGACAATGTCATACCAGATTCAGTTCCACTGCACTGTGCAACCCCCATCCTTTCCACGTCCTTGGTGCCTCCTAAGAGTTGTGCAGCTTCCCCGCCCGGTAAATTGTCCTCTGGTAAGATTTTTCTTAATCCTGTGTATAAATATAGACTAAGGAACGTGGAACTTCGTGGCAGTTGATATTGTTCCAGAACAAAATTTAACTGATCTTCTGAGCTGTATTCAGCAGTAGATGAATTACGCAGTGTCCGATCTAGAGCTAGAAGGAACTCTCATGCGCTGCACAAAATGAAAGGCTTTTAAAGGCAGAAAGGAGCAGGAACAAGGAAATAATACTGAGCAAAAGGCAAATTGGTGCATCGCAAGGTTCCGCAGGGGAGGCGAACTTTGTCCTTCTTCCTTTCTCGGTTCTTTGGCAGGCCTGAGAATGGACATACGACAGATAAACAGGGGAAAAAACCCAAATTTAATTTTGTTTGGGAGTCTATAAAAAGATGAGACTCAAAGAGGTGATGAAAGCAGGCAGCTTTTACACCTTATAGACCAGGAAACAATAAACTTGTGAAGAATTGACAAGACAAAGTGCTTTGGGCTTGCGGTGGCAAATTAGTGAAGAAGTAACAAGGTTTGCTTATACAGCCTTCACAGCCCTAAATTCTCTGTCTTGGGAGAGAAGGATGCCTGCTACCGTCCTGTTACAGGGAGGGTACATTGCACACGAGAGATTTATTTCCTGTTTTCAGGAGGACAAAGAAGGGTCCGAGTGTCCTTCTTGCACTAGCTGTTTCTTATGTAACTTGAATTCAAAATGATATGCCAAAGTGGCTTATCTGGGGGCAGCACGTCTGCTCCCCTTCAGTTACCTTCCTTCAAGGGATGCCAAGGGTCTTTCAGGCAGACGGACTAACTAATGCAGATCAGGCAGTTCTTGACTGACTGGCTAAAGATGATATTTCTGGGAGAACCAAAACTGTAATTGTCATTTGGTGGCATGGGGCTTAGCATAAGCAAGTCCATTTGGGGCCTGTTTGTCTTATTTTTAACAGCTGAAAAGCCAGGTCGGGATTTTAGGTAACCACAAAGTCCACCTTGATCTCCAGCGTGGTATGGTGTGGCTTGTTACGGAAGGCCCTGCAGCATTAGGATCGTACTGATGGAATTAACAAAGGTTTGCGTGTGCCCCCGACGGGTTAAATCACATCTGTGGTATCAGGGGCGCCTGGGTGGCGCAGTCGGTTAAGCGTCCGACTTCAGCCAGGTCACGATCTCGCGGTCCGTGAGTTCGAGCCCCGCGTCAGGCTCTGGGCTGATGGCTTGGAGCCTGGAGCCTGTTTCCGATTCTGTGTCTCCCTCTCTCTCTGCCCCTCCCCCGTTCATGCTCTGTCTCTCTCTGTCCCAAAAATAAATAAAAAACGTTGAAAAAAAAAAAATTTAAATCACATCTGTGGTATCATGTAACAGAGACACTGACAAAATGAGGATATATCCACAGCAGGGCAACCAGAATCGTGAAGGCTGTGGACATGGTGTTACGAGGAATATTTGGAAGCATATGGAATGTTCAGTAAGAAGACAACTTGAAAGTAGAAGATAGCTTCCTGAATTTGGGGAGTGTGGGTAAAAGCGATAGTACACTTAAGTAAGATGATGGAAAGGGATCATGAGTAAGTATCACGTGGAGGCTCAGTATGAGGGGGGCAGAGAGAGGGAGAGAGAGAGTTCCAAGCAGGATCTGCACCCTCAGAGCACAGCCCGACACGGGGCTTGACCCCACGAACCGTGAGATCATGACGTGAGCTGAAATCGAGAGTTCGAGCCTCAACCCACTGAGCCACCCAGGCGCCCCAGACGTTAGAGTTAGCATTTGGCAGCATGAACTGCTTCACAGATTTCCGTCCTTTTTTAGTCTGGCTGATCAGCTAGTAGGAAGTATACATGGCCCTCCTGCAATTGACAGAGATGCACTGTAACCATAGCTTAAACAATGTAGAAATGCATCTCTCATGTAACAATCCCGAGGCAGGTAGGTCAGGGCTCATTAGGCTGTTCTGCTTCACAAAGTCCTCGGTCCCTCTTGATCGTGTTTTTCTGCCACGCTGACCTCAATTCTCACTGTCACTACAGGGCCCGGTATGTGTGCTCCAGCTCCACGTCTAAGTTCTAGCCCCAAGCAAGATGGAAGAAGGCAGAAGGTGCAAAGGCCATGTGCCGTCAGGGTTTGAAGAAAAACTCATAGCCATTGCCATAAAGTACCCATTACGGTTCCTTAGCCAGAACTGTGGCACGTGATTCTCTCTACCTGCATGGGAGGCTAAGAAATGAATTCTTTACTTCAGGCATGCGTGAATCAAACTAAAAACCCTGAGTTACATTGCTGTGGGACAAGGGGAGGAAACATACCAGAGGCACTCAACAGTCTCTGTCACGAGGATGTTTTAGAATTACGCTAGATAAACAAGATAAACTTTAAGATCCTATAGACTCTTAAGAGGCTCTGACCTTGCAATTTGTACACAATAAAGAATCTCTTCCATCAACAACCAGAACTGGTTTTCAGGGGCTATTTGGAAGTTCATTTCTGTGTTTCTCATTTTGCATTTAAAGCACCCATACCCTTACATACAACATTTAAGAATTGTTGGTTGGTTAATATTGTTTGTCATATGGCCCCTATCACTCTAAACACTTCAAAGAATGTAATGTAGGTCAAAATCAGAAGAGGGCCATACTGTATGCTCCTTCCTGTGTTGAAATGCAAGAAACACAGAATTACTAGGGAAGAAGAAAAATGCTCCATTGACTTACGTGAATTCATTCTTCCTAACTTACAATGCTTGTTCACCTCCCTGTAGTCAGGAAACTTCCCTACTTACAACCTCCAAGAGGCCAAGGTGCATGATACAGAATTTGTGTGAACACTTAGCCAACATGTGAAAATACGACCGCATGAGGAAAATTATACGGTAAGAATTAGGCTTCTGCATTGTGAAATGGAGAAAATTTTTACATCTTGCTGTATTGCCTCTCCCTGTGGAGCTGTTCTAAGCACAAAGTTCCAATTACATAATGAAAAACTTGTTAAATACTGTGCAAGTCTGTATCTCACTAGAAGCAAACTCTGCTTCTCAGTAACCGTTTATATTATGCCTACGGGTGCTGCGTCCTGGAGCAAAAGTGTGGTGTTGTGTGCATTTGGGGGTCACCGAGCGCAAGGATGAAATTCACAATTAAAGCATTATATGAATCAGGTCAGAATTTGTATGCGATTCTATAATTACATTATTTACGTTAAAGATTAAAGGTACGTGCTACTTGAAAAATGGCTGAAGATCTTGAAATCATCCAGTGCCAAGAAATACCTAAATTGAGTTTTAAAAAACCAGGAAATGTAACTACTTATTTTCGGGGACTTTGGACCCACCAGAAGTTATGTCCCTTCACTGAGAGAGTCAGTTTCATTTGTTGCCGTGTGGAACGTTGGGTTTTATGAAGGTTGTTTGAGGACTCGGGGATCTATGAAATATTCCAGTAGCTCCTGAAGTAGTCATCCTTTGTGGACTTCACCTGAGAGTTGGCTGAGCACTTTGAAATGATCATCTTAGCAAATTTCTCCAGTCGTCCTGAGAGAGTAGGAAGTTGTGAGAAGAACCGCCATCCCCCCCTCGGAAGAGCAGGGGAAACCCCCAGTAGGACCGGAGGGTCTCTCCAGAGTGTGCATGGTTGTGTTGAGGAGGAAGCATTAATTTTGCCACACGTGACTTAGGGAAATGAGACAATTCACTAAGCACAAAGGCTGTGATCCTACATACCCCGTAAGCCCTTTTGAGGGTGGAGACTCCTAGCATCCAGAAGCAGACATCAGATCACCTGCCGGAAGTAAATTCAAAGAGCAATGGGTCAGATGCTCTTGCCTGGAAGGATAGCGTTAAGATGCCGAAAGCAAAAGCACAGAGAAAAATAATTGATTTCTCCCAACTTCAGGAGGCCTTTTACGGTAGAGAGGGAGCCTTTGACAGAGAAAACAGGCCCTCATAACCATTTGTGGGTTTTGAAAGTGCCCGATTGGTTATTAAGGGGCCAACGCGAGCATGAGGCCAGTATACTGGCCTTGTGTACCCCGTGGTTCCCTCTCAGCCATACCTGCTAACTCTGGCCGTACTTCTGACAAATGCCTGTCCCTGCTAACAAGGGTGCTGGGTGACAGAGCGTGACTGCTCTATTTCTCTTCCTGAAGAAACCGTTCCAAAGCTGACACCGTAGTGATGCCTTCTCTCCTATGTGAAGGATCGCAAGTTATGCTACTGTTGTGGAAGAGACAGATATCAGACCACTTGTGAGTTTTCTTTTTCAGCATTGGTTTAATTATGTCTGGTTTTGTGCTGTTTTGAAATGTAATAACTTTTTATAGGGTCTGTCTTCTTCTTCTGGTTAAATGTTTTGTGCATAAGAAGTAAAGTCAAGAGGGGCACCTGGGTGGCTCAGTCAGTTAAGCCTCTGTTTGTTGATTTTGGCTCAGGTCACGATCACACAGTCGGTGAGTTCAAGCCCCGTGTTGGGCTCTGCAGTGACAGCATGGGGCCTACTTGGGATTCTCTCTCCCTCTCTCTCTTTCTGCCCCTCATTCCCCCTCTCTTTTCCTCTCTCTTTCCCAAGATAAATAAATACACTTAAAACAAAGAAAAAAGAAAAGGGCACCTGGGTGGCTTAGTCAGCTGATCGTCTGACTTCAACTCACGTCATGATCTCGAGGTTCATGGGTTCGAGCCCCGTTGTCAGGCCCTGTGCTGACAGCTCAGAGCTTGGAGCCAGCTTTGGATTCTGTAACTCCCTCTCTCTCTGCCCCTCCCCAACTCCTGCTCGGTCTCTCTTTCTCTTTCAAAAATAAATAAACGCTTAAAAAAAAATGTAAGTCCCCACTTACGTTGTTTCAGTTCCACCTGATACTCCTCTGCGTTGAAAGAAAAAGTAAAACTAAAAAGAAAAGAGGAAAACAAAACAGGTGTCATGGAACCAATGGCAAATGCAGTCTTAAGTTCAGTAAAATGGTATTAAAGACCTGAGCTGTGCATCTGAGTGATAATTACAAAATAAAATTGGGGCACCTGGATGGTTCAGGCAACTGAGCATCCAACTCTTGACTTTGGCTCAGGCCACAATCCTAGAGTCGTGGGCTTGAGCCCTGTGTCAGGTGTCTGTCTTTCCTTCCTGCCCTTTCCAACCCCCCCCCACCCACACTCCTTCTCTCCCCCTAAATTGAAAACATCAACAAAATGAAAAAACTGAAACTAAAATTAAGTATGACAAGTAAGAAGTAGTTGACGCTTGAAAACCTTTCTTTTCTATCATGCCCATGGTATTCAAAGGAGAATTTCTGATTGCATCAACAGTTTCAGAATTTCCAAATACTGTTTTTATTGGTGATAGCATTTATGGACTTTTCTGATGACCATGCTGTATTCTCTTGGTGTTGATGTTATTAACGAAAGATTATGTAAAGCTTCTAGAGGTGAACCTGATTTAGATGAGGGTGCCTCAAACATACCTTCCTAAATGCAGTACGGAAGCTACTGTCCTCTCTTGTCCTTCACAAACCACATCCCAACTAAACTATATTCACCACCCCCTTCTACTCTCTCTGTTCATGGAGAGGCAGGATAGGAGCAGAGGCCCGGCCATCCCACAGATTGACTCCTAATCCCATTCTACCCCTTTGATAGATACATGACCTTGGATCTTTTCGTGCCTCAGTTTCCTTATCTGTAAAATGGACGTAATAAAAATTGGCTTCATGGGGGTTAAAATTGCATAATTCATAAAAAGAGATTCCTGGGTGTCAGAAAGTGTTACCTATTATCAAGTGATAATAGCATTTCCTCCACCTGGAACAGCAATTCCATAAACTGTGCATGCCAAGACTCTAAAAACAAAATGTCACTCTGTGAGGTGATATGTGAATAAGCTTGACTGTGGTGATCATTTCACAGTCTATAAATATATCACATGAAGTTATACACCTTACGACCGACGGAATGGGAAAATGTTTGCATTTTTGCATATTTGCAAATGACATATCGGATAAAGGGTTAGTATCCCAAATTTATAAAGAACTTGCTAAACCCAACACCGGAAAAACAACGAATCCAGTGAAGAAATGGACAGGAGACATGAATAGACACTTGTCCAGAGAAGACACCCAGATGGCCAACAGACACATGAAAAGATGCTCAACATCACTCACCATCAGGAAAATGAAAATCAAAACCGTGCTGAGATAGCACCTCACGCCGGTCAGCGTGGCCAAAATGAACAAATCAGGAGACTCTAGATGCTGGCGAGGATGTGGAGAAACGGGACCCCTCTTGCACTGTTGGTGGGAATGCAAACTGGTGCAGCCGCTCTGGAAAACAGTGTGGAGGTTCCTCAAAAAATTAAAAATAGACCTACCCTATGACCCAGCAATAGCACTGCTAGGAATTTACCCAAGGGATACGGAGTACTGATGCATAGGGGCTCTTGTACCCCAATGTTTCTAGCAGCACTCTCAACAATAGCCAAATGATGGAAAGAGCCTAAATGTCCATCAACTGACGAATGGATCAAGAAGATGTGGTTTGTATATACAATGGCATACTACTTGGCAATGAGAAAGAATGAAATCTGGCCATTTGTAGCAACGTGGATGGAACTGGAGGGTATTATGCTAAGCGAAATAAGTCAGTCAGAGAAAGAGAGATACCATACGTTTTCACTCATATGTGGATCTTGAGAAACTGAACAGAAGACCATTGGGGAAGGGAGGGGGCAAAATAGATACAAACAAGGAAGGAGGGAGGCAAACCACAAGAGACTCCTAACTACAGAGAACAAACTGAAGGTGGATGGGGGAGAGGGAAAATGGGTGATGCGCATTGAGGAGGGCACTTGTTGGGATGAGCACTGGATGTTGTATGCAAGCTAATTTGCCAATAAATTGTATTTTTTAAAAAGTTATACACCTTAAATATACACAGTTTTTGTCGATTATACCTCAATAAAACTGAAAAAAAAAAAAAGAACAAGAGAAGGTCCCCACTCCATTATGGAGCCTTCCCTCACTCTTCCGGATGAAAATAACAAATTCGCATCTTAACACTTAATATTTTGCTATTTGTATTTTATACCCAAGAATACTCCCCTGTCTTAAAATTAGGATCTGTGTTGCAAAAGCATTGATATTTTCCATAGCACTGCACTGACTCGATGTTCAGTAAATCTGTATTCACTGAATGTGTAAAATCTATATTAGTCTTTTATTTAGTATTAATATGTTTGAAGTCTCAAGAGCTCATGTTGATTATGATTTCACTGTATTTCACATGTTTTGGAAGTTGCAAAGTTGCAATTCACGTACTTTTTTTAATGTAGTAATTTAGGACCACTTCTAGATGTTTATATCTTGTCTAGGTATAGAACCTCCGTATCTTTCATCATTCCCCCCTCCCTGTTTGTTTGTTTTTTTTGTTTGTTTGTTTAACACTCTACAATGCATGACATCTTCTGGAACTTTCAGTTCCGAGTAGTACTTTTGAGAACTTGCGTAGAATGATTGCAGAGTCTTGAGGAAATTGTCATGACTTGCTTTTAGCATATAGTTTACCATTATGGTCTCTTAACCTTTCAAAAAAATGTTTCAGAAGGGTACTTAAATCCATGGATGGAAACCACTATTGCTGATAATCTGCTATTCTGAAGTGTGGTTAAGCAAGTGATCTGGGGACAAATTTTATAATAGAGGTTTTCTTCTACCTTCTGAATATTTCATAGCTTTTAGTAATTTGAGTCAACTCGGTCTCTTATTTCTTGTGAATTACAGGTGAACGTCAATAAAATATATTGTTTGGCAAGTGTCCAATGAAAATCATTTTCTACAAGTTGAGATGGGAGGACATAAAAAACATTAAAAAGGGGGGTGCTTGGGTGGTTCGGTCAGTTAGGCGTCCGTCTTCACCTCAGATCATGATCTCGTAGTTCCTGAGTTCGAGCCCCGCGTCGGACTATGTGCTGACAGCTCAGAGCCTGGAGCCTGCTTCAGATTCTGTGTCTCCCTCTCTCTATGCCCCTCTCCCACTCGCGCTCTTTCTCTCTCTCAAAAATAAACAAACATTAAAAAATAATTTCACCTGCTTTTAATTTTTATGGAAATTAAAACTCTAATACAAGAGCAATGGGGTACTCAGAAATACGCATTGAAAATTTTCTTACAAATATATCGATCATGGCCCACAGGCACGGATAGTCAATTATTATATACTAGCATGCTGCTGCTTTCTCATTTTAAACCTTCTTACTCTGTTCTTATCAGTCATTACTTGTGTCTGACTTTTCTGCCATCCGTCCATCCCATACTAATGGTGATACACAACATTTTGAATATCACTCTGTGTGTCCTATTATTTTTCTTGTCATACGACACCATTGTAATTACTGCATGTTTCTTAAATACAACCAAAGTGTTAATTTAAATCAGTGTCTTCTTTCTGTGGTCACTGTTTCCCAGAACTCTCACGGTTTCTAAGCTTAGTGGTTATTCTTCCAGGAATAGTGCTAAGGGTCTCCGGGCGTTTCTCTCTACTTAACGTTATTTCACATCCTCCGTTTTCCTTACTATTGAAAAGTGTATTTCATTGGTGTTTTGCCAAGAATCCTGCTCTGTTTCATAATAATTTTCTGTTCTCACTCTTTGCACTGAGAAATACCTATTCCATGCATCACTTGCATAAACGGCAATTTGAAAGCATTTTACCACAGCTGGATATTTTTCATTGATTCTTTTCATCTGAAGATCATTCATTAGAATTCTCTCTTCTCATTTTTCTTACATCCATGTCTCTTCCTCCTATATAAATGATGCTTTTTGCATTTTCTATACTTAAATGTAAATTGCTGAGTAAAGTTATTCTTTAACTCAATCCCATGGTCATAAATGAAATCACAAATTAAAATTTTACTACTTTTTTTGAGCCTGTTTTCTGACTTGGATATCCAAATGCATTTTGCAATTCTTAGACTCGGCCTCCTGGTGACTGATTCCTACAAATCTCTTCGAGACATCTGTGCAGTGTTATGGATTATATCATTGCATTTTGTCCACGTTCAAATTTGCAAAATGTAGCCCACAGAATATATATTGGCTAATAAAGAAATGCATCCACATGGTGGATGCTTGCAGAGAGAGGGAATGTATATTGGGATGTGGCATGCACCCACACAAATTTAATGTAGGAAACAGCAGTTAGCCATGTCAGAGTTGCAAGTGAAGACTGTAGCTAGAAAACACAGGAAGTCTAGAATGTATAAATGGTTTTTCTCCGAGATTCACTCCCATTTAAGGCCTAACAAATTGAAATATCATATATGCAAGCCTTAATTGTTATACTGCATTAATGCGTCCCTGCATTTAGCTGTACAACTCTAAGGTGTTCATACCCCAGAGTTTTCCTGAGCATTTCTTCCCTTGGAATTATAATGAAAGGGGGAGAGAGAGAGAGAGTGAGAGCGAGAGAGAGAGAGAGAGAGAGAGAGAGAGGAGAGCAGGGGGAGGGAGAGAGAGAACATGTTAAGGAAGAAATGGAGGAATAAAGGAGGGAGGAAGGGAACGCAAGGGAGAAATCCACTGATACATTATTCATCATCCTCACTGGCACATAAAATAGTATGCTTAACTCCGTCTAAAATTTTCATAGTATGATCTTTGAAAGAACTATGCTCCCCACCCCCAAACTGTTTGGGGTAAATATTTTTCCATGTCTAATCAATTCTATGCAAAACTTCTTTATGCGTGTTTTCATTTTCCTAAGATCCTCGAAGAATGAAAGAAAAAGCTATTTTAGACAGTGAACATAGGCACTGATTCCAAAATAGAATTTTAGGAATGCAAAGAAAGATGGAATCACAAAAGATGATCTCTTAGTATTATATACCCTCCCAATAGATTTATTTTTCACTGACATCCTTTTCACAGCTTCCCATTTTCTCAGAGGTGTATTTGATTTGTATTTTTCTAACAATCTTCGTTTCGCTTTGTGTATCCCGTATTGAGAAACAGAGCATTTATATACACTGAACAACAAATGGTAATTGAAAGGAAACGCCTTGATAGCCAACTTGAAGTCTTTGTTTCTTAAATGAATTCAAGGAGGAAGGTTTTTTTCATGTACAGGAAACTAGGATTTATTTTTACACTATTGGTATTCTTTCAGAACAGACTTTACATCATAGATGATCTGGGTATACCTGTTTCTTACATACCTTTAAAATAACACATAACCTGGGAACTTTTCCTGAGGTTATATTCTCTTACCAGAAACGTTCTTCTCTTGGGGCGCCTGGGTGGCTCAGTCAGTTAAGCCTCTGACTTTGGCTCACGACACGATCTTGCGGCTCGTGAGTTCAAGCCCTGCATTGGACTGCGTGCTGACCGCTCAGAGCCTGGAGCCTGCTTCAGTTTCTGTGTCTCCCTCTCTCTCTGCCCCTTCCCTGCTTGCGCTCTGTGTCTCTGTCTCTCTCAAAAATAAATACACATTAAAAAAAAGATGTTCTGCTTTTGGCATCATATAAACAAGACATGTTAAAATAACAGGGTTCTTATTCTGTGACACTTTTTACATAACACACGGATGATAAAATGGCTTTGTTCTCGTTATAATTGTCGTCAGTTTCATTTGCTCTCACTCACTGCTGTGCTTCACGTAAAAGGTTTACGAACTTCTGTTCTCACAATCCTAAAACTAGTTCTCCTGTCTTTTCCCAGGGATATTCACGTTTACTTCCTTTTAAATTCCACGAGATGGTCTCCTGGGTAATCGCTCTTTGCTCCTCACTGACTCGAATGTTACCAGTCGAAGACAACTTAGGGACCATGTCATTCAATACCCTCACCTTCTACTTTAGGAAACTGCAGCCAGGATGTATTGAATTACTTGCCTGCGGTAACACCGCTAGTGACGCCGACGAAGCCCTCTGGGACCTTGCCTCTGCTTCACGCTTTATCAGCCTATCTGTCGGTGCTCTCAAGCCACCCCTATAACCTGACTTCCTTAGTTCGGTCCCCAGTCCTCCAAGCGCGGTCCTTAGAGAGCTCTTCCACTAATGCATCCATTCTGATGGCCACCGAGTTGGCTAAACCCAGATGGTTAGGAAGCTAGTGTCTTTCACGCGACGCCCTCCATGCCCAGGCTAAGGCTAAAGACTACACTCTAGTGTCTCGCGTAGTCCTGCCCCAGTCCCAGGTCATACTACTTAGGCTCTCTGCTGCAGCGCGCGAAAGCACAGGGTCTGGATTCCTACATCTCATTATAATTGTAGTTAGTTTCATTTGCTCTCATTCACCGCTGTGCTTAATGTAAAAGGTTTACGAACTTACGTTCTTACAATCCTAAGACTGGTTTTCCTGTCCTTTCCCGGGGATATTCATGTTTATTTCCTTTGGTACTTAACGTGACTTATGAGCCTGGTAACCGTGGAACATGCTACAGAAACTCTCTAGGCTTATTTGTTTTTATTGGTAAAATGAGCCCAGACGCTATTTACGAAGACTGTACGAGATACTACGTGAGAATCGTTCGGCACGGTAGCTGGCCCGTAACAGGTTCTCAGTAAACGTTATTTTGGGGAAAGCAGTAGGGTGATGAAGCAATCCTTCAAGTGTCAGTTCACATCCAACGTGGGGCCTGGGTGATTTATGACAGAGGATCTGAAATAGTTTTTACTTTTTTAAAGTTTATTTATTTATTTGTTTGTTTGTTTGTTTGTTTTGAGGAGGGGGGAGGAGCAGAGAGAGAGGGAGAGCGACAGAATCCCAACCCGATGCGGGTCTTGAACTCAGGAACCTTGAGATCTTGACCTGAGCTGAAGTCGGATGCTTAACTGACTGAGCCACCCAAGCACCCCACTTTTTTACTTTTTTAAAAGGCTGTAAAAAAAAAAAAAAAGAACACGCAATGCTGCTTTTTTTTGTTTGCTTTTTTTTTTTTTTTGATTCCATAAGTGAAATCATACAGTATTTGTCTTTCTCCTTGTGACTTTTCCCCATTAAACTAATACCTCCTCGGTCCATCCCTGTTGTCGCCAATGGCAAGGTCTCCTTCTTTTTTACGGCTGAGTAAGAATCTCTTGAATGTATTGTGTGTAGTACGCACATACACACACACATGCACACACACACATACACAAACCCCACATCTTTTTGATCCTTTGTCTGTCGATGGCCACTTTGGTTCTTTCCATAGCTTGGCTACTGTAAATAATGCTGCAGTAAGCATAGGGGTAAGTATATCGTTTCAAATTAGTGTTTTTGCTTTCCTTGAGTAAATATCCAGAAGTGCAATTATTGGATTGTATGCTGTTTCCATTTTTAACTTGTTGAGGAAACTCCTTACTTTTTTCCACCATGGTCGCACCAGTTGACCCGCCCACCAACAGTTACAAGCGTTCCTTTTTCCCGACATCCTCACCAACACTTGTTTGTTTCTTGTCTTTTTGATACGGCCATTCTCCCAAGTGTGAAGTCATAGCTCTTTGTGGATTTGATGCACATTTCCCGGGTGATGAGTGACGTGAAGCATCTTTTCACGTGTCTTTTGACCATCTGTATGTCTTTGGAAAACTGTCCTTCAGGTCCTTTGTGTATTATCTAATCAGATTGTCGTGTTCTGTGGCCTTGAGTGAGTTGTATGAATTCTTTGTATATTTTGTATATTAACCCTTTATCAGGTATACCGTTTGCAAATACCTCTCCCATTCAGTTGGTTGCCTGTTTCCTTTGCTGTGCAAAAGCTTTTTAGTTTGGTAGAGTCCCCAGGTGGGTTCTTGTGGTTGCTTATTGTCCTGCTAAAGTGAAAGCTAAGAAAAGCTTGTGGTTTTTTTTCCCCCAAGCAAAGCTTGGTCAATTCAGGCCTTGAGTTCAGAGTATCCGCTCTAAATAAATGCTTTTGTAAAATCACTGAGGTGAGTTGAATTTTTCCTGTTCTTTGTTATTCCTCATCGTATCTGCTATCCAGATGGTTACCTTCCTGTTGGTCTTTCTCTGCATTGGTCCCTTTCAATATGAGCTCTACAGAACTCACAATAATATTCCATCACGGCCTGACCGATGGAAATGATAGTGTTTGCAACATACAATATCACAGTCAAACCTGTTCTGCATCCAGCATTTACATCCGTTACCAATGATGTCACTGCTCATTAGAAAATCTGGCGTCACATTTGATTCTTCTTTATCACCTTCCATTTTTATTTGGTCACCAAATCCTGTTGATTTGGCTCTCATAAAAAAAAAAAAAAAAACCTACACCCAACCCTCCCTCACTAACCACTTTGCCCTTCTCAGTCCTCTCAGTGGTTATTACCAGGCCTTTTCATGGTTAACCTCTTTCCCCAGAGTTCTGTCCATCCTACTAGTTACCTGGCTAAACTGTAGATCTAATACTCATACTCTCTCATTAAAAAAAAAAAAAAAAAAACCCCTTCCATAGGTATAGCTGTTCTTTCCCTGCAGGTTGGCATTCACCGCTTCTCAAGATGTGACTCCCAACCCAGCATCTAGCCTCATATTATTCTCCTTCCGCAGCATCTCCAACCCTTGTCTGCTCTTTGACTTGCGTGTCTCACCATTTCTTTGAGCTGCCCCATGCCTTTGTTCTACCTGGAAGGTTCTTCTAAACCTGGAGATCCCTCTTCTTGATTCACAAACCCGAGCCACTAACTTTCACTGACTTACCTTGCAGGGTCTGGGTTCAAATTCCAGTTTTGTCATTTATACCTTTGGGACTTGAAGCAAATGATGTTCTGTGCCTCGCTCACCTCATCTGTAAAAAGTGGTTAATACAATAGTACTTTTGTCACATGGCTATGGTAAGGATAAAATGAGGTAAAACATAACCCTCATGCACATAATATATACTGTAGGCACTGTATGTAAGGGCTCAGTATGAGCTATATATGTATATATATATATATATATATATATATATATATATATGTATATATTTTATATATATATTTTTATATATATATTTTATATATATATATATATATATTCTTCTTAGTACATAACTCAAATTATGCTTCCTTTTCCCTAGGCAGAGTCAACTGCTGCTTGTTATGTGTTTACCCATTACTTTGCTGACACATTTGTTATAATAATTACCATCATGAGGGGACCGCCTATCTTCATTCATAAAATAAATCCCAGATTCCCTGAGCCTGAAATGAGAAAAGGAAATGTTACATCACATGGGATGGGTAGCTCTCACATCTGCCTTGGAGATCTCTCGCTAACTATTCGCGCCATACCCCCCAAGTCAGCTTCATGATTTTGTCGATTTCTTTGGTTCCTAAAAAACAAAAAAGTCATCCTGTTTTCTTTCTCTCCATCCCAGGCTTTGGCAGATAGCTACTCCCTCTTCCTAAGAGAGAACCACATCTGCATTGGGCTTAAACCACCTTTCTCTATTTTAGAGCAGTTAGGAAGGAGACAGTGGAAGCTAAGAAAGACGCAACAGTTAAAGAGATTAACTGGCCAATTTTTAAGAGTGCCGTCCATAAGGTCCACAAGTGAGTGAGGCTTCCTTGTCAGAACGCAATTCAGTCACCACAAATGATCATTCAAGCCTGATCTCATCCTCCCCTGGGACTGGAAATTGAAAGCGTGTCCCTCTGACAATTGCATTATCAGTGGATATGCCTACTGCGCAAAGGACTGGACATATCCCATCTGAAATTTTGAGCCGTCCCTCAGACATCATGTGGAACTCTCATTTAATGAGACTAAATTAAAATATGAGTGATTGAGCCTCCCCCTCCCCCAGCTCATCTCTCTGGCATCAGCAAGGAAATCCAACGCTAATAGCCAGTGACCTCCTAATTCTGCTCAACTGCCCTTACTATGAGAAAGCAGTCATTAACTTTGTCTAAATGCTGCAAACAAAGTAGCCCCATCAGAGTGAAGTCCCGAAATTATGCAAGCGAGTTAACCAGGGGGAAATAACAATTTTCATAGGACAGGCCCTAAATCCGGTTTATTCTCTTAGGAGGACTTCTCTCATCAAGACAGCCACATAAACAGGCATCACCTGCCTCTCCCAGGGACTACACCCCTTGGCTGTACTGTGACTCACCCCGAAACTCTCAAAGTGCCTAACATAGATTCTTTATTTTATTGGTTCCATTAGACTTTAAATTTTCTAACTTTTCGGCACCCTAGGACTCATATGCCCATGAGTTATTTCATCACTTGGGGGGAGGAAGAAAACAACATTTCTGTTATTGACCCTTTTCAGTCTCTGAGGAGAATTTGCCCGCAGTCCGGGATTGGAAGCAAAAGAAAAAAGGCGTGGACAAAATAGCATTTTATTTTAATACCCATATTATGGACAGACCCAGAAAAAGAAAAAAAGAAAAAAACGCTGGGACTTCCTTTGTCTAAGTAGAATTGACTGCTGGGTAAGATCAATCTTTAGCATTCTCAGTACAAGTGTAGACATATTTATGTATGCAAATCCAATCCCCATCTTCGGAAGCCAAGAGCCCTGTATTGCAGCCCATATCCAGAAGGCAACAGCCTTCATTTCTGCGTTAATATCAGCTCCAAGGTTCCCTGCGCTGGGAAAGGAATAGAGGTCAGGTACTAAGAGGTACACCTCCAGTCATCCGGCTTGGTCTTCTCTTTCTCCCAGACCATATCCCCTTAAGTTCCTCCGTGTTGAGACCGAGTGACATTTTTTGTCTTCTGCACCCCTATTTTGTGGGCTGGCGTTTGTATCACTTAGGATTGCAGGTGCTTGAAGGAACAAATAAAAGCTCTCTGCAGTGGCCTAACTAAATAGAACCTTGTCTCCCATGTTAAGATATCCGCAAGTGAGGTGCTACAGGCTCAACAATGTGAGGACTGGCACCTTTGGAGTTTTTGTTGACTGGTCCTCATGCTTATCCCCTCATGATCACGAGCTGGCTGCTGTATTACCAGCCACTGTTTGCACAGGGTGAGAAAGAAACACCGAAAGGGGTGTATCGGCTTTGAGTCATGAAGCTGACGATTTCCCAGAAACCTTTCCCAGAAGACTTAAAGTTTCATATCACGAGACAGAACTGCATCACACGACGGTCGCCGATGGGAGCGTGCGGGGGGCTCAGTGGGTTGAGCATCCGACTTCAGCTCCGGTCATGGTCTCCTGGTTGGTGAGCTCGAACCACACATCAGGCTCGCCGCGGTCAGCCTGTCAGCATGGAGCCTGCTTTAGATCCTCTGTCCCACCACCCCCCCCCGCCCCTCCCCCGCTTGTACGCTCTGAAAAACTAAATTAAAAACCTTTAAAAATTAAAAAAAAAAAAAGAAAAAAGAAACACGGCTAGAAAGAGGCGGTTGTAGAATATCGGCAATTAACTGTCTAACTCAAGTCAGAGAAAGGAGAGAGCATGGGCGTAGGGGCTCTTTATTAAAAAGATGTTCGTAGAAATGAAGACAGTGAACTAAAAGCTGGGTCTCAGAGTAGGATATGAACTGGAGGGGTTCCAAGATCTCAGAAGCGGGAACGCCCGCATCTTCTTTTTGAATATTGTCTTTTGAAGGCTCAGCTCCAAACTCTTTGTGGCCTCGTATCCTTTCCTCCTCGGTCAGCTTCCTTGGAGTAGCGTAGTTGGGGTCCTCGAACTCATCCCTTGGGGGAATTGAGGAAGGCAAAGGGGCGCTGTGATCGCCAGCTCTAGTGGAACCACAGAGAAGGCAGGGGAGGGGAAGGGAGCAATTCCCCGAAGGAGAAACAAATCGCAGGCAGTTAGCTTGCTGGGCACAAAATGCCTCCGTTCCCCTCGCCAAGACCACGCGTGGGCATGTGCTCTGTCTGTCACTCTCTTTCTCTCGTTCAGTGATAAAACTGAAACTGAACCACTCGATTCATAGACACTCACTTTGAGCCTTATGAGGCCATCAAAACATCTGTAAAGTTGAAAGAGAAATGGAGTACCAATTTAATTTTAGGGAAAAAGGTGCTACTTTTTCAATGGTGTCCCAAGGGTTGATCCCCAGGTTTCAAAATGGTTTTTAAGGTAGTATTTTTAAAAACCCGACTTGATTATTTGATAAATGAATCTTAAACGTCATTCTCAGTGGTGCAAGAATGAATGTGAGATAACGGGATCACGTTTTTACAGGTTTTCTTCTCCAAAAAGGTCTCAGACCCGAAGGGAAGAGATTCTAGAGAACAGAAACACGTTCGTCAGTGCTCTGGTCACATAGTAATCCTTCTGCTACCTTCAGACCTCAGGCTTTGTTCAGCTTTCTCCTTTCCTAAGTTGCATACAAATGCAGTAATCTTACATTTTTCAAAGGAGTGGCGTATGTCATGAAAAGAAGACCCCTGTAATATTACCAAGACCAAGGATTAGCCCATATTGGTACAGCTTTAGAATTTAAAACAAAATAAAACAAAACAAAAAGGTGGGTGAGAGTTCAGGTTCCGACTCTCCTATATCTTAACTGGATGTATCTTAAGGCCTCGCTTTCTTTTTTTTTTTTTTTAACTTATTTATTTATGTATTTTGAGAGAGAGAAAGCGTACACACAGGGGAGGGGCAGAGTGAGAGAGGGAGAGAGAGAATCCCAAGCAGGCTCCGAGCTGTCAGCGCAGAGCCCAATGCGGGACTTGAGCTCATGAACCGCGAGGCCATGACCTGAGCCGAAGTCAAGAGCTAGAGACTCAACCAACTGAGCCACCCAAGTGGCCCAAGACCCTCAATTTCTTAATATGTAAAAGAGCGACAATACCTGCTCCTGAGGCTTTACAGGACCCGTTTATGAGCGGGCGAGGACTCTGGTCTCTTCATTGGTTTCTTTCTGTTGTTAAGCTTCCCCAGGAACGTTCCAGAGTGCTTGCAGGTCCGTGTCTTGGGCTTAAATCGTTACTTAACTTTCATTTCTTCATCTGTTCGGTGCCGACAGTAACAGCCGTCGCTCAAGAGTTGGCTGAGAAGTAGATGAGATGCTGCGTTGTAATTTGTAATTTGAATACCTGGTATATGGTTATTCAATAAAGCGCAGCTGTTGATCATAATAATATTAACATGCTGCTACTGATGAAGTAGTCTCTTGATAAGTGCCCTTTGCTCGCCATACCATCCGACGGGATATTTGCATTTACTTAAAAACAGAAGACAGGATTTCTTTTTGAAGTACGCTTCATGCCCAGCGTGGAGCTCACCGTGGGACCCAAACTCAAGATCCTGCGATCGACACCTGAGCCGAGATCAAGAGGCGGGTATCCTACTGACTAAGCCACCCAGGCACCCCGAGATAGGATTTTTCATGCATATTTTCTATGGAATCGTTGAAACGTATTGACTCGTAAATGCCTGCCAGCTTTTGGAAGCATTTGCTTTTCCACGTTAAAATCTCAGAACAACAATATGCAGGGATGACAACGGGATATGGCCGGAGGAGACGTGGCCTTGTCCTCATCGAGCATTTGGTTCACGGACCTCTTCCTTTCCACACATTTTTATAATTTCTTAACTTTTTCCACACACCCTTTGTTCCTTCCATTAACGAGTAGTTCGCTGTACGTTTTCTTTTGCTTCTTTTTGGTCTCCTGCTCTTGGCATGACGCTCGTTCTCCTCTGTTTCTGTGAAGGCTTTTGTCATGCCTCTGAGGAATCTAAGTATGAATCTTAGAAATAACAAAAACATCACCAAACCATAAAACCTAGATTACAGGAGCCTAATAGTGGATTAGTGCTTTATTACATACAACCATCTTATACTTTAGCCTTCACGTTTTAATTGTGGTCTGATTTTTTTTTTGTCCTTTTTCTCCAGCACACATAAATACACACATTTCACCCTTCAGTCCTATAAACGGGGAGCTGTAAGGATTCCTAGGGTGCCCAGATGTGGGATCCGGAGACCCAGCCTTGACCCCAGGGTCAAGGGTAGCTGTAGTTTTAGGAGACTGCCAACTATATTATGGTAACGGCAGGAACGGTTTGTGTCCATTTGGAAACTTTTAACTTCGAGTAACAGAATATATAATAAAAACTGAAACAGTAGATGTTAATTTTTCCTCATTCGATCCGAATTTGGAAGAAAGGTGGTCCCGGCGTTGGTTCAGCCACGCAGCGTTATCATTAAGGACGCACTTTCTCTCCATCTTTTCATTCTGCGGCCTTAGCCTCGCAGGTGTAAGTGAGGACGATGCTGATACGTACATGGAACTGAGTGTTCACAATGGAGATCACGTAGCGCGTACAGAGAAAAGAGAAGACAGCCTGGGATCAAACTCAGATAAATGCCCAGGAAAAGAAACCAGATAGAAGTGGAAGAAAAAAATCAGAAGATAAAATCTAAAGGATATGACCTCTCAGAAGCCATAGGTGTGAATAAAGGTCTGCACAGTGGATGGCTTCGAGTCTGAGATTTGTTCCCGTTTTAAATTACCACTGTAACGCAGTCCAGCTAAGGGTCCCACAACCTCCCCCGTTAGCTAGGGGTATTTGTTGACACTTTATCAGAAAGCAGTCGTTTTTAAAGTCACATACTTGTGTTTGGAAGTTTTCTGAGATTCAAAGCACCGTCTCTGCTTGCTGGAGTAACACGGGAGCACACGACTGCCCAGCACATTCAGTTATATGTTCCATCGGCTCAATAAGGGGTCGCTCACACTCTAACCCCCGTTCTGTTGGTCAGGGGTATAAGCGCTGAGCATTTTAAGACAAGATGGATGGTAAGAAAACAGAAGATTATTAAGTGGGTTGGAGAAAAGCCTTTCTGGGGTTGATTTTGTTGACTATCTCCGTCAGATCGCCGTTCGCTCGTATAATTCTCTACACGTTACAAAGTGCCTTTGCTTGGGCTATCTTATTTAACCTTCGTCCTGACTGTGTGTGGTAGGCATGTACTAGGGTTCCCATTTTACAGATCAGGAAAGGAAGGCACGGAAATGATTTTTAAAAGCTCAATGAGATCGCAAAAGTTAAAAAAAAATGGAAAAACTGGGATTATAATCCATTTTTTTACATTTTTAACCGATTTCTTATTGCACTGTATCTGGAACGGTAAATATTGTTCATCTCACATGTAAATTCTTGTCAACTGGTATCAGCTGCTTGGAATACACTATCGTGATACAGCATGAGGCTCGTTGAGAAAGGCTAGAAACTGGTGTCAGCGATCGATTATTATTATGCACTATAGGTATGGGGGCACATGGGTGGCTCAGTCAGTTAAGTGGCCGACTCTTGGTTTCAGTTCAGATCATGATCTCAAATTCGTAAGTTCGAGCCCCGTGTCAGGCTCTGTGCTGACAGGGCGGAGCCTGCTTGGGTTTCTCTCTCTCTCTGCCCCTCCCCTGCTCGTTCTCTCTCTCTCTCTCTCTCTCTCTCTCTCTCAAAAAAAACTTTTTAAAAAAATGCACCATAGGTATTAAATTGAAACGTAATGGTATAAGTGCATTATATTTTTCTGCCATTCCTAAAGTAAGGCGCCTCTTGGTGTTGGTAAGGAAGCCCTTTGTAACAAGTGTAAAAGTCTCTTGTGAAATCATTTTGTGTAGCGGGATGAAATGGTTTAAAATAAGGCTGGGCCTGTTACTTGAATCAGCTACACTTCCCCAGTGACAATGAACGAGTCGGTTGGGGCATCTCAAGTTTCAGAATGGAGGGTCTCAAAATGAAATCGCCGTAAAATCTCTCGGAGATCTTTTCTGCACAGGCAAACTAATTTCCTGCCGGAATGCTGGGATTCTGCCGTCCCAACCATTTCAGATGCTCTGAGTAAAGGCACAGAGTGCATCGCGGCAGCCATTTTCTGTACCTGTTGGTTGTTTTCATCCCTGGGGTGAAATCCTTCAACTCAAGCTCCAAATGCTATCTAAAGTCCTAAACACCAGCGTCTTAGAATTGTCTGCATTCGAACCCCCATTACAGGGACCTCGAAATTGACACATGCACTTTTCGTCCAGAGTCAACACAACATTCTGTTGTTGGTATTCTTTAACTTTTTATTTTGAAATAATTTTAGACTTTCAGACCAGTTGCAGAAATAGAGTTCCCGTATATAATTTTTATACACCCAACTTCCCCTACTGTTACCGTATTATATAACCATAGTCTAGTTACCAAGAGCAAGATATCAACATTGGTACAATACTATGACTTTAGGCCTTATTCATATTTTACTCCTATTTTTACTAGCATCCTTTTTCTATTCGAGTATGCACAAAATGTCCAAGCATGTTTGTCATTTCACAAAATGTCTTGGCATTTTTGGTCTGGTCTGTTCTGTTGTTTGGTAGAATATCCCTCACCTGGGGCTGATTGATGTTTTCTCACAGTTACATTAAGGTTAAGGATTTGAGGGAAGAATAACACACAGGTGATGTCTACTCTCCACTGCCTCCTATCAGTGGGTGGCTGATGTTCACATGCGTCGTTACCGGTGATATTAACCTTGCCCACTTGGTTAAGGTGGTAACTATGGGTTTTCTCCACTATGAAGTTGCTGATTTTCCCTTTGTAGTTGACTGTCTTGGCGAGGGGTGGGGGAGGGGCAACTGGTGGCTCAGTTGGTTAAGCACCCGACTCCTGATTTCCGCTCAGGTCACGATCCCACATTTTGTGGGATCAAACCCCGCGTTGGGCTCAGCGCTGACGGTGCAGAGCGTGTTTGGGATTCTCTCTTTCTCTCTCTCTCTGCGCCCCTCCCCCACTCATGCTCACTCTCTCTGTCTCTCAGAATAAATAAAAATAAAATAAAAGCAACTATCTTGGGGAATATAAACTATGTTGCTTTAACCACCAGAAGTAATGGATACGGAAGTGAAATGGAAATAAAGAGACCAGGGTTCTACTGCTCATACTTAGCTGGGTGGTATTGAGCAAGTCGCTGACCCGTTCTGGCTTTCAAAATTTCTGTGTTCACAATGAGAGATTACACTAGGTACCTTCAGTGATCCCCTTGGCTGAATGAACTAATGATTATGTGACTTCCAACTTGGTGTGTGCTGTAGAGCGGACGTTTGTGTCTCCTATAAAATCCACGTGTTGAATTTTAACCCCCAGTGTGTTGGTACTTGGAGGTGCAGCCTTCGGGAGATGACGTGTTCATGAGGTTGCAGCCCTCGTGAATGGTGTTAGTGTGCTTATAAAACAGGCCTCGGAGACTTCCCTTAACCCCTTCTGCCCTGTGAGGTTATAACAAGAAGCGGCCCTCAGTAGACACTAACTTGTCAGCGCCTTGATCTTGGACTTCTCAGCCTCTAGAACTGTGAGAAATAGAGTTTTCCATTGGCTATGAGCCACCCAGCTTATGGTGTTTTGTTACGGCAGCCCAAAGAGACTGAGACAGTGTGTTAAACCAGATTACACCTAAGAAAGCCTAAAGACTTCTCAGCTTGAAGTTCAGATAGCCATTTGGTCATTCAAGTAATGTTTCTTGAATGCCTGTACCATGTCAGGCACTGTTTTAGGTACTGAGAATAAAACAGCAAACAAGCCCAAACTCTTGCCCTCACGGAGGCTTGCGTTCCAGTAGCAATGACAGGTGAGGAACAGGTAAGCAATCAGCGTATAATACAATTGCAGAGAGCAATAATGTGACAAAGAAAAAGAAAGCAGGGAACACTAGAGAGCTGTACCTGAAAGGGGTTGTCCTTTTATGTAAAGTGATCAGGGAGGTTTCCTCCAGGAGGTGACATTTGAGCAGAGGCCTGAGAAAAGGGAGGGAGAGAGGGAAAGGAGAAAGTTCATGAGCGATTGTGTCCCAGACAAAGCTGCACATACAAAATTCCTGAGGCAGGACCGAGCAGATGACGTAACATTTAAAAGCCTTGAGTTAGGTACCATGAGATCATCTGGTCTCAGGCTCTCACTGGACAAGTCCAAAGAGGCTAGGATTTGGCCAAGGTGACACAGTTAGTTAATATGACATCCGGGTTAGAATTGACCTCTCCTGAGTCCCTCTCAAAATTATGCTACTTTTGGGGCGCCTGGGTGGCGCAGCCGGTTAAGCGTCCGACTTCAGCCAGGTCACGATCTCGCGGTCCGTGAGTTCGAGCCCCGCATCGGGCTCTGGGCTGATGGCTCGGAGCCTGGAGCCTGTTTCCGATTCTGTGTCTCCCTCTCTCTCTGCCCCTCCCCCGTTCATGCTCTGTCTCTCTCTGTCCCAAAAATAAATAAAAAAAAAAAAAAAAAAAAAAAACGTTGAAAAAAAAAATTATGCTACTTTTAAGGTCAACGTGCCTTTGAAAAACTGACAATGCATGGCTGTGGATTTTAGACCATACCAAATATTGATGGAACAATGACCATTTTTAGCTTTCTGTCCACTGTAGGACTTGAACTTGCCGTGGGTGTCACAGCTGGATTTGTAAATATCAAATCCACACGTGTGCATAATGTCACCCAAGGATTCTGCGTCACCAGTCATGCTGCCCCCCAGAGAGTGTTCAAGTCTGCTGGTCCTAATCCCCGTGTTTGGCTTCATGACCTGCTGGCCCAGACATTATGTAGAGACGAACAATATTCCCGAGGTGTTGGAGTTAGAGGAGGTGGGATGTCAACCATGAGTGTATCTGACTGAAGAAGTGGCTTAAGAAAGCAGCTCAGAGCCCTTGAGTATATGTGTCTAGAATGAAGCCTACCAAAAAAATCTGTGGAGCTAAAGACAGCTGGATCCCATTGTGACGTCCACAGCTACACGATTCAGTGGAATCAAAGATAGATTGGTTTATCGTGATCAGATACACCAGAAGTCTAAGAAACCATTGATTCACTCCTTCATCAAACAGTCCCTTATACTGTAAACAGTATGAAGCATCCGTTATATGCAAAGTACCGTGTTCATTTCTGGAAATACAGAGGCAGATTAGACTCTTGTCCCCGGGAGTCTTAGGATTATCAGGCTCGACCCTCCCTCCCATGTAAAGAAACAGAGGTAAAGAATTAAAGGTGCTATAAGTATAGTAAGAAAGAATCCAGAGGGCCCCAAAGGAGGGCATTTCCTTCAAAAAAAAAAAAAAAAAGAAAGAAAGAAAGAAAAGAAAATATCAGTTTTGCAGCCTCACACAGACAGGGTAAAACTAACTCCAATCAATATCACCTCTTATTATGAGAAGCAATAATAAATGCCTTCATAAGTCAGCTCAAATTAAATCCATAAATATGTCCATGTTCAAGACCATGATGGTTGCAGAACCCTGTGGATATGTACTATTCAGACATTTCCTGAAACAATACTGTTCCAAAACTTCTTGCCTTTCTAATATGGCAACCACAGACATCCTAACTACAATGTGAAGGTGCTCCTCATAGCGCTGACATAATGGATTCTGTCGTTAATGACGCAGACATAAATGACTCATGATAACTACCTGGCCATTCTTCCCTTCTGCCATTGAAATGGCTCTGTGCTTG
The DNA here is from genome assembly GCF_028018385.1 of Neofelis nebulosa. Classification (NCBI taxonomy): domain Eukaryota; kingdom Metazoa; phylum Chordata; class Mammalia; order Carnivora; family Felidae; genus Neofelis; species Neofelis nebulosa. The sequence continues at coordinate 27,189,915 of NC_080800.1, read as the reverse complement.
ATCCAAACACGCTTCTCAACGAATAGTAGGTGTGCAAACAGAGGAGAAATTGGTCCTGAGGTGAATTGACTCTCTTGAGGTGGGTTTGTTTGTTCTCCCAACAACCTGTACATTAAACCTGAGGAACTTTCATGTAGCAATTTGAAGGAGAAATGAGCAATTTGGTGAAAGGCTTTTGTTTTATCAGCTGCTTGTTCTTCTCACGGAGACCCAGCTATTCTCAGGGGACGCGTGAGGCTCACCATTGTTACAACAGACCACTCGAGAATTATTTGAAGTCCTCCGGGTCTCTGTTTATCTGTTTTTCCAATATAGATATTCTACAAACACCAGTGAAAGGCGGTTGTCTTAGATGGCCAACAGGCACATGAAAAGATGCTCCACGTCGCTCCTCATCAGGGAAATACAAATCAAAACCACACTCAGATATCACCTCACGCCAGTCAGAGTGGCCGAAATGAACAAATCAGGAGACTATAGATGCTGGCGAGGATGTGGAGAGACGGGAACCCTCTTGCACTGTTGGTGGGAATGCAAACTGGTGCGGCCACTCTGGAAAACAGTGTGGAGGTTCCTCAAAAAATTAAAAATATGACCCAGCAGTAGCACCGCTAGGAATTTACCCAAGGGATACAGGAGTACTGATGCATAGGGGCACTTGTACCCCAATGCTTACAGCAGCACTCTCAACAATAGCCAAATGATGGAAAGAGCCTAAATGTCCATCAACTGACGAATGGATAAAGAAATGGTGGTTTATATACACAATGGAGTACTACGTGGCAATGAGAAAGAATGAAATCTGGCCCTTTGTAGCAACGTGGATGGAACTGGAGAGTGTGATGCTAAGTGAAATAAGCCATACAGAGAAAGACAGATACCATATGGTTTGACTCTTATGTGGATCCTGAGAAACGTAACAGAAACCCATGGGGGAGGGGAAGAAAAAAAAAAGAGGTTAGAGAGGGAGAGAGCCAAAGCATAAGAGACTCTTAAAAACTGAGAATAAACTGAGGGTTGATGGGGGGTGGGAGGGAGGGGAGGGTGGGTGATGGGCATTGAAGAGGGCATCTTTCGGGATGAGCACTGGGTGTTGTATGGAAACCAATTTGACAATAAATTTCATATTAAAAAAAAACAAAAAAAAAAATTAAAAAAAATTAAAAAGCCAACCAACCAACCAACAAAAAGAAAAAAAAGAAAGGCGGTTGTCTTTTCCTCACGAGCAGATAACAAAAGTGGACCCATGATTCCCGACTCCAGGGCTGCCCAGCTCCGAATGAAATTGCAGGTGGACATTGCTTTTCAGTAACGGGATCTTCTGCATAGTGGATGATAAAATATGCCCACTTCTGTGACTGTGAGAACAGAGTGTGCCAGGTTATGGACTAAAATGGGCAACAGGCCATGGTTCCAGTTATACAGGGAGAAGAAACAGTAGGTATCACCGGGCGGACTCATGAATGCCTCCGCTTTGATAGGATTTTGGCAGTACACACTCAGAACGAAGAAGCCCAGTTTGGACTTACTCCACTGCTGGAATTTCCTTCCTTGAAGAGCAACGAGCGGTACAGGGAACATGAGCCCACGTCGCGGGGCCTTTCGTGAATTGACCACGTAATGATAGTTGATCTCCATTTATATTCCGCCAGTCCTCGTTCTCTTCTCTGGTCATCAGAGTGCAAGATCGCAGCCAGGAAGCTCGAACTGACGCCCCGGAGCCTACAGAGGCAGCAGCAGTGGTCGCAATGATGGCAAGAATAACAGCAGCAGAAGTAATCGTGACCTATACGTATACAGATACTGCACGAATGGCGTGCATTCGCTAATTCAGTCTAATTGTTACAATAGTCCAGTAGGTAGGTAGTGCTGTAATTCCCCATTTACAAACAAGACTGAAGCGTGACCAGATGAAGCAGTCTGCCCAAGGTCACACAGCAAGTAAGTAGCCACAGGTCAAACCCAGGCAGCCTGGCTTCAGAGCCTGAGATCTTGCCCATCGTGTTAGGCTGCCGGTCGGTAGTTTCACTTATTCGAGCTACTGTTTTTGGAAGCTTATGTATCTATTTTGAGAGAGGCAGAGGCCGCATGATGGGGGGGGGGGGGCGGAGAGGCAGAGAGAGAGGGAGAGAGAGAATCTCAAGCAGGCTGTAAGCGCGGCGCCCGATGCAGAGTTCGAAATCACGAAACCACGAGCTCACGACCTGAGCCGCAAGCAAGAGTCAGATGCTTAACAGACTGAGCCACCCGGGTGCCCCTCGAGCTGGTATGAAGCACTTTTTAGCAAGTTTGAGGAATAGAATCTGAGGTTGAAATGGCCCTCCAAGATCCAGTCTAATTCCTTTCCCAACGTAGGAGTCATTCTGCCACGTCCACGCTGGAAGAGCCTTTGCCCTGGCCTTAAATCCTAGAGCGATGGAGAACTCCTTGCCTCGCAAGCCGGCCCGTTCCATTGGCGAACGCCCCAATCATTCGGCTGTTATCTCTGGCATTGAGCTAAAATTGATCTTCCCACAACCTCTGCCTTACTGTGTGTCTGGAGCCTCTGGAGCTGTGCACACAGTAAGTGAAGGCCGCCTCAGCAAAGACAGCCCTCCCCAGTCTCCTCATAGAACACAGTACAGGTATCAAAATGCAAAACGGGCGGAAAGGAGAAATTTAGCCTCCAACCGCCGGCTGGAGATCAGTCCCGGAGACCATCCCTTCGATCCCACATTCCGCAGCGGCAGCCCGTCACCTCCTGCTCGGACATTTGCCCTCCATATTCACCGGACGTGGATTTCCGGACGTTGACCGCTGCCCACACCCTGACCTCGTACGTTCTGTATCCTGCTGACCGACTGGGACCGTTGAACGACGCAAACTCGCCAGCTGGAGTCCTCCCCTTGAGCTTGATGGCCTCTCCTCTGTATTTTGTGACCTTGGTTCTGCTTTCTGTCCAAATAGTAATTGCACTCACCCCCCAGCAGAGAATCTACATCAAAATCCATCAAGATTTCTAGCCACCTCATTATATCTGTCAGCTTCCCCAGACTCCCGTTCACAGTCCCTTCTTTCAACAACCTGGCACTGACACCGTATAATTTCTTTTTAAATCATGATGCAATTTGATGTACTTTTCCAAAGGTTATGGTGGTGATTTTAGAGAACATTTGTTTTATTTGGGAAAGGGGGTCTGACAGTGCTGGTGGCTTTAATGGAGTTCTTCAGAGCCTATCCCAGGGTGATTTCAGAGCATTAGCGAATTGCGGGTCTATAGGGGTACGCGGAGATCAGAGCTGTTGGTGGAAAGAGCAGATTATGGAGACGCAGGGTTCAAGGCACCAGCTGGGGGAGTGAGCTTCGATCACATTTGGCCCTGGAGGTCCCAAGGAAATGAGAAGGGGATGGAGAGGAAGCCAGAAAAGGTACCTAACTTGTGGGTTAAAGTCAAGTAAAAACAATGGTATGGCTGCATCATTTTTTTTTTAATTCTGGTAAAAAAAAAAAATCAGGATATAAAATGTACCCATCTTAACCATTTGTAAATGTACAATTAAGTAATGTTGAGTGTATTCACACGGTTCTTTTTTGAACGTTTGTTTCTTTTTGAGAGACAGAGAGAGCCAGAGAGACAGAGAGAGGAGCAGAGAGAGAGGGGGAGACAGAGTCTGAAGCAGGCCCCAGGCTCTGAGCTGTCAGCACACAGCCTGACGCGGGGCCCGAACTCACGAACCACGAGATCATGACCTGAGCGAAAGTCGGACGCTTAACCGACTGAGCCACTCAGGTGCCCCTTTTTAATTTTTTTTTTAATGTTTCTTTGTTTTTGAGAGACCGAGTTGGGGGAGGAGGGGTGGGCAGGAAGAGAGAGAGAGACAAAGAATTTGAAACAGAGTCCGGGCTCTGAGCTGTCGGCGGAGGGCCTGATGCGAGGCTCGAACCCACGAACTGTGAGATCATGACCTGAGCTGAGACCAAGAGCCGGACGCTTCACCGGCCGAGCACCCCAGGTCCCCGTGTTCCACGAGGGATCTTCAGAACTTTTTCACCCATTACACAGTTGCTCACTCCTCCCTCCCCACCCCCCCCCCACCCCCCAGCCTCTGATCACCACCCTTCTGCTTTCTGTCCCTGGGAACGTGACTACTCTAGGGACCTCACACAAGTGGAATCATACAGTTTTTGTGACCCCGTTTGTTTCCCTTCACATGATGTCCTCAAGGTTCACCCATCAGCCATCGTTTCTTAAAGACCGTTTCTCGTGCCAAGCGCAGGGTGTCATTTCTTCTCCCCGTGACCGCTGTGGCTGCCACGCTGGTTTGCAGCCCACAGAGCCGGAATAAAGGACACTCCAAGAGCGGGCTCGGGAGCTGACGCAGGAGCCGTCGGAGGGTCGCCTGCAGAAGGATGGCTGCAGCGTTTGGCGTTTACAGCTCTCGGGAAGCGAGGGGGGCACGATGAGGCAGAGGGGGGAGCCGGTTGCCAAGGCAGCTGCGGGGGAGTTGTCCCACATGAGACAAATGGGGGGGGGGGGGACTTGGTGTCCCTGCCTCCGCCACTCGTTGGCCACGGGCCCTATCTTCAGGGAGGAGATGGCAGTTTGTGCGAGGCAGCTTGTGGGGGGCAGCGGCTGGAGCCCTGGGGGCAAAGATGCTGAAGAGGGGTTCGGTGGGGGTCATCGCGGTGACTGCTACAGAGGCAGAAAGAATGCATTTCTTGAGGTCCTGTACGTGACAAGGGACAGAGCGGTGTTTATTTGACGGGGAAACCCATGGCATTCCCGTCGCACTGGGCTTTCTTTCCAACACAGACCCACTTTCCACACTCAAGGTAAACTCGGCATCTATCTGTCCTTAAAATGGAATCAGAGCCGAGAGACTCTACTCGAGTGCGCCTCTCAGTATTTACCTATGTGTGACAGTTCCTGCCATCTCCGGCCTTTTTTCCCCGGTTCTCATCACAAGGAGTGAAGCCATATTGCTGTCATGGCCTTGTAATCATGCCCCGTGCCTGCAGGCTCTCCTTCCTCCATCTGTTCAGTCCCCTGCTGTCAGATGAGTCCTCCACGAGTGCTGCGTTTTCCACTTTAACGCAGCAAAACTCCTACTGTGTGCCCGGAGTGTCCTAGGGATCAGAGGGTCACAGATAAGCCACGGTCTCCTCTCCCAGGCTGTTGACAGCCTCTGGAGAGAAACAACATTGTCGTCGCTTCGAGCACCAGCATCGCGCTCTTAACAGCTCATACTTTGCCGAGCGAGGCTCTCAGGCAGACCCCGCGCAAAAGGCTTGACATCCATTATCACCATGAATCCTAATAACCACTTCCGAAGGTACCTCTCCACAGTACTCATCTTGTGATGGACAAACTGAGCCCGAGAGAGGTTAAGTGCCCTGCCTAGTGGCTCTCAGCTGGGAAATGGAATAGTCAAAACAGGCATCCCAGCTCCAGAGCCGGAGTTCTTAATCACTGTGCTGAAAAGCCTTGACTTGCCTCTGTCCTCAGGGTCGAGGCCAAATACCTCTACTATCCCTGCCCTTCCTAACTCCCTCTCCCAAACAAACACTCTCCCCCTGATGAGACAAGTCTCCAAACCTTGACACCTGCTGCCTCCGGTTACCGTATCCTACTGTTTGCTAAGTGCTAGAAGGATTCTCTTCATTCGGATCTGACTGCGGACCCAGCTCGAGCTCAGATTCCTCCAGAGAGCCTTTCCACTCACGACCCTGGAAACTGTGGTCCTAGGCTTCCACCAGGCATGCTCTGTCTCATAGTCATGTCTGTTTCCCCCATTTGGCCTCTAAGGTCCTTAAGAATGGGTTGTTTCGTGGACAAAAATAAGTAAATAAATGTTAGTTCTTTGTTCCTGCTGCCAAGAAATTGTTACCTGTAGGAGCTTCTTAAATTTCCGTGTGAAAAGTAATGATAGACAGCTTCAAAAGTAAATCTAAGCTTGTGATTTCTTGAAAGGAAATAGTTACAGAACCTTATCATTAATATTCAGTGTAACTAATTCTGTGAAAACTCTGTCCTTGACATATCCCTGAGAACTACCGCATCTCCGTATTTTTTTTAAAAAAACTAAACATCTTATTTTGAGATAATGGTGGATTCACATGGGGCTGTAAGAAATAATACAGAGAGATCTCATGTACCTTTTACCCAAAGTCTCCCCATTGGCACATCCTGTAAGACGGTAGTTCACTCTCACAACCAGGAAATTGACATTGGTACAATTTACAGAACGTGTCTATCACAACAAGAATTCTTCCTATTATCCTTTTATAACAACACTCACTTGCCTCCACCCCCCCACCCCCTGGCCCCCGAAGCTGGCAATTTGTTTGCCATTTCTGTGATGTTCAAGAATGTTATATAAATGGAATCATGCAGTATATAATCTTTAGGGATTGACTGTTTTCATTCAACGTGATTACCTAGAGATTCATCTAAATTGTTGCATGTAGCAATACTTCCTCTATATTGCTGAGTAGTTTTCTGTACTTTGGATACGACCTTGTTTGTTTCACCATTCACCCCTTGGGGGACATCTGGGATAATTCTGGTTTCAGATTATTAGCGATAAAATGATCAGTGTTCATGTACAGATTTTTGCGTGAATACAAGTTTTCACTGGTCTGGGTTAAGTACCCAAGAAAGCAAGTGCTGGGTCCTAGGATACTTGAATGTTTAGTTTTATCATAAAGTGTCAAACTTTACAAAGCGTTCCACCAGTTTCTCTGAAAATCCTCACCAACATCTGGTATGGTTGCTTTTTTTTTTTTTTTTTTAAGATTTTACATTTAAGTAATCTCTATACACAACGTGGCGCTCAAACTCACAACCCCGAGATCAGGAGTCCCACACTCCACTGACTGAGCCAGCCAGGCGCTGGCTATTTGTATTTGAACCATTCTGAACCATTTGAACCATCTGAACCATTCTGACCTGTGTGTAGGACTATCTCATTGTAATTTTAATTTACATTTTGCTTGTGGCCAACGATGTTCAACAACGTTTCATGTGCCGATTTGCCGTCTCCATATTCTCTTCGGAGAAATGCCTTTTCGTGTCTTGCGTCCATCTTCTGAGTCGAGTGGCTTCTTGACAGTTGCATTTTAAGAGTTTTTTTATTTATTAGATCGTAGTCCTTTGTTGTACTGTGATTCGCAAGTATTTTCTTCCTTGTCTTTTCACCCTCTTAACAGGGTCTTTCCCAGAGCAAAAGTTTTAAATTTTGGTCAGGTCGGATCTAGCGATGTTGGCTTTTGCGGATCGTGCTTTTGGTGTCAAGTCTAAGAAACTCTTTGCCTAGACTTAGATCCCAGAGACTTTCTCCTGTTTTATGTACAGAAAAACCTAAGCCTTGACATGTCCGCAGCAGAGCTCGTCATGGTCCTCCTCTTCTCCACCCCCCCCCTCAACATTTTCTCCTTCTAGTGTCACTATTCTTGTTAAACAGCCTTTCACCAGTTGCCCGTGGTAGAAGACTCCATTGTCCAAGTCATTATCTCAGAATCCACTCTTACCTTAAATCTAACATATCTGTTACCAAGTCTTGTCGGCTCTGTCCCCAACCCATCTCTCAAATCCACTCCCTTTTTTCCCTCTCCCCTGCCTTCAGCATCTTGTGCCTCAAATGCTACACAGCCTCCTAGCTTTTCGCCCTGATTTTGGTCTTGCTTCTCAATCCCTTCTCCACAGTGCAGCAATAGTAATCCTCCAAAAATTCAGATCTGATTGAGTTACTCCCCTTATTTTCAACTCTTTCTATCGTTTGAGGCTGCCCTAAGGCAGAAGTTCCAAGAAGCCTTTTCACCAGACCCTGGGTTAAATCTCCAGCTTCAGCAGTGGCACCTCCCACAATCCCTGACTCACCATAAATATTTATTGATTGACTAACAGGGTCTTAAATTCTCTTTTACTAGTGTCCACATCTGCGTTCTCCAAGTGTCCATGTTTATTGGGAGTGAAACGTTCCCAAGACCTGGTGTCTTAGGGTTACTCCGTCCCTGAATTAAGACAAAGCCTTGGGTGCCAGAAGCTTATTTAGGACGGGACTCTAAGAAGCAGGAGAAAGGAAGCAAGACAAATGAGACAACAAAGAAAGATAAGCTCTCCTCTGGAACACATGAGAAGGGTGCAGAATAAAATACACGTGAATACAGGCAGCTGGAGTCTGAGGGTTGCGGCCAAAGCGCAAACTCCCCTTTGGCTATGATTGTCCACCCAGGAGCCAGCACCCATGGCGTTGGAGAAAAACCCCGGGGTAAAAAACAGGAAGGCTTGGGGCTCTTGCGGTGGGACGCTGGCTACCCAAGATGAGGTTCAGTTTGCCGAAAACTGTCCAGAGCTGATGACACTGGAATCAGGACTGGGCCGACAAGATGTGACGTAAGCACCAGAGGTATTTGCCACAGACCCCAAAGCGCAACAGGCCGTCAGCAGTGTCCGTCTTTCTTGTGACGGTCGGTGGAAGACCTGTTTATTTTTCTCATCCTCCGTACGCGATAAAACAGTAACACAAGACTTCTAAGCAGGACAGGCTTTGTGCCACCGGAGTGGTCAGGAGAATAGGTACAATAAGAATCTATTAAATCAGCCACCAAATGTGAACAATTCTGATACGCCCAGAGCATTTGTATGCTTAACTCATGGGGTCATTGGGAAGGTCAAATGTGAAGTAATCATTATAAAGCACTTTGCACAGTGCCTGGCACAAAGACAACACTCAATAAATGTTCACGTTCATACAATTATTGTTGATTGTCAGAATTCCTCAGACCCACATCAGCAGGAACATGGAAACATTTTCATTACATAGAACTTAAAGTCACAGGGACAGTCATTAGAACAGGATCTAAGTTTGGTATTCCGCAAGACAGAAAATGCTAGGTTCTCTGGACACATTGAATCCTTCCTTGGGCAAGTAGTCTGATTTTCCAAAATTAAGCTGCATAATCTGTAAAATGAAAATGAAACTGTACTGATCTTCATAAAAGGCCCAGGAAAATGTTAGGCAGTATATACACAATTTAAATGGAAAAACGTGTTATTTTCCTGCCACACGTAATCAGAAATAAAGAAGCAAGGTCGGTTCTTGCTTCCTTTCTTCCAGCTCCGCAAAGCTCTGAGCTATCAGCGGGGAAAGGAGCAAAAATTTTCCCCAATTATTTTATGGCCGCCAAGTTGAACTCATACTTATCCAATGAGCCCCCAAATGGAATACCGTTCTGCTCCAACTCTCCTGATGACAGTGATTCAGGGAGTAAATGATAAGATTCCGTCCTTCTAAAGTGCTTTCAGAATTGGATTCTCGTAAGTTTCATTTTGCTATGGGCCAATCACCAAAGAGACTACAACACAGAAAAGTGAAGACATCATGCTGGAGAGAGGTTGCTGCCTAGAAAAGGAGGAGAGGACCCCCTAATTTCGAGAGATGGATGGAGAAAAAGGCAGTCATGCTGTAACAGAAGGCAACCATGAAATGCAGCAACAAGAGGGGAAAAATAGCTTCGAATAGAAGACCAAGCATCAAGGAGAGATAGGAATAGTCTAAAGCGTGCACACACACACACACACACACACACAAATACAAAATGGCATTGCAGGGAAAATGCGGTGATTATTATACAGATCAAATGCAAACCGTGACAGTGACGGTGAAAAGCTTAGAAAAGGAAGGAGTGAGAAGCAAACTGCATTTCGGCATCTGCGCCAAGACAAAGTCGGGGTCCCTAAAAATGTTTAAGCCATTTTCACATCTTTTCACCTCCGTCCATTCCCTACTTCCCCTTCTACTTAGTTCCCTCCTTTTAAAAAAGTCTTTCGAGGGGGTTGAGGAAGAGTAAACAACACAACGACCTTCTGCACAGTGGCGTTCTCCTAATCCCCTTCCACTGAGTTATCCACCGCGGTTCAGAGCCACCTTCGAGGGTCTCACGGATACCGTTCCCCCCCTTCCTCCGCTCAGATCAATCTGCCGCTGTGCCTGCAGTTGTGTTATCACTGAGGCAGAGCCTGAGAGATCCAGGCCCTATGCCAGCTCTCAGAGTAATATGATTAGCATCTAAAGAAACTCAAGAAGCCCATGACGTGGTCCTTTTGCAATTAAAATCCTACTCCGAAAGCCTTTTTGGTCTTAGGCATTTGAAAAAAAGAGAAAAAGAGCTGCTTCCAGGAATCTTGCTATGTTCGAAAACCGGTTGAGAGTCCTCTGCTTAACAGTACCTGCCAATAACTAGGCAGTGCGAAAGAGCTGGAAAACCTACGTCGCATCGTGGGGGTGGCCTCGTTCCCCCGAGTGCGTCACTGCTGCCTCTGACACAACAGGAGAGTTGACCGAGACACCAAGCTCTCCAGCTAGGAGGTGAGGAATATTCCAGTGCTGTGGCTGACTACTCCTGGACAGTTGACGTAAGGCACCTTCTCCTACACAGAGTAAAACGGGGCACCCCCTAATGCGCACAATGGAACAGCACAGAATTCCCAGGGCCGCAACCCTCATTTTAACAGGAAGCCTATAATACAAATCTCCTAGAAGAATTTTTTTTTAAAAAAGGCATACGGGATAACTCTGAGGGTCTGTCCACAGCTAAAACCTTGTTTTCCATTTTTTGTTACTGAGTTCCGTCTGACAGGTAACATTCTGTAAGTTTAAGATGTGCGACGTATTCATTTGATACATTTATACTGCAGTATGATAGCTGTAGTTGTGTTAGTTCGCATCTCCACGGTATCACATGATGAACATTTGTTACGGTGTTGGGGGCAGTTAAAATCTAGTCTCTCGTCAGGTTGGATGTTTATCCTACAGTGTTGTCTGTGATCACTGCACTGTGTCCCCAGGACTTAGGTCTCTACCGGTTGCAGGTATGTCCCCTTAAACACCGTCTTTCCCATCCCCCTACCCCTTTGCGGACTACTCTTTAGACCTGAGAAAGGAGGTGATGCTCCGTTTGCAACAACCTGGACGGATATTGAGGACATCAGGCTAAGTGAGATAAGTCCGAGTGAGAAAAACAAATACTAGATGCTATCTCTTATACCTGGAATCGAAAACAACTTGAAGCGAACACCCTTTCCAATGACCAAATCCCAGGTGCTCAGCACTTAGCGGAAATTTCCAAGTGCCTCTTCCTAACGCGGAAGCTCCTTTGAAGATCCAGCTCCCACCAACGATCCCCAGCAGCTCCAGTCAGTGCGGCTTTTCACAAATGAAGCTTTTCATTTCCACTTCGAGTGGACAAAGGTGGCTTCGAATTTTCAAAGAAACCTTTCTATTAAAAAAAAAAAAAAAGTACTGAAATGGGCATACTTCAGTCTTAAATGCACACCCATGGAAATATTCTCAAGCCTGAGAGATTGGTTCAAGTCAAATATTTTACCCGTGCACATGTTCCTTCTTCCTAATATTAGCAACAAGGAATGGGCACGTTTGCAGAAAGTGTCATGGGAGGAAACAGAAACGAATGCGCGTCGACGACCTTGTCGCAGCTGCTCTCCGGTATTCTGTATCTACTGTTTCTCTGTGATGAGATTAGAGACAGTCTTCAGAGAATGAATGCAGCCCTTGGTAGAATCATTACACTAGAATGGGTATAACCCTGCCCTCTCCCACCTCTTATGAAGTGGCTTTAGATTTACGAAGGCGGGACGCTTTGTAATTCTTAAACAACCTGTATACCTAGCTCTTAATAGTTATTAACCTGAGTTCATTTGTAACAACTTCTAGGCTCAGTGTTCATTTTCTCAAATGTTTCTGTAGTTTCCCCTTTATTGTAGAGTGTATCAGGTTGGACTCTTGGCCGTGGCTGAAAACTGACATGAGTCAAGAAGAAACAAAGGATGATGGGAGCGGCAGTGGTTTTCAGGCAGCCACATGCGGCCGGTGCCTCTGCTATCTCTGAGCATCTTCAACATCCCCAGCAGAACAGAGGCCGACCTACTCTCACTTAAGAATTGAGAAACTTTAGAGCCTGACTCTCAGTGGCTCGGATAGAGACGAAGTGCCCATCTAGACTAAGAGAATGGAATGCTCTAATTGATGGATTGACTGGTGTTGCAGGTTGAGTCCTCTGGGAAGCAGATGCCAAGCCAGATTTATTGGAGAATAACACCTGCGGAAAAAAAAAAAAAAGGACGGGGGGCAGAGGGGGGAGAGGCAGGATTGGGCAGGTGTAGCCATTAAATTGCAGTGCAGATCATCTGAAGGCTGTGCCAGCCCCATGGGGAGCTGCAGAGCTAAGATTGCCGTTGAAAGGGATCCTGAATTAGGCAGATCTGCGGATAGTCTGTATAGGACTTGAGACCGTTAATTTTCCATCGCCACTAGTTAGAGTGATGGAATGGAACCGAGGTCTTATCGCGCATATCGGGATCATCAGGTATGTATGTGAAATAGAGAGTAAAGGTTAAAATAGAGCGGTGGTTCTCATCCAGAGGCAACTTTTGGCCCTCACACACATGGCAGCGTCTGGAGACGTTTCTGGTGTTTCGCAGCTGGGGAGGTGTCGCTATTGGAATCTAGTGAGTAGGGGTCAGGGATGCTGCTAGACCCCCCCTAATGCACACGATAGGACAACAAAGCATTACCTGGGCCAAAATGTTAATGATGCCCAAGTTGAGAACCCTGCTCTTTAGATCAGAAGGCTTACCTTACATGCACATCCATAGTCAGAGAGGCCACGGAAACCTTTCTCTTTGAGAAATTCCTAATGATGACTGTTTTGTTCTTATTTGCATCGATCAGTACTTGTTACTGAGATTCCAACCAACGCGTTTAACTTTCGGACAGAAAAGCTAACTTGAATTGGTGAAACATCCAAATCATGGATTTTTGAAAAATTAGGGGGGGTTTTTTGAGGTGAAGGGGACAGAGGACCCAAAGTGAGCTCTGCACTTACAGCAGGGAGCCCAGTGCGGGCCTCAGACTCATGAACTGTGAGATCAGGTAGCTTTCACCTGAGCCAAAGTCAGATGCTCAGCTGACTGAGCCCCTCAGGTGCCCTGAAAAATTAGGTTTTTAAGACCAATATCAATTTGGATTAACTTGCATACTACTTATTTATTTTTATTGTGTTGTTTTTTTTTTTAATTTGAGAGAGAGAGTGCACGCGTGAGCTGGGGAGAGGGGCAGAGGTGGAGAGAGAGAAAATCTTAAGCAAGCTCAGCCCAGAGCTTGACACAGGGCCTGATCCCAAGACCCTGGGATCAGGAGCTGAGCTGAAATCGAGAGTCGGACACTCAACCGGCTGACCCACCCAGGCCCTCCTTATGTACTCTTTAGTACGTAATGTCCTTAAAGCCTGCTTTGGTGACCAGAAGAGAAGTCATCTGTTTAGCATATAAATGGCCTTATGAAAGTATTATTTTAAAATACTAGTTTCTGATCTGTTTAAATATCCCTGCGCTGCGGATTTGTTGACTCTGAAAGCTTACTCCGAGGTATTCTGTCTTTTGTACACCTTACAAAGTTAGAGGTCAGTGCCAGCTCAGATTGAGATATTAAAAACTCCAAATTAGAGTGAAAGCTGCAGAAATTTACTGCCACACGTCCTCCTATGCAATAACATAGTTTTCTTTCTGGGATTTCTACTGAAAAATAACACACCAAAAGCAAACTTCGAGCACTATACATTTTGAGCCTTGCAGTAGATGCTTTGGCCTCCAGGGAATGTAGCTCCAGAACTGCTCAGAAAATAAAAAGACTGGTTAATGCCTGAAGGGATAAAAAGATCAACTAGCAAAAAAAAAAAAAAAAAAAAAAAAAAAGTTTTTTCGAAGATGTGAAATGTGTGTTCAATCCTAGATCAAGGACTAGATGTTCAAAGTTCTATGAATGAGGTTTAACATTACTTTAGGAAAAGTCTAGAAGAAAGTTTGTTATCAGTGCAAGAAGATCGTTTTCAAGTAGGACCGGTAATGATACCAGCTCTATACTCGGGTAAAATCCACTAATTTTATCTAAACACAAAACCATTAAATGCTTCATATACAACCATCGATATTCACAAAGCCATGAAAAACCTCTATTGTGACATAGTAAAGAAAAGACAAGAAAACAAACCATTCTGATCAGTATACTTTGAAAGCTCTTTGCAAGCAAATGCGAGAGACGCTTAAAAGAAGGGAGGAGAGCCGCGAAGTGTTTGCTTACCAAAATAAAAGAAAAACTCAACCATATAAGCAATACTGTGTGAAATCTGGGGAATCTTTAACCATTAAGATGATGTCAGTCATGGGATACAAAATGCCTGTTCAAAATAATACTCCTCAGGGGACGCGAGATACTAAGCTACAAAGACTCTAGGTTGATCTAGGGTGTGTCACCTCCTTTGTGAAGCCTTCCAGATTATTCTAGGCCTCATGGCTTTCCTACTTCTAGAAATTAGGAATGCTTGTATTGGTCAGTAACACAGAGACCAGCACTTAAGAGTTTCTGATTTGTCCTGTGTGCAGTGTTCTTCCCATAAGACACAGGTTCTTGAGAGCAGGAGTGTCCCATGCCCTGTCTTTGCCACCCTCCACAAGATGAACACTCCGTACAATGTCTATACCAGCACTTGGAAATGCTTGTAGAATAATTGATTCTTTTTTTTTTTTTTTTAATTTTTTTTTCAACGTTTTTTATTTATTTTTGGGACAGAGAGAGACAGAGCATGAACGGGGGAGGGGCAGAGAGAGAGGGAGACACAGAATCGGAAACAGGCTCCAGGCTCCGAGCCATCAGCCCAGAGCCTGACGCGGGGCTCGAACTCACAGACCGCGAGATCGTGACCTGGCTGAAGTCGGACGCTTAACCGACTGCGCCACCCAGGCGCCCCAGAATAATTGATTCTTGAGCTCACCGTTCCTGCTCTCCACTCGAGACTTGTTTAGGCTCTGCTAAAAGATAGAAATCACCTAGCTATCCCCAATTGGCCAACTTGTGTATTTATTATAAAAAGACGTAAGTTAGATCTGGAACTTTCCACAGGGGTATGTCTGCCAAATTTACCCCCCCCCCCCACCTCTATTTTGCTCTGGTCCACATCTTTTAACCCGGGCAAGTAACAGCTCCCGTCTACTCGGTGCTTACTTTGCAGCCAATGCTGTTACATGTTTTACGTGTTGTCTTTTTCAGTCAAGTACAGTATTTCTGCCCAAGCAGAAATCTTGCTAACATCAGGATGAATGATGTGAGGGGCTTTGAGGAGAATTCACGGCCACCCCCTCTGTAACTTTTCCATCGTTCAATCTAGTCTTTGTTCAACGGCGCTCTCGATGGACTGCCCCGACGCACTGGTGGTCCCTCCCGATTTGTACACGTGTCCTTGTCACCTAGGATGAAAGTCTGCAGTCTCCTGGACTCCTCCTTCTCTCTAGGACCCTTACATTGGATCCATCATGATCTATAATACTCTTGTTTTTCTCCCTGGCTGTTGATCCCTCCTCCACTTGTTCCATGGCTCCGTTCATCCTAAAACACCACTCTGACCGTGATATTTTTTGTTTAAAAAATCGAATGTAAAAGATGAAAATGTTACTGGTAAGGATAGGAGAGCCTTAAATGAAGTCTACCTAGAAAACAGAAGCATGGCGCTTGGAACACAGTGAAGGTTGCCATTGCTGTTGTTGCTGTTGCTGTTACTGAGTACTTCTGTTCACAGATTAGGAAACTAAGGTTAGATGAGATGCTGAAGGTCTCAGAGCCAGTAAGGGGTTCTGACTCAGTCTTACTGACCCGTAGAACTTGTGGCCTTTCCACTCTACCAGCGGCTCCCCAAACAGGCTAGATGTCAGAGTCCCTGGTGGAGCTTTAAAGGAAGGTATGGCTTCTCAAGCCCAGTCCCAAGTGGACTAAGTCAGAAAGTCTAGAGAAGGAGCACCTGCGTGGCTCAGTCAGTTAAGTGTCTGACTCTTGATCTCAGCTCAGGTCATGATCTCACAATTTGGTGAGATCGAACCCCGTATTGGGCTTCACGCAGAACCTGCTTGGGACTCTCTCTGTCTCTCTCTCTCTCTCTCTGCCCCTCCACCGCTTGGACGCGTGTGCAAGTGTGCACTCGCTCTCCCTCGCTCTCTCAAAATAAATAAACTGTAAAAAATAGAAATTCTAGAGAAGAGTTAAGAATCTCTTTTTTAGAAACTTCTCAGGTAGTGGTGACACACGGTCAAATTGGGGAATGACCGCGGTACATTAAAATCTTTCGCGTGCTATTTCGTGATGCCTATTTGTAAATATCTAATCCGTAAATGCATTAAAAATAGGCTCCTTGGCTTTTTATTTTTCTTCTCCTTCCCCTCCTAACAAAGTGTCTTACAAGCACTCAGTAAGTATTTGAGTAATTAATTGCTTAATTATTTAATTAAAGTTGCTCTTCAATGCAAATATTCACAGCTGTGGTTACTGGAAGCCTGTTATGAGCAATCATTGATCTTCCCAGGAATGTTTATTAATCAGCTAGGAGCCAGTCCTTGGGAAGGACGGGCTAAACATCTGGGACCGGGGCTGAGAAGGCTTCCAGAATGAATGTTAGCCACATCCTTGCACAGCCTAGGGCCGCTCTCTTTCCTTGCCCACACTTCATTGACAACTTCAGGGAAAATGCAGAGAACGTATTAATAAAGCTCAAGAGATTTCAGCCCCTGGTTTCATTTCTTTTAAGTTGACACATGTATCTGGTTTGGGAAACGGGGGAAGTCTTTTTTTTTTTTTTTTTTTTAAAGAAAGAAAAAAAATCCTTTATTCTTGTCATACCATGAACATGGAGTTCACTGTTCTGCGTTAAGATTATAAAGCAAGATCCCCAAATGCGGTGGCTGATTATTCACAGTAGACATATTAAGTCAAGAAGCTTATTTTTTCTCTCTTTGCTAAGGCACAAAGCCTGGGGCTATATGCATTTTTATTACACTTTACTGTGTTGGTTTCACTTGAGGATTAAAAAGAAAGTCAAGGCACAGTGCACATATCCTGATGGATTTTAGGATTTCTTGCTTTAGTGAAAGGAAGAATCTCATAAAGTACTTCAGATTATTGCTCAAGGAAGTATACCTACTTCCGTGATGACCTAGAAATTTGATCTTTTGTTTCTCCTATAAAAGATCACCTTGTATTTTCGAGAGGTTTTTTTTTCCCCTGTAGTTTTCTGCACCGTGTAAAGCCACATTAAAAGAAGAAAGAAAGAAAGAAAGAAAGAAAGAAAGAAAGAAAGAAAGAAAGAAAGAAAGAAAGAGAAAGAAAGCAAGCTTTAGTTTAGATTTCAAGTGCAAATGTCTCCACTAGTTCGGGGGGGGGGGGGGGGGGGGGGGGGAAGTGTTAGGACTGTTCAAGGAGATTATAAACCACCTCCGGGGTTGGGGTGAGGTGTGGTGAAGGAGGAGGGAGGCAGGGGGAGAGAGGAAGAGAGGGCTGAGCCTGGAGAGTGTAAAGAAGGCCAGGCAGTGACACGAGACACTACAGGGAGTGAGGACACGTCCAGTTTACCTCCAGTTCTGACAAATCCACACCAAGACACGATAGAGGGCCGTTGCGCTATCCTCTGGCCTTCGTTAAGAAACCTAAAGTGTACTTCTTCATTTAATTCGTGCCCTGTCTTCTGATATGCAAAGGACAGAGAAGGACTGAACGCTGTAGAATTTGCAAGTGCAGTGGATGAGACCTTCCGGTGTATTGATTTGTAGCGAAAGACGTGATCCTGTTTTGGCAACCCTGCCTCAGTGAGAGCAGAGAAAGGCGCTTTTCAGTGGCCGGGCGCCGCCAACAGGGGCTCCTGGCACCCAAGGTTCTTGGAGCCGAGGTCGAATTAACCGTGAAGGGAGTCGAGGTCGGGAAGCTTTGGAAATGCTGTGGGTAGCTTGGGATTTAAGGAATGTGGATTTCCTTGGGTAACGATTGTTGTGCGCATATTTGAGCAAATCCTCCTTCCGGGCCATTGTTATAAAGGCGATGAGTAGAACACACTGAAAACCTGCAGGTGTATCATTGCCCAAAATAGAAGGGTTTCGCCATGAAACAAAAATAGGTGAAGTTACTGGCGTTGAATCTTTTTCTTTTCATTTATTCTCCCGATTTCGTATTTTAGGATGATTTGCTCACAGCTATATAGGTTGGATCTTTTTTTTTCAGGCGGTACCGGGTCTGATATAGTCCCTTGATAATTATTTCAAATTGCCACTTCTGGTCCTTGGGAACACTCCCGTGTTCTAATACCAGCCGGGATAATTATGTAATTACCATGTGAGCATTATGCTACTTAGGGCCCAAAATGCCCCCAGAAGGGAATGCTACACAGCGGCCTCGGGAAATTTCTGTGAGAATGGTATCTTCCAAATGCGGGATAAATACAAGCTCAAGGGGGGCGCCTGGGTGGCTCAGTCGGTTAAGCGTCCGACTTCAGCTCAGGTCACGATCTCGCGGTCCGCGAGTTCGAGCCCCGCGAGTTCGAGCCCCGCGAGTTCGAGCCCCGTGTCGGGCTCTGGGCTGATGGCTCAGAGCCTGGAGCTTGCTTCCGATTCTGTGTCTCCCTCTCTCTCTGCCCCTCCCCCGTTCATGCTGTGTCTCTCTCTGTCTCAAAAATAAATAAACGTTAAAAAAAATTTTTAAATAAAAAAAAATACAAGCTCAAGAATAAATAGCTGGGACTGAGAGGTAAATGATTTAATGTAAGTAAGGGTGTTGCAAGGTGCGAGCCACTTGACTTTAGTTCCTGCTGCAAATCATGAGATACATTAGGAAAGCTTTTAAAAGGGAAACCTATTTTTTGAGATAAAATCTGCATCAAGTTACATCAGCCAAGCAGAGTCATTCAACTTTTATCTCCTTGAGACCAAAGGAAAATAAATAAATAAATAAATGCTTCCTATGATCTCTTCCCTTCCCATCACGTTTTTTCGTAAGTCTATAGATACAACCAAAACTAGAGATTTTGACAAATGAAGCAGGATAGGAGGTTGATTGCTGCTTTTCCGAATTAAACTTAATGATACCCTGAAGGTACTTGGGTCTGTGAAGTCAACTTAATGTTGATATAACCTGACTCCATTATCACAGAATGAATCGTTGGCACAAGTCTGAAAATCAGTAGACACCCTTCCAAGGTGCATTTGAGAAATCAGGGAGGTGAAAGCTGAAGGCTTAACAATGGACAAAGGGCTTGGTGTTTGTCCTCCCGTGCTCCCCAGCAGATGGAGATGTTCATCAGAATTAGGGGGAATGATGTTCCTGGAGAAGCGATTGGCTATGCAGGAGAAGAAAAATAATTTTCCCTCTATCCTTCTAGGTTCTTGGTGGAGACCTCCGGTAATAAAAGATAGATTAACAGGAGAAAAGCAAGCAGGAGTTAAATAACATGTATGCCTGGGAGAGACCCAGGAAAACTGAGTAACTCATCGAAATGGCTCAAGCCACTGCCTTAAATACCACTTTCCGCTGAGGACAAAAGAAAGATGTTGGGGCGTTGGGGGGGGTGCAGTTATGGGAGGTTGCCAGGAACAGCACAGTAAACAAGAGTAAGGTTCCTAGGCAGATTTAAGTTTTGCTTTCTCCGTTGATAAGGGTTTCTAGAGATTTAGTCATATTTCTCTTCCTGGTACAGAGCAGGAGACACGCTTAAAATGCAGATTTCTCTTAGAAATGTAAATGTCTCCTACAAAAGGTAACTTCTACTGGTGTCTAAGCTTCTACAGTACCTACTGTTTCTTAAAAATAATGAATTTAGGGGCACCTGGGTGGCTCAGTCCATTAAGCATCAGACTTTAGCTCAGGTCATGATCTTGCAGTTAATGAGTTCGAGTCTCACATTAGGCTCTCTGTTCTCAGCAAGAAACCTGCTTCACATCCTCTGTGTCCCTCTCTCTGCCCTTCCCCTGCTCTCTCTCTGTCACTCTCTCTCTCTGAAAAATAAATAAACATTAAAAAAATAATAATGAGTTTAAATAATCCGTAGGCATATTTGGGAGCGGCAAATTGTGTCACCCATCAGCTGGCTCGAGGCTAGGCTCCCAGTGACATAATGCCTCACCTGTCTGGCACAGGTACACCTACATCCTTTTAGGCTCCGTTTGGGAGTCTCTGTGCTTTGCTGGTAGGTTGTATAGAACACATTTGGGAAGGGCTGGTGGGAGGTGGAGAGGTGAGTGGAAGAGAAAACAAAGGGAAAACAGAGAATAAGCAAAGGAGTCAAAGATTTAGAAAGAAAAGTTGCACCTGTCTGACTCAGTAGGTTGATATCAGCTCAAGTCATGATCCCAGGGTCGTGGGATCAAGCCCCGAGTCAGGCTCTGTGCTGAGTGTAGAGCCTGCTTAAGATTCTCTCTCTCTCTCTCTCTCTCTCTCTCTCTCTCTCTCTCTCTCTCCCTCTTCCTGTCCCTGTCCCTCCCCCTCCCCAATTTGTGTACGTGAATGCTCTCAAACTAAAATTTTTTTAGAAAGAGAGATTAAGAAAGAAAGGGATCAACACAAAAATATAAAATAGAAGGGGGAGGAAAGCTCTCAGAGAGGAACATGAAGGGAGGTGGATTCGTGATGGTCTCGGATGGCACACATTAGCATCCATGATGTAAGTCACACAAAATCAACTAATAATTATGCTCGTACTCAGAGTGAGCCTTCGGTCAGCATAGGTTGCTTTCCTATGATCTCTTCGGAAGTCAAATGCTAGAAACTCTTTTTAACTCCTAAGTGTCTCAGTGTCAAGAAAACACATAAAGAGATTCAAGGGAAAGAGAACTCAGCCGCTGAGCTGTACCCATCACAAGCTCTCATTCCAAACGTTGTCTGAGACCATTTGTTTCAGTCACCTCAAAACGAATCAGAATCCGAACAATGGATTTTAACTGAAAAGGATTATAGTTAGTTGAAAGGATTTTAATGGACACCGTAGTAAATCTCAAGAGAGCTTCCAGGATAATGTTTGGGCATATATTTATGTGTATCACAAGTCAGGATTTGGAAGTAAGATGAGTTAGGAAGGCCTCCCCAACACAGACACACGCATGCAGAAAACTGTACACACTACAAAATTTCGGTACGAAAACTCACGAATAGACTGTAGAGAGTCATTTGCGTGCATGTGCATGGTTTATTCACGATCATCACAGCACCAGGAGAGGGTTGTGGGGTTTTTTATGGGCTCATTAGTGTAGGTGTGAAGTCTGGTTCTTGCATGCCTATGGATATTTATCAAAGGTCTAGACAAACTGAGAGCCAGAAAATCAAAACCTACACGCCGAGTTACATCGTTTCCCCAGACTGGAGTAAACATGATTTATGCATATAGTGCCGGCAAGAGCGCTTGGACACTAGGAAGAAATCACATTGTTTAGCAATGTATTGCCACATCAGGGGGGACCCCTTGGCTCTCCTGAAACGTCCAGTGCAGACGAAAACGTGAAAGTAATTAACAGGTCAAAAGAAAAAGTGGAAGCCCTTGAGAATTGAAAATAAAGCTTAGTAACATTTGCATGGAGATACATTTACTTGAAATCATTTCTGGGAGCCCCGGTGCTCTCTCTCCTTTTCCCTTCTTTTTGACTTATTTAAAGCAACTTTGGACGAAAATGAAATGAGGATATCCTTCAGAACGCACAGAAGCATGGACTGAGCTTTGGGAAATAGTCACAACTGGGAAGAGAATGTGTTATCGTTAATCTAGTTGAATGACTTGGTGTTCATTCATCAGCCCCAAAATGTTGCTCTCCAGTCTACGATACTCATACTTACTACTAGGTATATAGTACCTAACAGATAACAGGAACTCAAGGAGTATTTCCACTCATCACATTGATCAAATCTTTGTTGACCATCTCCTAGGTATTAGGCCCTGGACTAAACTACGAATAAGATAATCAACATCTCTGTCTTCATGGGCAAGTAGCTTACATTCTTGTATCTTGTGAATGAATGAAGAAACGTTTCTTGGCACGAAAGAAGGGAGGTCTCTGCAAACAGTACGCTGCCTGTAGAACTCATCTGAGATGAGAAAGCAAAGGCAAATAACAAGAGTCCTCAGAGCTCTCGAATGTGATTCTTTAAAAATGAGAGTAAAACAAATAGGCAGGAGATTGGGGCTCTCGGTCTGTCTTGCAAATTATTTTAAAATGTTTGGGCCCAGTATTGTAGGCCCAATAAATCTAAATGGTTTTCTTCTTTTCTTTTTTATACTTTGATCATCAAGAAGGAAGGAAAGAGGGGCGCCCGCATGGCTCGGTCGTGTATGTGTCTGACTCTTGATTTTGGCTTAGGTCATCATCTTACGGTTCGTGGGATCAAGCCCATGTCAGGCTCCGCACTGACAGCGTGGAGCTTGCTTGGGATTCTCTCTCTCCCCTCTCTCTCTCTCTCTGCCCCTCCCCCGTTCGTGCACGCTCTCTCTCTCTCTCAAACAAACTTTTGAAAAAAAGAAGAAGGAGGGAAAAAAAGAAGGAAGGGGGGGGTCTTTCCAAAAATTGTACTGGAAATCTCACGATAGAGAATTCTTCATGCAAAATGGAGTTGTTAGGGTGACAATTCTTGAATAATCTGTACATTAATTCATTCAACTAATAATTAGAGTACCTGCTATATGCCGGGTACTGTGCTAGCCACCAGGGATATAGTAGGAACAGAAAGATGTTTCCCTGTCCTCACAGAGCATATGAAAAAAAAAAAGACCTTTTTTTAAATTTTCTCCGACATGATTTTACCGAGGAATACTGCAAATTAGATTATGAGTACTTAAGGAGCAGATGGCAGGTTCTTTGCCCATCTGGGATACTTCTAATGAATAGACTCTTGTGTATCAATAGGTAAGGATTCTTCCAGTTCTAAGCTTTCCTGATCTATTATCTAATAGTAGATACAGGATCTTCCCGGAAGACGTTACGCTTGTGTTTCTTTTCATAAAAGGAAACAGAGGTATTGCCTATTAATTCAGAAGAAATTGGGTTCTTTCTATCTCCTTAAATAATTCTAATTAAATTCCTCTGGCTCTAGGTCCTGCCTTGCTCACCTTCTAATGTCACCCCTACCCCTTGTATTCTCACTTGCCGTTCCTTCCTTTAGTGACGGAGACGAATTGTTCTTCTTCACCTGGCTCTACGTGACCTCTCCAGCAAAACTCTCACTGTTAGGTCCAATGCATCCTGTTCCAGAGGAATTCCTACCGCCGTATACGGTTCCTTCCCTTTGTTTTTTTTTTTTTTTAACATTTTTTATTTATTTTTGGGACAGAGAGAGACAGAGCATGAACGGGGGAGGGGCAGAGAGAGAGGGAGACACAGAATCGGAAACAGGCTCCAGGCTCCGAGCCATCAGCCCAGAGCCTGACGCGGGGCTCGAACTCACGGACCGCGAGATCGTGACCTGGCTGAAGTCGGACGCTTAACCGACTGCGCCACCCAGGCGCCCCGGTTCCTTCCCTTTGGAATTGCCATAGTCCCATCAGCAATATCCTCACTCTCCTAGCCTTCCACCCTGGAAATACACACGTTCTGTTTGCCTCTTCAGAAATTAAGCTCCAACTCCAAAAATTAACCAGTTCTTCCTTCTTTCCGAATACCTCCTTATCTGCCTTCCCTCCCATTCAGGGCCACACGGTCTTCATTCCAATGCATGTCACCCCACACCTAGGTGATTGCAACCTGCCCAAACCTGAGCTGCTTTCTCAAATCATGAGTCAGTGCACAGAAATCTTCCCTGGTTCCCTTGGCCTTGCCGGGAAAATCCTGAGCCGCCGAGTCTGGAGAGCCTTGGTTTGTATCTCTGCTTCCAAGATAGGTAGCTCACTGTACCTTACCGCCCTCTCCAACAGCTGTGTTCTGCCCCAGGCCTTTCCTCGGCTAATCCCTCCTCCTCACCTCCAAGCCTTTATGCTTCCAAAGATCAGAGACTACAGCATTTTCTCCTTGTGTGCCTCCTTCAGTATTAGCAAATACTTGTCACATGATCAGGGAATTCACTGAGTAAAGAATGAATTGTGTGTCACCAGGGTGCCTCATTCAGATCAGTGTCCGACTCTTGGTTTCTGCTCAGATCGTGATCTCATGAGTCACGGGTTCAAGCCCCACGCCGGGCTCTGCGCTGACAGTGTGGAGCCTCCTTGGGAATCTCTCTCTCTCCCTCTGTCTCTGTCCCTTCCCTGCTCACTCTTTCTGTCTCTGTCTCTCTCTCTCTCTCAAAATCAATAAATAAACATTTAAAAAAATGAATTGGGCCAGAACGCAGGATTGTAGTGTATAATTTGTGGTGTTTGCTTCCTAGCCTGCATATAGTACTTGATATAGCTTAAAAACACGGCCAGTTAGAAAGGTCTCATGCGTGGAGGTTATTGTTTCAAAAGTTTATCAACTTTCATTTCCTTGCCTAATTGCTCACAGAATAAAGTGCCTTTGTTCTTAGGTAGCTACAGTGTGCCTTCAAGTTTTTTCTCTGTCTTAAACTGATGTCTTTGTTTATTCAATTGTGCATTCAATCCATGCAATACCTTTCTCCAAGGATAATTTGTGAAAAGAAATATTTTACGCTTAATTCTTTAGTTATTTTAAGACTGTTTCCTGAAGTGTTCATTTCATTACGTGACACATTTTTAATTTCAGTCTCTCTCATGCATTTTCTTAACTTTGAGTTATAGGGAAGGGAATTCACTTCTGTCTCCCTTTAATTTCTTGACAATATCGGGTATACCCTGGAAATTACCTGTGGAGTTCACCTTATAGAGGAAGAAAGCAACCTTCGAGATGAGGGGCCTCTAAGGGACTCAGATGCTGCCTCCCCCTGGTCGCTATGAATCTGCTAACATTACCACCACGGGACAGGGTCTGTGACACGGTCATGCTCCTTTACCACATGTTCCCCATGGGATTTCTTTCTCGGGACATGAAAAGATCGCTGGTCACTGTCCACTCCCATGTGGCCTCCTCATCCACTCTTCCCCACCCCCGAACTTTCACAGTCATCTCTTGGTTACTTTGTTCATGAGATGACCCATTCTGCATTTAGAAATAATGATGTCCTTCTAAACATGCCTTTGCGCGTGTTCTCCGTAATCTTATGGCATCACATTCTTCATGACCAGGAACTGACCTTGCTTTGGGTCATAAAAGATACCAGTGACTAAACTTTCATAGATATGGACACTAGATCTCTTCTGTAGTCGGTAAATTGAAAGGCCAGCTGCATATTGAATATGTCTAAAATGCTTTTCGTTTGACTTTGATCTCTAAAATAGCAGTTAAAGAGCAAGAGTCAGACTGAATGAGTTTGAATCTTGGCTCTGCCAATTTACTAACTATTTAAACGTAGGCAAGTTGTGTTGTTGTTTTTTAACCTCTCGTGCTTCAGCTTCTACATCATTCAAGCAGGAAGATACATTACTTCTTTTTTTAATGTTTATTTTTGAGCGAGAGGGAGAGGGAGAGAGGGAGCGCAGAGGAGGGGCAGAGAAAGAGGGAGGCAAAGAATCCCAAGTAGGCTCTGCACTGTCAGCCCAGAGCCCGACGCAGGGCTCGAATCCATGAACCATGAGATCGTGACCTGAGCCGAAGTCGAGAGTTGGACACCTAAACGACCAAGCTCCCCAAGCGCCCCCAGATAATATTACTTCCACCGAGTTACTGTGAAAATTAAGTAAGTTAATTCCTCTTGTCATGAACAGAATGCTTAATAAATATCCGCCATTTTTGTGATGTATGTATTGCCTTGCCCACGATAACCTATCCTTTCCATGTACGAATCATAACAGCAACGATAACAATAGCTGTTAACATTTATTGAGCAATCGCCCTGTGGAAGAAATGAGGCCCACCGTTGCCCGTGTCTTAGCTACTTCCCACGAAAAGTTCTGCGAGGTGGGTCATGTTGTCCCATTTTACCCACAAGGAAAGTTAATGGTGGAATAACATACCCAGGGACGTGCAGCTTGCAGGCCGTGTTAGTTCACATTCCTGTTTCTTCTCCCATATCTGTCTTTCTGGGCGTCTCTCTGTCACACGTACACATTGGTTTGGTCAACTGGTCATTAAGCACTTGTGACCCACTTACCGTGTGCAGGGTTCAGTGCACCCTGCGGGAGGGTGGGGAGGGGAGGCGGGACAAGCAAGGGATGGTCCCGGCTATCGGGGATTTCACGTGGCATCGCAGGAGATAAGTCCTGTCCCTGCACCTACAACGGACAGTATGACAGAAATGCTCCAAGGAGAGACTGTGAGCCTCGAGGATGCCGAGGAAGCGATCCCTTCCAACCCGGGGGATTGGAAAATAGACATAGAAACAGAGAAAAGACTGGAACTGGGAGCGAAGGGGGAGAAGAACGCTGCAGAGAGGAGCAGCAGCCAAAACAAGTCACGCGGGTGTTAAATTGGATGGAACATTGCAGGACAGGCCAGCTGAGTGTGGCGGACGGTGCGGGGCCGTAGGGCCGGGAAGGGAGGTTTGAGATGCGCCTCACGCTTGTGCGTGCGTCACAGTGAAGCACATCCTGCGCGTTTGGGAACCTCCACATGCTTTTCCAAATATTTGTTCCAAGCAAAGATGTGCAAGGCTAGGAGAAAGTGAAAACAGAAGGTTGTTCTGAATCTATGTTAGGCCCTTGACTGATATTGCGAGATTGGCCGGCTTTAGACCAGACTCCCTTAGCCACTTTTCTGATCTTGTCTAATATCTGTTTTATCCCTTGGGCATTAGCTACACCATAGGAGTGAACCCACTGGAGCTTTGCTGGCTCTGGGCAAGAGCTGACCAACCCCTTGTCGACCACGGGCTGTTCAGAACCAAATTAAGATCCAGATTTGTGAAGCTCGCGTGCCTGGGGCCACCCCTGATGCCTGGTCCACAGAATGCCAGATGACAAAAGCAAAGCATTTCACCCATCACATTCTTCCTTCCCCGCCCCCCCCCCCCAGAATGGAATTCACTAAGCCATCAGGACACCATCAGTATATTCTAGAAAAACCTGATAGGAAAAAAAACACAAAAGAATGGAAATTTTTATCTCCTGCCACCTGAAGATCTACTTCGCAGTAATTTTCAAGTCTACTAAAAACTGAAATCTGAAAATGTCTTTGATCTCATTATCTCCTCTGTAATTACGCTATATTTAAGCCTTGCCTCTACTTTGATGCTTAAGTGTTAATCAGCTGTTGGTTACTCATTAATTCTCAATGATCCATTAACTACCAATAGGATTCCCAAAAACATTAG
Source organism: Neofelis nebulosa (assembly GCF_028018385.1). Classification (NCBI taxonomy): domain Eukaryota; kingdom Metazoa; phylum Chordata; class Mammalia; order Carnivora; family Felidae; genus Neofelis; species Neofelis nebulosa. Next base: position 27,162,775 of record NC_080800.1, on the reverse strand, counting down.
TCAAAAACAATAGACTAAGACAAAATAAATGCCATTCCTGGGGTCCTTCACTTATCTAGTATACGGGGGAATGACAACCTCCCTAACCTTTGCACGAAAGATTTAGAGGTGGCAGTTTTGACGCTCGTTGGAGCAGTAGTTCGTTTGTGTCTGCCAATGAGCAGAGTGTGAAAAAAATCTCATTTTCACATTACCAAGAAAGCACATCTTTTTTTCGTTCGGCCCTGGTTTGATGAAAAGGGCTCTCGGAGGCCGTACGGTAAAACCGGGGCTCTGGGGGGCGCCTGGGCGGCTCAGTCGGTTCAGCGTCCCACTCCTGATTTCGGCTCAGGTCATGATCTCATGGTTGTGAGATCAAGCCCCGCTCTGACTGCGTGGAGGCTGCTTGGGATCCTCTCTCTCCCTCTCTCTGCCCCTCCCCGCCTCGTGCACACGCGCGCGCTCTCTCTGAAAATAAACAAACGTTTAAAAATCTATTTTAAAAATGGGGTTATGCATTGCTGCTTTAGTGGCCCAGCTTTCGAGGTTCAAAAGATCTGACCAAAGAGGACACATCGTTTTCATTGCTCCTCATTATATCTGATGAGAGGACATCATTTCTCTCCTCTTCCCCCCAGGTGGCCGTTGAGGACCGCATCAGGCAGCTGCACGAAGCCCACCGGGACTTTGGCCCCGCGTCCCAGCACTTCCTTTCCAGTAAGTCGCTGTCACCTTTCATCGTGTAATGTCTTCCTTGCGTCTTGGTAGCAAAGAATAAAGAGCTGAATTACCATCGTCTCTGCCAAGCGCACTGGAGGCATAAATCATCCTGAAATACACCTCGGTGGGAAAATTCAGAGGGTTAGGAGAGGAGGACCGATTAGATCATTTTGCCCAGGCTTCAGCTAACGCATAATTGTTTCCTGCAGTGTGTGCTCAAGTGCTAACTTTGGTAATATTTTTGAGTCTTTAGTTCTCCTTATAGCAGTTCACTTCATAAGCTGGTAATTACGATGCTATATAATTACGATAGGATAATTCAATATGTGTTACTAGGAATCTATAATTCTTTGGCTCTACATAATTCATTAAATACTTCCTGCCTCAAAGTCAGAAGCGCTGCCTATCATGTTTCCTTTCCCTAACCAGTCTTACTGCTCATTTATCCTTGACCTCTATTCATTCTTCTTATTTTAGTTTTCCTATTTTGTATCCATTGTGTCTGTATCATTAATCATACTATTCATATGTAGTATTGATAAATATTGTACGTTTTACAACATACTAAGAGGAACAGCCTTAGTTAACTGAGGGTTTAATATTGGAACATCCTATTAATATAACTTTACCTATTACGTTGCCAACCTCCCGTTTTCCTCTGATTCACGTTATTAATTTCTCCCACTCTTTCTTTGATTACAAAAATGTGTGTTTTGAGGGTTTTTTTTTCTATTTCAAAACCCGTATTTCTACCACATGGAGTTAAGATCTGTTAACACTTTGACATATTTCTTGTTCATACATGAAGATGTATGAGGGCTTAATCATCACTTTAAGGCAATTACTTTCTGCCTGGCAATGTTACGAATATGAACTAATTTAATCCTCGTGCCACCCCGTAAGGTAGATGCCATGATTCCACCCATTTTAAAGATGGGGAAGTTGAGGCACACAGTGCCACAGAGACTGACAGAGCCAGGATTCAAAAGCCAGTGGGCTCCAGAGTCTGATGAATCACCATACTGGACTGTCATTTACTTAATTTATGTATTTTATAGACAGGAAGTAATTCTGTGTGACCTCCCTTCATCTTGTGTTGCCTTCTTTTATTGCCACGTTCTGGTCCTTTCCTTTCCTTTCCGTTTCATTTTCCATAGGTTCGGAAAAAAGATCTTTGCTCACGTTTTCAAGTATGTGAGCGGATGCTTCCGTGTGTCTCCAGTTGGCCGTTGTCTTTTTGAACAAAAGTTCCTAGAAAGTGGTGGTCCTGTCTTTTTGTTACACACTGATAATGTATTAAGTAACAAGCTGTCTTACTTTCCTGACTGGGTCTGACCTTACCCTGTGCACACGGTCATTATTTGGACAGTATCGCACATGCTTAGGAAGGGCCCGAAGAAGCAGGGGCAAGTTAAAGGAGTTTACGCAATCAAGTGGAACGGTGGCTTGTAGGCATGCCTAGCATAATTACCAAGCCTACAGACTTTGTCTTCTGTACTCTTCCAAATCACTGGCCTGCTTAAGTCGCCCTGGTGACTGCCACTCTCTTCGATTTCATTGAGATTAAATGCACTAACATATTTGTAGATGACTCATAAGCCATAAACGAAAATATTACTATTATGAATATTCATTACTCCTCAAACACCATGTGCATTGATTCACCCTGTCTTCTCTCTCTGCCTGCCCCACCCAAATTCCCGTGTCTTCCCCATTAAAACCTCTTCTCAGAAAATGATATGTTATTTAACCCAGGTGATAGGTAGAGTTTAATGTGTACTTCTCCCGGGTTATTTGCATTTTAATAGGGTGAAAAGCCATTAGCCTGAGGAATGAGTCTCTGTTGGTAGAACGCCATCCATAATCTCTGAGCTGTGAGGGGAGAACTGGGAGGGGCCAGGTGGAACATTCGAGCACCTTTTAAACAATATCACACCAGTGCCCACGTCCACAAAGGTCAGGCTGGTGGCCACAGACGCTCATAAAGACACCCATCTCCCTGCCTCAGTGGAGCGAGCCCCGCAAGCCACCAATTTCTTACTCGTGTGGAATGTCAGTATATGCTTAGAAGCTCTGCCTAGGGATAGCAAACATTAGCACTTCGGTTTAAGGGATATTTGAGAAATAGGACGGTGGGACTAAAGACTCAATGAAGACTGTTTCTTTGTGTCGTCCTCTTTCATTTTTATTTTACTTTATTTCTTGGACTCCTGACCCTGAGATCAAGACCTGAAGTGAGATCAAGAGTTGGACACTTAATGGACCGAGCCACCCAGGCGCGCCCCTGTCCATTTTTTTTTTTTTAAGTTATAGAGGTAATATATGCCCCCTCTAGGAAATTTTGGAAAGCAGAGAGTACAAACAGGAAAGAAACAATTACCCTTCATCTCACCCCTTGGAGATAACCACTATAAAAAGTGTGCTTTCTATACTTTAGATACTTTTCTTTTTTTTTCTTTTTTTTTTTTCACATTTATTTATTTTTGAGCCAGAGAGAGAGCATGAACAGGGGAGGGTCAGAGAAAGAGGGAGACACAGAATCTGAAACAGGCTCCAGGCTCTGAGCTGTCAGCACAGAGCCCGACGCGGGGCTCGAACCCACGGACCGCGAGATCGTGACCTGAGCCGAAGTCGGCCGCTTAACCGGCTGAGCCACCCAGGCGCCCCGTAGATACTTTTCTTTTTAAACCAAACAGGGATAAAAACACATGAACATTTTGTGACCTGCTTTAATATATATAAATATATATATTATATACTATATATATAAAGTATTATGTATATATGTATATATATAGTATTATACGTATAGTATATAGTATTATATATATAGTATATAGTATTATATATGTATATATAGTATTATATGTATAGTATATAGTATTATATATAGTATATAGTATTTTATATATGTATATATGTATATATATAATATATACTATAATAAAAATATTTATGTGTGCTTAAATATTCCTCTACAGAATAATTTTTTAAATGGCTGGGCAGTATTCTCTACCAGATTTACCAAGACAATTCTTAATTACTCATCAGGAAAGTTATTTCAGATTTTTCACTATGCTATCCAACACTGTGAGTAACATCCTTTATACACCTTTGGAAATATCTCCTATTCTTTCTACAAGATAAATTCCTAAAAACAGAACTGCTCTGTAAAAGGATGTTTACATTGGTAAGGCTTTTGATATGTGCTGCCACACTGACCTCTAAAAATCTGCTCGAGAAATTGGGTGCCCCGTCAAAACCGTATCTGAGGCAGGGCCCTAACCCAAGTCACTTATTTGCCGTTAAATTGTGTTCACTGAAAGCACAACCATTTTTCCCCTAAAACAAATAAAAATATGTTTGAAAAAAAATACCACTAAGGTCATAGTAAATGAATTTGACTTGGTAGATGTCTAACTGGCTTCCAAGTTACTAGGAATAATAATAATACTAAGTCTTTGAGACTTAGAAATTACAAAGAGAAATGAAGATGAGCCGCTCATTGTGCCCACAAACATGCTCGCCGTCTCTGTCTCTCTTATTCTCCCTGTCCATTTCTCTCCTCCCTTCATCTGTCTCTCCCTCTCTCTCTCTCTCTCTCTCACACACACACACACACACACACGCATTCCCCTTTGAAAATTACATTACCAGCTGTCTTTTTTTTTTTTTATCAGTAGAGAGAGGCAGTCTTTTACTAAAGAAAAGTATTCAGTGTTTCTTCTTGGTACCCCAATCTCTACTTGTTAAAGAAGTTGTTTCTTTTATCTTAGATCTGAGAGAAATGAGAAGAGAAAAACATTGTAAAATCTGACCCTTATCCATTGCTAGACACTAGCTTGCCTTTAATTCCAGCTTTAATATTCTACCACTTTTTAAAAAAAAGATCTTAGGTAATCTCTACACCTGATGTGGGGCTCGAACTCATGACCCCAAGATCACGAGTTGCATGTTCCACCAACTGAGCCAGCCAGGAGCCCCAATATTCTACCACTTTTAATTGACTTTGGCAACTTAAACCAAGAAAAGGGAGAAGTTCTACTACCTTGATTTTTAAAAATCATATAAATTTATACATGTAATTTATTAAATTTGTATAGAATTTTTAATCACACTGTTGGCATTGATACATATATTAGTGCCCATGTCTTCATATGTCAATATCAAGAAAGTACTCTAGTATTTATTGACATAGTACTCTGAAAATTGTCCATCCTTTATCTTCAAGAATTTAAAACCTTAAAAAAAAAAAAAAAGAACTTAAGCTCTTTTTTTGCGTCAATTTTCTCAGTTCTCTGAGCTTCTATTGTAAATTTTACATAACCAAGGATAACTATATATTTGAATAAAGGTAGAAATTTTTCTGTAACAGTGAAAAGAACTCAGAGTTGCCTTACGATTTTACCAGTTCTACGAAATCTTACCATTTGCGACCACACGGATGGAGCTAGAGAGTATTATGCTAAGAGAAATAAGTCAGTCGGAGAAAGACACATACCATATGATTTCACCCAGATGTGGAGTTTAAGAAACAAAACAAACAAGCGAAGGGGAAAAAAGAGAGAGATACAAATCAAGAAACAGACTCTTAACTATAGAGAACAAACATGGTTACCAGAGGGGAGGTGCGGGGCGGGGGGGGGGGGGGGTGCGGAGAAGGGGGCACTGGGTTACATAGGTGATGAGGCTTAAGGAGGGCACTTGGGATGAGGAGAGATGTATGGAAGTGTTAAATCCCTATATTGTACACCTGAAACTAATATTAAGCTGTATGTTAACTAACTGGGATTTTAAAACTTAAACAAAATATTTTACCAGTCGTAGAATTCCCCAGAGTAGCATTTTCCAAGCCACGTTCCTAAGAATGTTAATGTTCTGTATGATGTTAGTAACTCTTCCTTGAAAAAAGAGTTTTGTGGTCAATAAGATTGGAAAAACTAGCTTATAAAGATGAGAAAGTTTCTTTTTTGTTGGAATTGTTGCAGCCTTTAATATACATCGAAACGCTAAGAGGAGGAAAAAGTCAGTAGCTCTTCTCCCTACTTACGTGACTATGGAAGCCTTTTTCAGGCATACCAATTAATTTCTCACTAAACATGTCATGGAACATAGTATAGGAATCTTTGCCCTAAAGTGGTATTCGCCAAATGGTTTAATAATGAGAACTTTCTGCTGAAGGTAGGAAGAACACGGTCCAATTAAAAAGAAAATGAGTTATTTATAAGGCAAAAGGGTCAACTTTCTCTTTCCTGAGGTTTCTGGCTCCCGCCCCCACCCCAGGAGTCCCATATGCTGTAGAATTTCCTAACTGGAGAGAGGCTAAGGGAGACTCTATCTGAGTTGTTTTCTTAGTACTCATTAGTGAATGCTGAAATCAGTTTAATGACTTGCAACCAACAATTTTTTAATGGAATGGAAGAGACTGGAAAATATCAGAGTACATTGCCCAAGCAAGGTTAAGTATTGTTTCGACATTTCGGTTTCGGTTAAGGGTGGGGGTACGTGAGTGCACGCGTGCATACGTGTGTGCTACAACAAAATGTAAAATACTTTCCTTCTGTGGGTTGCAGTCAAAAGAAGTGTAAAAGACACTGAAAGACGCCACCCCTACCCTTCTTTTTACCGATGACAGAATAGGTGCAGAAAGGTGAAATGACATTACCAAGGTCACACGCGCGGTTATAATAGATGTGGGACTGGACCCCAGTTTCTGAACTTACAAGCCACATCTCACACTGCCTTAACCATTTACAACACTCAGGCCAGCGCTTGCCTGGTTTTTCTGATACCGCCACAGGTTTCTCTCTTCTGTTTCTCTTGGTCTGGGCCGCACTAGGTTGATTTACAGAGCCTGAATTTTTCTCCGGATGCCTCGGGGCCAGGTGTTGTCTCCCTCGGGATGTGGGTTAAGACTCTGGCATTAAGCTGACTAGGTTCAAGTGCTGGTCAGATACTCAGTCTCTTTATCTTCATCTGTAAAATGGGGATAATAGTAACGTTTCATCACATGTAAGACATGGTCCCTCCCACCAAGTTATAAAAGCCCTGAAATCAGAGTGCGTCTAACGTCCAGTGAAGTTTTGAATTCAGTGAAATACGGTAATATTATCTTACAGGGTTATAGTGAGGATCAAATCGTATATATACATATATATACGATTATATATAAATATATATATATATACACGTGTATAAATAAATATATATAAATATATACACGTGTATATATATTTATATAAATATAAATAAATATATATACACGTGTATATATATAAATATATACACGTGTATATATATATAAATATATACACGTGTATAAATATATATATAAATATATACACGTGTATAAATATATATATAAATATATATACGTGTATATATTTATATATATTTACATATACATATCAAATCGTATATAGACATATATATAAATATACATATATATATTTGTATATATTATATATACGTATGTATATTTATATATATTTATATATATTTATATATTTATTTATATATATTTATATATTTATTTATACATATATATATATATATATATATATATATATATCCACTGCAGATGGGCTTTGCCTCCTTGGAGCTGCAGGCAGAGGACATGGGCTTAGGTGATCGGGGGACACCTGCAATATATATATATATATATATATATATATATATATATATATTTATATATATTTATATATATTGATATATACATATCAAATCGTATATATACGTATATATATAAATATACATATATATATTATTTATTTATATATAAATCACATATATGTATATATATACGTAAATCGTATATATATGTGTATATATACGTAAATCGTATATATATGTGTATATATATGTAAATTGTATATATATGTAAATTTATATATATAAATCATATATATATGTAAAATATATAGAGTAGCACGTAGCACATAGTGATGTATAAGTGATTGGTATTAGCGTTAGCTTTAGCATTAGCATAGTGTCTTTGTGACTGTCAATTTAACGGTATAACTTCTCATCTGCCTGTTAGAGTCCAACTAGACATGAAAGTGTCATTCATTGTCCTGTTTTTAATTGTGTGTAACTAGTTTCTCTCCTTCCTGAAGGTATTTTTCATGGATCTAAGGGCAGTGTTTTCTGTATTATAAGAGCTCAATAGTCATTTGTGTAATTAATGAATGGATGAATAATCAACGAGTAGACCCTAATCTCTGCAAGGACAGGATGGTTTTATATTCTCCAGCACCTAACATGGTATCTGTACTTGGTAGATGTTCAATAAAATCATTTACAGAGTGAATTATGTTTTATACCCAAAAGAAGACGAGGTAAATTTGCTCCTGACACTGCTACTACACAGTGGCATGAGATTTAGCATAGCGACTGTCACATAGTAGACCCTCAATAAATAACGTGACCTTTCATGTTGCCTCTGAGCAACGACTAATAGCATTGAGAACTTGACATGGTCCTTTTTATAAAAGTCTCCTGTGCCCTGTAATATATTACGAGATAAAGCGCACTTCTAAATTACGGCATGATCGTAGCTATATTAGGAAATAAAATAGAAACAACAGAAGAGGATACATAAAGACAAGACTGGAAAGAAAATACATCAAAATGCAAAGAGCTATTGTGTTTTTCTTTCTTTTTACCTTTGCAGATGTTTTTATAATAAGCGTGTATTACTTTGCTAACGGAAAAAAAAAAACAGTAATGGTAAAGATTTTTATTCTCTAGCTTTTAACCCACTGACCTCTCGCAGTATTAAACTCTCTTGATGGCTATGGAACTCCGTAAGACGGATTTCCTTTTTACTATTTGTTCTGAATTTAAACACTGTGTGCTTCATTGAGTGATCTTCTTGTTCTCAGATGATGAGGCACTGTAAAAACAGAGAATTGATCACTTATTTCTTCTAGGCTTCATCATCTGAAGTTTCTGAATCAAATCCCTGGTCAACTCTTACCTCGTTAAAGCACCCCAAGCCGTTACCGTTTCCCCTTGCTACGTAGGACTGAGAAGTTTGTTTCCATCCTGACAGGTGCCAAACTTTCATCCCTGTACCCGCCCCCTCCCCCCACCATCCCACTGCCCGCCTTCTCCTAGTCACACGCTTCATAAAGAAGGTGGGGGAAAATGCGTTAAGCACATCTAATAATTGCTGATATTTCACTCAACACTGCTACCGTTGTCCTCCGGGGATGGATGAATTTGAAATACGAGTGGGCCAATAATTTAAAGCTACAGATAGGCTTAAAGAAGCCATCATGATAAAAGTCAGGAAGAAGCCGGCAGCCTGAGTACGAGACGATTTTCAGCCCAAAGCTCCCTATCAGGGAAAAATCTCAGGGCCAAATAATTTGGGCCAATTTCCTCCGTCATCACATGCTGTCGCGAGTGTTGGGAGTTCGGGACAGATGCCTTCTAACTTAGCAGCGATGCTGGTGACACCTCCATGAGTTCAAAGGTAGCCTTTCAGATGTCCACGAAAAGCACAGTGATGATGATTAAGCTCTTTTCCTCAAAATCTTTTTCTCTGGGCCCTGAAGGGGGCACCAGCAGCCTCAACTCCTCCCAGACATGATGATGCTACCCATGCAAAATGTGACTGTGGAGTTCATTGGCTTCATCTCCACCCGGCGCTCCCCCACGTACCCGGGAGTTAGTCAGGTGGCAGGGCAGAGATGAAGCAAATATTTGTCTTCTTTCTTATTTTGTCTTCCTCATCACAACGGACGTCTCTGGGCCTCATGGGAACCTAGGGCACCGGGACCAGCCCCACAGTCCTAAATCAGTTTCGTGACACATGGGCACTATTTCAGTGGAATGCAGGCTCTGAAAGGTATATTTTTACACTCCCTGGAAAATGAAGGCGTTTGTGAGTTTGGCCTAGGGTACTGTTTTGTCATCTGTCCCCAAATACAAAGCTTTGCAACACAGAAATGGTGGAATCCCATCCCTGTGGGCAAAAATCATTACTTTCATTTTTCCATTTGGATGTTTTCCATTTTCAGAGCGCACCCAGCATGGGATTACAAAATACTTGGTGGCGAGAACTTTGAGGTGAGGACAGAGGCATTTTGTTCTTTTGTGGACTGGCATAAACTGCACCTGCTTTAAAACCCATTCTCTTGAATTTTTCAGTATACTTTCAGATCTCAGCAAGAGCGACCCTCTTGATTGCAGTCCACTGCAGAGGGGCTTTGCCTCCTTGGAGCTGCAGGCAGAGGACATGGGCTTAGGTGATCGGGGGACACCTGCAAACATTAGGAGGGACAGGGAATGGCAGTCACCACGAACAGTGTTTGCGTCTCTCTCCGTGTGCTTTGCCGCTGTGGACTCCACACGACCACGGCATCGTGGCTTCTCTCTCCTCTCTGCCCTGTCCTTACTCACGGTTTCTCCGGCCTTATGACTTCGGTTTTCTTCTTTAAGTCGTCTCCCTTTTCGTTTAACTCCCCACCTTCCCACCCTCTTAACTTTTCTATATATGTTACAATCAAACTCGCCAAGAAAGAGAGTCTGATTTGGTCAGGTGTTTACTGTCTATTTATACCGAAACCAGGCTTTCTTGACCTGGGCACTCCGGACAACTCCTCGTTGTGGGGACTGGGCTGTACATGGTAGGGTGTTTAGCAACATCCCTGCCCTCTCCCCGCTACGCAACAGTAGTACCCACTCTCTCGGTTGTGACCACCAAAAATGCCTCCGGATGTTGTCGCGTGCCCTCCGAAAGGCAAAGTTGTCCCTTCCACTCCCGTATCCCTAACTCCTGGACAGTGTGTGGCCATAGCAGTTGAGTCACAAGGGACACCAAGTAGAATGGCCTCCGACTGAGGAATCACTTGAAACTACTTTTCTAAACTCCCACGTCTGACGCAACAAGGAGGAGTGTCCTCAGCAGACAACCTTCAGCCGTCTGTCCTTTTGGGAATTGCTTCAGCTGTCTCCCCCAAGGTCACACCCCTTCCACGCGCAGGTCCTGACGGATGCAGGAGTGTAACGACCTGGCCGTTTGGGCCCAACTCGGGAGAACTCTAGCGTTCTACTTCAGGAACTCCAGTGAGGTTAATGGAGACTCACTGGGCCTGAATCCTAGCTTGCCTTTTCCCGGTTGCCATTCGTGGTTCCTTTCTTCTCCCTTCCTCAGGCGTTGAGCTCAAGGGCACAGCATACTAAATATCCCGCTCTCTAAACTTTGTCTTAGAGGCTGTTTCCTAGGGAACCCCATCTGTTAGGGGACAACGTGACTGACAGGAATTTCAAAGTATATGAGGAAAAGGCATTATGATAGGCTCATTCTGGCCACTGGGTGATTTGATTTATTCTTGCCTTTCCTTATGAGGTTGATGATTTTGCCCAGTGTATGTAGTGATGATCATTATTTCAGATGCCCGACCTCATGACCTCCATTAATGGGTAAGGACTTCAAGAACAGCATAAGATTACATCAGCCTCTTGCCTTACACCTTAAGTTCGGCAGCATGCATACCAATGACAGACAAGAGTTAGAATGAAGGATAGTCGATAAAATAGATCATAAAAGGAAATGGGTTGGAGTGTGAGCGCCAGAAGGGTAAAGGGCAGGAGTTCCTTTTTTTTTTTTTTTAACATCAGGCATCCAACATCTTGCAGAGAAGTGCAGGATATGGCTTGATTGAATGAATAACTGGGCACTCTAAAGATTATTCCCTCTCTCATACAATAGGAAAGAACTGAGTCTAGAGCCTGGTCTAATGTCCTGAAGAAATGAGGAGCTTCGCTTTATTTTCAGCCAGCTGAGAATTGATTCATTGTGTCATTCACCTAGTCTCTTCAATGACTAGTATAGGTCAAACTCTGTTCTCGATACTGGGGAAACAGTAGTAGATAAAAGAAAAACTCTCTCTCACGGAGGTTACACTTGAATAGGAGAAAGCAGTCAGGTCATGAGAAGTTTAATTAAGAAGAATAAGGGGCGCGTGGGTGGCTCAGTCCATTGAGCGTCCAAATTTGATTTCGACTCAGGTCACGATCTCACAGTTTGTGGGTTCGAGTGTGGTGGTCATGGGGGTGGCATTTGGATGGAGAAGTGAAGAAACAAACCAGGCACATACTGGGGTGGGGAGGGAGACAAAACAGGGTTCCGGGCAGCGGAAACCATAAATGTGAAGACGCTGACGTGAGAGCAAGCATGGTGGGGTTTCAGGAACAACAAGGAGTGTAGTAAGACTGACGCTGAGGAAGCAAGGTGGTGAATCATAAGGTGGTCCTGGAGCGACCAAGAGCCAGGCGAGGTAGGGCCTTGGCAACTATGGTTAAAAACCTTTGAAATTTCTTTTTGAGAAGGGAAGACTCAGGAGGGTTCTGAGCTAGGAAGCGACACGATCTGACTCACTATGCCTGTAGCATTCATTCATATACTCGTTAACAAACACTAGGCCCTTGGAATAGACAGAATCCTGGCCTTGGGATGCTCAAGTTCTAAACAAAAAAGAAAGACCCGTAAGGAAAAGAAATCATGACCTTCTGTAGTCGTGATAAATAGGAGTGGTGCAAGTAGAGAGGAAGGAGGAATTAATTCTACGGGAAGCAAAATGAGATGTTCTCTACAGACTAGTAAATGAGCCCAATTACCACGGAGGGGGGTACTTCCCACACAGCACCAAGCAATTCTCATATACCAGCAGGTCCTAGAATTCAACTCCATTCCGACACTATCGACCCGTTAGAGAGCGTCAGATTCCACAGGTTAAGAGTACAGTCCTACAAGACTGTCCCCCCCACCCCCCAACGACCCACCCTGCCCACTCCAGACACCAGTCACAAGCCAGCTTCTGACCAGTGTTTCTGACCAACCAGCTCTAGACTGGAGATTTCCACGGCCTCCTCCTTGGACTTCAGACAGTCGCAAATCTAGATCGTCACCTCTACCTCTTCTGGGCAGACTGACTAAACCAGAAGGGCCGAGGACCTCCTCCTCAGCTTTGATTAATTTGCTAGAGGTACTCCCCGAACTGAGAGAAGCATTTCACTCACAAGATCACCAGTTTATCACAAAGAAACGTAACTCAGGATCACCCCCATGAAAGAGGTGGACGGGAAGCGTGGGGCTTGCGTGGCCTCCCCAGGTGAGCCACTCTCCCCGCATCTCCAACCCGGAAGCTCTGCAAACCTTGTCCTTTGGGGGTTTATGGAGGCTTCATTACAGACTGATGATTGATCAAATCATCAGCCATTGGCAGTTGAGTCACCCTCCGGCCTCTTTCCTTTCCCACCTCCCCAGGGGTTGGGCAGAGGTGGGGACTGCAAGTTCTAACCCTCTAATGAAGAGGTTGGATCACCAGAGGCCCATCCTCTGGTGCCTTCCAAAAGTCACCTCATTAACGTAACAAGAGATACCTTCATTGCTCTCCACCCAGGAAATTCCAAGGGTCTTGGGAACTGTGAGCCAGGAACTACAGTTCCTGCTCAACTGCGTTGGCAGGGAGCCAGTGTATATCTCATAAATCGCAACATCACAACTAGAGTTAATGCACATTGTCTCTGAAGCTACATGCAAATCCAAGGTAGAGAATGTTTCATCCGAGAGGAATCTAGCAAACAATGCTTCTGATTGCTTGGCCCCTGATTGCTTTCACTTAGCAAGGTTCACAAGATGTATTCTGATATGATGAATATCCCCCTTTCCAATTTTACATGTAGCCTCCTTATAGCCCTTTTGTCCAGAAAGGGATTTCTTATGTATGTATAATGAATATAAATATAGGTTTTAGAGAGTGCTAATGTTTTAATGAGCTAGGAATAGGCAGACAAGAGAGAATAATTGAAGGATTAGTCAACATGGGGACAATTTGACTTGGAAAGAGAAAATCTGAGCAGGAAATGTCTAGGAAAAATTGAGAGGAGGAATAGAATGGCATGAGCTCATTTATGGTGTGAGTTAAGGACAGGGGTATTTATTCTCAAAAGGTAAAAAGCGAGAGCTTCTATTGCAGACCTTGACCGAGGCCAGCTAGCAAGGGAGAGGGACTGATTCAAAAGATTTGGTCCAGGAGGTCTGGAGCAGATACATGTATTAAAAGGGTGGCAGGGGAAGAGGGAAAGTTTTGAACCCAATCTTTAGTTACTCCTGGAGCCCAACCCAAAAGCTCACCAGAACCCTTGCTATCTTAAGGCAAAATACAGGACAACAAGGCTTATGTCTTCAACAAGATCAGATAATTCCTCTAACGTGAACCAGCCACACGTTTATTTATTTAGTTATGGAAAAAAAAAGATAGTAAGTTTGGTCACATGAAATTTAAAACTCAGAAGCAAAAATAGAAATTAAAACGAAAATGTCTTGTTCTATGTCTTTCTAAAAATACTTAGCTATTTGTTTTGAATTCCTAAACAATTACTAGCGTAAAATGATGACACACGGTTGACTTTCATAGGTGACACCAGCATCAGAATGGCAAAAGGATTTGTCTCCTCTCACGCTGTACTCCTCTGAGAACCGCATAAAATTTTTTGAAGAGGACGAAAAAGGCCGGAAAGGGGGGGGGGGGCGGGGAAGAGGGATTATTTGCTGGGAGCTGTTGCCTAGGCCCACGCTTTAGCGGTCAACAGTCACTTTCGCTCTAGGACCACAGGCTCTCATTGGCCCGGTTCCCCCAGGATTCTTCACACTGGCGGGAAAGTTGGTTCATGGGATAAATACCCTGATGACTCACTACGCTAATGATGCTGCTGCTGCTGATGATGATGATGATAGGGATAGGGATAGGAATCCAAAAAAATGGAGCACTTTTGGCCCTTCGCACGAAGGAAGCATTTTCTGTGGGCTCCCCTCTGTAATATTCACAACAAACCTCTAGAATGAAAAGTATTACTGTCTCTCTTTCATAGCAGAGAAAACAGACTGGACAAGTTTAATAACGTTCCAGTTCAGACTCGGAACCCTTGCAGGTTATCAGCTTCAGAGAAGGGGTTCCAGGAACTAGGGAGCGGCAACCACCTGTGTCCACGGCAAAGACTAAAGTGGGTAACCTGCATTCATCTTGGGGTGATGGTGGAGGATGTGGCTACTGATCCGGGGAGACCTCCGCTTGGGAATCTTTTTGTCCTCTTTCACCTCTTTGATGTTCTTTTACCTCCCTCTCTCCCCCCGCCACCCCTCCTTCTCTTTCTCCCCCTCCCGCTGCCCCTCCCTTCCTCCTATATGAGAATAGAAAGTTGCTCTTCTCGTGTTTATAGGTCTACGGGTCAACTGCGGTTCAGATGATCTAGATAAAGTTCGACTGGGAAGTTTGGCTGCGGGCTGCAGGTTGAAGGTCGTCTGCGTTTAGCTCCAGGCTGCTAGTTCCATTCGGCTTGTTTCTCTATATGTCGGGTGTGGAGACCCACCGAAGGATCAGAGGCCACCTGGGGCACGTACTCCTGGCAGATCCCCAGAGCACAAGAGCACAAGCCTCTGTTCATATCATGTCTGCTAACGCCCCATTGGCCAAAGCGAGTCACATGGCTAAGCCCAAGGTCAAGGGGCCGGGAAGCTTGCCATGAAGCTATGGCTGAAGCACGGATGGTTAATTGATTCACAACGCAGGAAAGCGTTAGGATCAAAACGGAATCTCTCCCCCTTCCTTTTGGCTTTAATTTTTATCATATCCTTAGCTCTTTCTCCCTTTTGCTTTCTAAATGGATGTGCATCTCATCTACAGTCATTTGGTTTTTAATATCCGAGTTGCTCCCTACTGGCTTCGGTTTCAAATTGTACATTCCTTGAAATTTCCCTGGTGCCTAATACAATACCCTTCACACAGAGAGCATTCAGCAAACGGTGTTGACTGCCTGCCGTCTTTTAAAAGCACATCTGGAGAGACACTAAAGGCACCTGGCAATATCGCAGTGACTTGTTAGTAACCTGGCTTAACCCAGATGGCCTGGAGACCGTAGGCACCTTTACGCCGGGGGGAAAGTTCTGTGGTAACACAGTCGGGCACTTCTGTTCAGAAGTAGTCAGAAATTCCATGAGCGGAACTCAGCCGTGACCCTATTGATAGAAACACCTGTCCTCCTGTAGCTGGCCTTGGGTTTCTTTCCTTCTCACTGTCCTGATAATGACAGTGAAGTTTCTTGGAGTTTCGTGTAAGTCAGTTGGAAGGAGCCTTTCTTTCAGGAGCAACCCTACCAAATATCGGTTATGAGATTTTGTAGGACTGTGAAGCCAGCAACCCTTGGGTATGTTTCTCTTTGCAACTCAGGCGCCTCGGCAAGTAGTTTAGTAGGAACTCCTGACTCCCCAGATCACGTGTAAGCCTGATACTCTAAATGACGTGGCCGTCTGCCGGCAAAGCCCACGGCGTGGTATTCTGTTCGCCGTGTGCTTTGGTCTCCGAGCTCGGTGTTACCTGCCTGACAGCTCATAGAATATTTACAGGTTGTTATTCGTGAGGAATTTTAGTTAGCCGTAAAGATTTTCACAGCTATGGCAGACATTAGAGGTCTCATTCATCACTCTGGTGACCTTCCCCTCTGGAATGCAGCCCATCTGTCTCTGCTGTTGAAATCTTTATGGAAAATCTGCCCATCTTTGAAAGTTCAGTAAGTGATCTTAAAGTTTTCATTGAATCTTTACTTTTGATATATGATCCAGACATATGCGGCGCTATTCTTATTTTAATTTAATGTTTGCAATGGTGTTAAATTTAACTTGGCCTTTCGGTTAAATGACAGAAAACTTACTCTTGCTTCGGGAACTATATGCGTCCCATCAGAAGAAAAGAGAAATCATACAGAAAGCAATCCCAGTGGGGAAAAATGATAGGCGCATACACCTACATTCAGCATTGATAACTACATGAAACCTTGAGCCCTTTCCTATAATCTTGATTATGACCTTCGGAAGTGAAAACAGGCGGAAATAAGTTTTTCGTGTGATTTGAGGTTTTAGAGGGGACGCTAAGCAAATTCCGTAAATAAGTGAATGGAGTGGGCTGGTTTACAGAACAGGAGAGAGTAATGGTCGTCTCCATTTACCTTCAGTGCTCTTGTGAAATTGCCCTCTTGGGATCACCAGTGATCTTGTGACCAAATACACCTTCCTCCTCTCTCCCCTTAGTGCACTGGAACCCACTGGTGCTCACAGTATCTCACCACCCGGCTGGCTGTCTTTCTGATGTTTCACCCTACTTTGTTCTCGTTTCTGTATCGTTTTTCTTCGGAGGCTTTTTCAGTGGTGCCACCATGATGGGCCACTTCCCAGGGTACGGTTTTCTTTTAACAGTCTCCTTGCCTGCAGGGGTCCAGTCATCTTTATAGCTCCAGCTCCCATCTAACGCTTAGTCTTGTCCTTTCACCTGAGCTTCGGTGAAAAGATCCACCTTCCAAATATTTTAACCTAAACATGTAATTGATCTGAAATTCGCCCTCCAGCTTATCTTTTCTGCCACTGAAACGCCCCGTTGCCTCATAATTATCTCTTAGATGGAGAGAGTCATGCGCGATTTCTCGCTTTGAGTGGATGCCACATTCAGCTAGGAACAACCTATTGAACTCCACCCCCCTGCCTCCATTCCATAGAACACCGTTCTTATCTTTTTGTCAGCATAATCCTCTGATTGTAGAACATCCTCTGGCCTTCTCTTTCCCATTGTATCAAATAGGGACTAATCGATGCATCATTCATGCTGAGGAATAATGGACACACGGTCTACCCAAGAATGAAGGATCTGTTGGGCAGGTGCCATTGGTCTAGGCAAAGAGATAGAACGATGTCCCATAAGCCCAGGCAGTTAGTGTTCAAAGGCATCTCTGTCCGCCCCACTTGATCCTGTGTGAGGCACATTACTAGTAGTTAGGAGTGGATGCAAGGGGTGAAGACAACTGCTGCTTGGTTGAGGCAGGGAGATTACTTCTAGAATTACTGTCATTCAGACAACATCCCATAGGTGTGTGATTATAAACATTATTTGTATGGTAATTAACATTTTGCAAAGCAATTTCATATCCATTTTCTCGTTTTATCCTGACGGTATTTCTGCAAGGGAGATATCATTATGCCTATTTTTCATATAAAATAAATAAAGCTCAGGGACAAAACAAGGCTTGCTTAAGATCAGGGAGTGATGGTGGAGTCAGGAATTAAATCTATTCCTCCGGAATCTCTGTTCTAGCCACTTTCTCCTTGATCCACATACGTGTCAAGATGCTGGGCTGGGCTTTGAGACAGAAAGCCGATGAGCTGAGTGCCTCCCTGAACTCAAAAAGTCTACAGTCTATCATGGAGTGAAGGGGTGCGAGAGACCTATTCTCAAATAATCCGTATCAGGCAGTATATCTAATGTGCCTTAAGAATTATACCGACTAACTGCCATTGACCAGCAGAAAATGGATTTTTCCCTTTCTACCTGGATCAATAAAGAAAGACTCCTGCTGGCAGGAGTGTAATTTGTATAAAATGCCTTTAACATGTTCATAGCCTTCAATGAAATAAATATATTTCGAGGAATTCTGCTTAACAAAATTGACAAAACTGTGTGCAAAGATTTATCTGCAGAGATGTTCATTGCAGCCTTACTTACAACAGTGAAAAACTGGAAACAATCTAAATTTTCCCAAAGAGGGGATTTCTTCAATAAATCACGGTACAGCCATTAACGGAATGCTGTTCAGCCATTTAAAATGGGAGCCAGGAATGATGTGAGCAGACACGGATGGTCCGCACGGGTGGGAGTGACTCGGTCAGAAGCAGGATTGGCCACGTGAAACGGAAAACTCAAATAACAGAGGCTTATCCCAAGCAGGGCTGTATAACGTTCTCATATAGAAATGCAGAGAGGGGCGCTTGGGTGGCTCAGTCGGTTAAGCATCCAACTTTGGCTCGGTCGTGACGTCAGTTAGTGAGCCTGAGCCCCGCCTCAGGTTCTCTGCTGACAGCTCAGAGCCTGGGGCCTGCTGGAATAGTGACTACATAGTCACAGGACCCCAGACTTCTCCTCTCTTTCTACTCGGTCATTCTTAGCACATATCTTCTGTAGCATTAGTTGTCAGGGCCCTGCTCATGTGCCCTCTGGAACCCACCGTGCCCAGGCACACCGAGCCTAGCCTTCCAACTACACACACCTGTGACTCTGCCCTCAAGGCTTTCTCTGTCCATAGGAACTTGCCCACGAAGCCCAAGTGGCAGGCCAGAGAGGTAATGAGCTCCCCCCTCCATACTCCAGGAGTAGCCCTCAAGCAGTAGTAAATAAATACTCCACTTCCTTCGCCGCTCACCTAGAGGCGGCCGGAGGGGGACAACTCTGGAGTGTCTTCTGGGCTGACGTCCTCACCTACAGGGGGACCCCGGGTCCCCAAAGCAGTCCCGCATCCTTTACCAGTTCCTGCACCGGGGCTTCCTTGAATTACAGCCCAAGCTACCTCAACGTACATCCTTGTCTCCGTGTTTGCTGCTGGGGCGTTGCAGCAATAGGGCTTCCATTGTCCTGGTTCCCACAGCTCTGGCCCTTACCCTCTCTCTCTCCTCTTTCTCTTGTCTCCCTCCCTCTCACCCCCTCTCTCTTCCTCTCTTCCTCCTTTCCCTTTCCTGCTCCTGCTTCCTCTCTCTCCCACTCGCACTCTAATCCAGTAATGGCTCTCCCTCCTTGTCCCTCAGACCTAGGGATGCGAACAGCCCCTTGTTCTTATGAACATTATCCCTTGTGATCCCCCTACACCCTGCACAGACCTTTGTGACCAGCCCTTTTACTAAACTCTACTCAACTTGACTGTGCCTAAAGGCACGGGACCTGTTAGGACGTCTTCCTCCACCCCACCCCATCCTGTTCCAGCCCTGCCTGTAAATACCGAGTATGGGGCTAAGCCCATAATGTGTGTTCACTAGACAGCAGTCGATTGATTTTAATGCTGGAATGTTAGATGTGTTCATTGAAAAATATCCTCAGAGACTCAAATGCAAAGTAGCAGGAACTGTGTCTGCTTACCGCATTCTGCGCCAGCACTTTGCCAAGTGCCTCGTACGTAGCGGGGACTCTGTGAAAATGGACTGAGTAATGAGTACTGCTTTGTTTCCCTAGGAACCGGGGCTCTGTTTTTGCCTTTTGGATGAAAATAAGTCTCGGAGCACCCTGGGTGGCTCAGTTGTTTCAGCATCCCGCTCTTGATTTCGGCTCCGGTCATGATCCCGTGGTTTACGGGATCGAGCCCCACGTCGGGCTCTGTGCTGGCGGCAGAACAGGAGTCACGGTGGGGATGACAGATTGTTGGGATGCAGACGGGAGAAAGATTTTGACCAGAGGAAAAGGCTGCTCTTTCTAATCATCACTAAAACTATAGGAAATTCAAAAGAGGCCTTCCAGGATCTGGTGACAGTGAAGTGGTTCCAGCAAGCCCTGGAAAGTCATCTGGTGGAAATCATGTAGAGGGTAAATTCAGATATCACAGTGTAAAGAACTTAGACTAGAGGACATTATATTCTTGTGTAGGATGAATCCATTTACGCAGTTGTTTGGCAAATATTTCTAGACTACTGGTTACATACCGCACATGATAAAAGAAAGCACAAAGAGGGTGCCTGGGTGGCTCCGTCGGTTAAATAAATGTCTGACTCGATCTCAGCTCGGGCTTTGGTCTCAGGGTTGTGAGTCCAAGCGCCATGTTGAGCTCCGTGCTGGTCATGAAGGCTACTTAGAAGAAGAAGAAGAAGAAGAAGAAGGAGGAGGAGAAGAAGAAGAAGAAGAAGAAAATAAATAAAAATCAAAGACTAGACAGGCTTGGTCGCAATCATGGATTCGGCCTTTACTAGCCGCAGGAACTGAGTCCGTTTTCTGACCTTTTCTGAGCCTCCCCTACTTCACGTGTGATAATGGAATAGCGTGACCTCATTGGGTATCTGGGAGGATTACAAGCCTTTTCAGTGGGAGCAACACTGCCCCAAAAGGGACAAAAATTCGTTTGTGCCTAGGGAATGAAAAACCGTACCCTTTTTACGTAAAGCTCAGATAACACACAGTATATCTGTGACGTCAAAATTTCATCAGGGACGGGGGGAGGAAGATGAGGAAAAAATAACTAAATAAGACGCTTTGCAGGGGGCCATGGGGGCATCGGGAGAAAAACATGAAGAAGCATTGCTCTAGAGGAGATCTCCTTGCTAGACTGTGCCCATCAAACCATTACTGGAACGGACCCACTTCTGGGAAGCCAAGTGCCTGTGGCTAGTGGTCTTCCTTTACGCCTTTCTCTTAACCCCATAGGGGAGGTCTCCATTTAGTCTCCAATGCAGGCTATAGTATTGATTTTTGTAACCTGCCCCCACTTTTCTTCCGACCGAACTATACTATCAGGCACCGAATCCACGAAACGTTAATAACGGCAGAAAGACGAATGAACGTATTTGGGTCTGAATTCCGGAGAGGGCCCCTTGGGCACGGTTTAAATAACATTCGTGTTCTTTTTAATTTTCTGGTTAGGCCCCTGTGTCGATTAAAATACGGCTTAACACCAGGGTGCATCGCTTCGCACACTCTGTTCGTCATGCATTAAAAACATGGTCGAAATAAGAACTTTGCCTCCATGGTGTGGCATCTGTGATTCTGTGCCCAAGGTGGTTTTGAAAATCACAGAATCATGTGTAAATCCAAGGCGGCTTTGGGATTCAGATTCTTGAGTGCAAAAATCATCCATTATCTTACGGCACCAGCACCAGGGGGTATTGTCTCCTGAATTTAAATACCAGAGGACAGCACAGTGCCTTAGAAAAACTATTTGCCAATAAATCTGCTTTTGATGGGCTACTAAAAAATGGACACATCACGCATAAGAGATGCGTGTGTCTATTACGGAGGCTAGCTTTGTGTACAATGACAAGCTTCCCCTGGCACACTGAGATAAGAAACAGCAGTCCTCGGTGTCGGCACTCCTGCAAGAAATGAAATGATAACTTGGGGACACACGTACAAGAGTTACCATATATTTGATCAACCTTTGAATATATGCAATACCAGAATCATCTGGCAGCCCCAAGCGAAATTGCCCACAACCTTTGAACAGTCTCTCGAGAAGGAGCCCTGAATCTAATCACGTAGAACCTTCGCCGGACTGTGTGTTATTTCCAAAGCAAGCAGTTCCAGTGTGTTTGTCTCTGGTGGTGACGGGGCACAGAAGGAATGGGGGAAAGCCGTTGTTATCCCCCCCCCCCCCCGTTTTTTTGCATCAAGGACATTTTTTAGGTAGGAGATTGGAGGGTTTCTAATGATGACTGCAAAGCAGTTGCTACGTGCGTTTGTAAACTGTTGAGTCAAAGCAGGGAAAACATCTTTCGGCACAGAAAACTCACTGAACTTGACCATTGGATTTATTTGATCGCTGCACATAAAGACAAACGGCTTTTCTTATTTTAAAAACTAAAAAAGTAACAGTTTATACATACAGTTTCAGGTCCATAAATTTTCATGCTCTGTATGAAAGATTGGCAGTTGAGAACTACAGCGATAAACGCTTCGAGTTTCATGTTGATCTGGAACTTAGAATGTTTTTGGAATATTCTTTTTACATCTTTCACCTGTTTAGCTTAAGCATATCCTAAGTACTCCTCTGGCATTTGATTGTTTTTGTTTTTCCTTTTAATGCTTAAGAATGCAAAGTCAACTATAGATATTCAGTGGAAGGCCAGCCATGAGCTCAGCTGGTCATCACTGCTTTTCCTCCGTCTCTGGCTAGATTTTTCTGCTTGGAGTTTGCTCCATGAGAGCCCTGCTCTGGAAGAGCCTCCGTGAGCCACCCAGGCAAACCAGTAGACCTCTCCAAGCACACTTGTCTCTGAGAGATACCTCAGTATATTCCAGAAAATCCAAATGGGCTCTTCTGCTATCAGAGGACATCCACAGCATCCTCCCAATCGGAATTAATTTGGGAACCATTAAGAAGATAAAGAACTGGAAAGGAACAATGACAGAAATGGTCAGAATCAGCCCATAGACACCTTTAAGGAAAGAAAAGCCCTTGTTTCTCGAGTCAGGCGTTCAGAGGCTTGGCAATACGGTCAGTGAGAGCTGGGGTGGGTAAGCTGAGCAGACAAGAGCTGGGATTTCTGGCTCTCTACCCCGTTTCCTCCTAGAAAGAGAGCTTAGGTTTTTAGGTTTCCATAACATCAGACTCTCCCCAGGTAGGTCAGGGTGTCCAGCCTAAGTTCTTAGATCAGATCTTCCTTTATCACCTTATCAGGGCGAGAGAGCTGTATCCTAGCGAAGCAAAACAAACAAAAGGAGAGCAGGGCAGATAATGAGAAAGGCAGAGGGGGTAAGAATAGAAAAAGAACTACTGAGTGAGATTGCATGCGAGGGACTACTTCGAAATGGCAGATAAAGGTCTCCTCCCCGCCCCCCATGTTAAAAACCTGTCCACCAGAATGAAAAGGCTTAATTAGCAGCTAAATACAAATCCACGTTTTGTGTCTTTTAAATGACGTCTCACCAAGGTACCAAGCAGAATGTCTGGTTGAAGGTTGGGTGATTCAATCCATCTATTACTCTCTATAAAACAAAGAATCTGTCGTTTCATTACCCTTAAATTGTCTGGCAGTGGGTGAAGTTAACTTTTATTAGGCGCTGTTCTTTCATATTATACAGTGTAGTCAAGGATATATTAGCTCTGACGTTTTCTTACATCTCAATATACTGTGGCGTGAATTTACTGTGAGGCTAATTTAGAAGGAAGCTTTTCAGAGGAGGAAATAATGGTCAGCATCAGCTATGCTGCAAATTATAAGCAGGATGAAAATTCAGGGGGAAATGGACATCCGCGTACAATCGCTAGATGTTAATAAGCGTGCTTCTTACATGTGTATTCCTGATGATATTCTTTCTCTCTTAAAACTCCAGTTTTATAAAAACTCCATTCTGGGGGAGGATTTTAGTGTAGAGGAAATGGTATAGTTTATCCTAACATGATGATGTTGTCTTAAAGAAAGAAACACCATGGGGCGCCTGGGTGGCTCAGTCGGTTGAGCGTCCGACTTCAGCTCAGGTCACGATCTCGCAGCTCGTGAGTTCGAGCCCCGCGTCGGGCTCTGTGCTGACGGCCCGGAGCCCGGAGCCTGTTTCCGATTCTGTGTCTCCCTCTCTCTCTGCCCCTCCCCCGTTCATGCTCTGTCTCTCTCTGTCCCAAAAATAAATAAAAAACGTTGAAAAAAAAAATTTTTTTAAATAAATAAATAAATAAATAAACAAACATTAAAAAAAATTAAAAAAAAAAAGAAAAAAAAGAAAAGAAACACCCATCGGATCAAACTCTATGTAAAAGGTGTTCTCAGAGCTCGCCTTTGGGAAAGGAGCCCCCCCCCCACCCCCCAATGATAATTTAAGCATTTAAAATACAATTTAAAGGTGATTGATCAGACTAATACACAATAAGGTCGTTATAAAACAAATTCCCAGTATGTGAAATTTAATTTCACCTACAGGATTCATCATTCATCACAAAAGTTTTATTACACTCTGGTATCGGGTGCATTCTCTGACTTTGGGTTGTTTTTTTCAATAAGATCATGCTGGTTGGCTGATGTTTTGTGGCACGAATTAAGCATATTATTGGTCGATGAAATTGGATCCTGTTTCGAGCAAACAAAGACGAAAACAAGCATATGAAAATGAGAAGTGTAGGCTTTTAGCTTTAAGAACTTAAAATGTAACTGTATCACGCAGGGACGTTTGAGTTGTTAAACTAATAAACCCCAGTCAATCCAATAGTGAAAGATAGTGAGAAGCAGCAACACGAAGTGTCATAAGAAAAGCACCCAATGGAGACACGTAAGAGAAAATCCGTCAGCGACTCATTCAGTTTCTTATCTGTTCTATAGGTTTAGCGCTGGAACGGAGTTGTTTGTTTGTTTGTTTGTTTCCTTTGCGTTTATCTTTGTGCCTGAATGAGTTCAATTTCACTTAGATTAGGACAGAAACTTCAGAACAGCAGGTTAATCCGTCCTGTCTTCATGGGCAACTGAGCAAACAGACCAATATCAGTGTAAAATTGTAATTCTGGAGATTAATGTTGTCTTTCCTGTTTGTGGTGAACTTGACCTCCTTGCCTTTTTCTTTTTTTTCCTTCAGCTTCTGTCCAGGGTCCCTGGGAGAGAGCCATCTCGCCAAACAAAGTGCCCTACTATATCAAGTAAGTTGGAAGCATCACATTCCTAAAGAAGCATTTATTGTGGCTAATCTGCATATTCACAAATGGATTTAGTTCTACATTGTGACTGACGTTAACCTGGCTTACAGTACCTACTTCTCCATCCCCCAAGGAAGCTTGGAAAGTCAACTCGCGCTAAAATCACCGCTGCACATGTGCTGGTGCAACAGGGAGCTGCCTTTAGGAAAGATCCATTTACTGCAGCCCGTTTCTTGTGTGTTGTGATTGGAAGTGGTGTGGATTTCCCACAATAGCACGAAAAGCTGCAGATAATATTATGGAGGATGAGAGTGAATAGTTATAAGGACAGTTTCATTTGTTTAGGGGTGTTCCCGCATCTCTTTTTCAGCCAAGATGGATGATTTCGGCAGCTGTGTGTACACAAAGCGTTTCCGGTGAATAAATACTTCATGTACCCAAAAGGCAGTCAGCAGCAGGCCCGGATTTGTGTAGCTGAGGTGTTCATTCTTGACACATAGCACTCAGCATTTTTCACAACAGAGTCATACTGTTCTCTGGGGCCATTTGTGTCCGTCACAGGAATACAGGTGCTTAGAAGCACCTTCTGCAGGATGCATCGTGACGTACAAATACATTGTACGTTGACTCAATGATTGACATTGAGTCAATGTACATTGATACATTGGGTCAACATGCAAGGGACAGGAGGGAGGACAGTGAGTCATTATGGCACCTGAACAGTTTCTCGTTGACTATGCGATAGAGTTCAACTTCAATTTAACTTTGAACCTGCTGGTTCAATAATTGAATTTAATCGCCTTCGTGAAATAATCTTCAATACCAGCTGAAGGCTCTCAACCTGCTTCCACCATGAGTCTGACTAAAGACCCTCCATGTTTTCCCATTGTTCGGGCCTGCCATCTTTTATCAGGTTGGCTTCTGTTCTTCGGCTGCCCAGCATTTCTTCATAATTCAGTTCTAAAGCAGTCGCAGCAATCCTAGATCTTCATGACTACCGTTCTCCGGAAATTAGATCGCATGCCTCACTTTTGTTCACTCAGAGGAATGGCGGTGAGGGAATTCTTTGGGCCATTCAGGGAGAGACACATCCTTTAAGAAAATTGTGTCTTATTAAATTTTTCCCGACAAATCATCTCTTACCTTGAAAAACTCTCCTTCGATTTGCTTTGATCCCGTTTTTTATCTTTCTTATTTTTAAATTGTATTATATTTATGCTGTATAATTTACCAATTCAGTCCCCTTACGTATTTTAAAGACCTATTTTAAATTGTGTGTCTCACTGAATGACAAATTCACTTAGACGTGCGCTGTATGGCTTTACATCCACTGTATATTTTGTGGAACCATTTTATTCAAACTCTGCCCAGTCATCTCCGGTGTCTTGGTCAATCCCACATTTTCATCTCTAAGATGTTTGGGACCCGCTACTTCTTCAACCCATTTATAAAGCTCTCACTTTATCCGATTCCTTTATGATAGATGAAGAGATAGTCCTTACTGGATAGAGGTTCTCCTTTTGTAGCATAGATTGTGAGAGCACCTGAGAACCCAAAACATCTTCGAGTGATTGTTCTCCAGATTATTACAGTTTGGGGCTTATTAAATATCTCACAGGGATTCCTAGGGTCTCCCTACCCACCGTCCTTTCCCTAAATATTTATCTTCTCCCTGATGCGATACCCAGCACAAAAGATCCCGGTACATTGCTGTGTGGCAGTGAAGATTCATTCAGTCCAAAAATAAAAAGACAGATTCCCCCTCATTGTCCAGGGCTCCTTCACCAGCCCAGATCGGGGAACGTGAAAACGTGAGGTCCAGTCCTGGCTCTGTCATGACTTGACTGTGTCGCCTTGGGCAAGTCGCTGGCCCTAGACAAACCTTAGTTTCTCATTTAGAAAATGAGAAGTTGGACTAGGTGATATCTAAGGTTCCCTGTAGCTCTAAGAATCAATGAGTGCGACTCATCGAATGATTGTATCCAAATTCAAAAACTGAAGATCTCAGCTTTTCTTTAAGAAGTTATCTTTATTTTTTAAATTCTCTAGTTTAATCAGTAACATAATATGAATTCTTATTTTAAAAAAAAAGTCATAGCAATTCTGTTTTTCCGTCGTTTAATTAGCCGAAGATATGCCCCCTCAATCCATTCCACTTTCTCCAGGTACCCATTTAAAGACCTCAAATCTTGGTGTTTAATTTAGGACTGTCATTCTTCCTGATTCAGTGGTAAGAGACATAGAGCCCCAGACAGAAAAAAAATAGTAGAAAAGGGAACATGGACCTCAAAGCCTCTGAAATGATCAGTTTCTAGGAACGAGGAATTAGGTAATTTCTCAAAAATACCTCTGAAACTTTATGGAGATCACTTTTCTCTAAAAACTAAAATCTACCGGGGCACCTGGGTGGCTCAGTCGGTTAAGCATCTGACTCTGGATTTCGGCTCAGGTCATGATCTCACGGTGCGTGGACTCGAACCCAGCATCGGACTTTGGGTTGATATCGTGGCGCCTGCTTAGGATCCTCTGTCTTCCTCTCTCTGCTCCTCCCCTGCTCGATAGCTCTTTTCTCTCTCTCTGTCTCTCTCCCCCTCCCTCTCTCTCTCTCTCTCTCTCTCAAAGTAAATAAACATTTTTTTTAAATTATAATCTATTGGAAATTAGAGATTATATAATTTCTCAACTATACCTCTAAAATGTTAAGCTAAGGTAGGGAGAACTCATGTTCAGAAAATACACATGGTCAACAAACCGATTATTAATGTCATTTGTGATTCATTATTATACACTACTGTTGTCTCAAATATTCTTTTTATAGCAAACTACTTTGATGTACAAGGTTCAGTGGGCTTGAGGCACTGGCAAATGCCATTTGCAATTCGAGATGCCTTATTTATCCACAAATAACAATACAATAAGTTTATAATGATATTCCTTCACCCAGTCCCCACCCCCTAGTTCCTCTTGGTTGTCTCATTTGTCTAGACTCGCATTCGAGAGTTTTAACCACCCGTTTCCAGGCACAGAGCCAGGTGCCTTCTCCGGATCCTTTTTTCATACTTAATACTTTTTTGCTTTTCAACGCTGGGATAAACTGATCCCCTAAATAACCGGAGGTTTCTGCGCCAGTAACATAATTCCAGTTGGGTGTTGACTTGTGCACTCGTGCTTGAGGTTGTAAGTCATTACCCGCGTCTTGGGCTCTAGATTGCAAGTCAGGCGGTGTTTACGCCTGCATCCTGACACCAGCTTTTCATATGGTGCTAAGAATCTCGATTTCGGTACTTCACCCTACATGTTTGTCTAGTTTATTAGTCCATGGCATTCATCATTGTTACAGTTTTCATCTTCTTGCTCCCTGGGGGCTCTCTTACTCCTGCCAGCGTCTCCTTCAGGTTATTTGATTACAGCCTTCATTGCCACTGAAAAAATAATCGCCAGCAATGTGCAACCTGTTACAACTGCCTTTTCCACTCTCCGCCATTTTGTACTCTTTTTGGCCTACTGTCAACCTCATGAAAATTCCAATATAATAGCCTTTAACCAGCTGCTGCATTCTGTTAGGATTTCTTTCACCTTTTTATGTTGCATCCTCCCATATGGGTAAACCACACGGAGCCAAGAGCTGGGACTCTCTTGCTTTCTTAATGAGTTAGAAAGTTATTCTTCTGTGTTCTTGACTGTCGGAAGAACTCAGGAATCCCAAACTTGTGTGCAGTATGTTCCTGCAAAGATAACATAATAAGAGCATAAGAAATAGCACACTGGGGCAGACCGACACCGCAACCAGCCCAGAACTCGGTCCCACATGCGGACACCAGTGGCTGTTTGCATCATCAGCCAGTTGGCGTTGGGTTTATCCAGTGGTTTCTTACACTTTTCCCCTCTCCGCTTCAGCCTTGGCTTCAGAAGAGTAAGGTGCATAAATTTGCGGATTTCTACTTAAAGAAATAAAGGTAGATCTCAGTCTCTCTTCAATCTGCATTTTTTAACCTCAAGTGCTGTGGAATTCAGTGAACACAATGATATTTACTCAGAGTAGACTTTTTTTTAATGTTTATTTATTTGTTTTGGGGGGGGGGCAAGAGCGTGTACGCATGCATGCATATGAGCGGGGGAGGGGCAGAGACAGAGAGGGAGAGAGAGAATCCCAAGCAGCTTCTGCAGTGCTGGTGCAGAACGTGATGCAGGGCTCGATCCCTCAACCCTGGGATCACGACCCGAGCCGAAATCAAGACATCACGCTCAACCGACCGAGCCACCCGGGCGTTTTCCCAAAGGAGACTTCAGCCTCACATCCCCTTACAACCCCTTTTCCTTTTCCTCTTCCCAGTCTGAGAAATTCTAATCCTTTTTAGGTTCTCAGTCTGTCCTTGAATGACAGGCAAGTGTTCCCCTTGATCGTCTTAGTTGCTTCTCCCTGGATCTTTTCCAGCTCTGTTAAGTCTTCCTTGGGATGTAGTGACCGGAGTGGCCCAAATGTCGGTTATTAAATTTGTTAGCATTGTCTGCAGTCTCCACTCACTCATGAAGAAGGTAAATGCTGTTCGCTTTCTCCCATTGGTGCAGAAATGGGGAAACCAATTGAGGTCATAGCCTCTTCTACCTATGTTAGTTCTGGCTATAGTTTGGTTTGCTACTGTTTTTCTGTGACACCGGCTGAAATGTTTGACCTTATATTTCTGCCAGCCGGCCCTTAGGAAGGGTTTGGTTTTTAGGCAAGCGGGTCCTCTCCTCTTTTAAAGGCACTGCAGTTT
The DNA here is from genome assembly GCF_028018385.1 of Neofelis nebulosa. Classification (NCBI taxonomy): domain Eukaryota; kingdom Metazoa; phylum Chordata; class Mammalia; order Carnivora; family Felidae; genus Neofelis; species Neofelis nebulosa. The sequence continues at coordinate 27,133,178 of NC_080800.1, read as the reverse complement.
GTAAAGACTGGGAGGCGTTCACTATTGAAACTCGGTAGTAAACCTGCTGACTCAGTCGCCAGTAAGGCCTGTCAGCAGGTTCCCTTCCTAACTATCACTGAAGCACTTCGCCCAAGAGTGAAACAAGGGTTCCGGGAAACATGCTAACTGATCAGCTTTTTTTTTTCCACATCCAACGCTCACGAAGCAACTCACGTCCACAGGAGCGTCTCTCTCTTCCCGCTGGTTGTTTTGGGTGCTGTGTACGTTGCTGTAGATGCTGTCTGATGACCGTGATCGACCCTTCCCTCACCTCCCAATCCCAGGCGTGTTTCTGTACTTACCTATTGCGTGGGGGTTGCTCACAGCCTTCTCGAGCACTTTTTCAGATTCCAAATCCCTCCCTAAAGCGTATCTCGCCCGTGTTCTTGCTCCAGTTCCCCATTACTTGTGCCGAGAGTTGCTTTGATTCAAGTTGAGGTGAGTGTATTTGTTCCTTTGAGTTCCTGATTGCTATTTCAGTACCTGTGTTTAGAGACAGAGGAAGGCGCAGTGAGCTCTGTCTCAGCTTTAACAGCAACCGATGTGCTAAGTATCTGCCTTGGCTGGCTTGCAGCGGATACATTATCTGAGAAGGAGACAGGCTCTGATCACAAAGAACACCGGATTATGACATCCAAGTGTGAGAAATCAGCCGACTAACCCAATCAAAGGAGGGATGTGGAAACTCAGACCACAGTGGAGCCGACTTGAGTCAACATTCTTGCAAGAGTGGGTGTGTCTGATGGACAGGCACACTGGGAGCAGTCGCAGCAGGCAATTTATCTCCTCCTGTGCAACTCCCTCCCCTGGTTCCTCATTGGCTGAGCAGTACAGAAGTTACACCCTTACCGGGAAGTCGCCTGTGCCCACGTAAGGCAAAGAGTAGTCTGATTGGAGCAAATGTATCTTCCTTGAGGTGACGCAGGGGCTGCCCTTCTTTGGCGCGTGCTCATTGCCAAGCCCGCAAAAAATAAGCCTGAGAAATAGGGAGGGGAGGAGGCGGAACGTGAAGTGTCTAAGGGTTTGGGACTCCATTGTTGGGGGTGCGGGAGGGTCCGTACATATTTCCCGTAGGTTGTAAACCTCTTGTTAGCCAGACAACACAGTATCTCTGAAAATGAATCATCTCACTCCTCACCCAACTTAGAAAATACTCCCCTATGTCTCATTCCCGATACCTTACTGTCCTAGGAATGATACCGGCCTTCTGACATTCACTTTAAACGTTGGTTAAGATTGGCCCAGCTACGTGCTCTATGAGGCTAGTAAATAGACCAGGCATCAGAAGGCTTGAAATTTAGTTCTGGCTTTGCTATCAGCTAGCTGGCTTTTTTTTTTTTTTTTTCAGTTTTATTTATTTAAGTATTCTCTATGCTCAGCATGAGTCTGAAACTCATGACCCTGAGATCCAGAGTCCCACGCTCTCCCGACCGAACCAGCCAGCAACCTCCCCCCCCCCCCCCGCTATTTGAGCACAGGTGAATCAGTTACATTTCCTCGGCCTCAGTTTCTCCGTCAGTCACCTAAGGGGGCTGAATCACGGGATATCCCATGTCATTTCCAGCCCCGACATTCTCCGATTTTATGAATGTTGGCTTTGAAAGAAAAATTGTTTATAGCACTTTTCCAGAGGAATGGAAATGGATCTTCAGAACACCCTTGAGAGTTCTTACCGCACCATCACTCTTCTCGGGATAAAGGACAAATAATATTAACCCTTTTTTTTTTTTTTTTACTTTACTGTTTAGCACCATCGATAATAGGAAGTGGATGTAACAGGAAATCAGCTGTCTGGTTTCAGCTGTCAATCTTTGAAGATACTGGTGAATATCTGTGGGTAATTAAATTTGTGAAATCGCTGCCAGAAGCCCGGCGCTCTGACTTTTCAAAAGGCTTTAGTACACAAAGATAACCCAGAGGTCAGTCTTCTCTGCCGGGCTTTCTCCTCCACAGTTTGATGGTTCCAAAGGTCACATTAGCTGAGTCTCATTAAGCTTTGGGACCACAATGAAGGAATAGTCAGTAATGAATAACTGATGACAGAATCACGAAAACAACTCCGTTTACGTTGTTCGCGGAAAGAGATTGAATGCGACACCATTGTGTCACGGAGTCGTCCCCGTTCCGGCCTTGGGTTACGTGGCCCTCGTTGGCAGGTGTCGATGTTGGTATCTTCTGTGTCTCGGAGGTTCGTAAACAGTATCTCACAACCTTCCTTCTAGTTTCAGAAGCTCCAACACGTAACCTTGACTGAAATGGTGGCCTCCATGAGGACAGGCGCTGTGTCTCTTTCCCAGCCCAGTGCCTCACTGACAGCACGTGCCCAGTAGATACTGGAATGAAGGAAGGAACGCACGCCAGTAATAGCACGTGTCTTACATCTGATTTTCTAGTGATCAGTAGAGCTTTGAATTGATCAACCACTGTGCTCACGAAGCATTTGTATGCAGGATCTATTGGGGGGGGGGCTGGGATGTAGTGGCCCCTAAATCTTACGAGAATGGCATTGATTAGGTTTTATTTACAAAGATTTTTTGTAACATTCTGTACGTTACGTGTGATGGTTAAAGTTGGCAGCATGGATACATATGCACGGATACATATACACGGATGCGTGGCCACTATCATTCTGTATACAAGCCACAACCTCTCTTACGTCACCCAGGTACGGCGTTAGCGTCCCGTGACTCATTCATGGCACTCTTGGGAATGTGAGAGTGTGCATGAAACGCATTTAGGTCTGTTTCCCTGAAAGAACAAGAGTAAATCATTTCAGCTCTTTGCTCATTTTCTTTCTGAACTCTCTCACACATGCACTTTGTTCCGTAATCGCGTGGTGGAAAAAAACATGGGCTGTCACGTCAGATAAACCCGTGTGGGAAGGCCAGGTTCATCATACTCTGCGTTATTTAAACCATTTGCTTAACCTCACACCCATTCTACTTGCTGGCACATAAGGAATATGAATCGGCTTTCCTTCTCTTCTCTGAAAGGGAGTCGAAGTCTAACGGACGGTTACGAGATACTAGCTACATGTTTAGAATGTTCTCTGGGACACAAATAGGTCCTTGATCAAATCAGTTTATTTTCATTTTTGGAGTTCCCACGTAATTTGGGGTATGTGTGAATTCCCAAACATTCCTGAGCCGCTCCTAGGCTTCTCTAATTGCTTCTTATCCTGTCCCCCTGGGAAGCAGCATCCTGTTGCCTTGACAAAGGTCAGCAGCAGCCCAGACAACATTTGAAAATAACTTAATAACCTTGAACTGCCTCTCCCCTTTGGATAATTTCCTTAGAGCATTAGCCCTTTGAACACTGACCTGGTTGCAGAAAATGTCCCTCTCTCAGCGGGAAAACCCAAATCCCATTCAGTCTTCCCTGCTTCAGTCCAGGGGATTGGGGCTGAGGGGGAGGGTGGGAAGGCAGGGGAGCTTGGGAGCTGAATAGTGGGTAGGGAGAAGGCATTCTTTCCGGGAGAACATTCGTGTGCACACACACACACATGCTATTTCTTCTTTTAAAAAAATAACCTGAGTGCATTATATAAATCAGTGCTGTCACATTGCAAACCTTAAAAATCCCTCTACGAGAGAGAAAAAAAAAAAAAATCTCTGCTTTCGGCAGTCTGCCAGGCTCCTCAGAACAGGTCCTATGTGGGGCTTAGCCCACTGTGAGCATTGAGCGAATGATCGCGTCTTTTGTGTTATCATTAACTACAGGGTGGATGAAACAGAGAACCTTTCCCGGTCCTTCTGAAATTTCCAGTAGCTTTTTCTGTTTTGCTTTCTCAACTTATCCATACCCATCTTGGTCCCCGAAGCCACTGCGGGTCACATGGTCAGTGCAAAGATTAATTTTTAACTTGCTTCTTTGTTGTTTTAGAAGGATTTGGTTGTGGTGGGGGTGGTTGTTTCCTTTAGATTTAGTCACTTTTCCTCGGGCTTGAGCTTTCTGTAGAGGAATTATCTCATAGTTACCATCCATGTAATTGAGACGGGATGAAAGCAAAGTTTAATGTGTGCCTACTAAGTGCTAGGGGCTAGACTAGCTGTGTATCTTCCCACCTATGAGGATGGCCCCATCGGTTGTTACCCAATAAAGAGGACACAGCTGAGACTCAGAGGTTGGTGGCTTAAGTGATGCTCATAATGACGCGGCTCTGCAACTTTCCCACCAACCCTGTGATATCAGCAGGCTTTCCCCCAGTCTAGGACTCCCACAGTCCCCAGTCTCAGTGCTCACATGCATGCTCCGGGAGGTCAGAGCTGCTTGAAGCTCCCAGGGCTAGATGCATTGAACTTGGGGAGGAGATGGTCGCTGCCCCCTGAGGGCAGAGGCCGGCTTAGCCAAGATGCGTAAGGTTGCGAGTGGAGACTTATTTGGGGGTAGAGCGGTTCAGGATTGAGAGAAAAAACATGTAATAAAGGGGTGGAGAATAGAGATTTAAAAAATGATAGTACCCAGAAACACCTCGCTTGTTGCTCCCAGCCGGTTCGGCTTCCTAGTATTGGTGGTTAAACACCTGCTCTTAGTGTAACCAAGTGCGGCCACTCCAGCACTGTGTGGCCGCCATCTTGGACATCACCTGCGTTCCCCTATAGGCCTTGCCTGCACTGCTGGTGGCTTTTCCTTGGCTCACCTGCCGTCAGCTTCTGCCACCCTACTGTTGCACAGGCCTAATTTCCTCTTTGCTACTTTTGGCAAGAAAAGGCAAGACAAAATAAAATGGAGCAAATACCCGGTGAGCCCGGTCCCTACCACCTCCATGGGAGTTGAGGAAGCAGACAATTTCTGGCGCTCACGCCCTCCCACTTCCATCAGGGCTTCCCTAAGGTGAGAGTACGGCCAGGGGAGTAACCTGATAGATGCCATGGAATGGGTTTCTCCCCAGACTCCCAGTTCTACGACTTTTCAGAGGTTAGCACACGGTCAACTCAGGTGGACTAGAACAGCTCGTCAGGAGGCTTTTCAACGCCAGAGCATGTCCTTGAATTTGATTCCATCCTCCCCTTCCAGCAACAAATGACATCTCATCTGCCTCGCAAATCCCAGGCCTATGGTTCTAGTCTTACAAAGGAAACACATATGGCCTACGGCCATAAGTTATGGCTTCCCAGGCATTGAGCATTGGGTCACCCCGTGTATCACATGTAGAGAATCTCCCCTCATTGCACAGTGTTGTCTCTGGGTTTATGATCGTAACGACATGGTGGGAAAGAAGTCTTTCATATACCGTCTCCCAAATGACTTAAAACCACCAAACCAGCGGGGGCAATTAATATGTTTTCACAGATAAAGAATAACTGAGATTTCCTATAGATTAAGAGAAATCTCTGCCTGAATATTTAGTCACCCTCTACTAATATAGAAATAGAAGTGCTTTACCAAATATGAGGCCAGGCTAATGCTTTCTTCCTCACTCTTATATCAATACTGCACTAACTTTTCTGCCAAAAAAAAAAAAAAATCCCACCAAATAATAGGGAAGAATGAACTCTAGGTGGAGCAGGAGGGGCCAAGCCTCAAAAGTATGGCAAAAGTTTGGGGCGCCTGGGTGGCGCAGTCGGTTGGGCGTCCGACTTCGGCTCCGGTCACGATCTCGCGGCCCGTGAGTTCGAGCCCCGCGTCGGGCTCTGGGCTGACGGCTCGGAGCCCGGAGCCCGCTTCGGATTCCGGATCTCCCTCTCTCTCTGCCCCTCCCCCGCTCGTGCTCTGTCTCTCCCTCTCTGTCAAAAATAAATAAACATGAAAAAAAATTGTTTTAAAGTATAGCCAAAGTTCAAAGTGTAAATAGAGCAAAGGGAATGAGGACAAGAGAGAAAAGGAGGGGCAGAAGAGGGGAGGGAAGGAAAGGGTGGGAAAAATAGGCCTATGACTCCTTCCCTGGCGGTTGTGAGGGGGTCTGAATGACCTGTGCTCAACAGGCCACCTTATAAACAAGCCAATGACCTCCCAGACCTCCTTGTTCATCCCGTTCGTGGCATTTTTAACTAGCAGAAAGACTCCTGAAAGTCCTGTGTACCCGGTCTGCCTTTTTTGCTTATGGTAAATAAACCTGGAATATATGGGTTCATGAGGGATGACTGCATAGAAAATGAGGCATAGTCACCTGAGCATTTTCCTGTTTTTGTCATTAACAAATTATCAAAAGGAAGCCTTTGGAGACGGAACTGGCTGCTCCTCAGTGTCGCTATTTCTGCGCACATTTTTGAAAAACGCTTCTGTTAATACGAAACCAGAGTGTATCATAATGTGAAAGAACGGGGATGTTTTGGGAACGTGTCCTGATGATTTCAGGTTCCTCCAGGGAGAGAGCGTTTTATCTGTGCCCGGTGTTTCCCTTATGATCCTTCAACTCATTAGTGGCGATTGGTACTAGATAAGAATCTGTGATTTATGGGACTGAAATGCAGTCCTTTCTACCTATACAAAATGTAGTTATTTTACTTGAAAAATTCCTTTTGCAGTGCGTGGAAGGCAAGAAAAGCAGGGGGAGGGGGCCCATATGTTTCCCCTTACCATGTGGTCCCCACTCCGAGGAAATCACAAGTCTAAGAAACGGCCAAGGTCAAGACTGCTGAGGGATATAGCCATTGTTTTTATAGGGGTTTTGAAGTTTTTTAAATGTTATAAAAATTTTGTACGTTCTCTATTGAAAAGTATAGAAATGACATTCAATTTTTCCTGTTACCTTAGAATAGATCTTAAAGAGAGCAAGGGCCTCTGTAACTGCCTTGAAGCCCTGAGTCGTCTTCACGCTTTAACTCTTTGGGATGTTTTGTTAAATCTTGTGATCCGTCACCTCTCCAATTAAGCTTTAAACTCTTCGACATTGTTTGAGCCTCATGCACCCTGCGTCGTCCTGAGCATTTCATTATCTCACACATAAAAATGGCGAACAAATACTTGATGCTTTGTTTTGATTTTGCGGAAGAGTAAGTATATTTGCGGGAACTGGGCCGTGATCCTAATAAGTATTCTCATAAAGGAATAGATCATAACAGATCAAAGGCATTCTAGGGGCACCTGGGTGGCTCAGTCGGTTCAGTGTCTGACTCTCGATTTGGGCTCGGGTCATGATCTCATGGTTTGTGGGATGGAGCCCCACGTCGGGCTCTGTGCTGACAGCATGGAGCCTGCTTGGGATTCTCTCTCTCTCCTTCTCTCTCCGAACCCTCCCCTGCATGTGCACACGCACATGCCTTCTCTCTCTCTATCAAAAGAAATAAAATATACTTTTTTAAAAAAGGCGTGGGGCGCCTGGGTTAGTAGGTTAAGTGTCCGACTTCATTGCAGATCATGATCTCGCGGTTTGTCAGTTCGAGCCCTGTGTTGGGTTCTGTGCTGACAGCTCCGTGTGCTGACAGCCTGCCTTGGATTCTGTGTCTCGCTCTTTCTGCCCCTCCCCCGCTCATGCTCTGACTCTCTCTCTCAAAAAGAAAAGGCATTCGGGGCGCCTGGGTGGCTCACGCAGTTAGGCGTCCGACTTCGGCTCAGGTCACGATCTCACGGCTTGTGAGTTTGAGCCCCACGTCGGGCTCTGTGCTGACAGCTCGGAGCCTGGAGCCTGCTTCGGATTCTGTGTCTTTCTCTCTCTCTCTCTCTCTCTCTCTGCCCCTCCCCTGCACACGCTCTGTCTCTCTCTGTCTCTCAAAAATAAATAAGAACATTAAAAAAATGTTTAAATAAAAGGCGCTCTATATGTTTTTATTCTAGGTAATCTCACTGGCATTCGTTGTTTCGATTGTATTTTGAGGGCAACTTGAGCCATCCGCTCCTTCGTTGTCTCCATTTTTGGTGGTTGAAAGCAGAGAGAAATGCTTGATGGTGTTGGTTGCCTCACTGAACTGTCCCGTGAACCGTAACTCTTTGGAAGGTGCTATGTTAGAGGAAGTACCGTTAAGTGAACGTATTCCCTTAGTAGCTCCCGTTGCCAAAAGTTACGAGGATATCTTAGGACGATGCCTTCAAATCCTATTCCTGGCAAAGTGCACAGGCTGCCTTCAGAAGCCGAGTTCAGTGAGTGCACATAAGCCTATGTCTTAATATTAAAAGACTTTGAAGGAAGTTGGGATGAGGTACGTTGGTAGAATCTAAGAGAGACGTTGAGGCAGAGTCATAGTGGCATCCAGCGGGGAAGAAAAGACCTCAAATTGGCGCTTAGTTATATGCAACCAGCTCTTGTCTTGCCCTGGTAAATATTAGATGCCATTAACAAGCACATATAAAATAGATTAATTGCCTAAATGTCTAGCGTTAGTAAACAGAGAGCCATTGTTTTTCAAATATGGTTTTGTTTTGTCTTTGGCGGGGGGAACAGTCATCCCATTCTATCTTTTTAAATAGACTTTATTACTGAAGGACTTAGAGTTGTTTCTCTAACTCGTATGTCCTATGCTCAGCTGCCAGGCCATGTCTTTTTACCATAAGCCCGGCAGAGGAACAAAAGTCACCCTTACTCAGCTCAGCCTCGTTCATCATCAACAAAATTGCCAATTATATTCCAAGCCCTTGAATGTATTGCTTGAGAAGATGTATCAGCTCCCTTTCAAGGAAGCAGCTCCATGTTGAGTTGGAAGTTTGATCTTTCTCTACTGGTTGGTAGATTCGAGCATACTAATCTTGTTTTGATTTGTGGACCGGAAAAGATTAGTCTGCCAGTATGGAGAAAACGTGTTCAAACCACAAAGTAATTTTTCCTGAGAAGTTATCTGACTGTAACTGTAACTATACCTCGGAGTACATCAGAGGGCTCAGATGTGGAACATTTCTTTAAAATTAAAACCTAAAAATCCTGACGTCTAATAGAATGTATAAAAATAACTCCTATCTGGAGGATATGGGATGAGTAGAGGAATACCGAATAATCTCATCTGACAGTTTGGGCCATACCTTTATATTACTTGCTGTGGCCTTGAAAAATAGAGAATTAATTCAATAAAACATTGGGGAAAAAATTACATAAACATAAAATGCTTTAAATTAAAAACACTGAATTGGAAAGGGGAGGAAAAAAATCTCCCAGGAAATCAGTATCGCTTGGGCAAGCATGAATCCCAGACCAGCGATATTTTTATCCAAATAACACCTAGTTCTATAGTGAACAAACACCTTTATCACCAAGTGTTATAAACAGAGAGTGAAGAAACGAGTACTTAGGGCTGTTAGATTTACTTCTCCAAGATGGTAACTGTATTCAGTTTCAGGCTTGAGTATACCAACGTCTGAATTTATTCACAGTACTATGTCAATTTAGGATTGCAAAATACAAACAGAGACGTGGTAAAAACACTTACGGTGATCATTAAGAGTGGTGGCTGTAGGGAACAGATGATTGTTGTTGTATAGACTAATAATATACGTAAGGAAATCTGTGTGAAATCTAAGTTGGGCTATGAAACACCAAACTGGGGCACCTGGGTGGCTCAGTCAGTGAAGCGTCCAACTTGAGCTGAGCTCATGATCTCGCAGTTCGTGAGTTCGAGCCCTGTATCGCGCTCTGCCCTGTCAGTGTGGAGCCTGATTGGGATGGTCTGTCTCCCTGTCTCTCTCCGCCCCTCCCCTACTCGCACTCTTTCTCAAAAATAAATAAATAAACATTTGAAAAAATAATAAAACACCAAACTAAGGCAGAGGTAAAATAATAAATCCATAGGAAATTAAATTTAGGCATAAGTACCGAAACCGTAAATTCTGTGGGTGTTAGAAAATCACATGCACGGTAGTTCCGCACCCCCATCCGCGATTTCACTTGGCACGGTTTTGGTTACCTGCGGTGAACCAGAAGCAGGTGATGTGCCTTCTGAAATACTGTCAGAAGGTCAGTAGCAGGCAAACGCTACATCCCAGTGTCGACGTCATTCACCTCGTTCCATCTCATCACGCAGGCATTTTCTCATCTCACATCGTCACAAAAAGAAGAAAGGCAAGTACAGTACAATGAGCTACTTAGAGAGAGAGATGACACTCACATAACTTTTACCATAGTTTCTCATTATAATCGTATCTTATTATTAGTTATTGTTGTTAATCTCTTACTGTGCCTCATTATTCTTGATACTTTGATTGGAATACTCCAGTAAATGTATCTTTCCAAGTTCCTAGTTTCTTATATCCTTTTCCAAGAAAGAAGACAGTCCTTTCAATGCCTAACTGCCCGGGACTACCTCCGATTGTCTTCTGTGACAGTTCACATCATAGGACGATGAATAGCAACAACAACGGAAAACCATTTTATCGGACCCGATGTGTCGTGTGTGTGTTCATTTTATTGTTCCCAGGAGAAAGCGGACTTAGTCCAAACCTTACTTTCAGTTTTGTTCCACGGTAGCAAAGTGGTAAGTAGCAAGGCTCTTCAAGTTGAGCCCTGAGTACCCTCTTTCTGCAACCTCGAAGAGGTAAACTTTTGAAATACGAACATTGACTTTGCTCGCTGTCCCAAGTCAAGGTCGATGGCTGAAACACATACTTGAGGATGAACAAGGCTAGTAGGGACAAACAAGATACCTCACTGTCTTAGAGACCGTGAACAGCACCGGGGGGTGCCTTAGAGAGCTTTTGGTCACCTGTCGTGCCCACTGACCACTCTTTACCCCCAGCAGCACCAGGCGAACATCTAAACCAAAGAATGAGCTTGCCGATCATGACGGTAATGAGCCTCGCCCCGGTCCTCCTGGAATCCCTGCATGTCCCAGAGTGGTTCCTGTCCTCCTAGTGAAAGACGTAGGCCTGGCATGCCAATGAGGGGGGCAGTTGCTATTAACGTGCCCGCATGGATTTTAATACGGCATATTTTTGCAAAGAAGTAAAACTGAGGATTCAAGATGTTTAAGGCTCCAAGTAGAATGGAAATAACCTTGGATGAGGAATGAAGCCCGTGAAAAGATGTTCCCCATCTCGTCACCAGGGAAATGCACGTAGACACACGCACACACGCGCGCGCGCACACACACACACACACACACACACCCCCACCCCACAATGAGACACCGCTCCACAGCCAGTAGAATGACTATTGTTAAAGAAAAAAAAAAAAGTGTGGCTGAAGATGTGGAGGAGCTGTAGCCTAGGACATTGCTGGTGGGAATGTAAAATGATTCGGCCACTGTGGAAAACAGCTTGGCATTTCCTCAGAAAGAGGAACGGGGAATTCCCTGTGATTCAGCAAGTGCATTTCTAGACGAATATCCCAAAGAATGGAAAGCAACAACTGAGACGGGTCATGCCGTCACTCGTGTCCGTAGCAGTATTATGCTCAACAGCCAGGAAGTGGAAACAACCCACATGTCCTTTAACAGATGACCAGGGAAGCAAAATGTGGCCTATACCTACAGTGGAATGTTGTCCAGCCTTCGAGTGGAACACAGTTCTGCCACATCTTGTAATGTGAATAAACCTTTAGAATATCATGGGAAGTGAAAGAAGCCGGACACTAAAGAGACAAATACTACGTGATTCCACTCATGAGGGACCTATAAGAGTCAAATTCGTAGAGATAGAAAGTATATTAGGGGTTGCCCAGGAATGAGGTGAAGAGGGAAGGGGAGTTAGAGTTTAACGGACACGAAGTTTTTGTTTGGGACAATGAAAGAAGTTCTTGAAATGGATGGAAATGATGGTTGTGCACCATTGTGAATGTACTTAATGCTACCGAACTGTACACTTAAACAAATGACTAAAATGGTAAATTTCGTGTGACATATATTTTATTCCAGTAAAAACTTGCCCTCCAGATAACAGATTGATTAATTTGTGCAGGATCTTGAAAATGTAATTCGTTGTCAAATTGGCTATATTTGTATAGGATTTAAACGAAAGGCTAGAGGGGCGCCTGGGTGGCTCGGTCAGTTGAGCATCTGATTCTCGATTTTGGCTCAGGTCATAGTCTCAGGGTTTGTGGGATCGAGTACCACAGCGGGCTCTATGCTGACAGTGCAGAGCCTGCCTGGGATTCCCTCTCTCCCTCTCTCTCTCTTCGCACCCCTCCCTCACTCTTTCTCTCTCAAAACATAAACTCTAAAACCAACAAACAAACTGTAAATAAATAAACCTTAAAAAGCTAGAATAATCTCTATTTTTTTGATTCCATATTAACGATCTGTATGAGACTGTAAAAACACACATAAACTAGGCGCAGAAAGTAGAGAGCTTTTTCTTAGGTATCCAAGAATTCCCTATGCTTTTGAACCCCGTTGCGTGATTTACTTCCTTGAATTGGCCTGCAATACCATTGCAGGGATAAACTGGTGTGCTTGTGAACCGTTCTGAAGTGCTCAAATGAAAGCCTAAAACTATAAAATGCATTGTTATTCACTAAAGAGACAGAGTTTATAAGGCTGTCTCTGATCATCGTCAAGGCATAAATGGCTACTTTCACCCATAATTAGCCAATTTAGTACGAAGTCCATTTTTTCCTTGGTATATTTTGCTTAACCTCAGTCTTGTTTGTAAAAGCAGAAACTGCTATTTGCCGGTGCTCTCAAAATTTCACACAAATGCCAAAATGTTCTTTAACTCGAAGGCACTTAAGGAATAGTTAGATTCTCCTTGCCTGAGGAAAATCGCACGTAGCTGTTGAAAGACACACTCGTGACTGACGGATTCATTCAGTAAGTATTTATTTACCATGGTGCGGGTGGTCCAGACACAGTGCTAGACGCGTAAGATACCCCTGCTAAGTGATGCCCGTGCTCTCTCTAAAGTAGAGCCAGAGAGGTGGTTAAGTCTGAATGAGCATTAACACAGCAAAAGGGGCCGATCATGTGTCCAGGCACTGTACCAGGAGGGAACTCGTCTACATAAGGAATTAAAATGACAGTGTGATTGGGGCAGCTCAATTGGTCAAGCATCCAACTCTTGATTTCGGCTCGGGTCATGATCTCAGGGTTTGTGAGATCAAGCCCGCGCTGGGCTCCATGCTGACAGCACAGAACCTGCTTGGGATTCTCTCTCTCCCTCTCTCTCCGCCCCTCCCTCTCTCCCTCTATCTGTCTCAAAATAAATAAGTTTTTTCCAAAAAAAAAAAAAAAAAAAATCATCAGGGCGCCTGGGTGGCTCAGTCGGTTAAGCGTCCGACTTCGGCTCAGGTCACGATCTCACGGTCTGTGAGTTCGAGCCCCGCGTCGGGCTCTGTGCCGACTGCTCAGAGCCTGGGGCCTGTTTCCGATTCTGTGTCTCCCTCTCTGTCTGATCCTCCCCCGTTCATGCTCTGTCTCTCTCTGTCTCAAAATAAGTAAACGTTAAAAAAAAATCATCAAAATATTTTCAAAATAAATAAATAAATAAAATGACAGCGTGACTGTGTTGGAGGGGTTGGAGAGAAAACTTGAAAAGCTCTCTGGCTGACGTGAATGAATTACCTAGGGACCCCACCTATGCAAATATTAAAGGGTTACTGATGAAAATCCAGGTGAGGGATGTCGGTACTTGGACCATGAGAGTGGCAGGTTGGAGATGTTGAGAGGCTGAGAGATCGAGGAGGTAAAAACCCTTAGGGCTTGTGGATTGGTGACGAGGGGAGGGGTTGCAAAGAGAAAGAAAAACATGTCAAGGAACCACACCTCTATTTCTTGGCAGTGGCCCAGTCGATACCACTTTATAGTGAGACAGGGAACACTGAAGAGAGACCACATTTGGGTGGCAATATGACGGTGGACGTTTGCGTTGGAGGTGACTTGTGACGTCCGAGAAGTACCGCCAAGTAGACAGATGATAAGCGTCTAGAGTCCGGAAGAGAGGTAGGGGGGTCTGGGTTGGAGTTAATCATTTTGATGGCATTTGTATGTAACTGGTAAATGAAACCATGGGTGTTAATGAGATGCTAACGCTACATTCTGGAAGGGCAATTTTTAAAGCTCTTCGCTCTTTGGAGGACAGTCGCAGGATTAAAAAGCAAATTTAAAAACTTAAAAAAAAAAAGAGTGATTTTTTTTAAATAATAAAAGAAAAAGAAAAATGTAAAATTTGGAAAGATACACCTTAAAGTTATCAGCGGTTGTTGTGTACGGGTGGGGACATCAAAGGAGACCTTAATTTCATCCTCGCTGTTTTATTTTGTTGAAAAAGAAGCTGTCCCCAAAGGCAAAATGTTAACTGTTACTAATTCTGGGCTGTAGGAGAAAACATATTTTGTATTTCAGACCTTTTTTTATTTGCTAAAACTCTTAATCTAAACCAAACATTTTAAAAATACATCCTTATCCATCTGGAATGTCACTGGCCCATAAAATACTTTGTACCGACTTGGGTTGCCTATCAGAGCTTGCTTCAGTGAGTAAACTCTTTCATTCATCATTCTCGACTCTTGATCGGCATGGTTGCACCAAACCATGTTACTTAATCTGACAAGGAACTGTTGTTCAGAGATCCAGCTAATGCTAAGAAACCATTACATCTGTGTTAAAACCGCAGAAATCTGGGGGTGCCTGGCTGGCTCCATCACAAGAGCGGGAGACTCTTGATCTCAGGGTTGTGGGTTCGAGCCCCACGTTGAATGTAGAGATGACTAAAACAATAAGTAAACTTAAAAAAAAAACCTGTAGGATTGTGCCCACTGTTTTGCCCTTTCCGTTTCCATTTCTGTTGCCCTATCTTCCAATCCACGGACTCTTGGCCTTGTCTCTGTCAAACCTAGCGATAAGCCCATTTAAAGCGTTCTTCATTTTGGTTATTGTGTTTTTGATTACTAGCCCTTCCATTTGATCCATTCTTAGCTTCCAGCTCTCTACTGCAATTACCTATCTGATCTTTATACTGGCGTCCTTTTTGATGAAAGCTTTTAACATTAATTATGGTTATTTTAAACCTCTCTGATAGTTCCAACATCTGAAACAGATCTGAGTCTAGATGTGATGATTGCTTTGTCTCTTTAGACTGACGTTTCTTCCTTTGGGCACGCCTTGCATTTTGGGCATGAGAGCAGACATCTTATACAGAGTAGTAAATACCGAGGTCAACAGACCTTTTGTATGGTGATTTATCTTAATCTGGTCAGGAGATGGGCTCTGTTTGCAGTTTATTGTTGCTATGGTTATCATTGTTAACCTATGTTGTTACTATGGGCACCAGAGCCTTCAAATTCCTCTGGTAGCCGTGTCTTATTTCTGGAAGCTTGTTAGCGCAAAGGTGGGATGCGGGGCAGGGCCCTTCTCTAGGGCCTGGATCTTGGGGGCGTGGCCTTCACAGTTGTTTCTGCCCCTCCTCCAGGGGTAGAACCTTCTCCCCTCCCATTCCCTTCCCCCGTTTGTAGATGGCATCTACAGATGTTCTCACTTTGCCGAGAGGCCCTTTTCCCTACAGATTAAGGCGCTTTGTTTCTTGGTTTTTTTAAACATGGATGAATTGGGGGATCTAGGCCTGGCTGGTATTCCCCAAACACAGCGATGTTTCACCAGTGTCCTCAAGTGATGTCCTTCTGTTTGCACATCGAGCCCTTTCTTCCTTAAGGGAGAAGGTTCTGGGCTGGTTCACAGTGGCTGACACTTCTGTTCTTAGCAGCACCAAGGATGAAGGGAGCTTTGTCCGGATTCTCCCCTCCTCCCCCTCAGAGCCTGGTGCGGCTCCTGGAGGAAAAATTAAGGGTCAGGAACTGTCCTGTGACTACAGCCTCCAGGAGCTTCATCCTGAGGTCCTCACGTGCTCTCCAGGACCGTCCTCTCCCTAGCACTTCAGATAGCCTGTGGTAGCCTGTGTCCCCAGGGATCTAACTGTCCCCAAGTATCCAAGTATCTTGCCGAAGGCGCCCGTCTCCAGTTTCGGGACGACGGTTGATCCTATGATCTCATTTCTCGGACAGGTTGATGAAAAGCTGTTAATGTATTTGTCTAGGTTTTTCTTGTTGCGAGTGTGGGAACTGCCTCTTTGCAGCTCTCTACATCTCTCAGTTGAAACTGGAAGGTTGAGCAATATTTTGGAACATTAACATGGAAAGGATTCCCCCCTCACAGCAAACAGTGATCGGTGTTCTTGATGGAAAACATTTTAGAAAAGGGTAAAGAAAAAAAAAAGAATTTCAAATCAGCCCTAACCACCCAGGCATGGGTGCTCGCATGCTATGAGCGTGTTGGTAATTCTCCTTCCAGTTTCTAAGTTGTTCCTAATAAAATAATGTATATAATTTATATTTACAGCTACGTAATGGCACATAATTTTACATTTATGTAACTGGAGCCTACCTTTTGTTGAGCGATGTAAGTTTATAGCTAGGTACAAAGGTGCTCTGACTTTGTTTTTACCAGTTTTTTTTTTAAATGTTTATGTATTTTTGAGAGAAAGCGTGAGTGGGGGAGGGGGAGAGAGAGAGAGAGACAGAGGATCCAAAGCGGGCTCCAGCTGTCAGCACAAAGCCCGAAGCGGGGCTGGAACCCGTCAACCGCAAGATCATGACCCAAGCCGAAGTCTGTCGCTCAGCTGACTGAGCCACCCAGGTGCCCCTCTTTACCATTTTGAAGGCAGCCGTCAGCTCTCTTCCCCAGCGAGATACTTTTAGCTTCCTGTCAGATAGACGAGACGACCACAGGAACAGGTCATTTGACAGTCCTCTACTGACCCTGTACTACTGCTTCATGACAAGACCCAGAACATGGTGGAGGTTTTCAGGGAACCGTCTAGAGACTTCATGGAGTGTTGGTGTCCCACTCCTTCCTATCTCGCCTAAGTTCACGGGTTTGGACCTTCTGTGGGAAGATTTGTCTAATACTGAAAATTTTTTTTTTTTCAACGTTTTTTATTTATTTTTGGGACAGAGAGAGACAGAGCATGAACGGGGGAGGATCAGACAGAGAGGGAGACACAGAATCGGAAACAGGCTCCGGGCTCCGAGCCGTCAGCCCAGAGCCCGACGCGGGGCTCGAACTCACGGACCGCGAGATCGTGACCTGGCTGAAGTCGGACGCTTAACCGACGGCGCCACCCAGGCCCCCCAGATTTGTCTAATACTGAAACATGTGTGTTGCATCTTCTTCCTCCAATAAAAACACCCCCCATATTGGGTTGGGGACACCAGTGGCATAAAATGATTTCGCCAGCTACAGGAATGACCCGGAATGGGAATGTAGAGCATCGAAAGTAAAACTGTCTAAGGCAACCGTTGCAGTGAACCATGTGAAAACAAATTTAAATGTTGAGTACACCCCTCCAGATCGGTCTTTAGATTTTCCCTCAAAGTTTGTTCATTTGGAGAAAAAAAAAAATCTCTTTTAAGGTAGGTCAGTCTTTCCCATCAGAGAGAATATAATTTATCTTTTTTTTCCTCTTGTCTATTTCCAGTTCTTTTTTTTTTTCTTTAATGTTTTTATTTTTGAGACAGAGAACATGAGCCAGGGAGGGACAAAGAGCGACAGAGAGAGAGAGAGAGAGAGAGGGAGGGAGAGAGAGAGAGAGAGAGACAGAGAGAGAATCCCAAGCAGGCTCCATTGTGTCAGCGCAGAGCCCCGTGTGGGGCTGGAACCCACGAACTGTGAGATCGTGACCTGAGCCGAAGTCCAAAGCTCAACCGACTGAGCCATGCGGGCACCCCTATTTCTAGTTCTTTGAAGTGTTCTCCCCCTTTCCTTGGGTGGACACATGTATCACAATACAGCCAGTATTTGTGATATTTGTCAACTGCAGTGCTTTTCCCACAGACACTTACTTTGTAAATACTTAAACAATTGATCTCCCATCATCCCCTCCTGCCTTCTTTAAAGACGAACAATTAGTTGCTTTCTCTTCAGCTCTTGCTCAGTTCGAAATACCTGACCCTTGGTCATAATTTCTGTTTGGCTCTTCACAGTTGTTACACGTACTACTGGGAGGGTTTTGTTTTTTTTTTCACCTTCAGATTTAAAAAGGGAGACTTTTAAATTCCTTTAAAGTCAAAATACAACGGTTCTATTCGCAAGCTTCCTTTAAAAAAGTGGAACCAAATCCTCATCGGTAGTAATTAATTTTGACAGTGTAGGCTCAGTAGTGATGCACAAACCTGTACTTTGTGCATCAGCAATTCCTTATTATTCTAATTAAAGTGGAACATTGTGCCCTCGCTAATCATTAATGGGTTTTCATTTTGTAAATGACATTTGCAGAAGTTAAAACAGCGAGTTCATGTGAAGTCCACAGGCAACAGTGTTGAAATTAGCATTGCCATAGCAACATAGTCCTCTATCATTAGCATTCAGGGCAACAGGAGGTGTTTTGTTGTGTTTTGTTTTCCAAAAAAAGAAAAAAAAAATCTTCAAAGGCAAAGCCTCCTGAAGCTCTCCTCGTAGAGATTCCTGTGTCTGGGGTGTATGTTGTACTGTACTGGATCTCTAAGTCTGTATAGAATTTTTTTTAACGGCAATGTGGATCGTCTTCTTGCTAGATTCGTATTTTCCCTAGTATGCTAGCAAAACTCCACGATCTTCCTCCAGCTGTACATGTCTGACCCGCTGAGCAGCATTTACTCACTGCCAAGTCACCGATCACCGATACAGTTCCCTATGTGGACCGGAAGAATCTGTATTCCTGGAAATATTTGGTTCAATCCAAAAGTGTTAGATGCATTCATGATTTTTGCATTTAATTCGTGGGGAACAGATTTATGCCCTTAGATCCTCTAGTGAGCTCATTTAGGAAAAAATAGAACCATGTTGTAGATATAGGTCAATGATTATTCTCACTCATCTTTAGATGGAATTAAAAAGTGAGTCAAATAAGAGACCAGTGTTATCTCAGCTGAGTCTCAAGTAATGGTAATATACCGTTAGTGTGTGTGTGTGTGTGTGTGTGTGTGTGTGTGTTTGAATTCTCATATTCTGAAAAACGTTAACAGAGGTATGTCTAACATTCATGTTTCTTTTTTTCCATCCTAAAAACGCGTTAGATTACCCTGTTGACCTACCGGCGGCTTCTGAATCACACCAGTCGTAGGTAATCATGAAATTGAAAAGAAGCTTTATTTTCATTTATTATACAAAAAAAAAAAAAAAAGCCACAGCTCAAACCCAGAAGTATTGCCCCAAGCTTGGTGGTAGACAGGTATGCATGTACCTTTTACTGTTGGACATGAATCATAGTTGTCTTCGCATGACATGTGAGGACAAGAAGTTGTACATTCCACTCGGGTGCCTAAAGACAAGCCCGTGCTAGCTTACAGCAACAAAACAAAATGGAGCAGAGGACATGGCTTTCGGGTGGGGATACATCTATGCCATCTGTCGTACAGTAGACGGGTCCCTCGATCACTTGAGCCCCTCAGCCAGTAGGCTGTACCTTGTTGTGTCTTAGTGTTTCTGTGGTATCGAAAGGCGGCAACCCCAGAAATCACATAATCCGCTGTGGGCTCCAGGACAGTAGGATCATAGAACTCACACGTGTGCTTACACACATAGGCACCCCCCACTTCTCCAGTGCTGCAGTCCGTGCCTCATCCAAGGCTGGTCATCACATGGCGACCAGAGAAGAGCTTCCCCTTTAGGGTTTCTATCGATCGTAACCCTGTCGAGAGGCAGCACGAGCCAATCAGGTGTCCGTACATATTATAGGCACTAGGTAAGCATAACTCAGAATCATTCAGCAGGGATCCATGAGTGACGACTCTGAAAACCACCTCCGACCTGGTGGTCCCAGCACCTACTTTTTCATGAAAGATTTCATGATCTTTCATTGAAAGATTTCAAAGGTAGCTTTTCACTCCAACGGATCTTACAAAGCCAAAAAGGAAATAGAATCCCGACGGAAAAAAATCCCCGCACATCATTTCTTCCTTCTCAATATTCTGACTTATACTGTAGTTTGCCAAAGAAACTACACACACAGAAGGTTCTCGCCTCCACTGCTCGTCGCCTGCTCTGTCACCCTGGGGGTGGTCGCCTTTGGGTTGCGTCTCTAGCACTTGTTCCTCTTCAACCCCTCTCCTCCTTCTCAGGCATATGGATCATCAGACAAGGCTTAGTTTACCAATGAATGAGGAATGCGGGGGTATACGTTGACACAGAGATTCCAGTTAGAGATGTACAGTATAACGGTGGACTTAAGTTTTTCAGGGGCTTTTCTCCAATTTTCTATCACTCCCTTTCCCCAGCTGAGACATCTGTCTTTGCAAACGGCCATGCTTTCGTATACCCATTCATATCAGGGACAGGAAATTCGGGACGGACTTTAGAAAAGATGAATTTCCTAAAGAGCAGACCACTCTACACACGCCCAGGTCTGCGTCGTGCCACGGAAACTCAAGTAATTAAGAATAACGAATGGTTTAGAAAGATCCTCCTTGACCTCTAGCACTGTAAGGTCCCATCCAATTTAGAGCTGTGCCAGTCGAGGGGGAGAGCAAGAAACCTGAAGGGTAATGAAAAGCCTGGGACCCTGTGCCAACAAGAAAGTTCCTCCAATTGCATGAGATGGGAAAGCATTTATGCCTCGGCACCCGCAATATTATGACTAAAATTCGTGGGAGCAATGATTGCATTGCTCTGTTATTTAGTCCCACTTGGCCAACTGTAATTCTTTCACTTAGCTCAAAGTAGTTCCTTGTAACATTAGGACCTGCTCGTCCGCCTTCAGATTAGGTTCAGAAAGATGCCTATAAAATAGTTCGCTGAAAATCAGAGTCTCTTGACCCATTGTAAAGGGAGCAGTAAACACTTTTCTCAAGGGAATCGTTCCGTATGCTGCGGGTCTCCGTAAAAATCTTTGTGACAAAATCGTCTTACTGAAGCCATCATCCATCGGATTAAAAAACAGGTTACTGTTAGCTGTTCGAGGACGAAAAAAGTTGGGTTCTTCTCAGGAACACTTTCAGTAGTGTTTCTCAACCAAGAGGCCTCAAGCTATCAGTCTTATTTTTAAATGCCATGCTTATGGAGAGTTAGAGGATTTATAGAGTATGGTTTACAGAATTACTCAATTGTAGGGCGATCATTCAATCTTTTCCCATGGCAGAGCTCAGCCAAAAGCATTCCAGACCGACGAGAATCTATTCTCTTCTGATTTAGGGAGGAGATCGCCCATCTTTTCATGGATAATCCCTGTTCAGTGTTGAACACCTCAGGAAGATTTCCCTAATAGCTTCTTCTGATCTTAAATCTTTGGTCCCTCCTCAGGGACGTAGCAGAGTTAGTTAGCAAACTTTTTAATATCTCCCATTGTAAAAAGTCACCTCCGGGATTGTTTTTCTCATACACAGAGTACATGTCCCTCTATCCTTAACACTCTGGCTTTTACTTTGAAGCTCTAGGTAATGCACATGAATTTATTACATTATCAAAGTTAAATTTCTCTTCTAAGTTTATTCTTAGCCATCGTCATTTAAGAGCTTCCTGGTGTTTGGCTGGTATATAGGTCTCCATTTATTTTAGTACATGCCCCCCCTAAATAGAGCAGCCAAGAGATTAGGATCGCTTGCATAGATCACACAATACTAGTTTGCACACCCTGAAATTATATTGAAAACAAACGTGCAGTGTCTCCTACACACACAGACAGATACTCAATGCCAAGTACACTCTGCTGAGACACACAGCAATCTGGACACTTCAAGAGCATTTCCTAGAACTGTGCGATCAACGCTACGTCCCTCAACCCAGGAATGTGACTTTGAAGTTCGATTTAAAGAAATGGATTTAGCATGCCAGAACCCAGATCATTCTTGCCTTTCTTAAGTGGTCACTTTCTGCCCTTATCGTTCAAGGGATCGGGTCTTTTCCTTTAAAGACCCTAGCGTTACCCTAGGATTGAAACCTTGTACTTTAACTTATCTCTGATAGCCCACCTCCGTAATGTGTCATCAGTCTGGTGTCTATGGTCAGCTAATAAGACCGAAGAAATGGGTTTGCTCAAGAGTGAAGAGATAATACAATCATGGAAAATAAGGGGAAGAAAGAATCTTACAAATAATCCAGCCCAAACCCTTCATCTTACAGATAAGAAGACAGAAGTTCCAAAGGGAAAAGCAGTTTTGGTAAGGGGGCTAAACTGACCTAGAAAACTGAATCTTCTGCTACCTGGTCCTGTGGACCTTTTACAAAGCCACGGTTGTTGGACGAAAAGCCATAAGCAAGTAGAAAATTTACAAGGAGTCCCATGCGTTTGTAGAGAACTTTAGAAAACACGTTTCCATCTGTTAGACCATTTGATTCTCAGGTTGTGCTCTGGAGGGTTTGGCTAGCGTATATGGTTATCTTCTACAGTTGTGCAAACTGAGGCTCTGAGAGGTTCCGGTTTACCTACGATCACTTACCGTGGAGTAAGACGTGGGACCCGAGTTGCTCTTCTCTAAACCGAGGACTTGTCACGTTGTGCCTTATAGTTGTTCCACTCCTCTTGGTAAGCATCACAAGGGAAAACTTTTATATTCTTCTCTTTCATCCCCAGGCCACTTATCCCACTTTTCACCTAAGCTTTGGAAAACATTACGTCCCTTCTTGAGCCTTGCTGCTTTAACCATTTGTTTGAAGGCCAGGAACTGTGTTTTATATACTAAACTGATAGGAGCGTGTGACAGCCACCCCACTTTGCCACCAACAGCTCCCACCCGCCCTGAGTCTCACTCTGTACCCGAAGCAGTCCTGCCCTTCACACATCTCAAGAGCAGCAAGATAGGAATTTTTTTACGTCCGTATAATACAAAGGCGAGTGCATAATATGGCTTTGGAAAACAACCAGCAGGTGAGGCTGTGACACTATAATTTTAACCTAAGCATCATTATATTTAAGTATCTCAGTTCAATGCATGGATCTAAAAATATGGTGCAGTTTTTCCTAAATGCTGTCAAAACAACAACAAAGAAAATCAGTAGGCAGTACTATTTTAGTAATGTGTTGTGTCGAATGCATTGTTTTCCAGGGTATTTTCCAAACAGATTGCTTAAATGTTTTGGTTTTTTTTTAACTTGAAGGAAGGTGAAGGATAACGCATTCAGAAAGTATACAGGGGCGCCTGGGTGGCGCAGTCGGTTGAGCGTCCGACTTCAGCCAGGTCACGATCTCGCGGTCCGTGAGTTCGAGCCCCGCGTCAGGCTCTGGGCTGATGGCTCGGAGCCTGGAGCCTGTTTCCGATTCTGTGTCTCCCTCTCTCTCTGCCCCTCCCCCGTTCATGCTCTGTCTCTCTCTGTCCCAAAAATAAATAAAAAACGTTGAAAAAAAAAAAATTAAAAAAAAAAAAAAGAAAGTATACAAAAATGATAAATGTTCAGTTCAATGCAGTCATCACAAAATGGACACACCCATGTTCACCATCTAGGGCAATAAATAAAAGATTACCAGTATCCCCCAAAGAGTGTGGCGCTCTCTCGCTCTCTCTCTCTCTCTCTCTCTGTCTGTCTTTCTCTCTAGCTGTCTATCTTTTCCTGAGAGAGAAAGCAAATATGGTAAAATGTTCATACTTGGTGAGTCTAGGTGCCTGGTTTATGGGTATTCTTTAACTTTTTGGTAGGTTTGAAAATCTCAAAACAAAATTGGGGGATAAAGATAAAACGTTACTAACATAGCAGAAACCACCACCCCATCCCATCCCACCCCTGCACCCTCTTTCCCAATCACTGCTCCCCGCCTCATCCTAAAGGTAACCTCTCCCCTCCTGCCTTTCAACACCATGGTTTAGTTTTGCCTGTTTTTGGACTTGGGGAAAATGGAATCATACAGTATATAAACTTTTGTGTCTGTAACTCAGCATTGTGTTGATGAGCTTGTCCCGTGTTGATGAGTTTATCCCGTGTTGTTACATATAGGTGTCATTCTTTTTCATTGATATATGATATCCTCTTATAAAAATATACCACAATCTATGGGGCGCCTGGGTGGCTCAGTCGGTTAAGCGTCCGACTTCAGCTCAGGTCACGATCTCGCGGTCCGCGAGTTCGAGCCCCGCGTCGGGCTCTGGGCTGATGGCTCAGAGCCTGGAGCCTGCTTCCGATTCTGTGTCTCCCTCTCTCTCTGCCCCTCCCCCGTTCATGCTCTGTCTCTCTCTGTCTCAAAAATAAATAAACGTTAAAAAAATATATATATACCACAATCTATCCATTCTACCAGTGATGAACATTCAGGCTCTTTCCAGTTTGGAGGCATTATGAATAAGGCTCCAGGGAATGTTCTTTTATGTGTCTTTTGGTGCACGTGTGCGAAGGTGTTCGGTGTATATCTGGGAGTAAAATTGTCTGTGTTGCTCACGTATGCCTATGCTGAGCTTTAGTAGATTAGATACTTCTAGTTTTCCAACGTGGTTGTACCAATTTATACTCCTGTCAGCAGTCTATGAAAGTTGTAGCTGCTTCACATCTCAACGGTACTCGATATTGTCAGTCTTGAAATTGTAGGCATTGCAATGGGAGTGCACTAGGATCGCATTGTGCATTTAATTTGCATTCCCCTGAGTACTGAGGAGGTTGGTATGGTTACATGTTTTTATTGACCACTTTGTATACGTACTTATACAAAGTGTCTCTGGAATCTCTTGCCTGTCTTTTAATTTTGTCCCTTTTTCTTATTGAATCGTAAGAGTTCTTTATATATTCTGGATCACAGCCCTTTGTTTTTCTTTTTGTTTTTGTTTTTAACGCTTATTTATTTTTGAGACAGAGAGAGACAGAGCATGAACGGGGGAGGGTCAGTGAGAGAGGGAGACACAGAATCCGAGGCAGGCTCCAGGCTCTGAGCCGTCAGCCCAGAGCCCGACGCGGGGCTCGAACCCACGAACTGCGAGTTCGTGACCTGAGCCGAAGTCGGACACCCAACCGACTGAGCCACCCAGGCGCCCCTGGATCACAGCCCTCTGTAAACTGTTTGTGTTGCAAATATCTTCTCCCATGATGTAGCTTGCTTTTTAGCTCACTTAATTGTGTCTTTTGATAGAATGAAGTTCTTAGTTCTAACGTAGTCCCATACATAACTTTTCCTTTTAGTTAATTGTTTTGGGGTCCTCTTTGAGAAATCTTTGCCCAACCCAAGATCATAAATATTTTTTCTAACATTGTCTTCTAGAAACTTTATTTTTTTAATCTTTTACATTTAGGTGTCCAATCCACCTGGAATTGCCTTTTTTGTGTCACAGGTGAGATAGGGATTGAGTTTCTGGGGTTTTTTTAATAGTTATTTCTTTGGGGGAGAGCACAAACAGGGAAGGTGCAAAGAGAAGGGGACAAAGGATCCGAAGCGGGTTCTGTGCTGACAGGCTGACAGCAGCGGGCCCGATGTGGCCCTTAAACTCACCGACAGTGAGATCATGACCTGAGCCAAAGTCGGAGCCTCAACCGACTGAGCCACCCAGGCGCCCCAGAGTTTCGGTTTTAACAGCACGGATATCCCATTGGCTCAGCACCACTCCTCCAGCCATCCCAACCTGGGTGTGATGTAGGATGCGAAGCTCTCGTTTTTGTATTTGGCTTGCTGATACTTTGCTGAGGATTGTGGCATCCCTGTTCATCAGTGATATTGATCTGTACCTCTCACCCAGCTGCGGTCTCAGGATGATTCTGGTCACGTAAAACGAAGGAAGTACTGCTTCTTTTGGTCTCTGAGGGACACTTTATGATCAGAGTCAATTTCTTGAATACCCCGGGACTCTTCCAGTTTTCTATTTCTTCGTAGATCAACGTTGGCTGACTTAAGGCGCAGTAAGATACACACGTTGCTCTGGTCAAGGCTTGCTGGTCCCAACCAGAGGTTGCACATTTCAATGCCGGTAGAGGCTAGCCTACTAATAATGGAAATGAGCAAAGATGACGGTGGGGACTACAGAGTACACGCCCCTTTACAGAGCGGTGGCTGTCGGCTCCGGCCAATTATTACGATGGAAGAATCTGAGCCCAGTACGGCCAAATCACTCCATTTAAATGAGAAGTGAACATTTTATATGACTCTGGGAAAAAAAAAAAAAACTCTGAATATTTAAATGTTGAATCATGCAAATTGAAAAAAACAAAAACAAAAACCTGTGTGGGCTAAGCAAAACAGGTGTGCGAAACGTAGCCAGAAGATCACCAGTTTGCACCTTTTACTCCAAGCCGACAAAAAACACAACAGCACAGATATAAATAACAAAGCTTATTTATATTTGACTGTAGTTATCGTAATTCATGCTTAAATACGGAAGTTTGCCATTTACTGATAAATGGAGCCACGTTTTTTTAGAAGTTTAGATTTGAAAACGCCCAAGTCTATGAACCATTAGAATATTTTCATTTACCCTCATATTTTTGCATTTGTTTTCCCCCAAATCTTATTTTGATGAGAAACTTAGTGTCTTTTGGACTTTTCAAGGGACTAAGTTGGATTAAGCTGTTCTCACTTAAAGTTTTACAGTTGTCTAGCTTATAGTTTCCCTTTTCTATAGTTAAACAGGTGGTCTTATTTTAGGTTATGGGGTTTTTTGCCTAGTTACTTGTCAAGTTTTTACATGGTGAAGGAATTTCAGATTCCTTTTCATTTTTCAGGGGCTTTAGGTCACTTTTTATTAAGGTCCTGTAGATTGGATGCTAGGACAGAATCATCATCAATGGATAATTTCTAAGAGTATTATTTTCATTCATTCAACAGGTATTTATAGCCACTGTACTAGGCCGGTGGGGACCACAGAGATCCATAAAGACTACTGTCCTTGTGGTCTATAAATTTAAGTATAAAATGACACATGAAAGGGGCACCTGGGTGGCTCAGCTGGCTAAGCATCCAACTCTTTATTTCACCTTTGGCATTGATCTCAGGGTTGTGAGTTCAAGCTCCACACTGGGCTCCATGCTGGGGGTAGAGCCTACTTAAAAAAAATAGCGCAAGAAAAATACAACAACTTTGAGCGATCAAACCATTTTTTTCTTTTCTTTTCTTTCTTTTTCTTTTTTTTTTTTTTTTGGAAGATTTGATTTTTAAGTACTCTCTATCCCCAGTACGGGGCTCAAACTCACAACCTTGAGATCAAGAGTCGCACACTCCACCACCTGGCCGGCCAGACACCGCTTAAACCATTTTCAAACTGAATTTGACATAAAAAGTTCATGCATTTGCATAGTTAATGTGTGCTTAAAGTATTTGTGAGCTATTTTCAGGATTAGGGATTGTCACTCCTACCATCATCAAAGGCATTACCTATTTTTCTGTACCTCTAGGGAAAGTTTAAGAAATGAAAGGTTAAGAAAAGTAATAAAATAATTTACAATGTAAAATAATAATAAAATAAGAATCTAAGTGGCTGTATTTGATATATAGAGTTAAGTAATCTTTTTATAAAATCCGCTAACCGGAAAAGTAAAATAGTCGTTTCTTTGATTTTTCTAGTTTATAAGGGACGTGTCTGGCAATCTGGGCTCAGGTCATGATCTCACAGCTGGTGAGATCGAGCCCCGCGTCGGGCTCTTTGCTGACAGCTCGGAGTCTGGAGCCTGCTTCGGATTCCGTGTCTCCCTCTCTCTCTGCCCCTCCCCTGCTCACAATCCCTTCCTCCCTCCCTCTCTCCCTCTCTCCCTCTCTCTCTCTCATAAATAAACATTAAAATAAAATAAGAATTTGAAGGAGAGGAATATTCAGACTATCGGTGTCATTTCTTTTTAACAGCACACGGTGTTAAGGTCTAGGTTAAATCCAGCAGTTTCTGGCTTCAGTCTGGTACTCTTTCCTCTTGTTGTATGTGAGACACTCCAAACGTGCCTGGATGAGGCAGCTGAGTGGACTCAGGTCTGGTCTTTAAACCATCACGTATTTTCTACTTTTTTACAAAAGGGTCTGTTAAACAAATTAAGAAATGAAACCTGACCTTAAAGGTTCTATCTCCTTTTTTTCATTCAAACTGTAGCAAAAATTAGAATTTATGCTCCATTCAATACTATCAAAACAACCAGATAAACACAACTGTATCTGCATTGTCAATTATAGTAGACATTTCGATATAATTGCACAGCAGAATGTTAACATCCTATGATTTTTATATTTCCTTAAGAAAAGCAAAAAAGTTGATAAAGAATGTCTAGTACTAGTTATGCACCCAAAAGGCCTAAAAATAGGATTTTGGAATTTTCTCTTTATGCATTTTAGATCTGAGAGTCAATGAGTAAATAAGAACAGCACAAATTTGATTATTCCAGTAGGAATCTTTCCTCCAAAGTTGG
Source organism: Neofelis nebulosa (assembly GCF_028018385.1). Taxonomy (NCBI): domain Eukaryota; kingdom Metazoa; phylum Chordata; class Mammalia; order Carnivora; family Felidae; genus Neofelis; species Neofelis nebulosa. Next base: position 27,105,105 of record NC_080800.1, on the reverse strand, counting down.
CAGCTGTCAGTTTTTCTCAGCATTTTGAACCGGATTCTATGTCATTTCTGACACCTGTTATTTCTGATAAAATGGGCAAGGCACACACAAAATGTCTTAGTTTGTCTCAAGTCTCTGTGGCAGAGAGCTGACAACATTCAGTGCCGTTGTCCTTTCCAGACAAAAGCCACCTGTATGTGGCTCTGTAAGTCGTCAACTCAAGAGTATTACTGTTCTCTTAATGGGATTGTACTTGGTTATCTGATAAATTGTTGGCTCCCTACCCGCATTACTTCCTTTAACTGACATAAAATTCGCCCAATAATTGACCAGCTTTATCGCGCAGGTAGTAGAGGGAAGGGCTTTCTTATTCCTAGATGCACCTAGATTTCAAACTTTTGAAAAAGATGGAAGAAGATGCCAGTTGGCCTAAGCAGATAATAGAGACTAAACTAGAAAAAGTCTTGTCTAAGGCATACAGAATTTTCTATTTTGAGAGAAACAAAAACACCCTTGTGTGTTTTTGACGTTCTCTTCCCCAACTCGTGGCCAGGGTCAAACCATTATGCAACATCTTACTGTCTCTTTCCCTCTTAAATCTTGCTCCTCTCCCTTTTTTCTTTTCTTTCACTTCTACCTTCTCCCGCCTGCTCTGAAGCAATCCTTTCTGCTCCTTTCTGCTCCTTTCTGCTCCAGTTGGCACACTCATTCAACTGGCTGAGGAGACTGCTCACTGCTCTGTCTCGTTTGTTGACCCTGGTCACCATGTGGAAGACTGCCCGGTTCAGATATCTATCCATTAGGAGGAATCCTGCGTCACTGGTTTTGATTGAACTATTTGAAGAAGTCTCTAATTGGAGATTTTAAGACATCGGAAGAGATTGCCTGAGAATGATTAAACTCACGCTCTACAAATGAGAATTCTTTTCCCTTCGCTATACATTTAACTGAGGTCTGACTAGATACGGAAACGTATAACCGACAGCAATAAGCAAAGAAACGCCTGTGTGCCGAAATTCACCCCAGGGCTTTCCGATACTAGCTTCCGCTTCCTCTTTAGCAGGAACTAGATACATCGGGAAAAGCGATTTCATCCCTGTCCCGCTACAGATTACACCTCTCCCCCAACACCACTTTTTACTGATTCTCTTCACTGTGCTTTATTCCAATCTTGAGCCATATATGGTGCTTTCTTCTCTCTGACCTTTAAATCGTCATTGACAAGAATTCCTGGTCTGCCTACCTTTGCTGCAAGTGCACGTCGGAGGTAAGGCTTCCAACGTGTTATACAAAGTGTCTCCTGCCAGCTTGTTTGTCACCTAGAATGTTTTCTCTCTCTCCTGTGTTTCTCTCCTTTTTTTCCCTCTCTCTCTCTCTCTCCCCTCCCCACCTCCTTCCCTCCTCCTCCTTTCCCTTCTTCTGTGTTCTACCTTGCATTGTGGCAATAGAAGGACTCCATTCTCAGTACCTTTTCACAGACGGAGAGACCTTGAGCTTGGAGTCTAATGAGAAAACTAAAGCTATTCCGTTATAACGACGTTCAGGTGTCCTGACATCAGGATACCCCCTCCAGTACTCTTATGCCAAACCTCCTCTTTGTGTGTGGGCTACCCTGGTGCACCGTAGGCATACCGTAAGTGCTCCCCCCCTTGTTTGGATAGCCCTGATTCCTAGGCTCTGCTCGCTGCTGAAATGTCATATTCCAATAAAAGCATTCCAACACAAAGAGAACAAAGAACAAGAAGTTCTGATGGAACGCCTAAACGTTGCTTCTCAGATTTTAATGTGCATCCGAATCACCTGGGAATCTTGTCACAATTCAGATTCGGACTCAGTCAGTCCAGAGCCAGACCCGACAGTCTGCATTTCTACCAGTCTCGGGTGCTGCTGGTCTGTGGACCATACTTGGAGCCGCGAGGCAGTAGATTATTTTTGAGCTGCCCACTCGCTTATTTTATAATAACTCTCAAAACAGATTGCTGACTTTAAAACAACTTAGAGCGCCAAATAAAGATCGTCATGTGCCTCATTTTTAAAAACATTTTTTTTAATGTTTATTTACTTTTGAGAGAGAGACAGGGTACGAGCAGGGGAGGGGCAGAGGGAGAGGGAGACACAGAATCCAAAGCGGGCTCCGGGCTCTGAGCTGTCAGCCCGGAGCCCGATGCGGCGCTCGAACTCTCGACCCGTGAGATCATGACGCGAGCGGAAGTTGGACGGCCAACTCACTGAGCCACTCAGGCGCCCCGGGGGGCCTCATTTTTTAATCTACCGTCTTGAATGCAAGTTATTTGATAAACCTTCCAGGTTTGCATAAGTCTTGTTATTTTGAATAGGTTCCAATGAAATGATGATCTGTGAGTAAGAGTGTAGGGATAAGTGACTTTCAATAATTTGGGTTTTGTTGAGAATTTATGCTTCCGCTTGCTTTTCAAAGAATTTGCAGTGGCTTAAATTGAAGAGCACACGATAAGCCGGTGTCAGGAAAACCCAAGTGGATCCGATACCCTAGCTTATCAGGTCTCGGAGACAAGCTGTGTTACTCGGGAGCAAGCTCCGGGGAATATTGGTGTTCAAAGCTGCATTTTCCCTAAGGCAAAAACATCATCAAAATATAAAAAGCTTTTTAGTTCTGGCACGAGTGATAAAGATGCAGAACTGAGAAGCAGGTGAAAAAACTTAGCTCGTACTTCTAAAGGCTAATTTTATCTAAGTGTTCTTGTCCAGCTGTTCTTGGTACGTCCAGCTGCTAGTTGAACAGGACAGGTGGTAATCCCTGCTCAGTGGTTCATTATCGCCCAGAGGCTTTGATCTGGCTAATACATAATCAATCAGGTTCTGAATTTTAATATCCTTCATAGTTTCATTTCACTTGTTTTACCTATATTTATTTTCCCAAGTCCCAATATGATGTTGTTTTTTAATAAGATTATTTTTGATCATTTATTTATTTTGACATAACTAGGCTCATGATAACGCCAGCTGGAGTTTGTATGCCCCTGAATCATAAACTTTTTTTTTTCCCCCTCTTTATCTCCTGACAAGATCCAAACTGCAAAACCTACGGATAAAGTTTTAATTTTGGAAGCACAAAAGACTGAAACCGTTTTAGAGGAGAGCATTAGTGAAGATCAATACCCGAAAGCCTCATTTTAAGACCCTGAGCCCCATGGTTTATGCTTCTTTTCTAGTCTCTTCAGACTTGTGATGTGCCTAAGTGGAGACTAAAAAACATTTTAAAAGTCCCAAATGTGAAAAGTTAATCCCCTTCAACTAGTCACGTGTCCTATATTCTGCAGTCCATGTGGTGATCGTTAATTAGAAAGGTAACAACTAAGGTACTTTCCAATATTTTCTCCATTTGTTAAATTATTTTGTGTGTATATAACTGTTGTTTATGTACATTTAGAGATGTACAGGAAGATATATTTCCATTACAGAGATACGCTCCTAAGGTTGAAAGAACCAGCTGAAATTTTGTCTTTTCACTCACAAGCATCTGTGTGTTTAAGAATTTGCTTCTTTTTACACAAAGAGTAAATATCTCCAGTTGGCAGAACTGTCTTTAATGACCTAGAAAAGGGCTTGAAAATGGGAGGGTTTGGGAGGGGGGCATAAGTGAAAGACTAAGCACCCTAAAGAGGCAAAGGTAAAAAGACCAACTTCAGAGGAAAAATTTATCTTATCTCGCCGGTATGCTCTGGGAGTTTGGGGCGGGGGCGGGGGGGGGGGGGGCGGGAGCAATTTATAATAAAGTTTTAAAAATTACTGACAACAGTTTAACTCATAGTAGCTTTGCCCACTTCCTCGTTATCTCAGAAAAGCACCTCCACGGACAATGGAGTGGTCCGAACAGCCTAAATATGGTGAGCTTTCAAAGCAGATGGCCTGGGGCCATTCTCCTTATTATATCATTGCTTTCAATAGCATGACTGTTCTCCAACAGCCCTCTTTGTCGTTTGCTTCGTTACTGGCACATGTCTTTAATATGTAATCTAACGTGAAAATTAATATGTAATTAACATGAAAATGGCTCTCAGATACTGTTACTTTCTCCATCTGTGACCCCGTACTGTTTATCATCATCTAATGATCATTCTTATTGCAGATGGTCCTTCGGAATAGCATTTTAAAGACACTGAGGAGGGGCGCCTGGGTGGCGCAGTCGGTTGGGCGTCCGACTTCAGCCAGGTCACGATCTCGCGGTCCGTGAGTTCGAGCCCCGCGTCGGGCTCTGGGCTGATGGCTCGGAGCCTGGAGCCTGTTTCCGATTCTGTGTCTCCCTCTCTCTCTGCCCCTCCCCAGTTCATGCTCTGTCTCTCTCTGTCCCAAAAATAAAATAAAAAACGTTGAAAAAAATAAAATAAAGACACTGAGGATGCTTGCTAGGCAGATTGACAGACCCAACGCTTTACCATCCAAAACTTCAGGTCTCTACAATGTGTGATAAATGACCAGAGATGCAAAGCAGCGATCCGTTCCAAAGTGAGGTGTCCGAGAGACAGAAGGAGAGTGATAGGGGAAAAAAAAAAAAAAAAAGAGTATCATTATCTTTAAGGGGAGCTAGAGTGGGAAGAAAGGAACTTAATCCTCAGAAACACTTCTTTATTGCAGCTCTTTTGTTTTGTTTTGTTTTTACTTATTTGGTTTTTTTGAGAGAGAGAGAGAGAGAGAGAGAGCATGAGCTGGGGAGGGGCAGAGAGAGAGAGGGAGAGAGAATCCCAAGCAGGCTCTACTGACCGTGAGGACCCCGACATAGGGCTCGATTCACAAACCCTAAGAGCATGGCCTCAGCCAAAATCGGGAGTGGGACACAGGGCCCATGGGGGGGGGGCTCAGTCAGTTAGGAGTCAGACACTTAACCTACTGAGCCACCCTGGCTCCCCTGTGGCCTCTCTTGAATACGGAGTTTACATTTCCTCTCCGACAGTTCACCACGGCAGTGACAGGAAAGGAGTAATCACCACTCTGCTAAATGAGTCCTGTATAGCTCATCACGTACTCAGTTTCTAGGCTGAAATTCCAGACGTTGGACCTCCACAGAGCCTCTTGAGTTGGTTTTTTTTTTTTCCTTCTTCTTCTTCCTCAAGATGCTGTCACCAAGGAGTCTGTCTTCATCGACTTTCTTTCTCCTCTCCCTTCTGCCCTCACATGCAGACGTGTTGTGAGTGTGTTCATCTCATTGCGAGCTGTCGCGTTGGGGAGGCAGGTGTTCGGAGTCTGTTGACAATACGACCATTCCCTCAAAGAGGTCACAAACACTATTTTCTTGATTTTGCTCGATATTTCATTTTCTTTTTTCCCGTGCGGCTCAGCTTTTTGCAAAAGATTAGCCCCCACGTTTCATCATCCTCTGCGCGGTGTTCACGGTTCGTAACATCACTCTTATGTCAGAGAATAAACGGGGACTAAGGTGGAAGGTAGACGCAGCCAGAGCACTTATCAGGACCAAAGTATGAGTCTTTGTGACAATACACAATTTTTATAATGATTACGTTGGTAGCATCTGCTTCAGAGAGCTAACCTCAGAAAAGAGAGAAATCTCTTGGCCTTTAAAATATAATTCTTTTGGGGCGCCTGGGTGGCTCAGTCGGTTAAGCCTCTGACTCCAGCTCAGGTCACGATCTCACGGTCCGTGAGTTCGAGCCCCACATCGGGCTCTTCACTGACAGAGCCTGGAGCCTGTTTCCGATTCTGTGTCTCCCTCTCTCTCTGCCCCTCCCCCGTTCATGCTCTGTCTCTCTCTGTCTCAAAAATAAATAAACGTTAAAAAAAATTTAATAAAATAAATAAAATATAATTCTTTTTAAAAAAATGAAGTTCAGGGGGTTAAGTACGGTTGGACATATTTTGACCTTGCCTCACTATTCAGACCCTGTAGTATCTGAATTCATGTCCTGGATTTAGATTTGCCAGGTTGGAAAGAAACATATAAATATAACCCTCTTTTGTGGAAACATAACCATTTTAATTTTTCTGAAGGATTTTTTTTTAGCTGAATTTCACTTGTTATACTTTTCTAAATGTAAATTTCTAAGTAAGATGTGAAATTTTAGGCTCAACCTAATTAGACTTCTTTCACTAAGAAATTTCATCTAAGGGGCGCCTCGGTGGCCCAAGTCGGTTAAGCATGTGACTTCAGCTCTAGTCATGAGCTCATGGTTCATGAGTTCAAGCCCCACATCCATTGGAACCCCACATCAGTCTCTGTACTAACAGTTTAGAGCCTGCTTGGGATTCTCTGTCTCTGTCTCTGTCTCTGTCTCTGTCTCTCTCTGCCCCTCCCCTGCTTTCTCTCTCTCTCTCTCTCTCTCTCAAAATAAATAAACTTTAAAAAAAAGAAAAAAATTCACCTACAGTTTTATTAAACTCATTATTAGTAAAGGTTATTGAAATTTCTTCTGGTTAGAAAAGTTAAAAGAAACAGAAGTTAATAGGTTCATATGAAGTTTAGTAAGAAAAACCAGTGGATGAATTTAATTCAGAATTCTTTGGGGATAATATGTGTATCTGCCTTCATTTTCAGAATAATGCATGCTATTAAATTTGGAAATATTCTAAAGTTGGAAATCAGACTCCACTTGATTCAAAAAATACCTTTTTTCAGATACGTTTTTAAAATAATGGTTGAAATGCATTTGATTCCTATCTTCACAGTTAATCTTCATGCACGGGCTTTCTTGTGTTCCCCAGCTCTCCTCTCACTGTCCTTTCCAAAGATGAGAAGTTTTCTTCCCGACACAAAATTCCCTTGATTATATATTAGAAAGAACTGACACTTTGTAGCAAGGTTTGTAGAGGCGAGAAGCATATCGACCACTTTGCCCCCAGCAAATGATCTCCTGTTAAGTTCAGTAATCACATTTCGTCTATACATGGAACTTTGAGCAAAGTCTTTGCTTTGCATACATGTCTTTACATTTGATTAAAACTAAATATACATACGTGCCAATTATTTATCTGTAGTTAAAATCTGCCAAAATATAGGAGGCTCCCGGGTGATGCCGCCTGGAGAGGAGGGTGCAAATGGAAAAACAACCTCCAAAAAGCAATGAAATAATGGATTCGCTTCTATTACGTAGTAGAGAAACCAAAGTGCATCAAAGTGGTCCCTGTCTTCTTGACATTCATAGACTACAGCAGGAGACATATGTGTAAACATTCCCAACTCAGTCAGATAAGTTCTGCTAGAAAGTTGTGCTCACTGAATATATCCAAAGGAAGGTTCCTTCTTCGAACCTTCTTAACACCTTCACTGCAAGTCAGAAATAGAGAACCACTTCTTTACTGAAGGTCGTCAATCCATTAGGGCCACGGAGAAGTAAGGAACAACTTAGTACAGTCTGAAACTTTCAGATCACTTGCTTTTCAGGAGAGTATCCTGGCTTTTAAGATGCCATAAATCCAAGCAAAGTTTTATTCAAGTTTAATGGGAACAGGATTCTTTTCTAGACTATCTTAGAGATCATCTCAACTCATAATGCTTTTGTTGTTAAAAAAAAAAAAAGATAAAAATCGATTCAGAAACCAGATCTAATTTGTTAGAAGTGCTGTCATGTGATTTTAGTGTTCGGCCTCTTTTTGAGTGCAAAGCCCCTTTCTACTCAACAGGAGTGTGTTCTCTTCACCCAATAGCAATTAAAACTTTACTTCTCCTGCCATGGAAAGTGCTACTTGGTGGTAGGCTTGGAGAAAACATGGGAAGGGGCTTGGTGATGTCATCCAAGGAAAAAAAAGTAAACATTATTTTGACCTTTAAAAAATAAGAAGATAAGGGGCGCCTGGGTTAGGCGTCTGACTCTTGATTTTGGCTCAGGTCATGATCTCTCACGGTTTGTGAATTTGAGCCCCTCCTCAGGCTCTGAGCTGACAGCCTGGAGCCTGCTTGGGATTCTGTCTTCCTCTCTCTCTCTCTGCCTCTCTCTCTCTCTCTCAAAAGAAATAAGTACACATTTTTTTTAAATAAGAAGATAGATTTTAAAAATTACAAACCAATCAGCTCGATGCTGATGAGCGACATAATCCTGGAAAACAACATTGAGGAGGTGAATAATGAGTACTTACAAAAACCTACTTCTTGGAAGTCAGCATCATATCCTCAAAACTTGTCGCGCGGAATTTCCCTCATTGCTCTTTCTGTCGTGGCTACTGGGTGGGTTAGCCGAGAAGACGGTTACAGGCAGTGTATCTTAGGAGTTTACACCGTATTTTTCAAGTTCTTTTGACAGTCTTGGGAACAAGAGAAAAACCAGTGGGCTGGATAATAGAGCGAATTTGCAGCTGATAAACAAAAACGCCCGAAGGATGTCAATTGACAGATCAGGATGACCGTGCAGTAGAGTCCCTGTCCTTGACCCTGGATTTGAGATATGCTTTTTCCATCAATTCTTGTTTCATCACCTCCGCCCTTGGCCTGAAGACCTCAGTTGGCCAATTTCTGTTCAGTGAGCACAGATTTCTACCAGCATTTATCTGAGTTGTGACTGTTTGTTTGTACATATGTCTCCTGCTCTAGTCTGTGAATGTCAAGAAGGTAGGGACCGTTTTGATCCACTTTGGTCTCTTTACTACCTAATAGGATTGAATCCATGGTAGGTACTCAATTGTGGAAAAAGAATGATTACAGATAGTCGCTATACTTATTAATAAATTTGAAGTTGATGAAAGTTGTAAATACTTGATGTGATAAATGTATCAAAATAATAGATTTAATTCAGTTAGAAAGACCACTTCTTATTATGGGGTGAAATCTGAAGGCATATTTAAATAGGACATAAATCTCACGTTTAGACTCAAGTAATTTAAACACACGGGAGATAAGAGACCTTGTTTAATATCAGATTATGTGTAAAAACCCTTGGGTCTTTTAGCAACCCATAAGTTCATTATGAACAACACGTGTGATATGGCATTTACGAACCAAAATGCCACAACGGGGGCGCCTGAGTGGCTCAGTTGGTTAAGTGTCCGACTCTTGATTTCAGCTCAGGTCTTGATCTTAGGGTTGTGAGTTCCGCATTGGGCTCTGTGTTGGGCATGAAACCTACTTGAATGAATGAATGAATGAATGAACGAGTGAATGAATGCTACAACAGTTGTAGATGGCATTAATACAGGCAGAGAAGGGGCTGTAAGCATCCAGCCTACTCAGTTCTGAATGTCACATTTTAAATGGATCTTTTTGCTCAGAGTATCCCCAGAATAGCCAAGGGCCTATTGGCCGTATTAGATAAGAAGAAAATATAGAAGTAAATGCAGGTATTTAGATTTTGCTCAGAGAGAAGTGGTACTAAGGAGAATGTAATAGAGGGCCTCGAATATTTCGAAGGCAAGAAGTGATGGGTTTTATTGCATTGTAGTTGTTTTGTTTATTATGTATTTTTCCTTATTTTGTTTTTCCCTATTTTGCCCCGACGACAGATTCAACTATATGTGTGGAAGCTATAAGAAAGCCAATTTTAAGTAAATATAAAAGAAAATTTTGAAATCGAGCTACCAAAAAACAGAATCTGCCACCTTAAAAAGCAGTAAACTCCTTGTGCAATGGATACTCAAGGCCGAACTGACTGCCCGGCCCCTAAAGGCAATTTCCGTATTGGGTGAGAGGATGTCATTCATTAACCTCTAAGGTCGCATCTGAATCCAGTGTTTTGATATTTTCCGAATTAATCAGATGGGACTGACAGCATGACCTAAATCTGTCCTATATTTATATAAACATCCCGTGGACTGCACCTCATTTTGGCCAGTACTTAACCGACTGAGCCACCCAGGCGCCCCAGTAGTTCATTCCTTTGTAACTGCAGAGTACTTTCTCTTGCACAGATAATACCATGGTTTGTTTGTCCTTTTACCCGCTGGCGGACATTAGGGCTGTTGTCTAGCTTGGGGACGTTATGAGTAAAGCCGGTAAAAATTGTATACTTGTTGTTGTACCTCTCCTTAGAAATCTTAATTGTGAGATGCACACCACACAAGTAACTTCATGGGTTACGTGTATATTTGCTTACTGTATTCATGCTAAGTGTTAGCTCACTTAACAAGCAGCTAGATGACGAGGACCAAGGATAAAGTGAGCCGGTGTCAGCTGAGTCCCGGGAGAAAGTCTTAGTTTCTAACGTGGTTTCTTGGGTGTAGTCGCGTATCAGCTGTGTTTTGCTCTATGATCAACCATCCCCCAAATTAATCGCTTAACACAGGGGTCAGCAGATATTTCTATAAAAGACCAGACCGTAGTTTAGGTTTTGTGGGCCGCCTAGGGTCTCTATTGCATATTCTTTTTTTTTCCAACTCTTTAAATTTTTTTTAATGTTTTTATTTATTTTTGAGACAGAGAGAGACAGAGCGCAAGCGGGGGAGGGGCAGAGAGAGAGGGAGACACCCGAATCCGAAGCAGGCTCCAGGCTCCGAGCTGTCAGCACAGAGCCCGACGCGGGGCTCGAACCCATAGACTGTGAGATCATGACCTGAGCTGAAGTCGGACGCCTAACCAACTGAGCCACCCCGGCGCCCCTGCAACTCTTTAAAAATGTAAAAATCATACTTAGATGGTAGGCTGTGTGAAAACAGGCCACAGGCCAGACTTGGCCTGTAAGCCATGGTTTGTAGATCCATTAACACAGCAACGACTTATTTAGCTCACTCTCTGAAGATGGACTGGGCCATTTTGGTGGTCTGGACCAGCTACTATTCTTTGCTGGGCCTGTGCATGTATCTGTGGCCAGCTTGTGGCTGGATGAGCTATCACGACCTGACTTGCACGTCTGATGGTTGACAGGCTGGCCCTTAGGAACAAATGCGACTAGGTCCGTGTGCCTCCTGATCCAACAGGGTAACCCACGGTTCTTCACAAAGATACTTGTCAAGTTTGTGCCTGTGTCACATTTGATATTGTCCGTTGGCCAAAGCAAGTCATGTCATCGGGCCATCACAGATAAGGGGGTGGGAAAAGACCCCAGCTTCCACTGGGAGGAGGCACAGAGGCACATTGCAAGAGCTAGATACCGTGGAGGGGCCAGAATTTGTGGCCATGTCGCAGTATGCTGCAGAGTGTTGGAGAGGTTACCAGCAAGTTCTTTTGCAGACTGAGAGGACTCTGAGTTTAGGTGTAGGTCAAACGAGACGTGCTCTGATAATTCTTGCTTTGTGAGTAATCATGCTGGGTGAGATCGTTGGCATGTAGCTTCACAGCCAGTGGTAGAAACAAAGTATCTGTAGTCTGGTGATTTTGAAATATGAAAATTACTGACGAGAAATATAGTTAATTAATCACTTATTACTACTGCCCATTCATGGAATGCTGCCGTGACTAAATACTGGAGAAAGAAGGATTATGACTACTTTTCTGGCTATTCTTCCAGCTGGTCATTCTTTTGAAAAGAATTTTATTCTCCAAGCCGTTATTATTTTCTGATTCTTGATATGCCTCACATTCCCATAGCTCCCGACTGTTCAAAGGGTCCCTACAATCATGTAAGAACCTTTTTTCTTTTGGGGCACCTGGGTGGCTCAGTCGGTTCAGTGTGGGACTCTTGATCTCAGTTCAGGTCTTGACGTGCAGGGTCGTGAGTTCAAGCTCCGCGTTGGGCTCCATGCCGGGCCTGGGGCCTACTTAAATAAATAAATAAATAAATAATGAATCTTTTTTTTTTTTCCTTTCTGTAGAAGCATCGTCATTATCAGTCTTCATAAACACTTGCTCGGGTCAGTTTCTCCCAAGCACTTACTAGGACGAATTTATAGGTATTACATAGAATGGGCATCCTTCGGCCCTCAGTCTGTCTGCCGAGACATGGGCGCTCGAGCAAGGCCGTCAAATGAGGTCGCGTTGCAGGGGTGAGAGCAGAGGGATGATTTCTCGGTTTCTGTTGGGAAGCGGGCTGCTGACAGCGCCTTTAGCAGCAACGTTTTGCCTTCTGCCGTGTGACAACATCACCGTGCCATTTGCAATGAAAAGAAAAGGCCGAGTGATTCAGAGTGTTGTGCTCATACGGTCACCTAAGGGAACAGCTGGCGGAGAAGATTCTCCCTAAAGCTTGAGGAGGCATCCTTGCTCTCGGCCCCTGAAGCGCTTCCTGTGGCTAGAAGTTCAGACGTGACCAATGCCTCCCTAGCTTGTTCCCCCTCCTGAGTCTCCGAATGCCCCTCCAGGGTCTTGTAACGCTCCGACCCCTACCCGAGAACGAAACTGGGCACTGCCCCCGGGTTGCTTCCGAATCTTTGTCTAGAGAAACTGTATTTACCCATAACTGTCCAATAGGTACGCAGTCCATCCCTTTCTCTGTGCTTTCGTCTTTTTTCACCCACCCACGGTAAAAGTTACTTTTTACATATCATCCCAGTGCAAACACCCCTGCGTACACACACATTATCTGTGTCTATAAATATTGCTCTGTGTTCGAACAAAGAAGAGCCCCACCAAACATTACTTATCCTTACTGTAGAAGTCCTTCTCATATTTTCTGTTCTTTTCTTTGCCATCAAAAGCAATATTAGGGATGATGCACTGTATGGATTTCATGACCTATTACTGGTTCGTGACCTGATGTTTGGGAAAATGCCGTGCCTGTCATGTTTTATCCCTAACTCAGGCGTGGCCGTCAGCAAGTGGCACTCTAGGACCACGTCGCCACGATCCCCATAAGATGGCTTCAGCTCGGGGGCATTGGACCCTCAAGGGGCCCTGGAAAGACAACTGCTGTAGGGATTTTGCTGAAGACGGACATTGTGCAGTGTTTCCTCCCATGTGACAAACCATGCAGTAATTTGATTTAGATCTCAGAGCAGAATGGAGATTTTGCTTTGCTTCCCTTTGCTTGCTTCAGAAACTCTGGATGGAAAATATTGACATAGAAAAAGGTGTAATCTTAAGTATACGGTACAATGAATTTTCACCATCTGAACGCACCTCTGTAACCAGAATCCAGATCAAGAGACAAAACATTACCCGCCCCTGAAATCCCCCTGTGCCCCCCTTCCAACCATTACCCACCCTTGCCCTCCGTGGGTAACCACTACCTTAAATTTAAACACCATTAATCTGGACCGTGTTTGTACTTCATGCAAATGGAATCATACGGCCTGTATTCTCTTGTGCCTGGCCTTTTATTTTATTTTTTTTTATTTGTTTTAAATGTTTATTCATTTTTGAGAAAGAGACAGAGAGACAGAGTGCAAGTGGGGGAGGGGCAGCGAGAGAGTGAGAGCGACACAGCATCCGAAGCAGGCTCTAGGCTCCCAGCTGTCACCAACAGGGAGATCATACCTGAGCTGAGGTCGGGTGGATACTTACCCAAATGAACCCCCCAGGCACTCCTGTGCCTGGCTTTTTAAAACCCACATTCACATGGGGCGCCTGGGTGGCTCAGTTGGTTAAGCGCCCGACTCTTGGTTTTGGCTCAGGTCGTGATCTCACGGTTCCTGAGTACATGGCCTGCATCGGGCTCCACAATGACAGCACAGAGCCTGCTTGGGAGTGTCTCTCTCAACCTCTCTCTCTCTGCCCCTCCCCTGCTCATCCTCTCTCTCAAAATAAATGAAAATGTAAAAGAAAAAAAATAAAGGAGGTTTAAAAAAAAGCTCATATTCACCCGGAGTGTTGTATGAAGTTGTTCATTCTCACTGCTGTATGATACCCCGCTGTATAAATATGCTACGATTTATATATTCTGCCGATTGCCCCTGGATACAAAGAATGATATTGTAAACATTCTAATGTGTCATTTGGTGATTATATGTGTGCATCCCTTTTAAAATTACACCAGGGAGTGACACTTCTGGGTCATTAGGTTTGCCTGTGTTGGCCTTTTATACCTTCTGCCAGTTTTCCAACGTGATCGTACCGGTTTACATTCCCGTCAGCAAAGCGAAGAGAGTTCTAGCTGCTCCACGCCATCCCCAAGGCTTTGTGTTCTTAGTCTTTCTCGTTCTGGTGGGTGTGCATAGCTAAATGTTACTGTGTCAAGCCCGATGATCTTCACATCTGTCTCTAACTTTTCCTCCCTTCTTAACGTTTTATTCTGTTACATTTTCTTAATCCTGGATTTTATCTATTCATTGGTGACATTTATTCATTCTTGGAAGTTGCCCTCGAAGCACGTCCATGATATACACACACGTATGAATCCTTCGCTAGCGGTGCCGTGATCAAAAACCCCAGAGTCTCCCCTTTCCTCCAGCCGTCGCATCCGGCTGGTCGAAAAGTAGAATTGAGTTTCTCCTGTAGCCTTTCTTGAGTTCAACCTTGCCACCAGTTGCCAAGGCTACTTTCTTAATTCAGGCTTTCATCCTCTGTGTGCTTGTGTGTGTTTCCCCCCCCCCCCCGCCCCCCATCCTTATAGCATAAAGGATCTGCTTTTTATAATTAAAGTATAGCCGACACACAATGATACATTGGTTTCAGCTGTACAACACAGGGATTGGCCAACTCTCCATGTTATGCTGTGCTCACCACAAGTGTAACGGCCATCTGTCACCATAGAACGCTGTTAGAATACCATTGACTATATTCCCAGCGCCGAACTTTGTTTTTCCTGTGACTTCTTCATTCCACAAATGGAAGCCTGCATCTCCAACTCCCCATCACCCAGTTGGTTATCTTCTCTTCGCTGGAATATTTTCATAGTCTACTTGGCATCCATTTCCATTCTAATCCATTTCTTCTTGTCTTGTTTCTTCCCACTCTGAAGTTAATTCTCTTTAAAAAGAAAAATCTTCACAAGCACAAGTAATGCCGGTGTTTTTTCTTGTTTTTCCATCATATGAGGAGAAGCTTCTAAGGGACAAGAATGCTTGAACCTGTGAGGATGTACTCTCCCACGCTAGGGTCTTGATATTGCCTCAAGAATGTGATTTGATATTCTAATGGGGACGGTAGTGTTTTCTGAATATCACCCTTCTTGAGATACAAAACAATATTGGCCAAATTCTTTTTGGAATTCCCCAAAAAAGCATAATCTGATTTTATAACACAACGGTATGTGAACACATAAACATCTGTGCTTTAGTAAATTGTTAATATGAGAAATGAGCTCACAGACTCAACTTAAGCAACTTGTTTCAGCTCTTCATACACAAGCAAAAACCTGCATGAAACCTGGTGGTTTAAGTCTAGTTAGCTCTCTTAATTGGAATGTGTGTTTGTTAACCCCAACAGGTCAAACCGCTTTTCCCTTTTGCTTCCTTTTTTTACGGCTGTTTCTATACTTACCATCTACCTGTTACTGTGTTTCCTCACATGAGTCTATCTCCTCCTCCCCACCCCCCCCCCACTAGATTCTAAGCTCCTTAAAGTCTAGGCCATATTTGGGTGCTCCTCTTGGAACCGGGGTACAATGTTGAAATTTTAAACTATTTCCAGGAGCACCTGGGTGGCTCAGTCTGTTGACCTGACTCTCGGTTTTATGGTTCCCATGATCCCAGAGTCATGGGATGGAGCCTCAGATCTGGGCTCCACAGTGATCATGGAGCCTGCTTGGGATTCATTCTCTCTCTCTCTCTCTCTCTCTCTCTCTCTCCCTCTCTCCCCCTCCCTCCCTCCCTCCCTCCCTTTGCCCCTCTCCCTCGCTTGCGTGCACACACACACTCTCTCTAAAAGAATAAAACAAAATAAAAAAAGAATAAAAGAATAAACTATTTCCGTGTCCATCTTCCAAACATTTTCTAGGATTTACTAATAGTGAAGAGCGGTGAAAACAGTTTAACTGATAAGCGAAGACGTATGTCAGTGCCCAATAAGTACCTCATGACCGCAGTCATCCAAAGAAATTAATATAGGGGAATATGCGATAAACTGATTCTAGGTACAGCACATGAAAAAAAAAAATTCTTGGAGATCTGTGAATTAATTACAATTCCTTGCGTTCATATTTTCCTTTTATCTTCCAAAAAAAAAAAAAATGCCTTGACAAAAATAAACCAGTGCTGGAGTACAAGATTCAGCCCTTGGTAAATCATTAATTGGTTAAATTGGTTTTAACCTCCGTTTCTCCCTTTATGGATTCCTGTCCGTGGGGAATTCCTATCACATCCTGTCTGTTGAAGGCCTGTCACTAACAGGGCTTGTCCATCAGGGTGCAGGGGATCTTCCTCTCCCACTATTTCCGACAAATCCAATATCTCCTGCCTCTCTCACTACTTCAGGGTTCTGCTCTCTGACAATATGAATGCGAATCCACCTTTTAACATGTGGGAATACTACTGATATTTTAACCTCAGCCCCAAAGAATGAGAGCCAAAGGGTGCTAATTTCATTCCTACCTCAGGCTTGTGGTTGCTGATTTATCTCACAAAAAAAAAAAAGAAAAGAAAAGAAAAGAAAATCTTATTTGACCCACCTGCTTCCTTCTTAAAGGTAAAATCAGAAGGGAAGATTCCTGGGGCGCCTGGGTGGCTCAGTCGGTTAAGCGTCCGACTTCGGCTCAGGTCATGATCTCGCATCCGACTTCGGCTCAGGTCACGATCTCGCGGTCCACGGGTTCGAGCCCCGCGTCGGGCTCTGGGCTGATGGCTCGGAGCCTGGAGCCTGCTTCCGATTCTGTGTCTCCCTCTCTCTCTGCCCCTCCCCCGTTCATGCTGTGTCTCTCTCTGTCTGAAAAATAAACGTTAAAAAAAAAAAAAAAAGAAGGGAAGATTCCTTTTGCAAATTTCCAAAAAGGAGAGACAAACTCTTAGACCTCTCCTTTCCCCTCATGACAGCAGTCTCAAAATGGCAAGTGTAAGTGTCTGTGCAGAATTTAGTTTGTGCTGTATTCCCGACAGTATTCCTGGACATACTGGGTTTTCTTTTAAGGAATTGTGACTGCAGCCCAAGCGACGTTGCATTAACATTGCATTCCCCAGCCTTCAAATCGTTTTCATAGTCATTATGTCATTTGACCCACACTGTGGCCCCGTGCAGTAGTATCTGAATTGGCGACGGGAGGCAACAGAGCTCCAAAGGGGGTAAGTGACCGGCCTCTGAGGGGCAGAATTGGTCCAGAGCTGTGCCTTGCTCGTTTTAACGCCTCTGCTAGAATATACACCTACGCTTGCTGCCGATTAAGAAGCTGCTTTTGATTCTGGTAGATATTCATCTCAAAGGGAAGGAAAAAACCCTGGTGTCTTCATTCGGTAGCATTTGAATATTAAATTTTCCTTATCTGTTTCAACTTAGGACGACTTCTTTGTTCGCTTAATTGACTGGTAATTCCTCTGTTTACTTTTTCCCCCCCCAAATCTCAAGAAGCAAGTCATAAGTATGAAAAAGGGTTACATTAGCATTTAACATTTTTTATGAAATTCGAGTATTTGAGAAAGGAGTCATTTAGGCAGGCATGTATGTAGAATTTTGCATTTTAATTAAAAAGCCTCGAAATGAAATGAACCTCTGACAGAAACAGATGAGTACTTCTAAAAGCTGCATTACTATTTGATATATGTGCAGTGTTTTCTTGTGGATAATAAGTCCTACGACTTGTTTCAAGAAAAGTGACAGGACTAAAACAATTAAAAAAGACAAAGCTGCTCTTTTTTAATCATATGCTCATAAATAAAACTGGGTTGTGAATTATTTCCAGAGAAGCAATTGACAAAGTGTAAGTAAATCACTCTAAGAACTAAAGCTGTCTTGATTTTTTTTTTTGAATGCTCAAACCAAACCTGTATCCTTGTCCAATTATGAATTTCCTGTGACAAATAAATATTTACAAAGTATGAAATATAGACTTGGTGCACTTCCTAAGGCCAAAGCATACTATGAAAACTAAAATTTAATATTTTCTCTCCCCTCGAATACACCAGAATAAGAGCATAACTTTAAAATCATTCTCTCTTGGAGCAGACTGTCCATTAATCATTCTTTAGATAATATTGGCTTTGTGAGTTTTCAGGTAGAAAGAAAAACTGCAATTTCTAGATCAGAAAATCTGAGTATTTATGGATTTGAAGAAAACAATAAGACCTAGCAGAATAGAATTTTCTGTAAGCCCCATTATGAAGTCGAGAAGGACAATTCTTTCAACACCCCCCCCCACCCCTATTTTCCTGTAAAAATCCTTTACGTTGTTAAAGGGCTTGATTGGGTAGATCCAAGGGTTAATTTACTTGTGATTTGGAAAAAGACTGAGACTTCCTTATTATTATTATTATTAAGTTTTTACTGTGATGTGTGGGAGGAAGGTAGAAAGAGGCCCCAGAATGAATTCACTAATTGGGGTTTTCACCTGCTGTGAGTCTAATCGAAAACAAAGCCTTATTTGTAGCTGAAGAGGAAGGCAGATTATGCAGACTGTCAGAATTTCTGCCTAGTTTTGAAATTCCTGCTCTTTGCCACAGTCGTTGGGGAAAAGGCAGACAGACAGATCCAGCTCCGAGCCGTTGTTAAGGTAGACCGGGAGTGCTGTCGTCAGTGTTCTTGAACCACCTTAACCAGTTACCCATTTTTAGCAGGTGGCGGTGTGCTTTCTATCCGCGGGGTAGCGCTGTAGCTGGCGGGCTGATACCGAATTCTTTCCGGGGAAGCAGCCGCTGGCCTGTGAGGTTAATGAAGTGTGGCTTTATTTTTGTGAAGATGCTAAACTTCACATCTCTTTAGATGTTCGGTTTGATATAGGTGGCTCCGTGGGAGCTTGGAAAAAATCTTATGAAGAGAAAACTACATGAGAGGGAAGCTGAGTTCCACTTGATGTGGAACCTGTTTGGTGAAATCTCCGGTCTAGGTGGCAGCTGGGCCAGAGAACTTTCCTCAGCCTGGCTCACCCTGCCTCCCTGCAGGGGAAGGGCCTGGAAGAATAGGCTTTTGTGTGAGTGTGAAGTAACTCTGTGTCTGAATGCAGAGGGCTCTTCATTTACTGGTTAATGTGTACTGACTGGATATTCTTATATCCAGAAGATGCTGGTTTCAGACTGATCTAAAGAGATTGTTGTACATATTTTAATTAGTCCGCCGTGCTGTTTGCCCTCACTAGCACGGACTCACCATCATCACGAGCCTTTATTGGACGTCCGATTCACCGCTCGTGGCTAAGACGCGTCCTGTGCAAAGAGCAACGTGGAACCCTTACGTGTTTGCTACGTAGGCAGATGTTGGGATTTTACTGTAAAACATGTATTATGCTCAACGGAAGTAGTGCCTATATGCCAAATGAGTTTTAGAAAATGAGGCAGGTTATACTTAACATTGGCTAGGGAACAGAACGCAATGCAGGTAGAGACTCTTGGAGCTAGAGGAAGCTGGACCCTAGCGGGTAGTGCCGTCCCCCATTCCGTCTCTTTACCCTTTCCGCTCCTCATTTTATAACGGTAAAACCTGACTAGCACTGAATCTCCAGCAGCCCAGGAGGACAAGGACGTGTTTGTGCAAGATAGGAGCAGCTTGGCCTCTGGCCTAGGCCCTAAACACCCTCCACGACCTGGGCTCGTCCAAACCTGTGACCCTACAGCACTGACATTTCCGGTCCTTAGCTCCAATCTAAACGTTGTCCCTGTGAGCTCCAGACTCAGAGGTCCAACTGCCTTTTGCGTCACACGGCCTCCTCAGACTCATCGTGCTTAAGACTGAATTCCTCCTCTCTCTCTGACCCTCTTCTGTTCTGAACCTGCCCCCCCCCCCCAACCCTGACATTCCTGGCTTGGTGAATATTACTCATGCAGTCTCGGGATTCACCCTTAGAACCGTGACTCAACCTTGGCTGCCTATAAGAATCACCTGGGGAGCCTTAAAAATCCCAGTGCTCAAGGTCAATTAGATCAGAGTGGCCGGCTGGCGAGGGGGAGGGGTGGCCAAGATGGAGGTCCGTGGTCCTGGTAGATCTTCTCTCTTTTCCACTCATGCATCCAATCAGTCATGACTCCTGGGGTTTTTTAAATTTTTTTTTTCAACGTTTTTTATTTATTTTTTTTGGGACAGAGAGAGACAGAGCATGAACGGGGGAGGGGCAGAGAGAGAGGGAGACACAGAATCGGAAACAGGCTCCAGGCTCCGAGCCATCAGCCCAGAGCCTGACGCGGGGCTCGAACTCACGGACCGCGAGATCGTGACCTGGCTGAAGTCGGACGCTTAACCGACTGCGCCACCCAGGCGCCCCAACTCCTGGGGTTTTTTAAAGCTTATTTATTTAACCTTGAACCTAGAACCTTGAGCTCAGGACCTGAGCGGAAAACAAGAGTCGGATGCTTAAGCGACTGAGCCACCCAGGCGCCCCACGACTCCTGTAGTTTTAAACCTTATTTTATCGTTTCTCCACTCTCGGCCACTACCGTTGTTCAGAGCCCTGTCATATTGCCGTCAGCTTGTATCTGGTCTCCTAATTCCAGACTCCTCCGATCCAGCCCTCACTCCATTTCCCGAGTGATTTTGCTAAAAGGCAGATAGGACAGAACCACACCCGTGCTTAAATACAGACCTTTCAGGATATAGGTCAAACTCTGGATCGTCACACTAGGTCCTGCTCAATTTGCACGCCTGCTGAATCTCTATCTTGACATTCTCTCCCAAAGATCAAATAGACCACTGAAGCTCTTGAAAAGAAAAAGCTGTTTGTGGCCTCTTTACCTTCACACCTGCCATTATCACCATTTATAAGTGCTGATTTGCCTTTACGCCCAGTTGACCAGACGCTCCTTTTGGGCCTACAGAGGAGGCTTCTAGAAATAGCTGTTCAGGGGCGCCTGGGTGGCTCAGTCGGTTAAGCGGCCGACTTCGGCTCAGGTCATGATCTCGCGGTCCGTGAGTTCGAGCCCCGCGTCGGGCTCTGTGCTGACAGCTCAGAGCCTGGATCCTGTCTCAGATTCTGTGTCTCCCTCTCTCTGACCCTCCCCCGTTCATGCTCTGTCTCTCTCTGTCTCAAAAATAAATAAATGTTAAAAAAAAAAAAAATTTAAAAAAAGAAATAGCTGTTCAGTGAATGAACCTAGTCATCTTCAGCTCCAAAAGGTGGAGTTAACTTACTCCTCCCTCGGAAGTCCCCACTCAGCATCCAGTCTAGTGAGCCAGAGGGTGGCTTTGACTGGATGGGTCCCTGTTGGTGGGGATCCTGGGAGAAACGGATGGTACATTTGAAAGTGGTACTTGAAAAGAGCATGCTGGAAAGGTTATTTACAAAAGCCTGAGCAGCATAGGGGAAAGAACAAGGGCGAAGGGAGAACCTGGAAGGTGCCGTTGCTGTAGAAATGGCTGCCCAGCTAGACTTGTGGCGGGAGGGGTAAAGGAACTTAGCCACTTCCAGGTGCAAGGCCAACAGGAGGGAGCCCGGGGAGCAAATACGCAAACATCTCTCTCCTTCTGCCCCTTATCTCCAGCTGTAGGCCTTTCCTCATGGCCTCCCGTTGGCTGAAAGCAAAAGGAAGCCAAAGGGAGAGAGAGCCTGATTGATGTCATCCCCAGAGGTCCAACCCCCTGGGGCACAGAGCAGAGTGGAGAAGGGCAGAGGATAGAGGTGGAGGGGAGAATGAGGGGTTAGTCCTTTAGATCAGAGAGGCCTTCATTTTTCTAAGTACATGCAACATTGAAGTGGTTCAAAGATTGGAGTTTTGGGTATGGAAGAATTACCTGGGGTGCCTTCCTGGACCTCCTTCCATCTCGTTCATTGCTTAGCCCTTTTTGTAGCAAACCTACTCTCCTCTCCTGTCAGACAGCAGTGAGATCGCTCATGAGCACCAAAGAAAAATATACAGATCATCCCCCACAATAAAAGAGGCCACATCTCCCCATGGCAGCATAGTAGAGGCCTTGGAGCCAAACTCCCTCTTCCAGACCTCGCGCCGTCGCGTTCTCGCCATGGTATCTGGGATGAGTAGCTCATGGTAAATTCCGGAGTCAGAGTTTCAACTTGTTTTTTCTGGTGGCCGAGCCCCATGTTCCTTTCCTGTCTCTGATTCACGTCAAAACAGTAATCATAATAATAGCTACTACAAACAATTCGTTTTCATACATGGCATCATTGTAGAATTTACATATGACATGAAGATATATAAATTCTGTTCTTTTCTCAATGCCTTTTCCTAATAAGCGAAATTCATAATCTAAGCGAAGCTGACAATAAAGCAGTTACTGTGATGCCCGTGTCATTTCTTAATAATACTTTCAGTATTTAATTTCTGAAATAACATCAAGATTTGGGAACAAGTCTTCAAGTGCCTATAACTCCAGTCTAAAAAAGAACTTAAAGATGTATTTTTGAGGATTGCCATCTGTCAAATTTAAGAAAAAAAAAATCTGAATAGTGATTTCTTATTTTCCATTCTTTTTTTTCCAACAAATTGTTCCTAGTAGTTTTCTAGCTGAACAGTGAGAAAATGGACTTGAGGATTTATATTTTAGCGAAACATATCAGCACTCCGGAATCTTCAGTGGGTAATTTAAAAGTGTAAAACGAAGGAGAAGAAGAAGGAGGAGGAGAAGAAGAAGAAGAAGAAGAAGAAGAAGAAGAAGAAGAAGAAGAGGAAGAGGAAGCGGAGGAGGAGGGGGGAGGAGGAAGAGGAAGAGGAAGAAGAAGGAGGAGGAGATGAAAGGAGCATGACAAAGCACAGGTGTTGCAAACCTTTAGCTCATTGATTTCTGATATGTACAAATGCCCATGCTGTGAGGCGTCTCTCTTTTCAGTGAAATAAACATAAACAGTATTTAAGTGATTTGCCACGTTGACACCGAGGTTAGTCACTGATTAATAGCAAAGGCCACAACTTTCTCCTCACAGAATACTAATCCCTTCTCCCCCAACGATAGGGGCAGACCTAGAATCAGCAGTTAGACCCAGGGACAACCTTGCCCAAAGGGAATCCTAGTGTGCCCCTCTCAGACCATAAGAGAAGCTGCCTCCACCACTCCCTGGCTCAAAAGGGCCAAAGGACGGCATTACTAAGTCTCAATTTATGAGGCCAGCAGAAGTGCTATATTTGCTTTGAAATCGTACCTACATGCACGTCTTTAATGAAAACGGTTACATTTTTATTTGGTTGGTCAAGGGTAACGAAGACACTTGGCATCCCCTTTCCCTTTTGTTCACGTACTTTATTTTTTGCCTCTTTTGTCATGCTGTAGCAAACCGTAAAGGGGGATTGACATCTACAGCCCAGCCCCTTCAACTCCAACACTGTATGGGGCGGGGGGGGGGGGGGGGGGGGGGGGGGGGGGGAGGCAAAGGGAAATGTTGAGCCAAAAAAGGATATTTAAAATGAAAAAGGGGGGGGACTCATTTTAAACTGTAAACTGAAGTGGAATGAATCAGCCAGAGAGAGTGAAAAGGCAGTCGTTGAAAGAAGATAAAAAGAAAAATAGGCCAACAAAATAAATGGACAAAGAGGGACAATGAAACCAAAGGGAGTTTGTCAGAAAACACTCTTTGGATGGATGCTAATGGAAGGTACTTTGTGAAGGATGCAAAAACTTGATGTGCTAATGAAGGCTTTCTTCCTTTCAGAGTATTTCCAGCCTTGAAATAATTTTGAACAGTTAACCTGTATTGTCATATGGCAAACACTAAGACTAGAAATACTTGAACTGCCCGGGCCCTGGGACTTTTCAAATAAAATGTTCCATTGGAGATGGTTTCCTTTGAGATTTCTCTAAAACGCTACTAAAAGACCGAACTGTGCACGCCGTTGGTGGTGGTGTTTTCTTTAGAGTCTATACCAGTGGTTCTCAAACTTCAAGGTGCTGTTTCAACTTCAGTAGGTCTGGGCTGGGACCCAGGAATTCCTCTTTCTCAAAAGTTCCCAGGCGATGCTGATACTGGTACACTTTGAGCACTACAGCTGTGTCACAAATACGAATGAATGCTGCTTCCTGAGAAGCCCGTTTAGCCCAGGCTGAGCATAGCCTGAATTCCATGTCCTTACAGCCCTTCCACTTTAACCTGCGACTGAGGGAAAGCGGTGGGGGGAGAGAACTATGATTGTGATTTTTCCCTCTCATGCTCTGAAAGGAAAACTCTGAGCCCACACACTTAATTATCTGCAATGAGGTCATTTGCACCTAGGTCATTTATTTAGGCAACAAGTAGTCTTGCTGGAGGTTTTAAGGCGGTGCCGGCAGGGCGGTGTGTGGTTTTCAGGTTCCTGGGACTACCTTAAATCCCTTCCTCCGTCTGTCTTTTCTTTTTCTTTCCTTTTTGGGAGGCTGAGCCCCCGCTGCGGGGTCTCCCGGAGCCCGGGTTCCCAGGTCGCTAGGTGGGGGCGGAGCCCGGCCCGGCCCCGCCCCGTCTGCCTGCAGCCCCCCCTCCGCGCCCTCCCGCCCTCCCGCCTGCCTGCCCGCGCCGGCTCCTCCGCAGTGCTTTCAGCTGCGAGCCTGGGCGGCGGCGGCGCTCGACTCTCGGGGAGCCCGGCGGCTCTGGGAAGCTCACTCCACCGCTCGCGCCTTCCCTCGACCGCCGAGCCCTTGCAGCCATGAGGGAGCAGCTCAAAGGGTAAGTGCAATACGGCCTCCTCAGATCGCCGCAATCCGTGCACTTGTGGCACGAGCAGGGGGCAGACCCAGGCGGCCAAAACTTGGACGAGCGCGGCGGCTGGACTCCGGGGCGCCGGGCGGCCGGGCGTCGGGGAACCTACCCCGCGGGTCCTTGCTGCGCCGCTGCAGGTGCGTCCCCGCGGCGTCCTCCTCGGCGCCGGGTTTGCGGGGGAGCCCCCTTGCTCTGGCTTTGGGATAGGCTCGGCGAGAAAAAAGCTGATTTCTCGTCGTACCCAGAGGGGACAGCGCGTTCCCCAGGCGGGGATTGGGGCCGCGGGAGCTTTTTGCTCCTTTCCGGGCTGTGTGGACGTGAGCCAGACAGGCTGTTCCTAAACCGTCTCTCGACCTCGCGGAGGGAAGGGGCGCGCGAGGCTTTACCTTCCATTGCACTGCAAGTGCCAAAAGGTCAACTTTCTGCCTGATTTCTTCCGAGGATTCCAACTGACGTTCCCCTTGTTGGCTTTTCTACTGTGTTCGTTCTATGCCCCAAGTCTTGCAGAAACCGGGAAAGAAAGAAAAAGCAATTAAAGCCCAGAAGCCAAGGATTTGACATAGAGAGAGGATCAAGGGATTTTTGTTATTGTTTTCTGTTTTGCCCTCCGGGGTTGGGCGTGCAGTCTTTTCTGGGTGTCCTTCGCTCGTGTTTCTCCAGGTGTCTGTGCTCGTCTTTAAGCAAAGTTTGTCATTCCTGATCTGATCGTGGCGACGAAAAGGGCAGGACACTTTGTTTATCTGCGTTAAATTGGAAGTTAAGTTTGAAGCTTAAATGGAAAGGGTTCGGTTGCCCGAGGGAGGCTCAATATTAATTATGAAATGCTTTAACGTCATTTTTAAAAAGTGCGTCTGACTTAAGTGGGGAACCAGAGTCTTTTCAGTGAAATGTATGTTCTTCCTTGGCCAAAAAGCTCTTGGTGTCCCTCCTTCCTTATCCCTGTCACCTATGCTCATCACCACCCCCCCCCCATCTTTCTCTCTTGACTAGATTTTTTATTTCCTTGTGCCACATCCCCTCTTTGCAGGATACAGTTGCTCTTGGAGAAGCCAGAGGAGCAAATAACAACACGGTTACATGAAAGGTCTCTGACCCTTGATCACCGCGGAATTGGTTTCAGTCAGCGTTGTTTGATCTTGGATTGGACACGACCCCGAAGTGACATTGGTCTGGCCAAAGTTGAGGGTGGGTGGGATTTAAGCCCAAAAAGCAAATAGAGGGATGACAAGTAACAGCTGGCACAGTCACCGAGGCAATCATCTTTGGCCTGGCTTGAGCCAAACAGAATAAAATGTTAAATATCCCAGGGAACAAGAAAGGGGGACTAGAATAGGATTTCTGATGCTTAGGTGGACCCCCAGCCCCCTAAGCCCCCTCCCCACGGTAGCAGAAACTTTTAAATACATTTTCCCATTCCCGCCCTGCCAGTATTCCAGCAATGCAAGCCAAGTTCAACATTCAGCATGGAAATGCCAAGGTTCCTCTAGAAAAGGAGTCTGATCCCCAGATTAAAGGGAAATGATTTTGTGTGTGTGGATCAATGAGCTCCAGATTATATATGAAGCCGAACTCTAATCCTCTGCAAATCGCAAGAGAACGGTACCTTTTTATACCGCTGCATGGCGATTAGTTCCCCCCCCCCCGGAAGTATTGGAAAGAGATTTTTTTTTTTTTTTAAAACGGCAACTGTTTGGAATATTTTCAGTACCCAATAACAGTGGTGGCAGAAGAAATCTTATTTTAATTAGGCAACTGCCATTTCCCCAGCGAGAGGAGTAAAAATGTGTTACTTTTTATAAGTGTTTAATGTTTGTTTTTAAGAAACTAAAAAAGCAATTCCACTAAGTCTGATTATTCCAGCACCGACAGCAGGAACAGCTCTGAGGCCGTTATAATAACCTTGCACACTACATGAAACTAAAGAAGGTGAGAGAAAATTTAAATTGTATGGTGGGAAATTAGGTCAGCCCAGTGCTCAGTAGAGTAATGCTTTAATTTCTTGTTATTGACAGTAGGTGTTGCCGGGCTCTTTTGTCACATCGACTGATTTTGTATTTTAATTTGCATCAGCTTCGTATCATGGCCTCAAATAAAAGAGAAAAGAGAGATTCTTGTAGTTTGTACACATTTTAAAAGGGGAAATCAGAGTTTAAAGGCTGTTTAGAGAGGCCTCTCTGATGCCAGGCTTTGGAACCAGCAGGGCTAAAATCAGTAAGAACACTTGTAGAGATTTCAAGAGCGTTTTAAGGCTGATTTAGGAATCTAGTGTCTGTGTTAATGGGCATGCAGAATTTTGATCTGTGTCAAACGTCATTATTCTCAGAAGACTGAACAAAGATGGACCCATTAACTTGTGAACAGGTTTCCAAGTCCCTTTTGGTTCGGCATGGTACATGCGGAGCGTGTTTCAGATGTGAAAAGTGACATGCAAAAAAAAAAAAAAAAAAAAAGCAGTTACCAAAAAAGGCACCACCCACACTTCCACGACTACCTCCCCAGCACAGTATCTTTTTCTATATTTTCTGTATATTCCAGGTAGACCTGAGCTGCTTTTCATGGAGTTGGTGAGAATCGTCTCCTGTTTTTGAACTTAGACGCAGAGTAATAAATACAGCTGTAAAATCTGTGCTGATCACATACAAAAAATGGGTTTGTCCTGTAAGAGAGGGTAGGGATAGGAGTTCCAGGACTTTGTGCATACCATTTCACACTGTCCATATTCATGTTTTCTTTCTCTTCTGGGGGTTAAATGTGTCTCACTAGGGCGCTGAATTCGCCACACCCTGAAAACACCCACATCCAGTGAAGTGAGTATTTGGTTCAACTTAACAGTTACCAGAGAATCGGAAGTCGTTTTAGCTGTGTGGCCAGTCGTTTTTTTAGCATGAACTGAGTATGATTAGAAGATTATTTTTCTCTTTTGGAGGATTAGTCACACCCTTTATTCTTTTCTCCTTCCCACTTGTGTTCACTTCTGCTTCGTTCTGGTTTGTAATCGACGTGCAACCGAAATCCTACAGGTGACATACAAATCTGTTTTCTGGTTACTTGGCATCGCTTAAAAAGAAAAGGGTTGCGTGTTAGGAAGAAGGTAACAGAAGATTGGCTTTTGGATTTGTGTGAGTTCATTTATGTGGATTATTCAAGTCCCCCAGAATCACAGGTAAGCGAGCAAATGAGGACCTGGGAGGGCCTGGTATCTAGCAATCCATGGTGTGGGGCTAGAAGGAGGGGCTCGGAATTTCTTCTGTCTTCCAGCAAAGGAAGTCGTGGTTTAGCTAAGGACTGGTGTGGATTAAAGCAGAGTTTTTAGAATCCTTCCCCTGATTTTGAGCCACTGGAATAAATTCCTTCAAAAGGGAAAAATGTCAGTTTATCACCAGTTATGAGGTTTATTATGGAGAGAGGGAGCTACGCGAAGCTTGCATTCACTCTCTGTGGGATTCTCCGGTCACTTGTATGCAAGTTTCTCTTTTCTTTTGGAATTGCATTTGGTACAAGTTACTGTGTTCTTCCGACTTGGCGTCCCTTACAGATGGTGGCCTTTCAGAGTGCTGGTCTGGTCAGGTTTATCAGCTCAAACAGACGTTTTTCTGCCCGTCTATTGAGGATGCTACAGTCCTCCCACACACCGTGGAGATGGGACTTTATTATCATGCATTGTGTGTATGAAGGGCCTATAAGTGTGGACACGCATGCTTTCCCCGTCTTGTCCCTTCCTCCCTCCCTGGCGCTCCCAGTGTGCACGGCCTTTGGAAACGATGGAGGCCTGAATGCAGGGTGGTCTTTCTTTGCTGGGCGCTTCTGTACAGAATTGGTACACCATCGCTTTCCGAGCTAAAAAACACCGAGAAGAAGCAACGCTTTTTCCGTGAAGCTGCAAGCTGCAGCCTCCTTGTGCTGTGCATATAAAATACCAGTTCCGCCCACCTCTTCTCCAGATCCAAAACCGGCTTGGTGGTGGGGCTTCCTCAAAGCCCCTGAGCCTGGACTGCGTGCGTCTTCTGCTCTCCTTGTTCTTTAAGACTTGGACGTCACTCCGATACCTTCCCTCCGCTCAGAAGCCCCTCTTGTGGTCCTCACATGAGAATCGTCTCTGTGGAAGAATAAGCCAGAAGTGAGCGCGTTTGGGAGAGACTGAACCGGCCCTTTGCGAGCGAACATTGTCTTGTAACTTTCTTTCCGGTAGCCCTCACTGTCCAGTCGCTGGATGGTGAATATCGGGGTGGGGGGGGGGGTCTTTGAAGGTGGACAGTTTGGGGAATTTCCACATGCTTTGTGACATTTTTTATTGTATTTTCGCAGACCACAATAGATACTTCTCCTTTTAACTTCTTTTTTTTTTTTTTTAAATGTTTGTTTATTTTTGAGAGACAGAGAGAGCGTGAGCATGGGAGGGGCAGAGAGAGAGGGAGACACAGAATCCGAAGCCGGCTCCAGGCTCTGAGCCATCAGCACAGAGCCCGACGCGGGGCTTGAACTCACAAACCGCGAGATCATGACCTGAGCCGAAGTCGGACGCTTAACCGACTGAGCCGCCCAGGCGCCCCTTCTTTTAACTTCTTAAAAAGAAAAAAAAAAAAAAAAAAAAAGGAGGTAATTCACATTGAGTGGTTTTTGTTCTCTACAAAGGATCTGGCAGTCTTATACTGCAGGTGGATCCGCACCTTAAGTGTCCTCAACTAATAAAAAGTCGACTTTTAGTGGGTGTTAATTTGGGGGCCACGTAGTAACAAGAGCAGCGATGCACTGAGCACCAGAACGCGCTGGTCACCTAATCCACTGACGCTCCCAAGTGAGCAGGCTTGCCCCAAATTGTCCGGTTAGTAGGGCCCCCAGCCAGAATCCAGTCCTCAGATTTAAAATCTCTGCCGAGGTCACTTGACATTTGCTGCCTCCCCAAACTCCTCTTTCCTTGTGAGACCTCTGTACTCTCTGTTGGCCTTGAAGTGTCCACATGGAAGCCAGTGCTCTTCTCTCCATCCCCACCCTTCCCCCCAAAGATTACGAACAGGCCAGGCACATGACGCTTGAAATATCTATGTTCAGGGCTGCATTTTACCATATCAAAGCCTGTCACGCAATCCCCGAAAACTGGAAATACGATGCTATGGCGATTTATGTAGATGGGCCAGAGTAAGGAAAAGTATATGTAGTTATCTCTCCCGGATTTATTCTTGTAATTGAATTAGGAACAAAGGTGTTTTGTTCTTTTGGTGGCCAGGACCTGATAGCTGGCAATCACACTTAGCGAAACTTCAGAAATGGAAGAGAACTGTGGAGTGCTGTGTAGAGGGCTGAGTAAAACAAGACTGTTGAAAAGTAACGCGGAGAGGAAAGGGAAGCATACGTTAGTCGGGCAGCGGCTGTACCTTAGGCCGGAATGAAATGCAGTCGTCGTGGGTATGAGACCTGCTTATGTAGAAGAAGGAGCGATAGAAAAACGTCAAGGGCGGTAAAAGCAAATGAGAAGTGAGGCAGTTTATTTATTGAACCGATATCCAGTCTCTCTTTGACCGGGTGGAGTACCACTTGTCCGTGCCCTTTCTGAATGTTCTCCATTGGACAGGTGAAGAGATCCTGGGTTTCGTTTGTTGATTACCTAACAGAGGCGTTGTATTTCGTTAAAACAGAAGCACAGAAAGAAGCACACTCTGGTTACCGAAGTAAGTTCACATTGCTTTTTGCTTTGAGAGGAAGTGCTTTGAAGGAACGATGCCGAATAAAGGAGAAGCAATCTGTGCTTTGTTCTCCCCTTCCTTTTCTTTGCTCCCCGTTAGACATTCTAAAGTCTCTCTCTGTATTTTCTGTTTTAGCCACGCGACCCAAACGACTTGCTGGGACCATCCCAAAATGACAGAGCTCTACCAGTCTTTAGGTAAGGAAGTGGCCATGCTTCTTGACGCGTGACTTGTAGGATAAAGTAGTTTGTCCTGTGCCCCTCGTTTGTTGTCTCGATCTATCGCTCGATTGTTTAAAGGGTGAAAACGATGACTTTGTATCCAAAATTGACAGCTTTCTCGTCTTGCAGAGGTTCTCGAACAGTAAGTTTGAGAATGTCATTGATTCCTGAAAATTCACTATACCTGAGAGGGCCAAAGGGTCTCGGCGGTTGTCTTGGCTGCCTCAAAGGATGGGAAAAAAAGTACTTGCAATTTATGGCACTTGTTTTTCCCACCGAGAAAGAAAACAGTTTCAAGTTGTTCCTATTGATTTCTTCCCTGTGAAACTCAAGACAGTGCTTTTGCCAAACCACGAATGTAGCGTTAGGAATTTTCTGCCGTCTTTCCAGTGCTTGTAAGTCCTAAGCCTGCCGGGTCATCAGCGTGAACATTTAAATGATTTTTCTACTGTGCCGTGTTTTGTGTTTGTGTGACAGCCTCATAATTTTCCCCCCCTCATAACCTGGGAATTTTTTGAGCAGATACACAGCCTCCAGATAAGAAGAAAACGTCAGTCTTTTTAATGCTTGATGGAAGTCCACTCAATACCGTTTTAGATCTTTCGCAAATAACCTGAAATGATTTCTCTCACATGATGATGAGTTGTTTTTTGTAGATTGCTGGGATTTTATTAATTAATTTATTTATTTATTTATTGCGACAAAGCACAAGCAGGGGAGGGGCAGAGAGAGCAAGGGAGAGAGAGAGAGAGAGAGAGAGAGAGAAAGAAACCCAAGCAGGCTCCGCACTGTCAGCACAGAGCCCGACGTTGGGCTTAAACTCAAGAACCATGAGATCACGACCTAGAGTCATATGCTCAACCGACTGAGCCACCCAGGCGCCCCTCTTTTTTTTTTTTTTTTTTCTTTAAATTAAAGGTGGGTGATGGGCATCGAGGAGGGCCCTTGTTGGGATGAGCACTGGGTGTTGTATGTAAGCGGTGAACTACGGGAATCTACCCCCCAAACCAAGAGCACACTGTATACACTGTATGTTAGCCAACTTGACAAGAAATTATATTTTAAAAAGGCAAAAAAAAAATAAAAATAAATGATTCCCACTTTATTTTTTTGTTCCAAAAAAATTTTTTTTTAACATTTACTCATTTTGGAGATGGAGAGAGGCACAGCATGAGCAGGGAAGGGGCAGAGAGAGAGACACAGAATCCGAAGCAGGCTCCAGGCTCTGAGCTGTCAGCACAGAGCCCGACGCGGGGCTCGAACTCACAGACCATGAGATCATGACCTGAGCTGAAGTCAGACGCCCACCCGACTGAGCCACCCAGGTGCCCCCGTGATTCTCACTTTAAAAAAACAGTTATGTCTTCTCCACTACTAGACCAGTTTTTTAAGTCGGCTTCTTTGTGAACGGACATATTTACAGACCGAAATGCATAAGGTGGACTCTTTGGGTTTGAAATTAGGTGACACTGCCCATGGGAATCAGGGTGACGAGACACATCCTGTACCTGCTCGCGCACGGTGAGCACGTGTGTGTAGCTATTGCTGAGTTGCTGTCGTAGGTTCTCGTTGGTTAACGAGCTGCAGTTCTAGAGATATTCAGGAATGGCGTAGGAGATATTAGTCTAAGAAATTGGTTTCCTAGACTTTGTCTAATTATAAATGAAATTAGCTCCTTCTAGAAAATCTGAACAGTACAAATACAAAGTATGAAAAACAAAAGGTGTCCCTTACAATTCTACCGGCCATAGATGTTTAGTACATTTCAATTAATACTATGTCATTTTCGTCTAGCAGCATGTGTGTATGTGTAGGAAGGGTGTGTGTATACATGCACATATGTTCACAGCACACTCTTTAAAAATTTCAAAGATACTGGGATCAGCTAATCTTCCAGGGCTGCATTTTCATCTCCTATGGAATGTTTCTGGCTTATAATGCTGTGCTGTTCAGACCACAGGTGAAAACCCTAAATGGTTATCCTTCGGCAAATGAGAGAAGGGAGACCTCGTTTGAAGTACGCAGCGGCTTTGCTGGGGGAGCAGGCCGTCCTAGCCCCGTGCTCTCAGGACTTCTGATTTTTCGGGAGAACCTAGAAATCTGTCAGTCAAGAGCTAGTTTGAACTCGTCTGTCGGCCTCCTGATTATAACCTCGGGCTTACGTAGATTCAGCCCACTTGTAATGTTTTCGCTCTAATCACAGTGACTTCTAGTTGTAATATTTTCATTTACTTTTACTTAAAAATTATTATAGAGTTAATAATTGTTCATATATTTTGAAATTTAAAAATATAGACAAGCTAATGAACGAAAAAGAGGAGCAGACAAATCATGTATAACCCACCTCTTCAAGTTAGCTAATATTTAATAATCTAGTAGGTGTCTTCACAAATGTCTTTCTGTGTGGGGCGCCTGGGTGGCTCATTCGGTTGAGCATCTGACTCTTGATCTCAGCTCAGGCCTTGATCCCAGGGTCACGAGTTCAAGCCCCACGTTGGGCTCCACGCTGGGCATGAAGCCTACTTAAAAAAAAATTTCTGGGGCGCCTGGGTGGCTCAGTCGGTTGGGCGTCCGACTTCGGCTCAGGTCACGATCTCACGGTCCGTGAGTTCGAGTCCCGCGTCGGACTCTGGGCTGATGGCTCAGAGCCCGGAGCCTGTTTCCGATTCTGTGTCTCCCTCTCTCTCTGCCCCTCCCCCGTTCATGCTCTGTCTCTCTCTGTCTCAAAAATAAAATAAACGTTAAAAAAAAAAAAATTAAAAAAATTTCTTTCTGCTTATACATTTTTACCAAAGTTGGATGGATGGTTCTGTTTTATAATCAGCTTTTTTTTCACCTAAAGGTAATGTACCATGGCCATATTTCCATTTCATTACATTGTATTCTCTACTGGCTTACTTTTAATTGCTCTGTAATGAGAAACCACAAACGTGGTTGATAAAAAGCTAATTATGAACTATCAATGAATAGATGTTTGTACCTTCAGTAGAAATTAAATACGCTTTTTATCATCGTATTTCTGAGGTTTTCTCAGTAATTCAAATGTGGTGGTAAACTGAAAGCTGGTAATTTGGCATGATTTCTGACCGTGGGCAAATCACCTGACTTTGGGAGATCAGGGAATTTTACAGTTGCAGGGGGAGTTTAGAGCTCATGTATTACCAACTTTTTCTTTGATGAAATCAACTTCATTGAGATAATTTGCAGACGATAAAATGCAGCCGTTTTACATAAATGGTCAATTCCAACCTCCTTTGAAATGCTGTTCTCCGCTCTCCTAATAACAACTGTCTTGGAAATGAACTGGTGTTGCAATTTGTTTTGTAGCTTTCAGAACAAAAATTGCCAGTCTTTTTGTTACAATCAGATGTTACTTAGGCTAACTTTTATCCCAATGGTAACTCATCCGATATCATCTTCCATTTGTTGAGAGCCTACTGTATACGCCGCATCAACATCCATATTTCACAGGGTGGTGAGATCAGGTGCAGAGAAACCGTTTATTGGGGCTGCACAGCTTTCTGAGGCTACCCTGGGTTTTGCTCAGGGTCCTCTGTTAGCATTTTTACGGAATTCATTCATTTTGTTAACTCAGTAAAATATGTCCATGTAAGTTGCTATGCACCTGGTACAATTATGTACAAATTGACATTGTTACCTGTGGATAGACCGTGACTTCAATAGTATCTCTGGAACAAATCCATTGCATTTCTCCAGACGGTATGGTTGGTTCCTAAACAGTGGGAACTTCCTCTGTTTTTCCGGACACCATGGAATGATTTTGTTTGTTACACGTCTATATTCCTGAGATAACCCACCGGATGAGGCGTTATTTCTGCCCTCACCCGCCCATTACAGGGTTTCAAAGTTGAAATACAAGCATAACATACCGAAAAGAAACCTTTTATTTCTTTTTAATATTTATCTTTTAAAGTTTATTTATTTTGAGAGAGACAGAGACAGCACAAGTGAGGGAGGAGCACAGAGAGAGAGGGAAAGAGAGAATCTCAAGCAGGCTCTACGCTGCCAGCTGCAGAGCCCAACGTGGGGTTCACACTCACGAACTGTGGGACCGTGACGTGAGCCGAAATGAAGAGTCGGTCGCTTAACCAACTGAGCCATCCAGGCACCCCTCTTTTTAATTTTTGTATATGGTCTTCTCTTTTTTACTCACCAGGTATCCCATTAGGTCCAAGCTGCTATTTTGAGTTGGAATAAATAGTTGGAAGCCTTCACCTGCGCCCATTTCCTGAAAGGTCTCATGAAAGCAAAACTGGTGTGTGGTTTGGTGTGTTAAGTGTTTTAGACGATGTGTAGCCTCCCCCGCCCCCCACCTAACAGAACCTGAACCTGTGGTCTGTGATCCCATGTTGAAAAATACCAAGATGCTGCTTCTCCAAGCTCTACCTGAACTGTAGACATTCTCCCTGTGGAAGCTACAGGGGTTCACACAACCAGCCCGTCCTACACGTGTTTGTTAATGTCCCTTGTCCCCAGAAGCATTCAGACGGTCTCCCAGCACTCCCTACCTGTGGTCTGGACCGCATACGCTTGGAAGCCAAAACCATCTCGGAGGGGCTGATAAAGTTGCTTTGCCTGCTCACGTTCAAGCTCTTGTTAGTGGAGCGAGAGGTGATTTCCCTTTTCGTCGTTTTGTGTGTGATTCTCAAAAAATGAACTTCTATTCCTTCGGTATTTAGCAAAACACAGTTTCGTCGTCATTACCCCGTTCCTTCAGGACCCTGCAGCTGTAATCGATGAGCCAGCGAGAACCCATGACAGAAAAGCAGCAGTAGCCACACGCATCCCTCCCCGACACTGCACACAGACGTGTGTAGAATTTATGTGTCAGTACCCTGATTCCTCAGGTGACTTTGAACACAAGGAGACCACGTCATGTGTTTTAGGTTCTAAATATGTCCTCTCGCAAAATAGCAGACCTAAATTTTCTTTCCTTTTCTTTTTTTTTTCTTTCTTTCTTTCTCTCTCTCTCTTTCTCTCTTTTCTTTTCTTTTCTTTTCTTTTCTTTTCTTTTCTTTTCTTTTCTTTTCTTTTCTTTTCTTTTCTTTTTTCTTTCTGAGAGAGAACATGCAAGCCAGCAGGGGAGGGGCAGAGAGAGACAGAAAGAATCCCAAGTGGGCTCCATGCTGACAGAATCCCGGTGCCAGGGCTCGATCCCACGAACCGCGAGATCATGACCTGAGTCCAACATTCAACCCACTGAGCCGCCCAGGTGCCCCCAGACCTAAAAATGTTTAGTGGTGGAGGACATAGGCCTAAGTTCTTTGTTAAAAAAAAAAAAAAAGAGAGACTACATTTCAGATTATTCTTAACCAGATCTAGAACAGCTTCCTGGAGTGAGCTCCCATCAAATGTGAGGAATATTTGTGCGTTCTTACTTTTGGGGCTGTGTACCTACTCAAAAAATTGTAAGTAGGGGCGCCTGGGTGGCGCAGTCGGCTAAGCGTCCGACTTCAGCCAGGTCACGATCTCGCGGTCCGTGAGTTCGAGCCCCGCGTCAGGCTCTGGGCTGATGGCTCAGAGCCTGGAGCCTGTTTCCGATTCTGTGTCTCCCTCTCTCTCTGCCCCTCCCCCGTTCATGCTATGTCTCTCTCTGTCCCAAAAATAAATAAAAAACGTTGAAAAAAAATTAAAAAAAAAATTGTAAGTAGTGAAGAGAAGAATTGTCAGGCCTTTGCACTAATACAAAACAAGGCGTAATAAAGAAATACTGTAAATGTTCACAATGACGGCCTGACAGTCATTAGGCATTTGAGCATTGGAAGGTCTCCAGAAAATTTTTACGCGACATTAACAGTTTGGCAAAAGCGTCTTTCAGTAAGAACGACCTGATAACAGTTTTCTTTCAGTCTTTTGCTCTGACTGCCCCCCCCCCCCCCACTGCGGTGGGGTGAAGGGTATATAAAAAAACAAAGTTTCCCATATCTATTTTTGCACGGGCCTTAGTATTCTTATCTTTGTAATGAGTGTACAGGACAAAAGTAAGACTCTTTGTTTCTTTTTCTGTTACTTTGGGCCGAGGTGGGGCAGGTTGTTTCCAGAACTTGCTGTGATCATAATTTTTCGAGAAGTACCTTTGGCTGACTCTGCAGGCGTTTGGATTTCTAAAAGTTTAATCATTCCTATTTTTAAAAATGCGCATTCTAGAAAACAAACAACAGAGAGAAGATCCTGCCACCCCATCCGAGTCAGAGGCTCTTGAGATCTTTCCCAGAAGACCCACTGGGCCATGCATTTGTTGTTGCAAAGACCTGTTCCTCACCATTTCTTAGAAGCAATAATATGCCCGATACATGAAGTGAATTTCCGGTTTCTTTTAGTGTCTTTACAGATGCAACAGAAAGACTGTTGTTTTGTTAGATTCTCTGTTTTGTTAGGTTGTTTAGGTTGTAAGCTAAAACTCTCCAAAGCTCCAAGAGGCGGTTGCAAAATTGGTAGCTGTTAGATAGTAACGTGCTCCCGAATTTATTTTGAAATGTTAACGTAAGACTGACTTCTGTGAAGTGCCATTGTATGACAAAAAGCCCATGATTTTTCTCATGACTTCTGTCTAGGTTCTTTACGTTCATCGCTAAAGTTTTTAAGTAAATACATATATATTTTTAAAAGCTTCCACCCCCCCCCAACATGTACTGCTTAAAAATACTTGAAGAAAGTATTTCTTAGTCCGTCTTCCTGGAATCTGTTAATTCGAAATGCAGTGAAACCATGTGGTCCTCCCCACGGCTCCTTGCAGAACTCCACTGTGAGCTGTTTGCAAAGGAGACACATGCGTACAAAATAAGGTGACATAAAGAGGGAGTGCATGATCTGATCTTCCTTACTCTGCTTTCCTCTTGCCTCACTGAAGCCCCTTTAACCCCCAGGGTTTTCTCTGCGGGGGGATTGGTTCTCATCCTTGCCTGCGCTTCTAGCATTCTTTGGAAAGATCTAGCCCCTCTTACCTGTCGCCCAAGCTTTGCAACCCGCTGGCCGGCATGATGCTCACCCAAATGATACGAAATGATACGAAAGCTCTCAGGTTTCTGGACTGAGGCGTGTTTTAGGAACTCTCCGGAAAAGTGGTCTTAAAAACCCTTGTGATTTGGAGACAGACGGTCCCTCAGCACGTGACCCCTAACGTTGTGTCTGTTGCCTGAGAAGAGGTTTAGAATGTTAAAATGAGGGCTTTGTTTCAGGGTCCCATGGGCCTGAGGCTGGTGTGATTCTTCAGCAGTGCAGGTTAAGAGGACTAGTTAAGTCCCAGTTAAGTCAGGAGGCTAAGAGCTTCTTCAGGACTCATGACTAGCATTATTAATAAATAGACAAAGCTGCCAAGACAGAGTTAAGACCACTGCCTGTACCTTTTTCCTCAGTTGGTCCAAGAGGAGGAATATCCTAGCGGTTTGCTAGCTCTCTTTCTCTGGTCCAGGCTTTCTGCATCCCATTAAGTGTTCCCTCCCCAGGACGCTCTCCCATTTAGGACCCGCGGGATCCCGAAGGACCATGAATTCCTTGTACATCGGGAGCTCATCCTAATGCCTTTCGCAGCATATTGCATAAAGTGTTCTCAACTAGGCTATTTGGTACTTAGCGTATTCTTTTCCTTGTCTCTTATCTCCAGGTCCTTAAGTATTAAACCCTCCTGTCTTTTGATTTTCTCCTCCCATAATGCCTGGAACTGGAAAGAATACCTGAATTCAGATTCAGGCTTTCATGTGACCTTGGGCTAATCCTTTGCTATTCCTTGGTCTTCGATTTCTGACTTTGCCGGTTGAACTCCTGGCCACAGTATAGCTCAGTCTCGTGCGATGCCCACCTCTCCAATTTCTCTTGGTCCGCCCCAGCCTGGAAGAGAGGAATAATAGGATAATCATGTTGATGATAATTGTACTTTCATTTTGTGTAGCACTTGATACTGTGCAGAGTTTTCAGAAATAACTGTATTTAATCCCTACACGGCTGTAAATTAGGTATATAGATGGCACATGACCTGAATTTTGTGTTAATTTCAGTTTCGGCTCATGTGTCCTGATCCTATGGAGCATACTTGCCGTTTTTGATTCGGCAAATAATGCTCGCCTCTCAGCGGATGGGGCAGCCGTTTCCTTGTTTCCTTTTGGACTTGAGCGGGACGAGGCACAGGACTTGCTTTGACTTATTTATACCGACTTATACGCATTTTATGGCTCCTGCTTTGCTGTTCTCAAAGGAATATCCGTTACTCCTAGCATGGTTTATAAAACTGCTTTATCAGCATAATTAAGCTATGGAATCTCAAATGACAGTCTTCATTCCCTCGCTGACAAAGTTAGCAGTGGAGATTTACTCAGATTTGCACAATACAAGACGTTAAGGCTGTTATGAATGTTCTTCCTTTACTTCTTACTAGCCTGCTTATAAAAGAAAAAAAGGAATAATCTGCTCTTTTCATGTCGGTTACAATCAATTGATTTTTTCCCCATTTGTAAAATAGAAATGTAATTTTCAAATCGAAATCGATGGCACGTTAATGGAATATTTTTAATAATATTTTTTCTTGTTCAGGTAACTTGCTTTAAACCTTCTAATTGAGGAGCATAAATCAGTAGGTATTTCCGATTTGCATCTCCCGAAGCTTATTTCAGAAGGAAGCTGAAAAGGATTCTCCCTCAGACTTAGACTGGTTTACAATTTAAAAGACCTGCCAAAGTGGGGTTTACTTGATCTAAATTAGAGGAGCATTAAGGTTACACCTGCAGCTGTGAGAAAAGTGCTGGATGTGGACAATTTTATGTAGCTGGGTCTGCAGAAGACGATTTTTGCACACGAAGTAAAGGCATCTAAAAACATGTCTGTTCTTATTCAGACACTTCCAATATTTCTTTTTTAAGCACACAAGTCTGATTACCTCTGTACGTCTCTCGGGAGCTGCAATTTTGCTGGAAAGAGATTCGGAACAGTCAGAACACTCACATAAAATAGATAGTGAGTTTTTAAAGTCTGTACCCTCTACGGTAGTAATAAAATGACCTAAAAATATTCTGCAAGGCTGTCTTATGACATAGCGGATGAATCATTAGCTTCTTTATGAATTGGTGATATTCTGTGAGAATGTTGCAGAATTTGCCAGTCCACAGTCTCCATCCGTTGCGTAACTGCAGGGAAGTCCTTGCGCCCCCTCAAAGATTGAAGCTTATGTAACTGGGACATATGTTCTATACGAGTGTGTGTATGTGCACGTGTGCGCACGTGTGGTACACATGGATTTATTTATGTACGCATTCGTTATCAAGTATTTTGGCGGGTAGGTGGTTAGTTTTATCTTTTGCTTTCTAGGTCTGTAAAGACGCTGTCCATTTTAGAGCATTGCTTCTCAAACTGAAAAACAGTTTGTTTGTTTTTTAACATTTATTTATTTTTGAGACAGAGGGAGACAGAGCATGAACGGGGGAGGGTCAGAGAGAGAGGGAGACACAGAATCGGAAACAGGCTCCAGGCTCTGAGCTGTCAGCCCAGAGCCCGACGCGGGGCTCGAACTCACAGACCGCGAGATCATGACCTGAGCTGAAGTCGGACGCTTAACCGACCGAGCCACCCAGGCGCCCCAACGGTTTGTTTTTTAACATACACTACATCACAGACTTGTAAGTGGGCCTCCTGAAACTGACGAGTATGCACTCAACACTGCATGTAACTCACGGCACACGTTCAGCAACACTCACCCTAGCCTGCACTCTGTTCTGCGAAGTCAACCCCGCTGATCACGCATTTGGGCGTCATGGCAATGGCAAGTTGCCGTAAAAGTTGCTTAACGTACCCAGTTTCTGTATTTGTGAAGAACCATTCATTGGCGTGGCGCCGTCCTAGAGTGCTTAATTTTTGGAAGTAGAAATGTCAACTCAAATCAAGTGACCTCGGGTCTGTGGTTGGGGGGCTAATTAACGGACACCAGACAAGAACACCTAAAACAATGTTATTTATGGGACTTCATATTTTGCCAGATGAGCCAAATTCAGGCAAAGGAGGGATCTATCTTCTGTCCCATTTCGTAGGCCTTCTTGGCAATTATTTCGGAGGCTAACGTAATAGAATCGCTCTCTTATATGAAAGGCTCGTGTAGCAGGGCCCCTGCTGCCTAGGTTTCATGAGTCCCCCACCATGTAATTAAATACAATGTACACGATGCGGTATTTTTCTTTTTTTTTTTTTTTTTTAATGTTTATTTATTTTTGAGAGAGACAGCGGTGGTGGAGGAGGGGCAGAGAGAGAGAGGGAGACACAGAATCCGAAGCAGGCTCCAAGCTCTGGGCTGTCAGCACAGAGCCCGACGCGGGGCTCAAACCCACGAACCGTGAGATCATGACCTGAACCGAAGTCGGTCGCTTCACCGACCGAGCCACCCCGGGCACCCCAGATGGTGATGTTTTTCAAATACAAGTTTGTCTTTATCCGGAATAGGAAATGTGATGTGTGTGCTCTTTCACGTTATGTGATGAATTCCATGGGGGAACTGATGGATGATCCTGTGACTGTCCTATCGTCACTTTACGAATCGAGGTTGGGAAGTAATGCGACGTAGCAGCAAAGGAGTTCGTTCACTTTGAGGCTGGTGAGCCATGCATTTGAATTCTGCCTCTGCCACCAGCTCTCTGTGCCTACACGAAGGCACTCGCCATGTTGAGACGCACCTTCCCGATTTATTAAGTAGTTAGGATGATGCTTTCCTCGGAGAGTGTTGTAAGGATTTGAGATAGTACATGCAGGAGGACAAAATGTCTGACATACTAACTGCTCAAGAAATTCTAATTACTATTAATGATGATAATTGTGACCATTCACTATTCATTATTCTTAGTGTTACTTTCATATACCACGGCCCTCCTTATCCAAAATCTCTTGGCTTCCTGGGGTGCCTGGCTGGCTCAGTCGGTAGAGCATGTGGCTCTTGATTTTGGGATTATGAGATGGATCCCCACGTGGGGTGTAGAGATTACAAACAACGCTGAATCAGAAAAACAAAAATCTCTTGGGCTCCTGAGTTCAGATGGCCAGGGATCCCCAGGTTTAGGCGTTCAAGCCTGACACTCAGGGAGCCACTCAAGTTTTCTAAAGTAGTTGACCTCTTAACCAAGGTCCCAAGGTTCACCTGATCACAGGGTATCCCAGCTTCGGCAAGCATAAACTTACTTTAATTTGAAGTACAAATTAGAAAAACAGATTTTCTGCTGTTTTCTTTACCTTCCTCCCAGTTCTGAAATAATAGACCTTTTGTAATAGAAAACAATATGCACCATAACCTCTGACCATAAGTACAAATGACTCTTTATACATGTGGATGTGTGTAACTTGATATCTGTCTTCCCACCTGTATCTAGAAGACCTTAAAAGTTTAAACTACAGCATCAAATATGTGCCATAAAAACACACTGGTAAAGGAACCTGCCCAGTAATTCATAAGTAAGGAGAAAGCCTGTAAAATAATGTGACATGCTCAGAAAGATGCCTGACAGCCTAGTAAATGCCTGACAAATGATGCTGGCAACTGTTGGCGGTGGGGGAGGGGGCGAGGGAAGGGCTCCAGAGGTAAGGACGTATGACAGCATGAGAAGTTTTATATGACTCGCTGAGGATTTTGGATGCTTAGATTTTTCATTTGTGTCATGTATCAACCCGGATCCAGCCAGAAAATAGAAACCACTCGGCTTGCTTCAGACAGAGGGTATTTAATGCAGTAAATTGGTGACCCGGCGATGGAAAAGTGAAGAGGACAGACAGCAAGGAGCCCCTGTTATAACCAGGGCTGGAGGCCGGTGGCAAGACCTGGTACCCGCAGAGCCCCGGAAACCAAAGCTACAGGCTGGAGCTTGGACCAGGGGTAGCTGGGATTACGGGAGGGAGGGCCGATGAGAGGGAGCTGGAGCCAGGAAGGAGGCACAGCTCCTGCCCGAGCTTTCGCCGAAGGCAGAGAAAGGGAGAAACAGCCTGGCCTCTCGTCTCCTCCTGCCCCCTGGTCTTCTGCCAGTAACTCCCAGTTGGCCACACTTATCTGGAAGCCTGTCGGTAAGGGAGCTGGAAAATGCCACTCTCTGGAACAAAGAGCAGAGCAGGGGAAGGTCAGAGAATGGATTTGAGCACCAACAAGCAAGTGACTCAAGGACAGGAGACCTTGCGGGTGGGGACGCGGCCTACCATCTACGCCACCGCGCAGGGATGAGAAACACAAAGCCTCAGAAACTTTCGTGGGACTTTGTGATTCTGAAGCGACACGAGGCCCTAGAGGGGCCCACTGGGTTCAAAAGAAGCTGACCTAAAAACAGCGGAAGAGAGGGTGGCCCTGAGAAGGATTAACCGCACAGAAGTCCAAACACTGAGAATAAGCGTCCACGCATTTCATTCTAGTACTTGAATTGTTTCCACTTGCTTGGTCTGAAGTCTGTCAGGGCAAACTGATGAATTTCTGTAAAGCAGGAACTGTCTTCCTCATATTTGTCAGCAATGCCTGGCGCGTTATAGCCTCTGAGTAAACAACCGTTCTTTGAATGCAACACAGTAGAGCAGGGGAGAGTGATTTTGGTGGGGAAGAAGACAAGTGGCACTCAAGACGACAGAAAGAGATAGACGATGTTTCCTGAGGCACATTATTAAACTGACAAGATGGAACTCTCTGGAGAGAGAGGTTTTTTTTTCCAGGAAGTGGAACATAAAGCCTCATGGTGATAAAAATACAGAGTATCAAATGAAGTCATCGATGTTATTGGCAATTTGATTTCTTAGCAAAACCAGGTGAATTGTTCCTCTGTCCTTTTAGGACAAAAAGTGATAACTCATTGACGATCAAGGCAGTAAGACCCTTGGAAGAAGGTGTCAGTGTGGACCTAGAATTTAAGTAACAAGGAACGGAAGCGCTGAACACAATGTGATGTGCCGCCGGTCTCATTGATTCACGGGTTCCTCGACCCAATAAACATTTAAGAGTGTTCCAAGCCTTGTGAATCCTAAACTTTAGAACAACAGGATAAAAATATTAAGGAAAACAAGGCTATTGAACGTCTAAAAAAATTGGTGTGGTCTTATTTTTGGAACGTTAAGACGTGTGTGTACATTTCAGAACTTTTGGAAGATGAAGTTAAGTGTAAAAAAAAATAAAAACACCTCATATCTCAGCACCCAGAAATAACCACTAGTTACATTTTAGAGGATTGGTTCTAGTCTTTTTTTTTTTCCTGTGCCTTATTATATGGTTGTTTGAGATAATATCGTGTTTATAATGTTGTATCCTACTTGATTCGCTAAATACCGTTACGTTTTCTCTCGACCATTTTTCGGGGATGTTGTTTTTCCCAAGCTGCAATTTCTTAAAAATTAATTCTCATTTTTCAGCAATTAGTTTGTGACAGAGGAAACTCAAATGAATGTCAAACTGAAGGAAATAAATCTTGGAAGATTCTCTAGATTTACTGCAAATGGGCTTCTGAGAAGAAAGCCTAGTAACACGTCATGATACCTTCTGTCCGACAAGCTACTTACATATGAGCAATGTTACAAAATAAAGTCAGGGCGGTCCAGAATAGGCAGCCACTAATCAGAAGGCTGATAAGTAAAGTTTATCCAATGATAAATATGGTTTATAAATGGAAACGAACAAACACTTGTCTGCGACAAATAGTTTAATGGGTACCATTTCTTGGACAGTGTATTTGTGATCTCAAGGTGACAAGGCAACTATCCTTGGAAACTTTGAGCATTACGGGAAAATCCTTGCCCTCTTAGCAACTAAGTGTAGACAGAAATTCAACTTTCTGGTGAGTTTCTGTAAGTTTCAGTTTTTATA
Organism: Neofelis nebulosa; assembly: GCF_028018385.1. Classification (NCBI taxonomy): domain Eukaryota; kingdom Metazoa; phylum Chordata; class Mammalia; order Carnivora; family Felidae; genus Neofelis; species Neofelis nebulosa. Next base: position 27,060,998 of record NC_080800.1, on the reverse strand, counting down.
ATAACTGATATGTAAAAATTCACTTACTTTAACTTACCAATCTGGAAAGAGAATGAATAGTAGAACCCTTGATCTTAGAACATTTGTGGCTACAATTACCACACTCCGCTCCAGGTTCTTTCTTAACAGTGTCAATTAAGGCTTGCAGCCTCTTGCTTCGGTTACATTTTCTGACCAACGTGCAATTAAAGAGTGTAGAGCTAATAATTTTTTCCACAGTTGTTTCCAGTTTTGTTTTTTTACTGCTGGAAGTCAGTCTGTGAGGAACATCTCTGTGTATAAAGCCTTTGCGTATTTGATTCACAGAAGTGTAATCACGGAGTCACAGGGTATTCGAGTTTGTTAATTTCTCGGTGTGTATTACCTGGAGCTCTCAAAGATTTGTGCGATTTGCCCTCTTAATACATGAAAGCGCCCATCTGACCGCGTCTTTGCCGGGGTGGAGCAGTGTGTTTACTTCTGCTATTGTAATAGAGAACATAAAACCATCTTATTGTTATTATTTGCATATCTGTGATTACTAGTGATCATGAACCTTTTCCTTCACGTGTTGACTGAACAGGTTTCCTCTTGTGACTCATGTGAAAGCAAAACCAATTTAAGCAAACAAAACCCTTGCAAACTCTTGTGTTGTAATGCAAGCTTTTCTTTTTTCATTGCGTTGAGTGACTCTTGGGGAGGAGAGACTTCAGATGACATCAGTACACGTTTTGAATTCTGCCTGAGCTTCCTCTTCTTCAAGTCAAACCAGCCTTATCCCTTCATCCACCCTCACTGGACCTATTTTCCAGCCATTATGCTAGATTTTCTTATGCTCTTTGCCAGCTCCAGTGTCTTCATATTTTTAAGTCTATACAGAGCCCTCAACTACAATGGTTGTCTAAAGGGCTCATCAGTCATGGGCAAGGGAGGGAGGCTTCTTCCTGCCCCTTGAGTCAAGCAAACTCCTACATACCACAGATACGGACAGTTTACTTTTGTGGTCCTTTCTGTGAGGCATCCTTTTCCCCCATAAAATATAGAATACTTAGAACGTTCCAGGTTCTGCTCTGAGGAATGAGGTACAGAGAAACGTAAGGCATGATCCCCACCCATCTCCCAAGCTGGTGTGAGCCAGGACATGCAGTGGACCTTAGGATGTGAGAGAAAACCTCGCTTGTGATGGACGCCGGGATTGCTTGGTCAGAAGAGCGTGGGATTCTTTTTTTTTTTTTTAATTTTTTTTTCAACGTTTTTTATTTATTTTTGGGACAGAGAGAGACAGAGCATGAACGGGGAAGGGGCAGAGAGAGAGGGAGACACACAGAATTGGAAACAGGCTCCAGGCTCCGAGCCATCAGCCCAGAGCCTGACGCGGGGCTCGAACTCACAGACCGCGAGATCGTGACCTGGCTGAAGTCGGACGCTTAACCGACTGCGCCACCCAGGCGCCCCAAGAGCGTGGGATTCTTGATCTCAGGGCCGTGAGTTTGAGTTTGAGCCCTGTGTTGGGTGCAGAGATTACAAAAAGGAAAAAAAAAAATTTTAAAAAAAAGTCCTGGCCTGTGAGAGTGAAGGGCATGGCACCACCTCTACCTGTGGTGATGGGGGACCGCTCAAGTTCTTCTAAGTCCTTTCTGGCTTTGCAACTCAAGTGACCGCCGTGTTGATATCTCTTATGGCTGATGTCATAGTTGATTAATGCTAACATACACCCATTTTGTTTTTCAAGGCAAATTAAAAACAATTTAATGTCTGTTTTTGAGGGGGGCATAGGGAGGGACAGAGAAAGGGAGACAGGATCTGAAGCAGGCTCCACGCTGACAACTGAGAGTCTGATGTGGGGCTTGAACTCCCGAACCAAGCCAGGAGATCATGACCTGAGCCCAAGTCAGATGCTTAACCGACAGAACCACCCAGGCACCCCTCAAGGCAAATTTAAATGTCTCAAGTTGGAATGACTGAAGGTTTAGGTTCAAGTGCATTTTCGCTCTCCTGCGTGCTCTTTCTCGCGCGCACGCGCGCGCACACACGCGCACACGCGCACACACACACAGAGCTTACATTGCCGAGTATCTTTCTGCTTGTTGTGAAGGGATTCTAAAAAACAGCATATGTCAGCTTCACACAATACCTTACTGTCTGCTTGAGGGGTTAAAATTGACATTGACCAAATAAAATTGACAATATATGCTATAAGACTATACTAACTTACGTAATATCATGGTCAAATGTGTGGTATGTTATACAGGTAAACAGAGCACTACTGATGAGAATCCTTGGGGAAGACTATTTAGAGAGTAGAACAAAAGCATTGTTCTAACGAAAGAATTTTATAAGACTTAGGGACATTAAAATGTAGGCTAGGATATTCCCGATAGCGTAGCAGCATAAACAAAGGTACAATTGAGAGAAAGACTGGCCTGTTGGAAGTTCAGCGGGGGCATTGTTCTGTGAGAATCTACTCCAGTTTTTGAAGAAAAACCTGATTTAATGCTCTTCAATTAAAGGCAGTTTAAGTGCATCAAGTTACATAACGAGAAATTGAAATTTCATTTGATGGGCAATAGAAGGACCTTGCTAAATCTTCCGAAGAGAGTGATGATGTTCTGTTTTCAGGAATAAGAATTTGATGGGATGGTTTCAGGATGTTGAGAGAGGGGAGAGATCAGTTAGGCTGTTTTGCTTTGTGGCATTTACGATGATGCGGGTCTTAACATAGCAGTGGGGGAAGTTTTCTCCTCAAGGTAGAATTACCCGAGAGTAGTGACAGATTGGATAGGTTTTCAAGAAAAGAGTTATAAGATGCCTTCTAGATTTTCAGCTTTGATGGCACAGAGAGTGGTGATAGCATTGAACAAAAAGGAAATTGCAAATTGATTGGAGCCATAGGAAGTAGGTCTGAATTGTATTGATGTGTGTGCTTATAAATTCATTTATGTAGTTCATTGTTTTACAAAAATTTATTTGGGGCAGCTCATATAAATGTATGAACTTCATACCATAAGCATATATTTCTCATTAATCTTCTCGAAAGCCCCATGAAGTGTATTACTATCTCCTTTGTGCAGACGAGGCTCGGAGAAAATAGGTAATTTGCTCACATAGCATGGCTGGGATTTAAATCTGCTTTAAATGCCTGAACCATGGGCGAGCCCCTGAGCTAAATTTTGTTCCTGGGAAGTGACAGTGTCATTTTGAAGAGGAACTATCTTGAAGGCATTTGGAAAGGGGAAGAAATGTTTTAGAATTATCAATATGATTAAAAAAAAAAACAAACCTATCGCTTGTATTTTTATTGCACTTTATATATGAAATACTGGAGGCAGGGTGAGGTCCCTTACTTGTACTGAACAAGCGTCTATCCTGGATCTCTCCTCGGAATTTTTAAGATACGGTATCTCATGTCTCACAACAGCCCTGGAAACCGGAACTATTGTTGTTCCCTTTACAAATGAAGAAAGTGAAGCTTCAGAGAGTCAAGGTTACTTATCCGAGGACACTCGGAAACTGTCATGATGAAGAGGAGGGGCTGTAGAGTCACAGATTTGAATTTGAATCCTTAGGCCTTTGGTTTTCTCATGTGTAAGACGGGACTGAAGTACAAAGATGGAGGCATTATATGCAAGTGTATGTATTTATTGATAACGTACAGGGAATACCCCAAAAGCGATAGCCATTATTACTGTTTACTGCAAAGTCCTAACCACCACCCGTCCACTTTTCTCCTTCATCCATTACACAGTAGTATTCTCCCAAAAGACAGTAGATGAAAGCCAAGTATTTGGAAGAAATCACAGCCAACTGTGGAAAAGAAGATAGATGGATGGCTGGATGGGTGGATAGAGAGATAGATAGATGGTTAGGTAGAAGGAAAAAACACACAGTCTTTTGTAAAAGTAATGCCTGCACACGATTTAAAAAAATGAGGGGCGCCTGGATGGCTCAGTCGGTTAAGCATCCGACTCTTGGTTTCCTGTCAGGTCATGATCTCACAGCTTCACGGGTTCAAGCCCCACACCAGGCCCTGTTGGCATGTCAGAGCCTGCTTGGGATTCTCTCTCTCTCCCCCCCCGCCCCCCCGCCCCTCTCCCTGCCCCACTCGCGCTGTCTCTGTCTCTCTCAAATAAATAAACTTTAAAAACAAATAGGGGCATCTGGGTGGCTCAGTCGTTGACCATCCGACTTTGGCTCAGGTCATGATCTCGCAGTTCATGAGTTCGAGCCCCGCGTCGGGCTCTGTGCTGACAGCTCAGAGCCTGGAGCCTGCTTCGGATTCTGTGTCTCCCTGTTTCTGCCCCTTTCCTGCTCATGCTCTGTCTCTCTCTGTCTCTCAAAAATGAATAAACGTTAGAAAAAAAACTGAGGTAAAAATAAATAATTGAAATAGTCTAAGCGGAGGGTATGAACAGTGGGTGTTCTCTCAGCACTGATAACAGTCCTCTGCTTTCACTCTCTAGATGCCGTTGATAGTATAGTTTCTGTGTTTCTCTCTATAGGTATTCTATGCATATATAAGCAAACATACGTGTGAATGTGTAGTTTTTCACACATTGATAGCATAATAGACTCAGTGTTCTGTTCTCTGATCTTTTTATTTTTTTTAAGCTCTGGGCCCAACGTGGAGCTTGAACTCACAACCCCCCCAAGATCAAGAGTCAGCCAGGCACCCTGAGTGATGATCTTTTATGTAATAAAAGCTTCTTTTTTTGCAGAGTAATAGATTGTGGATGAATATTTGCTATATGGAGAATTATGTTAGTATTTTTAAGACACAAAAACCCAGACGTAAATGTAAGAAGTTCAGGGGTGCCTGGCTGGCTCAGTCAGTAGAGTATATGGCTCTTGATCTCTGGGCCGTGAGTTCGAGCCCCGTGTTGGGCACAGAGTTTACTTTCAAAAAAATAAATAAATAAATAAGTTTAAAATCAACGCCTAGTGACCTTTTTGCTTGGTTTACAAGTCCTGAGAACCAGGTAGCATTTATCAAGTTTTGAAAGGTTGATACATTCAAGGAAGTGTTGGGGCACCTGCGTGGCTCCGTCCGTTAAGCCTCCAACTGTTTTGATTTCGGCCCAGGTCATGATACCACAGTTGTGAGATCGAGCCCCGGCCTTCAGCTCTGCACTAGGCATGGAGCCTGCTGGAGATTCTCCCTCTCCCTTTGCCCCTTCCCTGCATGTGCTCACTCACTCGCTCTCTGTCAAGAAGAGAAAAAACAAAAAAACAAAAAAACACCAAAGAGACAAGTGTCTGGGACCTGGCTTCTTCCTTACTTAATTTGGGGTTTACGCTGGTCTTTAAAAGAAATGTTCACATTCTCACTTCCTGACTTATTTCCATAACACAGCCCACTGCAGAACCCTTGGGACTTTGGGTCTCAGGGTGGCTGAGAAGGATCTGAACCTTGAAAAAGTTAAGAAGATCCCAAGGTCTAGAAACTACTCTTAATAACAGGGAAATTAGGCTTTGCTTGCTTCGGGGGAAGATGTATTTTCCAAATTTAATATGAATGTCAAGTACTTGCTAAGGTTACAGAAATTCATGGTCTCTGTTCCTTGGGAGCAGGTGGGAGCTCTGAAGCCCAAAGAGTAGTTTTGAAGTCCTACTTGGAATGACCCCTTGTACTTTGCCTCTGGCTCCGTCAGGGAAGGGACACGGAAGTAGAGGTGTTGAGTGTTCTTAACCACAATAAACTAAGACACAAAGTAAAAAGTGCGGGAACGTAGGAGAAAAGGATGTTTCCGGTGTTTTATGTGACAGTTGTTGGCATTTGCCTGTTGAAGAGAGTTCCTCAGCTGCTTTATTATTGCAGCTGAAACACCCCTTCTTGTCTCCAGGGAAGAAAAACAGAAAAAGGCTTGGCTTCTCATCCTTGTTCTTCTTCTAGCTGATGAGGGAACCCAGGACAAATTACTAAGAACTTTCTAGCCCTTAGCTTTACTCATTGGGAAAATGAAGATTTAGAGTGAGACATTTCTGTTTCTAAGATGCTACAGTATCTTCATCTTATTTGACAGAAATTATTGTTGGGGTTTTTTTTTTGTTTGTCTCCCAAAGAATACCCTTAAGAAGAACGCATACAGATAAATTAAAGCTACCTAAAGACTTTAATTCCTGGTTGCTCAGTAACCATTAAATCCCTCAGTCAGGCAACAGCCACATTCTTGCCTTGAGACAAGATTTAGCCCTTTCTGAACTTACCCTTGGGCTCTGCTCCAGAAGTTTATTTGGAAGTTAGTTGCTTACAACTTGGAATAAAATGTGTGGTAAATGATGTTTAGGTCCCCAAGCCACTGAATCTTGTTTAAGTCTCAGGAGTTCCTGATGAACTGCTTGGTGTGAATAGAATGAACGCAGCTACAGGTTCCTAGGGAACAAAATGCTTTTGGGGTAGAAGGCTCCCGTTGCTGGGGTTGATGGCTCTAGTTTCCAAGCTTCTCTGGGTAAGGAGAACTGAAAGTTTAAATCCTAAGAGGTCTAGCGACCTTCCTGGTCGTTCTACCACTCCTCCGGCCTGTCAGCTCCCTTCTCTTTGTCCTTCTTTTTTCTTCCTGCAAAGTTGTCTATGATGTGTCCACTTCCCTGCCAATTAAACGGTTACAAATGCATTTTTAAATTTTTTTTTAACGTTTATTTATTTTTGAGACAGATAGAGACCGAACATGAACGGGGGAGGGTCAGAGAGAGGGAGGGAGACACAGAACCGGAAACAGGCTCCAGGCTCTGAGCCGTCAGCCCAGAGCCCGACGCGGGGCTCGAACTCACGAACCGCGAGATCGTGACCTGAGCCGAAGTCGGACGCTTAACCGACTGGGCCACCCAGGCGCCCCGCACCTGCTTTATTTCAAACAACTGCCAAGTGCCACATAGGAGGCGACAAAGACTGTGTTGCCAGTAACGCTGATTCCGATGTATGTGGTTCCATCCCTAAGGCATCCTTTCTCATTAAAAGCAACTCAGTCTATGTCAGGGGACAAGGCAGGCCATTATCCGATGAAAAGCTCCCGCCATTGATTAATTTTATAACAGCTGCAGCTGCTGAATGATTGGTCTTTTTTTTTTTTTTTACATGAATGATTTACATATTAGTATCTTTATCAGGCTCTAATCATGAGCATTTAGTCTTCAGAAACATTAACACGTCACAGTGAAAAGAAAACATTCTGTCACATGCTTCGTCTTTAAAAACGTACAGAAGTCAGCTTCTGGATGCGTGGGCAGTTTGAGTCATGTCACCTGGTCCGCTCCCCGGCTAGGATGTACAAAATGCAGAAATGAGCACATTTTACTATATTCCTAGATGCTTCAGTATCCTGAATTGTGTACTATCTTGGACTAATTACTCATGCTGAAGGGTTTAACAAAGTTTCTTCTACCTCTGAAACAACAAAAATGTTAACATTAAAAACTCAGTCTCTTCCCTAGCAAGATTTCTTTTTTTTTTTTTTTTTTTTTTAATTTTTTTTTAGGTTTATTTGTTTCTGACAGAGAGACAGTGCGAGCGTGAGCTGGGGACGGGCAGAGAGAGAGGGAGACAGAATCCAAAGCAGGCTCCAGGCTCTGAGCTGTCAGCACGGAGCCCGACGCGAGGCTCAAACTCACCAACTGTGAGATCCTGACCTGGGCTGAAGTGGGACCCTTAACCCACTGAGCCATCCAGGCACCCCTCAAGATTTGTTTTTTAATGTTAATTTTTGAGAGGGAGAGGGGAGGGGAGGGGAGGGGCAGGGGGGTGGGGAGAGAGGATCCGAAGCAGGATCCAGGCTCTGTGCTGACAGCAGACAGCCCGATATGGGGCTTGAACTCACAAACCGGGAGATCATGACCTGAGCTGAAGTCCGAAGCTCAATCCACTGAGCCACCCAGGCGCCCCTCCCTTGCAAGATTAAAGTGTGATGTTGCAAAACAGTTTCTTTGCAAGAACGTTAATTTGCTTTTCCCATGGTAATGAAGATCAGATTTCCACTGGTGTTCATTTTGGCGTCTATCTTACTCATGAAGAGATGGAGGAGAATGGATATTGAGGGGAGTGTGGCAGTCGGGGACCAAAAACATGGAGAGAGGCAGAAAAGGATGCAAATCATTTTCAATCAGAACCTGAAACTGAACACTGTCAGATGAAGGAGAGATTTTAGGGCCTTAATTTGGGCTTCGAAACTTCCGAAGAGCTGAAGTTTACCAAAGCTTTTTTTTTTTTTTTTTTTTTTTTTTTTAAATAGCCTTTATCTTAAGAGCTGTAAGGAAGGATGCTACTTGTCTTTAAGGAGATTTTATACTAATGAGGTAAAGATACGAACATGTCTAAAGAGTTAATGAAAAATTGGTTACTTACAAGTGTTCATACATAGGTAGTTATTAACTTCCAGAGAAATATGTATTTAAAAATTCGAATCCTTATCTTACATCTGGGCACAATCAGACTTGTTAACGTCTCATTCAAAACAAATGTCTAATTAGACCTTCTGCAGATCTGTTTCTGTCTAGAAGCCTGCCTTATTCATAGAAGCCCGCTATTACAACGTTGTTTGAAATTAAATTAACTGTCAAACTGTCCCACATCCCTGGCGATACCAGGTAGCGACTGGTGGGGAGCTCTGTAATCCAAGATCTCTTCACTGCTAACGTTTTTTTTGCTCCGCTCCCAGGAGGCTTACAGGGAATGGGTGATGCTCTGTAATTAGTCTGCTGCAGTTTGTTGATGACAGTTCAATTAACGTGTCAGTTACAAATACATTTTGCTGCAAGTAAGAAAACCTCTGACCAACTAACTGTACGTGGGCCCCACTGGGGGTGATGGTTTTGTAGAAGCCGATTTCTGGAGACTGTACAGAGCTAGGGAAGGGTTCTTTAGCCACAGATGTTTGACCTCGTGGTTCCAGGGTGACTGCCGCCCCCCATCCCCCCACAACCCCGGCAGGGAGGAGAAAAGGACCTTCCTCCTCCGAGGCTCTTTGTCTTTTCGGTTTGGAAAAGGCAATTCTTCCCTGCAGTTACCTTCTCAAGCATTGGTCAGACTGCGTTCACATGGCTGTCCCCGGCTGACTGAGAGAATTGAGACTCTCCAGCCTTTGTAGTAGAGAACGGCAGGGAGAAAGCATTTGGAAATGGGTACTGAGCGAACCAGCCTTCGACAATCTGCCACAATTTAATACACCCAACTCCTCTTTCTTACGCATAAGCGTTCTCTTTATGTTGCCTTTTTTTCCTTTCTCCCTTTATTGTAACTCCTTTATATCTTGGGAAAGTCTTGATATCTTTGTTATGTGTGTTTCAAAAAAAGAAACCCAAGCTCCAGCTGTAAGGGGTAAGCAAGAGAATCCTTCTAGTGACGCACCCATAGCCCTGGGAATTGGTAGTATTTGCAGAAAAATCAGATGTGGAATTCATGTCCTCAGCTCCTTAAACCTGGTAAAAGTAGGCAAGTTACTGTCAGAATCTGATTCAATGCAAACCACGTTGATTGCACAGCAGCGTTTATGGCCCTGGGTGCGGTAAGCTCACACAGTCCTTTCTGTAGTCCCCAGATTCTTTTCTCATCTTTTCTTCCTCAAGTATAAGAATGAAAAGTGAAGCTGCTTCTAATTAGTCATATTACCCATTTTCATCAGTATTGGTATAGATTTTATTTTTATTTATTTAAAAAAGTTTTTTTAATGTTTATTTATTTTTGAGAGACAGAGAGAGCAGGGGAGGGGCAGAGAGAGGGAGACACAGAATCTGAAGCAGGCTCCAGGCTCCAAGCTGTCAGCACAGAACCGGTCGCGGGGCTTGAACTCACGAACCACGAGACCATGACCTGAGCCAAAGTCAGACACTCAACCGACTGAGCTACCCAGGCGCCCCAGATTTTATTTTGATTGTAAACTGAGTATTTAAATTCACTTTTAGCTTTTATGGGCTCACTTAGAAACGAATCAGGGTTTCATAAAGAACATACCGTATATGGAAATTTTTCAGTTCTCTTAACCTTAAAAATGTTCACTGGAATACACCTGAAATCCTGTTGAAAACTCCTTTTGTGTTGGATATATAAAAATTGTACACAGCCATCTGTTTGCTTTGTATGTTTGTGTATGTATATAAGCATGCTCACATAACCAGGCTTTGCTGTGTGGATATTACTTGGAACGTCACAAATACCCGGGAAATGTGTACTGGATTTTTGTGAGTGAGTACGTTGGTTTTGTATTTTCTCACGTTTTTAGAAGCCTGGATTTTCTATGAAAGTTTTATTTTTATTTTTTTTTTAAATTTTTTTTTCAACGTTTTTTATTTATTTTTGGGACAGAGAGAGACAGAGCATGAACGGGGGAGGGGCAGAGAGAGAGGGAGACACAGAATCGGAAACAGGCTCCAGGCTCCGAGCCGTCGGCCCAGAGCCGGACGCGGGGCTCGAACTCACGGACCGCGAGATCGTGACCTGGCTGAAGTCGGACGCTCAACCGACTGCGCCACCCAGGCGCCCCTATGAAAGTTTTAATTTTTTAGCAATCTCTGTACCCAACGTGGGGCTCGAACCCACAATAGCGAGATCAAGGATCGCTCACTCCACCGACTGAGCTAGCCCAGGCGCCTCTTAGAAGCCTAAATCTTTAAGCCATGAGCTTAGCACATGGTTTGGCCCGTAATAAGCGCTTAGATAAATGTTAATTGAGGATTTAAAAATGTATAAGTAATTGTCACTTGATGAAATGTAGTCAGCAGAGTGATTGGGATTTTGGTTCTGTCTTCCCACCCGTTCTTGTACTGGAAAAGTAAGTATATTAAGGCAGTAGTATTTTTGGTGGCAGAGTCACTTAGTTTGCGTTAGTAAGAGGTGGAGACCAAAGAATTAATAGCTGGAAAGTTTTTGGAAAACCCGGTTAGAACTGCTTCCATAGAGTGATCTGAGTGAGAGCCAGAGAATAGCCAGTTATTGGAGGAAGCTGACAATTTCGACCAGGACAGGAAAAAGACTGGGTAACTACAGGGCAGACGTACAAGTTTGGGGGAGAGCAAGGGAGTGGTCTTGCCGAGGCCGGAATCTAAAAGAAATGCCTCCTGGGGCCCAACCGGGGAATTTAAATGACTGAAGGTGGCTGGGTAGGACCTGGGGCGACCTGAAAAGCTTCTCTTAGGGTAAATGAGCCTCCGCATCTCCTCTTGTTATGCAGGAATGCGAGTCTTCATCTTGCTCCCGAGAAGCAGGACAATGGAAGTCTCCACAAATTTTTAACTCTTGGCACATCAGTCAACAGTTCAAAAACCCATTATGTGAGCCAAAAATCCACGAACCGCACAAAAACAAACAAACAAAAAACCCATCCGCTGGCTAGATTCAGCCAGTTTGTGACCTCTGGTCTCTGGTTACCAGAGGAATAATCGAAAGAGATTGGAGTTTGGGGAGAAAGCTCATCTGTTGAAATCCTGGAAGATAAGGGTTGGGGGGCGTGGGGGTGGGGTGGGGGGGAACAACAACTAGCTGAGAAGCTAAGACCCGGTAGGAACTTCAGAATGTAGGGGAATTTTGTTGAGCCCGTTCTAAAACCGGAAGCTGCTGAAGTTGAGGCTCCCATTAAAGGAAATGAGGAAAATGTTTAATTTCATCATCAAAGTAGGTTTCTCCCCCCAGGTCCCCAACTGTGAGAGAGGACGGTGAATTTGAAAGAGGCAGTGTCCATCTTACCCAGAAAAAGTAGTACTCTTTTCCAGTCCCCCCCAAGAGTAGGCCATACCATTATCCAGAAATGATTTGCGAATTCGGTTATAGGAAAAGCTGTAGCAAGTCATAAAAATTAAGTCACGCGTGATCATTTAAATCGTCTCACCTTGATTGTAAAGAGTAAAATGTGATTAAACGGTCTCTGCCCTAGAGAGTCTGGGATGTGCGCACATTTATGAAGAGAGAGTGGTAAGATTGCTTAATTAATGAAGTTTAAAACAGACTGGAGGGAGACCGGGGGGGGGGGGGGGGGGGGAGGTGGTCAGTTGCGAAGTTCGCGATGCTGGTATAGTCGCGTCCGTAGTTGAGTTGCCCCTGCCAGGACTGAGGAACACGCGGGAGGGCAGTGACTGAAGGCTCTGAGTCAAAGAGGGGGAATCCTGTCCGGCCATGAACTCTCTGACGGTCTCTGTCCAGAGGGAGCCGGGAAGGAAAGAGCATTGGCTTCATCTGGTGTGCCTACCATTGGAGCATGAAGAAGATGACAAGGGAGGCTGATGAGAGATTAATGACCAATTTCGTGACCTTGCCGATTGAAGTGCCTTCCAACGATCAGGAGAGCAAATCAGGAAGTGCTGAGGGTAGAGAAGCTTTCTCAGTGAGTTGACAGAAGGAAGAAAAAAAAAAAAGGGGGCTGACTAAATGTGGAATTTGGGGGCAGGGAGTGAAGTTAAGGATTTCCATTCTTTGGGTGTGCTGGCCTGGCAAGTAAGCCCTCTGTTTCGAGTGTCTTATCTCACTCCTAAGCTTGCTTATCCCTCACTGCCCCATGTCTGGGGCTGCTTCTCCCGAGATGAAACCTCCAGCCTTCTATCAGTGCGAGGCGGGAAGTGGCCGGTGCGCTTGGCTGCTTAGGGTGGGGGAGAAAGTGTCGAGGGCTCAAAAGACAACCAATCCTTGGATCTTTCAGCCACATCACAGCCTTCACAGGAGCCTGGAGCCTCCGAGTTTTGAGACTCCTTGGTTGTGTACATTGGGAACCTTCTTGATTAGCCCCCAGCCCCTCCCCCCCCCCCCCAACTTGCCCTTCTTCCCCTCATATTAATGGAGACTTGGGATTTCTCTGGTCTCCTAAGTCAGTTAACCAGCAGATCATCTACCAAGCTTCCCAGATACTGCAGCTGTGCTCTGTTCTCTTCTTCCCGGATCTGTCCCTCTTCTGTTGGGGAGATATCCGTTTGAATTCTTACGTTGTCATCCTAGTAGAGTTTCGGGAATAAGGAGACAGAAACGAGTGTGTTCCCTCTGCCTTAGGTAACTGGAAATCCCGAGTTGAGTTCTTACAGTGATGTGGAGGGCCCTGAATAGGCCTCTTCCTGCCTGTCAGGCCTCATGGCGTCCATTCTTCCCCACTCTCTGAGATTTCAGCACTACTGATCTTCTTAAGATTCTTCATGGTCCATGCTCTTGTCTACTTGGGAGCCTCCTTTTACACATGCTGGCCCATGAGCTTGTTTTGTTCTTGGCCTCTACCCGGTTAATCCCCATCACCCTCTAGATCTTTGCTAAAACCTCACTTTCCCAGAGCAGCCTGCCTGGCCTCTGTTTCCTTCCTTGTGTCCTCTCAGGAAGTACTGAAAGGACAGATGGAAGGATTATGGCTCCATGCAGGTCTTTTAAAAAGCTATAGACCAGTTTTGCCTAAACGGTCTTTTTAAATCATGAGTGTTATTTTGTTTGTATTTTTTGGTGGGCAAGGTTTTGAGAATCAGAGCCACCTCAGTGCTTTCTGATCAGAAGCTGAAGTAAAAGGAACTTGGCCCATTGGGGTGCCTGGGTGGCTCGTTCAGTCAAGCATCTTGAGGTCATGATCTCACAATTGGTGGGTTTGAGCCCCGTGTCGGGCTCCACGCTGACATTTCTGCGTTGATAGCCTGGAGCCTGCTTGGGATTCTCTCTCTCCCTCTCTGTCGGCCCTTCCCCCGCTCACTCTCTCTGTCCCTCAAAATAAATAAAATAAAACTTAAATAGGAATATGGCACCACAATGTCATTAGGAGTCAGCTCTCCCATTTTCTGGGGAAGCTGTCCGGCTCCCCAAATGGTATTCATTCATTCATTCATTCATTTTATTTAATCTCTAGACCCAATTTGGGGCTTGAACTCACAATTCCGAGATCCAGAGCAGCGTGCTGTGCTGACTGAGCCAACAGGCACCCTCCGCGAAATGGTATTTAAGGCTCTCTAGTAACCCCCCCCCACACACACAAAAACTTTATGTGGGCCATTTGTTACAGAACATGCTTTCTCAACTAACCTTTTAGCACAGCAGGGGACTGGGAGCAAAACTAATTTGGGTATCCCCTCTTTGAGGAGAACAGTGTTGGCAAGAGTTAGGGAGCCTCTGCTGAGGAAGGCCAGGCCAGAGGAGGGAGCCAGAAAGGCCTCGAGCAAACCCACGCACGGTCGGGATTTTGTGCTATCTTTGATTTCACCGTTGAACTTCTCAATTTTCTGTTTTTTTTATTTTTGGCTTATAACCTCCTTCTCTCTTCTGCAATTTGAAGTCCGCCACGTTTGGGCCACAGTGGACTACTTAGGTGCTTCTCTTCATGTGTTAGAAAAATTCTAGAGGGGGGCGCCTGGGTGGCTCAGTCGGTTAAGTGTCTGACTTCGGCTCAGGTCACGATCTCAGGGTCCGTGAGTTTGAGCCCCGCGTCGGGCTCTGTGCTGACAGCTCAGAGCCTGGAGCCTGGAGCCTGCTTTGGATTCTGTGTCTCCCTCTCTCTCTCTGACCCTCCCCCGTTCGTGCTCTGTCTCTCTCTGTCTCAAAAATAAATAAACATTAAAAAAAAAAATTAAAAAAAAAAATTCTAGAGGGTCCCTGGTGGCAAATAAGTATTACCATTTCACTTCTGGAAGCGTCACTCGGTGGTAATTGTAAGTTCACAGGCTTGGCTTTCTGGAGTTCTCGTAGCTCTGAAGGTGTACTTCCTGTGTCCCTCTGTGTACATTTACTTTATCCCCATTTGGGTGAAGTTCTATGTTGATGATGAGGTTTGAATGAGTTTAGAGTTTAAAAGGCCTCAAATATATTTAAAAACATTAACGGCCAAGTCTCATGGGTTAATGTACCTCTTCTTTCTCAGCTGACTTTTAAAAGATAAGTTCTAGAAACCCTACCCGTTGTCGAAGGGTTCCCAGTAATTCTGCGTTGTCCTCTAAAATCCCCGAGGCCTGGATGTGCTGGCTTACCTTGCTTTCAAGGCAGACTTGGTTTAAACTACTCACTTTGTCTCAAGCCTCATTAAGACCCATGGTTCTGGTCTCTTCTAGGGAGGTTGACCTGGCCCGGAGAATACTTGCCAGGTGGAGGGTCCATTAGAACACTATAGGAAGAGTGAGGCCGGGGAAAGAATGCAAAGGGGATGAAAAGATGGTCTTCGTAGCCAGTTCTTAGAGACACTTAATTTGAAGGAGAGAGGAAGAGGGGTGGTAGTTAGCTGGTGTGGACAGAGTACGTGAAGTGTACGTCCTTAGAAGTTGAGAGACACTTGAGTCCATTTATTTTATTTTTATTTATTTATTTTTTGATGTTTATGAGACAGAAAGAGAGCATGAACGGGGGAGGGTCAGAGAGAGAGGGAGACACCGAGTCCGAAGCAGGCTCCAGTCTCCGAGCTGTCAGCACAGAGCCCGACGCGGGGCTCGATCTCAAGCCATGAGATCGTGACCTGAGCCGAAGTCGGTTGATTCCCCAACCGACTGAGCCACCCAGATGCCCCAAGTCCATTTAAATATCCGCCACCTTCCTGTAGGAGAAGGGGTGCCGGGTGGGCGAGACTGCCTTGTTTTGGCTTCTTTGGAAAATGATGCAAATAGATATGCAGTATTCATTTACTTCCTCCTGCATGCCAAACATTCAGGCCGGAACTGTACCAAAAATGATCATACTGCCTCCCAATTGTATGCTTCACTCGTGGTCCCCTGAATGAGTTGGATTACGTTTCTTCGGGGAAACCGAGTTGGTAGGAAGACACAAAGACCACAGCGCTAATTTATCTGTTGGAATAATCTTTGGCCATCCAGCTCTTTCCACTCATTAATTTTATGAGGTCATTATCATTCTTCCTACCTAATAGATAAACACACTAAAACTTTGAGCCTTTACCAAAAAGTCTCTTTTTTTTCCCCAAGTCTCATTTCCAAGCCATTGGAAAGCCAGACTGGAATAGTCCTTGTTTTAAATCCTAGACCTCAGTTGAGTCAGAGATAGCAGGACTTTTGAAGCATGATCGAACGGCAGAAACCAGCTGTAAAGCCGAAATGAAAAATGCAAAACAAAAAATGGAAATGAAAGGGCCTAATGGTTTATTTCTTAGAATATTTTCCAAGTTTTCCCTTGACTTTTTTTTTTAATTTTTTTTTTTAACGTTTATTTATTTTTGAGACAGAGAGAGACAGAGCATGAACGGGGGAGGGGCAGAGAGAGAGGGAGACACAGAATCGGAAGCAGGCTCCAGGCTCTGAGCCATCAGCCCAGAGCCCGATACGGGGCTCGAACTCACGGACCGCGAGATCGTGACCTGAGCTGAAGTCGGACGCCTAACCGACTGAGCCACCCAGGCGCCCCAATTTTCCCTTGACTTTAAATGCTGAGGTGTTGTGCACTATTTTTGCAAGACCGTTGTCCAATGTGTGTAGATTTCTGACTTGAGCTGTCGTTCCTCTTTTCTGGCATTTGACACCTTCTACCATCCACCTTCCCCTGAACTGGAAGTAAAAATCTTACAACAGAAATATTTCCCAAAGTCCAGAAGAATTTCGAGGCTAAACAAAGGGGCAACCCCCCCCCCCCCCGTTACTTGTTTTGTGTCTCAAAATAAAAGCTATAAATGGGCCGTCCCTTCAGTAGCTGGTGATTGAACTTGAGAAGGTAGATAGGTTGATATTTGCCCTTCTTCCGTCAGTTTCTAGATTTCTCTATTTTTAGGCTAGCACCAGCCCTGGATAAAATAATTCAAGTCATGAAGAGGAATGTTCAGTTCAGCGTTTTTATCCTTCTGAAGTGTGCTTTCTACCAGCTGCCATGGAAACATTGTGCAACTCGTTTCTTGGATAGTCTCACCCCTCTTGAGTTCCGGTTACTGAGCGCTGGTGAGCTCATTACAACTTGGATCCAAGTCCTGGAAAGGCAGCTCCCGGGGAAGGTGGAGGCCAGCCTCCCTCCCGCGGGGGACAGGGGTGGGGAAGGGGCGGGGGGGGGGGGAGTTTAGGTTTATTGGGCATGCATACTTCAGCTACCGGGTCAGCTCCAGCCTCAGCCCGGGACCGTGTCACGTTGTCCGCAGCTGTCCCACGTCTTGAGGTTTCTGTGTGCATCCTACATGCCTTCCCAAGGCTGGAGACTCAACGCCTCCAGCTGTAAGCCAGAGGGAGCGGTGCTGCAGATTCCTAGCAACACGGGCAGACTCAAACAACACAGATGGTGATCTCTCTTGAGTAGGGCTTTCAGGGCAGTGGGTGGGGGGTCCGCTGAAAGGGTGTCCGAGAGGATACACTGGAGGCAGAATGCCATAGTCAGGAGGATTTGGAAGGGAACCCAGTTTGAACTGCTTTGGGGACGCTGCGAGAGCTGCTAGAGGAGGAATGTACCAGAGGCCTGTCTCGGAGAGTATTCCGTAGTGAACCGCACCCTGAAAGAATCCGATCACCCTTGCCTCTCCCGCTTGGATGTAGCTTCTGGTGGAATTTGCCAGTTCTTGAAATAAACTGCGAAACATGGCTGAAGCTTCTGACCTCCTTTAGATCATTTGTTCTGAATTCTGAATGGAACCAAGAAAATTAGCAAAGGGGTAGAATTGGTCGTGGGAGAAGGATCTGTTGTAGGAAAGAAGGAAGATGATAGACGAGGCCGATGAGTCCAGGGGGAGTCGTAAAGGAGGCTTAGGAAGGAAGAGAAAAACAAGAGAAAGTTTCGCCACTGCCTTCTGCCCAGACGTTTGATCGACGCAGTCGACGCCCGACACTTGTGTGCAAGTCAGTGAATGAAAGGAAATTTGGAGGTGGAGACCTGTTCCTTGGAAAGTGCTACGGGATGGTGGTACAGGAGGAGTAGTGTGTGCTTGACAAGAAGGGCGTCCCCGTGTTTCCATGTGGCTCATTTTACAAAAGAGCCAAAGAGGCTCGTTCATGAGCGTGTGAAGGAAGTCTGGGCCGCCGCGTGTGGGGAAAGCGTGATCATGCTGCTGGTGTTACACCCTTGTCGAGGGGAGGCCGGGAATGAGCGTCTTGTGGCTTAGTGCCCCAAGACGTGCGTTGGCTGAGACCACCCAAAAAGGTAAGCAGAGAGAGATCACGAAGGGCAGAAGGGGGGGCCTAGGTGAATCAAGTTGTCCTGAGCAGAGAACAAGCTTTGGAGAGAAAAGTGAATTCACTTGGAGGAGAGGGAATCTGTACCAATCGCCTTTGAGGGAGAACGCGTTTAGACCCTTTTAATACATTGAGTACTTTTTACTGGTGTTCATCATAAACAAGAGACCCGCAGATAGATCCCAGGGGTGAATTGTTGGGTTCATTGGTCATAGTTGTCATCGTATATTCTCCTAAAAGTCCACAAAGTGGAACTTGAGAAAGGAAAAACAAAAGACAACACATACTTGACCTTTAACAACACCAAACAATAGATTTCATTAAAATGTACGATTAGAGTAATCGATCACCTGGGGATCTTGTTCAACGTGTTGATTCTGATCCGTGGATCCGGGTGGGGCCAAAGATTCTGCATTTCCGACAAGCTCCGGGTCGTGCTGTTGACCCTCGAATGACGCTTTGGACAACTAGGACCTACCTACCAGTTTATAACGAAGGCACGTCTCCGAACAGGCTCTGTCACAAAAGAACATTGCTTAGCCACGGGGCGGAAACCAGTCTCACTAAAGCGTATGCAGAAGGCACCGTGAAGTCCCAGCCCTGCCTTTTTTCGTGCTCGACGAGAGAGCCTCACCGTGCCTGGCCACAGCCCTCGGACACAGCGGGTCTCCAAGTGTGGTCCTGGGACCAGCAGCGTCAGAATCTCCTGGAAAGTGGTTAGAGATGCGTACTGTCAGTCCCTCCCCGGATCTACAGAGTAAGAAAATCTGGGAGCCGGGCCCGGGAAGTGGTACTTTGAAAGCCGCCCTCCCCAGGTAATTGTGATGCGGGCTCAAGTTGGAGAACCACTGCTCCGGCAGCCGGCTTCTGTTGACTGTCCGATGGAATTCGCGCCACCAGCAATTCAGTGACCGGCAGGTGGACCTTTTGGAATCCGGCCTAGGGCACCATTTCTCTGGGTGGAGAGCCTGCTAGATTCTTCTCGGAGCCCGATAACGAAAGGGCGGCCAGTGTTTCGAAACCTTTTCCAGCGGTCCTCATGTTTCGCAAACCGCTAACGTCACCAGCGCAGACCTATCTAGCGTTAATTTGGATAATTAATGAATCCCCCGGTGTGATAGGAGCTAAATATAGCTGAAGTACTTGGAGTGGCCACCTCTGGGGTGAGGCTTTTTGATGAATTGCTAGCCACCCACCCCTAGAGCGTGCATTCCTGACTCAGACGGCTGAGCGCCTCTGCGTCGTAGCGTAAGCTAACACGTACGTACGTCATGCTGCACTGGCCACGTGAGGGTTTTCTTTAAACTCGGCGCGCTTCAGGACTACGCCACAGTCTCTTTATTCGCTCTCCTGTTGCTTTGTTGCCAAGATTTTAGCTACTGCCGTGGACATGCGGGTACACATCTTTTTGTGGACATGCTTTTCTTTCTTTTCGGTAAATCTCCAGGAGTGGAATATCTGGGTCATAAGAGAGATGTGTGTTCAGTTTCATGGGAAAGTACTCAACCGGTTTCCCGAGGTGGTTGAACTATCTTCCATTCCCACCAGCAGCGTCTGAAGAGGTCCACTCACTCCGTATCCTCGCCAGTATGCGTATCCTGCATACGTATACGTATCCTGGATACATATATGTATACGTATCCTGGATAGCATACTGTCATTCGTGTTGATATTTATGCTGAATATTTTAAACATCTTTTTTTTTTTTTTTAATGTTTTATTTTACTGAGAGACAGAACATGAGAGGGGGAGACTCAGAATCCAAAGCAGGCTCCAGGCTCTGAGCTGTCAGCCCAGAGCCCGACACAAGGCTCGCACTCACGAACCGTGAGCTCCTAACCCGAGCCAAAGTCGGACGCCCAACCGACTGAACCACCCTGGCGCCCCATCTACCGAATATTTTAAAGTAAATTACGGACATCGTTTTTCTTCTCCCTCATGTCAATTCAGGTTTTTCCGTTTGGTCTCTGCAAAGGCCGTGAAGCTGATAATGTTGACCCAGGCGACTCGGGTGTGCGTTACATTATTTCCCTCTCCTAACCCCCAAGTAGAATTGGTGTCATGGGTGCCACTCGATTGTCTGTTTTTTTTTTTTTTTTCCTTCCTTCATTCTTTTGTTCGTTTGTTCCTCCATTCGGTCAACAGTTCACTAGCTGCAGGAGACCTGCTTTTTCAGAAAGCGGTTGTATATTAAGTCCCTGGGAGAGATGACAGAAGTAGGAGAGAGAGTCCTTGTCTTCAAGGAGCCTTTTGGAACGGGGTTCCTGAAACCTACCTACACAGAAATGGTAGCAAAGAAATACAGCCCAGTTTAGTGCAAGGCTTGCACACCCTCGAGTAAGGGCATTATCTGAGTAAAGCCTCCTGCTGGGGAAGGTGAGTTGGGCCTGATAGACCGTCAGCCTCCATCACTGAGATGTTAACCTGTGCTGACTATTAGAATGATGGCTCCTCAGAGTATAAACTAAATGTTTACTTTAGTCCCAGTTATCTTGGAAAATGCATCTCAAACTCACACACACTAAGAAATTCTCGAAAGGTTAACAGTGCGTATCTTTGGGTAAGGGGATTATCGGTGATTTGCTTACTTGATTGTAAATTTTTCTTTAATGTCCAAGCTGTCCACAGTGAGCATGTGTAACTTTGATCATCAGAAGAAAGTATGATATTAAATGGGTGATGGGGATTAAGCAGGGCACTTGCTGTGAAGGGCCCTGGGTCGTGTATATGAGCGATGAATCACCATGTTCCGCACCCGAAACTGATCTTGCGCTGTTTGTTAACTAACTGGAATTCAGATAAAAACTTGGACAAAAAGTCATCATATAAATAAACCCAGTATTCATCCTTTCAAGCCTGAAGCTCTCCCACTGTGATTTTTATTTTTTTTAATTTTTTTTTTTTTCCAACATTTTTAATTTATTTTTGGGACAGAGAGAGACAGAGCATGAACGGGGGAGGGGCAGAGAGAGAGGGAGACACAGAATCGGAAACAGGCTCCAGGCTCCGAGCCATCGGCCCAGAGCCTGACGCGGGGCTCGAACTCACGGACCGCGAGATCGTGACCTGGCTGAAGTCGGACGCTTAACCGACTGCGCCACCCAGGCGCCCCATGTGATTTTTAAATTCTACAAACATGCTTTTCATTTACCCGAGATCTTTGTCTTAAACTTCTATCTTTTTTAGAAGGTCTCCTGTATTGTCATTAATGAAATGTTGTTTTAATTATTACCGTGAAAACAAAGTCACCTATACTTAAAAAATTTTTTTATTTTTGAGAGACAGAGATAGCATGAGCAGGGGAGGGGGAGTGAGAGAGAGAGAGGGAGATACAGAATCCGAAGCAGGCTCCAGGCTCTGAGCTGTCAGCACAGAGCCCGACGTGGGGCTCGAACCCACGAGCCGTGAGATCATGACCTGAGCCCAAATCGGACCCTCAACTGACTGAGCCACCCAGGCGCCCCGATACACTTCTGAAGGAAAAAAAAAACTCAAAAAAGTATTGCATCGCCCCTTGATTGTTTGCTAAGTTCTAATAGCTATTTCAAAAATAGATTGCTTGTTCTCTTTTAATTGTGTAGCCAAGATCCACTCCAGTAGAACCGAGGTTATAGTCCAGAAGAAAAAGACTCCCTGTGTGTCTGTTCCCTTTTAGGAATAAGGACTACATGAATGAATGCCCTGCGGGGGCTCTGCCACTGGAGTCCTTCACAGAACTTAGCTTTCCTGATTGTCAGACAGCAAAAAGACATTTTTGGGGTTTTTTTTGCTTTTCTCGCATTGACAGGAGTTTTAAAAATGTTTTTTCAATGTTTTTATTCAGTAAACACATTATTCAGTGTGTGAGCAGGGGAGGGGCAGAGAGAGAGGGAGACACAGAATCAGAAGCAGGCTCCAGGCTCTCAGCTCTCCGCACAGAGCCCAACTTGGGGCTTGTACCTCCCCCACCCACAAGAGATCATGGTCAAAGTTGGACGCTTAACCGACTGAGCCACCCAGGCACCGCGCTAGAATTTTTAAATTTGGGGGATATACAAAAGATTTTTTTCTCTGTGTTACTGTTGTTGTTTCCGAAACATTGGGAGCTTTTGTGCTTTCTGATGAAATAACAAAACGCTCTCTCTTTTGTCTCTTTTTTCCCCAGCTGACCTGAATAATGTCAGGTTCTCAGCTTATAGGACCGCCATGAAACTCCGAAGACTGCAGAAGGCCCTTTGCTGTGAGTATTAACCAGTGCTTGGAACACTTGACGTTCGTCTTGGCTTTAAAAAAAAAAAAAAAAAAAAAGTGGGACCAGGGGTATTTTCACTTGCAGAGGGGGAGAAATAGCTATCACACGTCCAGCTGCAACATAGATTTCCCTTTAGTAAGGTGTCTGTGGCCTAATGTGCCCCTAGACTACTTTGTGATATTATCTAGAGTCTCTCCTGTGTCACCGTTCCTTGATTGGGTAAGGTGTTTGTACGTTCTGGTCCCAGCTAGTGACACTGGCATCCAGGGTTACCTTTCCGAACCTTGAAGTCTCTCTCCCTCTTCTGCCTTTGTTTCTCCTTCTTCTAAACGGTATGTCGTAGTAGAAGGTCAATACCTGCATTAGCCCCGCCGCATTTTGTAGGTGTGAGTAGATTATTAGCTTGACTGCTAATGTTCCGATGAATGATGTGATGATAAAAAGCCAGACGATGGGCTAGTTTCTCTGCTTCTGCTGAGTATCCCACGTCCGTGGGGAAATCGTGGCCTGTCATACGGCTCTGTGTCTTCATCTCCTAGTTTATTTATACCTCTCCGCTGTCATCAAGGTGAGGTAGAATATATTGTTTGAGGGCCCGTGTGCACTGATGATAGAACCATGGGAGAGACAGGCACGGGCCCTACCTGGATGGCACTCGTAGCCTAATGAGGGAGACCCAGGGGGTCCATGAGAGTCTGGAGACATAGGTGAATGAATAGAAGATCATCGAGAAGGGGCACAACTGGTAAAAGAAAAAAACAAAACCAAACCGCGCGGTCGCGTTTCTAGTTGCACACTTGATGGGCACCTTGAGGAACAGTGAAGAGACAGTTTCAAAGTCCTGTATTTGGTTATGTGACAGTAGACTAGGGGTACTGTGAGAACAGCTAGTTGTGGGGGTGAGCTTTTGCTTGAGGAAATGGTGGCTAAGCTCTGTGAGTCCAGAAGGATTAGTCCCGCTTGCTCTAGGAGTGTTCGAGTGGGAAGGAGTAGCGTGTGCTGCTGTATTCAGGAACTGAACGCACTGGAGCCTGGCTGAAGCCTAGAGTCCCAGGAAGGGGCTATGGTGAAACATTTGGCCGGAGACACAGGTGGGGGGCAGATGGTGAAAGGCTTTTGAAACTTATGTGGAGCTTAGAGGTCAGTGGGGAGCCACGCAAGGGGATGACATGGTGGGATTTTCATTTAGAAAAGGTCATCGTGCCTGTGCAGTCGAGTATGGGTTGACCGAGCGGGTTGTGCACCTGACCAGAGAGACTGGTTGAGCAGTTGTGGTGCTCTAAACTGGCAACGTGGTCTGGGGCGCCTGGGTGGCTCAGTCGGTTAGGCGTCCGACTTCAGCTCAGGTCATGATCTCGCGGTCCGTGAGTTCGAGCCCCGCGCGGGGCTCTGGGCTGACAGCTCGGAGCCTGGAGCCTGCTTCGGATTCTGTGTCTCCCTCTCTCGCTGCCCCTCCCCTGCTCAAGCTCTGTCTCTCTCTGTCTCAAAAATAAATAAAAATGTTAAAAAAAAAAAAAATTTACACTGGCAACATGGTGGCCTGAATGGATGCTGGAGTAATGGAGAGAAGTGGAGACAATGGAGAAAATACTTCAGAGGTGAACGTGACAGGCCTTCGTGATGTACTTAATCAGGTGCGTGAAGGGGACCCAAGGAAGCTGCTAGGTGCTCGCTTGGGCGAACGGTGGCCCTGCCCGGTGAAGGGGGTGGGGGTAAAGCTGTGCTACTCAGCAGAAATAGACAAATAATATTTAGGACTCATCAGCCTGCAGATGTTTAGGGAGAGTGTGTAGACGGAGAAGAAAAGAGTATTTACGACAGGGGACGAACAGTGTGCGGAGGGAACTGCAGAGGCGAGGCCCGCGGGGGAGAAGGAAGATCCCAAGAGTGAGAGGGCCGTGTATGGTGTGGAGGAAAGAAGTGGCCGGCTACTGGGGGGCAGATGTCGATGGGAGGCCAGCATGGAGTTGGCACGAGTGCCCCGTGGATTTTGCAACAAGGAGTCGGTTGCTCCAGGGAGGTTGTTAGAAGCGTGGGGGAGGTGGTGAAGTGGTCTCAAAAGTACGTGCAAAGGGGACGAAATGATGGTTGTCACGGCCAGTTCTTGGAGACGCTTACTTTGAAGGAGATAGGACGAGGGGTGGTAGTTAGCTGGTCAGGACAGAGTACACGAAGTGGATGTACTGAGAAGTTGAGAGACACTTGAGTCTAGTTACATATGTATTTATTTTGAGAGAGAGAGGGTGAGAGCGAGAGAGTCCCCAGGAGGCTCTGCACGGTCCATGCGGAGCCCAGCATGGAGCTCGATCTCACAAACTACACAAACTACGAGATCATGACCGGAGAAGAGTTGGAGGCTTGACCAGTTGAGCCACCCGGGTGCCCCCGAGTCCACTTCACTGAGGAGGAGAGGCGAGGATGAGATAAGAAACAATGGGAGTTCTGGGAGCCTAGGGGAGGTAACGTGGGATCCAAGAGAAGGAATGGGCACCTCTCTGCTGCTGTAATGGGGGGCGGCGAGGAAGGGATCTGTGCAGGTCCGGGTAGCTAAGGAGACCCAGCGGGGGGAAGCTGTGGGAAGCCACGTAGAGGTTTGTTTTCTGCGGGAAGACCGACTTCCCTGCTGCGATGGGGAGCCGAAGGCGAGAGGGTTGTGGGTGGGTTCCCGGTTCTGGAGCATTGGCGAGAAGAGGGCCAATGTGAGCAGCAGCATTAGGAGCCCAGTCTGCTCAGTGTTCTGCCCCGGTAGCCGTCTGCATGGCTGTGGCCTTTGTCCGGGCTCACTCAGTACTCGGGGGCCGGGTGGGTCCAGCCCCGGTTGGCAGAGGACAGCTGGGCAAGAGCAGTGAGGATTTGGGCAAAAGAACGATTCAGTGGTTGAAGGGATGTCTGTCGAGGCCACGTTGGGGCAGAGGAGCCGTGAATTCACGTGCAAGCTGGTCATCGGGAGGGAGAAGGATCAAGAGGCTGACCGTTGGGGAAGTTCGAGGAAGAGCTGGTGTGGAAGTCCCTGGAAGGCCGAGAGGCTGTGGTCGGCGAGGAGCATAGCTAAACACTGTGGAACAAGTCCAGGTGACTAGGTCCAGGCTGTGACCGTCTGAGTGGGTGGAGTACATGTGAACTTGCATGGAGATGAGACAGGAACGCAGGGAGGTGAGGCAAGAAGGGCCGACACGTCAGCCCCGCCCATGTTGGGGTCTTCCGGAGGGGGGCCAGGACTGGGGAAGAGAGAGCTGTGAACCTGGGCTGCTGAGTCTTCAGAAATGAAGGCGCCTGACCCTGGGGTCTGCAGAGGCTCTAGCAGGCGGTCCAGGAGCGTCGCTGGCGTGTGGCTTGGTCCCCAGAGATGAGGAAGAACTGTCCCAGAAGTGAATTCCCCTGGCAGGAGAGCGTCTGTGTTCCTCTTTATCTGGGCCTCCGGTGCTTAGCACGAAGCCTGGCACACAGTACGATTCAAGATGTTTTTTCATGGAATGGATGCATGAACAGAAGTAAATTGACGCTTCCATTTCCTTGTAGCTTATAGTCTGAAGCTGTCACTTTTCAGCTACATAGCTGCCAAGTTTAAGTGGTTTTTTAAAGGGCTCCCCAGGCCTGGGATTTCCTCTGGGACCTGTTAATGTACCATAGCTGGAAAGAGGTAATGCTTTCCATTGGTAAAGGGATAATTATGAACCTGTTACTCTAAAGGTTTTATAGTATATAGTATATTTCTGGGAGGTCCTAAAAGTCACACTCTGAAAAGGCCCCACAATAGACGAGATGGGAAACCTCATTCTGACCGTCTCTCTTTCCGTAACGTCGCTTCGTACCTCGGATTTAGGCAGTCTGCGCTTCTCCTGTTAAATCATGATTCTCTTCACAAATATGTCCCATTTTCTGTCACTTCAACATATGTCAGAATTTCCAATAAATGTTGGGAAAGTGGGGGAATTTG
Organism: Neofelis nebulosa; assembly: GCF_028018385.1. Classification (NCBI taxonomy): domain Eukaryota; kingdom Metazoa; phylum Chordata; class Mammalia; order Carnivora; family Felidae; genus Neofelis; species Neofelis nebulosa. The sequence continues at coordinate 27,034,836 of NC_080800.1, read as the reverse complement.
ATACTAGAAAAAAGTCCGGCCGCTTGAGGTTATAACCTCGTAGTGAAGTTAAGCTCCGAGTGTCGGATGTGGACTTTCCACTTGTAAACAGATTTGAAACTCTCAGCCTGTCCTTTCTGAGCACGACGTTTGTCCTCTTTGAAAAAGGTTGCGGGATAGCCCAACGAGGGTGTATTTATCTCAGTTAAGTGCTGGAGTCTCATACGTGGCTGGAGGGTTCCACGTGTGGTAGGACTATAGAAGGAAGAGAGTGCCTCTCCCTTCCCTGTTGAAAACCTCTGTGGTCACAGTACTTAACTAACTGTTCAGTAGATGATTTAAGAATTTCCTCTTCACTCGCTGTTTGCTTAGGTTTATCTTCCTACCGTGTTGTCATCTCTGTGCCTGGAAAGCCATGAGAAAGGGCTACTGTCTGTGGAACAGGCAAATAAAACTTGTCCTGGCTAGCTTTTCCAACCAGAGGTCGCTTCTGCCAACTTTTGCTTTAATGAAAATTAATGGTGTTATCTCAGGGATCTCCTGATGCCAGTGAAGAGTTGGAATTACTGATGCCTTAGGAAATAGGCAGTGCTACCTCCATTAAAGCACTTGGTCTTAGATGTTTTTTCACTTTATTATCAAAGCGCCAATATTGCAGAAACCCGAATAACACACTTGTATCCACCATAGAGCATTTGCTGTTTAAGTTGGGAGCTTCACCATCGGCGTATAGTGTCCCCAGTTTGTAATCAGTTTAATGTTGCATGACTCCATAGTGTCTTTCGATGCACTGTGAATGAAAATTAAACTCGAAGGAAAAGCAGAGACAAAGAGAAAATCTTGGTAAGAGGGACTTATAAGCTGGTTCATACGGCCAATACTCCCCCCCCCCCCCCCCCCCCGCCGAAAGTTCGGAAGAAGATCATCTAAGCTTCTTCTCAGTCTTTTGTTCTCGTGACATCCTTTAGGTGTGTGGCTTCTAAAATTAAAAATATAGCCAACTTCTAAGAGCAGAAAGAAAACAAGGCGCTTAACAAAGCACACATATTAGTTGATTAGCGTGTGGTGGGTTGGAGAGAGCCCAGACCATAAGGCCAAATATACTGCAGTTGATAAATGTGACAAATATTCTGCAAACAAGACATCGAGAACAATTTGCTTCTGTTCGGCAACTGAGTCACGTAGTGGAGAGATTTTGTACAGCCTGGAGTTGTCTGAATCAAGTCACAGCTGCCAGACTCAGCCTTACCACGATGAAGCAGGTGAAAGATTTTGCTCCCTTCTTGGTGGATGCGCCTCACCTTTGGAGAGGGCACCCTGGGTGGCCTGCGACAGGGTTCAGTTGCTAACAAAGACGCCCAGGATCCATGAGAGCGTAGCTTACCCATCCTTATCCACATGGGTTAGAGGCCAGGTCTCTGTTATTTCGGGATTCAAAACAATCTTGAGGACTGGAGCCAAGCTCATTTTCTCCGCTTATGTGGTTTCACACATCCTGGTGCCCCCAAAGAGGGCTCCTTTAACAGGACTCCCCTCTCTCTCTCCCTCTCTCTCTTCCCTCGCTCACGGGGGAGATACCATAGTCCTATTCAGCGTGTTCCGATACCCGTGAGGTGCACGCTAGGGGAAGAGTGGCAGGCCCGAGTGGTGGTGCTGAGGGTGGTTTTGTTTCCGTTCATGGTATTAGTAGGCTGGCCATCCTTCACCTTCCTTCTGGATCTGTGTGCCCACCAAGTACTCTCTTTGCACTGGGAGGTCTTTTCCATCCATTCTTTTCCCGTTCCAAGCAGATTGTCTCTGGCTGGGTATTCCTTGCCCAGTTCCCAATTCTCCTTTCATTCTCTCTTATTTCATGTGGTCCCATGCTCTTTGGTCCATTGTTGTCATCGTGTACTGACATCTGTACTCTAAGTAGGAAATGAAAGCAAGATGCAAAAAATACCGAGTCACCCAGGCTAACATCATATGAATAGTGGTCACTCCTAAATAGATGTTGGTGGGCATATGTCCCAGAAATCTCTATTACTGTCCACCTCAGATTCCTGGCTTTTCATCACAGGGAAGTAGGCCCATCAATTTAAACTAATATTCCTCAGTGATCAGAGTGTCCCTCTGCCCGATTGTGGCTTTTCTCACATACTAATGGGTCAAATAGCTATTGTTTTTTTACGTGTAATATTGTGACAGATGAGACACGGAGCATATAAACCTTCTACCATAGAGCAAATACCTTTCTTAATTAAACCTTTACCATCGCAATGACCACACAGTGTTCTTTCAGGTTATTATAAATCAGCGTTCCCCAGATTTGACTGGGTAAATATTCCCCTAGGATACTTTTCAACACAGGTCTTTAATAACCGATGTGTCCTGTGAAATGAGAACCAAAAGACATAGCCATTTTAATAGTGCTCCGTAGACTCATGGTCACAGTCAGAATCCAGGGTGTTCGATAGATTGGCCAGCTGTCCTGTTCACTTCTTGACTTTTTTTTTTTTTTTTTTCCCCACTCCAGATTCTTTAGAGAGTTGACTCATACCTAAGGGAGCATATTTTAAGCCTCTTTCTAGGCACCAACATTATGTTAGATTTTTCCTTTTTAACACCCACGGTGTGGCTTTGTTCCTCTCGGCACCAGCGTGCCCTTTCTTCAGCATCATTAATTTTAGTCCAGACCTTCCACCCCCACACGGTGTATGTCCCTTGGGTTCAGCCACTTGGCTAGTCTGTGTTGAGCTGGTGGCAAGATAAGGCGTGCCCGGGCTGCCCCTTCAGTCTCTTCCCAGGGGTAAAGGGTCAGAGTGGATGAGTACAGAAAAAGGGGGTTACCCTGTTTCTAGGCAACGAAACATTTGTGACAGTCAGCCCCAATTAGCTGAGGGGTGGGGAAGGAGTGATCCCTTCCGTCAGTCCCCGTGCAATTCTTTCACTCAACGTTCCAAGTTATAGCCATAATATCCTCTTGCAGAATTTATCAGCCTTTGAGACCCTTAATTGTAGCCCCAGTTCAGGGACTGCTGGGGATGGCATTGAAAAAGAAAATGTGGTGAATTAGGGAATACCTGTGGGTGTTCCCCACTTGAATCATCTTTTTAAGTGCCAGTGGTCTCACGGGTGTAGCCCATTTATCAAAGTGCGCGTTGCCCACGTTCCTTTGGTTACGTCTCCACCTGCAGGCCAGTGAGAGTGAAGCTCACTGGAAGGCGGTTCTGAACTTCCTTGAGCTTTGCTAATGCTTCCAAGGAACCGAATCTGGAGCAGTCCTGCTGTGGCCTTGAGCTCTTCTCTGATCCCTTCTGTGAGCTCCTGAGGTTCAGGTTCTGTCATGTCTAGATTGCACTGGAAAGTTCTAACGTCAGTAGCCAGTTTCAAAGCCGGTGCTGCTTGCGATCAAGGGTAGCTTGGCCACCATCATCAACAGTTCGTTTTCGTCCCTTTTTTTCACAATCATCTTTTGTTTTTGTTTTTCTTTTTCTTTTTCATTAATCCTGTAGCCATAGTTTGAGCTAAGGGTGAGTGGGGGGGGGTCTTCTAAACAATCTGACTTCTGACGCTGATTGCACTGGGAGTGGCAGTTGGGGCTCAGTTGCTCAGCAGACTCACGGAACCCACATGACAGGGCTTCAGAATTTACAGTTCACCACTGGAAAAGGCTACAACATGCAGGATATGCATCAAAACCACAGGCTGCCTCACAGCAGAGGGCCCGGGGAGGCCAGGTGCGAGCTCCAGGTGCCCTCTCTGTAAAGGTGGTACCGGGACGCCCTTTGTCTCTTGCATCGAGAACCACCCCTGTGCGCCCAGACCACTTGGGAAACCAGGGAGCGCATAGCGGAATCTCACACAGGGTTTCGCGAAGCCTTCTGGTAATCGGAGCCTATTCTTCCCACATAGCCAGTCCCCAAACCAGATAAAAATGGTCAGGGTGACGTCGAGCAATGAACCGTGATGATGACGTGTAACCCACGGCTGCACGTCAACGCAGTAAGGCGCTTTTCATCGCTTTGATCAAGGCTCTGCATCGTGTCGCTCTTTGAGCAGAACAACAACAAAAAAACATGTTATGCCAACGCCAGGGCCTCTGAAATTAACCCTCACAGCACAGATAACCACATCAAAGTGCAGTGACTTTCTTGCTGGGCAGCGATGTGCTTGCAGAGTCCTTCAGCCCGAAGCGTCAGCTGCTTCTAGAAGGGCGTGATGTCAGCAGCAGCCTCCTCCTTCCCCCAGGTGCCTCGTGCCGGGGTGAGAGCCGGCAGACACACAGCGGTTATCCCACCATTACCCGCCTCTGTCTCTGTCTCTGCACAAGTTAGGTTACAGGATGGTTTATACACTAGCACAGAGTCTCAGGGGCGACCCGTGGAATGAGCTGGGGGTAATGTGGGCACCGTGGGACTTATTGTAACCAACTTTCTCGTGTTTCTTTTTTTCCCCATTGTTCTCACTGGTAGAGAATGTGGGATGGTTTCCTTTTTCTGTAAAGTCTAAACGGGCACCTTCTGCAGCCTCCCTTTCTGCTTTCTCTTTATGTGTATTTATTTTTTTTTGAGGCGGGGGAGGGGGAGTGCGCAAGCGGAGAAAGCGCGGAGAGAATCCCAGTACAGGGCTCCATCTCACGACCGTGATCATGAGCTGAAGTCACTTAACCAACTGAGCCACCCAGGCGCTCCTGTATTCTTCCATATGTTCCTCCATGTGTCCTGCTATCATACCCAGAGCAAGTCTTCTGATCTCTGATGTCCGTTTTCTCAACTGCAGAACGATTCTAAAGGTGCTTTCTAGTTTTCTGAGCCTATGGTTCAGTAAAAGGCAAAAAAAAAAAAAAAAAAAAAAAAAAATCTGGCCTTCAGCTCCTCACTTGTGGCATTTGTAGAAAGGACTAGAGGTATTGAACCTAGAATGTTGAAAGGCCGATTCGTCACAACCAGAGCCTCAGGAACCATTAGTGGGATCCTGTGCTTAGGCCCCCCTCACCCCTACCCCTGCTTCATTTTCTGCTTTTCCTACAGGGCAGAGAGGGTCCCGGAGAGCTGGTCCTGTCCCCACCACCCTCTCTCAACCCCACAGTCCTCATGCAGAAGGACACCACCAAATGGTCCCTTTTTCCTCAGTGGCGTCAAAACCTATAGCATCCTGTACTGTACAAATAATTTTTGAAAGAGTGGGTGTATTAGCACAGACTTGCGTTTTTATATAGGTTTAAAATCCATTCCCTAGTTAAAAGGTACACGTATTCCTCTCCCATTGGAAATTCCTAGTTTGAGGTAAAAGCGTAGTTTCACAGAATTGTGTCTGCCGGTTGTTTTTTGAGGCTTCTAGAAACAGTCAGTCATTATGTCTAATGTCTCATCAAATAATCTCCGTGTTTTCTTGAAGGCAGTCGTTTTGAACACCTAAGTGCATGTCTGTGTGGCAGTTAAATTGTCCCTATCGATTTTCTCACCTCTTTTCAAGCCCGTAGCCTTGGCTGTGGATACCTAAATAGAAGCCTTGGAAAAAAATGTCCCATGAAAGTGGCGTTCTTTTGGATGTGTTTGTTTGGCGGAGATGTGTTCTCCGGTCTTCTGTGATGGATCGTTCTCATGTTGAGCCACATCTGGTTTCAGCAGAGCTCAGCACACAGTATTTCTCTCACTATGTCATCTCTGTTCCTGTTATTTCAGGAGCAATTGCCTTGCTCCCCTCTGGAGCTGTTTATACTCCAGAGTTTCTGTTCTCTGTGCTACCCATTCACCTGTACAGAGATGAGAGGAGACTCGGTGAAAAGAAATTCATGCGCTTTGGCTACTGGTCCGTTTGCTTCCGTCGCGCGAGGAAATTAGACGCTCGATACAAAAATGAGTCTCACGGTTCCCAGCTGTTAGTTCGTGTATCCTTGGGTAGAAGGCAAAACATTTATAATGATTAAGGCAGAGTCACAAGAAAATAGTAGAAAAACTCCAAACCACCCAGAGCTTCCTTCAGTTGACAGGGAATCCTGCTGAGAATATTGGTGTTTGGAAGAAATCCGTTCTTCTCTTTCGCTCATGGAAACGGTGAGCTGCCTCAATGTTCTCGCTCCCTGGCCTGTTGCATTTGCCCTCTGAGGAAGTCCAGCATGCGGAAGAGAGGATGAAAGCTGGAGTCTTTGCTCTCTGTCCCTCTCTCTAGTCTCCCTTGCGGTGTCGCCCGCTGGGCCTTCCCTCCTCGGGGCCTCCTGCCTGCTTGCATTATTAGTTTTTTAATTCTTGCTTCTTTTTCCTACCTGCCTCCCTCTCAAATCGAGTTATGTTCTTTTCTGCCACTTTAAATCAGGCCTCGGCTTCCACGTAAAGAGGTCATTTCTTTATCTCGAGAGTACTTTAACACAAAAGGAGCGGGGCCTTTGCTTTGTCAGGGTGAGGGCTAGTCCCTGGCCCGTGAGGCCGACTGCTTGGGAGCACAGAGCTTTACTGACTGCGAAGGAAGAGAAAATCCCCTCCTGCTTCTCCTACCAGGCCTCTTTCTTGCTTCCAGGGAAACTCCAGAGGTTACTGTTTTTCTTTCATAAAAGAGAAAAACGCACACCACGAAGGGTATGACCCTACGGAGGATTTACCCCCAGTTTGTTTTCCTTAACATTTAATTAGAACCGCCCACAAATAGCTGGTAAAATGCACTCGGGCCCTTAAATGTGCGTCCACTGAGCCCTGGGCAAGCTCTTTACTGACTGGGATGGTCCATGTTTATCTGCAGTTACATTTACAATTGTATTGCCCCCTCCCCCTAGATGGGCGAGAGATGTACTTAATTACCATCGATTGTTTGCAAGGCATCTTCCCGCGACACTTGGGAGGAAAGCTTGCGCTGTGCTGTCGCTGGACAAGGTTGAGGTTTCTCTTTCGTTAAATTTTCGTCTTTCAGCATATGACTAAATACCACTTCTGACCAAGGGAAACCGCACCCCCCCCCAGCCCCCCATCTTAGGAAGTTCTTAGAGGACTTGAAAAGATACTGTAAAATAGAATTTGAAGGTGAAAGAAAGAAGTGAGCCTCGGGTGTACAAGCTGAAGAGATTGTACACTTAGTTCTCCTTTTGAAAAGTTTAGTCAGGTTGATGGTTTTTTCACCTAATAGCAAAGTAGCCGACCGATTGTGAGGTGACCGGTATTTCAGGGCAAAAATCGCTTAATGATTATAAATGTGTAGCTGAAAATAGAGTTTACACAACCCTAACCATACAGATTAATCAAACCGACCTTCTGTAATACAAATCCGAAACAGTATTGTCAGGAACTCTTTCGAAATCTCTAGTAAACTACAGATTCTCTCTTATACAGAATGTGCAAATGACTCTGTTCCCATAGAACACTCCAGGTCCCCTTAACTCTCCAGTACCCCCATACTTCAGGAACGGACACTCTCCCTACCCACCTTCTTCCCCCGCTGCCAGTGAGATTCGACCGTAATAACCTCAGACCACCGCTACTCCAGTCATCAAACTTCGAGCTGGGCGGGGTGAAGATAAGCCATTTTGAAAGAGGGTAGGGTTCAGGTTAGGTGTTCACTCGAGGGTGCGAAATAACCTGAACAGGATTTTCAAAGGAAAGGGAAAAAGCAGGATTTCCCCCTCGGAATCACTTGTGATCTTATGTGGCTTTTGCAGTGGATCTCTTGAGCCTGTCAGCTGCATGCGATGCCTTGGACCAGCACAACCTCAAGCAAAATGACCAGCCCATGGACATCCTGCAGGTCATAAATTGTCTGACCACTATCTATGATCGCCTGGAACAAGAGCACAACAATCTGGTCAACGTCCCTCTCTGCGTGGATATGTGTCTCAATTGGCTGCTGAATGTCTATGACACGTACGTATGGCCAGTGTAATTGGCATCACAACAGGGGCCCCAGTCTGGAAATCCTGTCCTCAGGATGAAAGGTTCGTGAAGCCCCGTGACCTAATGCTGTCCCTGTGATACATCAGGTTTGCGTTTGTTGAAGCTGAAACATATTTTGATGAACTGGGTCGCAAGAGCTAGAATGTGCGTGGCTCTCAGAAAACAAACAAAACCCGGAGACGCTCATTTTTCAAATAGTAGAATGAGTCAGTGTGTAGCCTTTTCTTGCCCGTGTAATTTGAATTCTTCCATCCACTTCGGGAGCGGCTCCCACTCACTGGCAGAAATGGATGTGCTCCTGGAGACGCTGACGCACCTGTCACCAGATCGGAATAGTGTTCGCTCACACCCCGGAGGTTTTTGCAGAACGTTGTGAATTGATGAGCCAAAAAAAATGAGAGCGAGCCCTTCATGGAGCAAACGGGGCTCCTCAAACTGAGGAGGCCTTATAACGCTGTCCAGGTTTCCATTTGGCATCTCCAGTTGATCATTCTCTTAGAGAGGACTTGGTTTTCTTGTTGCTTCGGATTGCCCACATTGAGGTCTCCCCGGTTCTAGTTTTTGTCTTGAGCTTAATGAAGACAGTTGACGAAGGCAGCCGGCAGAATTGGTCTTCATTTTGACCGAATTCTTCTTGGACCTCCCAGTGATTACATGCCTCATTTCACATGCAAACAAGGGCATATTCCCCAGTTGGAAATCGGGGAAGGCTTTCCGAAAGGAGTTGCATATCAACTATTTTGCCTTTTGCTTTTGTCGTAGATTTTTGCCACGTCTGTGATTAAGACGTACACCTCTTTCTTTGTCGTTGTGATAAGGTAGTGCTTTTTGAATTCCAAGGCCATCTGGCTGTGTAATTCTGATAATTATTTACCGAGCCCTTGAACATACCGGCTTTTGATTGTGGATTACACTTAAATTTGGCTCTGATAAGGGTTCGTACTCAGTTGTTCCCGCCCGTTTATTTTGGTACCGTGTTCTTTGTAGATGACATATGAATGGATTCTGAGTGTATATACGGTCCCTTCCACCTGCCTCAAAATTACTTGGGGACAGTTTTAACCGCTTGAAGACCTGAGTTAGAGTCATGAAGTTTATTCATTAAAACTTTGATTTGCCTTTTTTAAAGAGGGGCACAAGGAGAAAATCTTCAAGCATGGTAATTATGTTAACGCCTTAAGTTCCCGGATTTCTCTTCGGCCAAGGGTTCTAGGCAGCTATACCGGTGAAAAGTTGAGCATATTGTTCACCAAAAATCACCCCAGTTGGGACCTATCCTTTGTAGTTTTGCAGTGCTAGATGGGAGAATTACGCCACAGTCCCTCTCTCCTTCTCTTTTTAACCACCATCCAAGGTTTACTTTCTTTCCATAACAAAATAAAAGGTGCCAATTATTGAAAATCATTCTCTTCAGAAGGAAAAATTTTTCATTCTTCGGGATCATTTTTCCCCCAGGGATAAAATGAACCATTTTAAGTTTGTCATGTGGAATGCTTTATTTCAGCTTTCTATGTAAAACGCAAGTGTAGATATATTTCAAACATTGATCCAGTGGTAGGTTGTTTTTAAAATTGCTCTTTAAGATCATACGTTTGATTGTTCTCTAATAGAGGATATTGTATTTTTCTTAGGGAGATACACGTACATATTTCGTATTATGTGTCATGTGGCCTGACGTGAGCGATTTTCTTCTCAACGAGGGGCAGTCTGATCCAAATCTAAGAGGGTTCAAGAGGGCACAGCAAGTCAGTTGCTGGTATTTCTTTGGCTTTCGTAACCACAACAGGCAGTGTGGTTCCGTGGCCAAAATAACTTAAGTGCGCAGTAGGAATTCTTCCACTGACCAACCTAAACCCAGGTGACTCTCCATTGAATAGAAGGAAAATTTTTTTTATCCTTTTAATGTAGAGCCACTGTTACAATTCAAGTAAGGGCTTTTAAGAATTGCAGACTTGGTCATCGTTCTTTGGTCAAAGTGGTCAGATTTCCGTTGCATTCTAGGCCCTCAGCCGAACAGGTAAGGAAGATAATGAAGAGAAAGAGATGATGAACCGAAAAGCTGTCAGCAAATCTTACCAAGACGATTGGGTTCCTAAAACCGTGGTCGCTAGAGTTCCCATGTCCAAGGCTTTTTTTTCTTAAGAAGTGTTTACCATCTAGTAACGTGTCGGTAATGGGTTTTTTTGTTTGTTTTCTTTTTTGGTCTGATTATTCATAATAGGGGACGAACCGGGAGGATCCGAGTCCTGTCTTTTAAAACTGGCATCATTTCTCTGTGTAAAGCGCATTTGGAAGACAAGTACAGATGTAAGTCATGTGTGTTAACTCTCTTCTTTTATTAACGTTGCCTAATTACCCCAGTTTTAGAGGGGGAATGACTAGTGTTCTTATTTGACAGTAGGTTCCTCCCATAAGATGTAGAACTGCTTTGAGAGTCCCCAGCCTTGATTTGTGCCCTTCCCTGTCACACATTCCATTGCAGGTATTTCAATAGAGAATGAGGATTGACTTCTCCCGTCCAAGTATGATTTTACATTACATTGGCTGTGTCCGAATAAAACACATGTTCCTAGAGGATAAAGTCTGATTTCCTAACCCCTTCGCCAGAGTCACAAAAAAGAATGTGAAGGTTTAGCCTGTACACTTGCTGACGCTTTGGATTCTTATTTAAAGAGTGCTCTCTGGCATTCGTGTTCAAGAAACATTGTTTATTTTATAATCATCTTACGGCAAGTTGTACAGACATCTCCAGATCTGTGACGTGACTTCCATTTTATTACTTGAGAAACTGATAGCGTGCCGTTTCTTACAGGGTAAATATCACCTTATAGAATTTCCTTCTGGTTAGCTCTTGGGTTCTTCGGCTTCAATCTGGTGCATCCAAATTAAAAGCAAATGCTAGAGGAGAAAAAATGGTCGCGGTGACTAAACAACCATCCGTTCCCACTGTGAGAGACTGTACTTGGTTTTCGCCCTTTATATGCTTGTAAGAAGTCTTTATGGTGGGAATGTTAAGCAAACCGAGCCTGTCCTGTCGTTTGTCTTTTCCCCTAAGGCCTAGCCACGCAGGGATGAGATGTGCTGAGTTTAAGGATGGGCAGGAGATAAAAGAGATTGAATTTCTCCAAAACCACTCATTTCGCCCCAGGAGGAAGCCACAAAAAATACACAAGCCCTCTTAGCTCTCACTTTTATGTAGTTCCGCTTCGGGTTTTTTTATCCCCCGATCCAAAGAAAAATAGCCCAACGGCTTTCATTAACCATTTAAAAAAGGTATTTTGGATACAGTAGAGAATGTCTATGGGTTTTCCCCCTTTACACAGTGGAGTTACTTACAGGTGAGTTTAAGATCTAACCTTATCAGTGGTATAGCAATGGCACAGCATAATACCAAAGGGTGCTTTGAGCCTGTGTGTCAGATAACTAAGAGGGAACATATTTTAAGGCTGCGGAAGCAAAAATACTAACTGTAAAGTGGGATACGTGGGGCGCCTGGGTGGCTCAGTCGGTTAAGCGTCCGACTTCAGCTCAGGTCACGATCTCGAGCTCAGGTCACGATCTCGCGGTCCGTGAGTTCGAGCCCCGCGTCGGGCTCTGGGCTGATGGCTCAGAGCCTGGAGCCTGCTTCCGATTCTGTGTCTCCCTCTCTCTCGGCCCCTCCCCCGTTCATGCTGTGTCTCTCTCTCTCTCTCTCTGTCTCAAAAATAAATAAACGTTAAAAAAAAAATTTTTTTTTAAAAAGTGGGATACGTGAAAATAATTCATAATTTTGAAAAAAAAATCCGTGTGTATTGGAGAGATGGTAAAAGGCTGTGGGTGCCATCTTTGATACTTGGTTAAAATATTCCATTACTTAGAGCTTAACATGTGCTTCATGAAAAGGAAAGGCTTCCTTGAATTTGCTTTCGTTGGCAGCTTTTCTCCGAATACCGGGTCTGATGAAAATGATCTTATTTCTGAGAACAGAACATACGTTGCAGGCATCGGGTTTGGTCCCTCATTCCGTGATGCTTGTGGCACATGGCTGACCAAACACGGTCCCTGCCCTCAAGGGGGATTATTGTTCTTCAGCCACAAAGATAGACGTCCATTAAAACAATGACCGTATTGAGTGATGGGCGCTAATTTACCAATACGTACAGCCTCCTTTGGGAACACATACAAGAAACTCCATGATCTTAGGACTTCATAAAGAAGTTCCAATTCGGGTACATTTTTGAATCTCTGATGTCCAAAGGGGATGGTGCTTTGGACCAGTTACGTGGTTCTTTCTGCTAAGATATTTATTTTCTGACAGTGGTTATGTCTTATATATAAAATATCTCCCAGAGGGCTACGTTTGGGCTTAGGAAAAATTCAGTTGTCAAAACTGTATGTAAACTTGCATTTCTCGCAGGGCCGTAGCTTATTTAAAAGCTGTCACATTTTGTATATACACAGTGATGATTAACTTGATCCATAAAAATAGTAAATGTCCGGATTCACATGAATTAGAAGGAACCACTCTCTGTGGAATTAGGGGCTCCTGTTAATAAATGAGTACCAGGATCAGGGTTGGGAGGTTTTGCTCGCATCCGCTCGATGCTGCTTCTTGGTTGTTGAACTTCTCGTCTTCCATTCGTAGACCTTTTCAAGCAAGTGGCAAGCTCCACAGGATTTTGTGACCAGCGCAGGCTGGGCCTCCTCCTGCACGACTCTATCCAGATCCCGAGGCAGTTGGGTGAAGTCGCATCCTTCGGGGGCAGTAACATCGAGCCGAGCGTCAGGAGCTGCTTCCAGTTTGTGAGTTACCTTCTTAAGTCGCAGGTTCCTTTTTTGTGTTTCAGAAATTAAGAAACAAAAACGGGCAACTCGAGTTTGTTGCGTTAGCTCCTGTGCAGGCAGGTGGGTAGGGGATTGGTGCTTGAGACCTCTGTGGGCAGTGGCTTCTGGACTCTGGGTTTTGAGAGAGTGGAGGGTACGGGGGGGGGGGGGGGGGGGAGGAGAAAAAAAATCTCTCTCCAGCAGGGACCCCCATGGTTACTAAGGTGCCGGGAGGGGAGAGAGTCTGCGGTGGTTCAGCAAGGGAGGAAATACATCTCCAGCCACAGAAATCCTTGGTAAACAAGAAAATAGGGGCGCCCCCGTGGCTCGGGCGGTTGAACGTCTGACTCTTTGGATGTCGGCTCAGGTCATGATCTCACGGTGTGTGAGTTCCAGCCCGCATCGCGCCCTGCGCCGACAGTGCTGAGCCTGCTTGGGATTTGCTCGCTCTCACTCTCGGCCCCTCCCCCGCTCACATTCATTCTTTTTCTCTCCCTCAAGATAACTCAGTTTAAAACTTAAAGAAAGAAAATAACTTTTGTAGGTGAGTCTTCAGTCCCTTAGCTTTTTTATCTTTATTTAAAAATTTTTTGTTGTTGTTTTTATTTTTTCCTTGATGCTTTTTGAACCCACTTCGGTTCTGTCATCATAGCCTCCTTTTCAGTGGCTGTTGGTCAGGGGTTGAAATGACTCTCTTTTTGTAAGTTTTCCTTTGGTAGCTTGGACGTTCCTCTGCCATTCCAAGGCCTGAATGGTGACTCCCTCCGTAACAGGGTCAGAGATTGATGCCCTGCTGGTGTTCCGTCCCCGGCGCAACGCGTGGCTTGTCCGTTCGCTTTCTCATCCTGCCCCGTTTCTCTTCCACATCCCAGTCAGTGCCCCCCAAGACCCTTTCTTCCTCCCAAGTGGCCAAGAACTCCCCTGATAGATACTGAGGTGGTTTGCATTTTCGCCACGGTCGGTGATGCTGCGGTGAACCTCTTTATGCATTCCGCTGTTTTCCTTGATGGAAGTTTTTCCCTTCAGATAAATTCTCCGGAATGGGATTACCAGACTCAAAGCTAGACCTCTGTGGCTTTGCATACATGTTACCAGATGCCTGTCCGTCAAAGGTCGCTCCTCTTGGTGAAACACCAGCCTCACTAAAGGAGTGAGATCTTTGCAGTATCACGTTATTCACAGTGGTTGTCTGGGGTTTTTTTAGGTTTTCTTAAAAGCTAAGCACTGTTTTTTCTTTGATGGGATTTCTCAATCCATTCTAATCCCATGAACAAGAGAACTAGCTGTAGAGATAACCAGATAACCGGGTTAGGCCTCTGGTCTTTGACCACAGACTAGGATAAAACCACAGAAGGCCTCCTAGGGGGGACATTGTGAATATTTAGATGTTTAAACCAGTTGGAACATTGTTTAAAAGTTAACCAGGCACATTGATGAAGCGATGGCACAGCAGCTAAAAATGTAACATAGATGTGGGGAAATAAATGCATTTTTTCCACCTCACACTCAGACTTCCCAAAATGTAAATAGACCATCACTACCTCTAGATTTTTTTTTTTTAGCCTCTAAAATGTAGACACAAGTGAAAGCGAATATCAATGGCCACAGATAACCTAGATTCATTTTTTTAAAAATCCATTTACGAGACTTGGAATGGATCGAATTGTTTTTCTTAAGCAGGTTTCTCTTTAATCAAGTTTCACTTACTCTTTATTTAAAAGAAAACGTTGATCATTTTGAGAGAGAGAGAGAGAAGACGTGCGAACATGCGTGTGAGAGGGGGTCGGGGAGGGAGAGAAAACGAATCCCAAACCGGCTCTGCATTGTCAGCGCAGAGCCGGACTCGAGGTTCGATCCCACGAACTGGGAGATCGTGACCTGAGCCAAAACCAAGATTCGTGACCTGAGCCAAAACCAGATGCTTAAGCGACTGAGCCACCTGGGCGTCCCCAGTTACTCTTCAAATTGTAGTTGTGAAACACACACACACACACACACACACACACACACACACACACCCATGCACATTGATATATACGGCCACGCACGCTTCTTTGGGTATTGTGGCTTGGGTCGAGAGTAAGGGTCAGAATGTAAGTCGGCCAGTAGCCGACATGCATCAGGGCCACTGGAATCCTTGTCCCAGGGCCTCACAGTACTGCAGGGCCTGGCTCCGTTTTGAATCGAAATATACTTGACATGTTACACGGTGTAAATTTAAGGCGTACGACACGTTGATTTGATACATTAATATGTCGTAACGTGATTGCCGCTGTAGTGATAGTGCTTCTGCCGTGTCGTGTCGTGTAATTATCATGTGTGCGGTAAGAATGAGTAAGATCTAGTCTCTGACTCTGTCACTGAACAGAAGCTCCACCTTCCACATGCTGTGCCCTTATCAGGAGCCCTGTCCCTGTGCTTTCACATGCTGCCTCCTTCTGCTGGGTGCCCCCTTTCTTCCCTAACACATGCCTCTGTCCCGGCGATAGCAACACTGTCTTCTCATTGTCACAGTCTCAGACTCAGTCTGTCGGCGCATACTCACTGAATGTGTCCTGACTAGCGTTTGGGAATGTCTTTGGTGAGACGGGGCCGGGGGGGGGGGGGGGGGTAGGTGAGGTCCTTCAAGATACTAACAGTGATAACGGGTGGATTTTATTTTCTTCTCTCTACTCTATGGTATTTTCCGAATTTTCTTCTTGGAACGTTTGTAATTAGAAAAAATGCATAAAGCACTAAGTTGTTTTTTTTTTTTTAAGAGAAAGAAACATCTTTTGTCTGATGACCTTCCCTCCCAGTCTTACCGTGCTCTGTACCCTGACCTTGTCATTGCTGTTACTGCTCTCATACTGGTTTAAAAAAAATTTTTTTAACGTTTATTTATTTTTGAGACAGAGAGAGACAGAGCATGAACGGGGGAGGGGCAGAGAGAGAGGGAGACACAGAAACAGGCTCCAGACTCTGAGCCGTCAGCCCAGAGCCCGACGAGGGGCTCGAACTCACGGACCGCGAGATCGTGACCTGAGCCGAAGTCGGACGCTCAACCAGCTGAGCCACCCAGGCGCCCCTCTCATACTGGTTTTAAAGAAACGTATTAGCCGTATGACACCACGGGTAGAAATCCGTTTCTTTCTGTGGTCCACTGAGTAAATCCTAATGTGCCTAGTTCTCACACCTTTCCTCATCTGCTTCCGTAACCACCCAGAGTTTGCTTTCACCCCCCTGAAGCAGCCTCTCCCTACGATTTGTGCCTACTGTGCTTACGGGTAGTGTTACTGTTGCCGCCGACCGTCACACTTGACCGTTGTTCCTGTGGATTCCGTCCTGAATCCTCACCAATCCTTTGAGGAGAATGGAATAGGCAGGCTTTGGGGGTCGGGTTTTTATTGTTTAGATGGACGAGTAAATTGCCGCTGCCCCTCAAGGCCCTGAGCTGGTGGAAGGCTTTAATTCCTAGTTCATCGTCCCCAACCCCCCACTCACCACCTCAGTCCCAAATGTGCCCTTTTTGATTCTCCTCTCCACCCTCCGAAGGTGAAATAGCAGGCGTTTTCTTTGGGTCCCTGCTGGAATATGAGATAACCACGCGGGAGCACGGGGAGCTTGGGGGTAAGGGGAATGCTCATTCTGAGAAGTTGAGTCTTGGCAGTTGGGGGTTTCTAGTAGGACGTCGCGCTCACTCTGTGCGTGCAGAGCACTGTTCCTTCGGTTTGGGAAGCCTCTCACCTGGGTAGTAATTGGCAATCGGGTTGAACCGATCCCTTCTGTGTACTTCGCGGTTGACGTCTCGGACCTGGCAGGCTTGTCCTCAGCCGGGTGCTCTGGCAGTCACCTTGCCTTTCACTGTGCACCGTGCATGAAAATGCGCGGTTTGCCGCGGCGAAGGAGACCACGAGTGAAGATGCCCTTTGCCCTTGGTTTGAAGCGTAGGGACCTTGGGACTGTGCCAGGCTGGTTCTTTGAGCAAGGCTGTGCTCAAAGGCCTGTTTTCTACCCACCTAAGGAAATAGCAGTAAAGTACTTAACTTCTGCAGATGCATTCCTTGTATCGCAGAAAGAGAAGGTGACTCCAGAAGAGAACTTCTTTTGAGTTGGGACAGTGAGAAAGGCGTAGCTTCTGGTTGTAGACAAGAGCCTAGAAGGGGCCAAAAGAGGGCAGTGTATTTTCCTGTGCAGCGCTCACTGGGGCATCTTTTCAAGGTTTCCTTAGCTCGGATCCAGATCCCCCCGTTCGGGACACGGATGGTGGTGGTGGTCCCCCAACAATATGAATGTCCGTCAAAAAAAAAAAAAAAAAAAGTTGGGGAAGAAACCCCCACGTTGCTCCAAAACAGAAGGAACCCGCCATCAAGTGCACGTACGATGTTTTGCCCATTTACAAATCAGTATAGGTCTTTGAAGGAATTATCTAGTAAGCCAGGGAATGAAGGTATACCTGTGGATTTAAAAAAGGAAAATCAGGGGCGCCTGGGTGGCGCAGTCGGTTAAGCGTCCGACTTCAGCCAGGTCACGATCTCGCGGTCCGTGAGTTCGAGCCCCGCGTCAGGCTCTGGGCCGATGGCTCGGAGCCTGGAGCCTGTTTCCGATTCTGTGTCTCCCTCTCTCTCTGCCCCTCCCCCGTTCATGCTCTGTCTCTCTCTGTCCCAAAAATAAATAAAAAATGTTGAAAAAAAAAATTTAAAAAAAAAAATAAAAAAATAAAAAAGGAAAATCTCCCCTCAATTTATGGGTTTGACAGCGGTACCTTCCTTGAGAGTAAACAAGGCAACCAGGGTAATGTTTGTACCTTAGAAGCCTATTGCAAGGCACGCATATACTGGGAAACAGACCCTGTGGGGATCTAGAAGTGAAGTTGTGAAACTAGTTTGTTGCAGGTAACGCATCATCATGTCGTTCCTTTTTGCATATTCCACGGACACACCTCCACTGTCAGACTACGTTGATCCTTCTGTCCTGAGTGAGGCCAGGCCCGTCCCGGAATTGGGTCGCACAGGCGGCCCAGACTGGAGATTGTCCACATGTCTCCTTTTTCGGATGAGAAAACTGCAGCCCGGAGAGGCAGAACTTACTACGTTCCACCTACTGCGATCCTAGCGTGTCAGATCTAGACAGAAGGCCCAAGTTCCCTGTGTTCCCAGCCAGTATTTCCTTCTGCTAGACCATCTGAGTGGAAATAGGTGGTTTGGACCAGTTCACATACTAGACTGAACAGAGAGCTAGGAAACGTGATCTTTTGTATGAAGTTATGGTTGTAATAGGATGACACCGATAAATGAACACCCTTACCGCTGCCCCCACACCCGTGCGCACGCTCGCCCACATGCCCCATGATCTTTATTTAAGACCTTCTATTCCTGGGGCACCTGGGTGGCTCAGTCTGTTAAGCGTCCGAGTCTCGTTTTGAGCTCGGGTTACGATCTCGCAGTTCATTATATCAAGCCCCACCCCCCCCCCCCCCCATGTCCGGCTGTCCTGCTTGGGATTCTCTGTCTCCCTCTCTCTCTGCCTTTCCCTTCCTCCATCCCTCCCTCCCTCCCACGTGCGCGCTCTCGCTCTCTCTTTCTCTCAAAATAGATAAATAAAAGATCAGTTCCCAATTGCAGGTGACTAGTCTTCCTGCAAATGAATCCTGCTAATGGTGACTCTTAGGTGGGAAAGCTTTATACCGTTAAGTGACTCCAGAAAAGAGGCGTGCCCCTGTAAATTGGATTGTGGCAGTGCCCTGAGAAGTACCCCCTTCCCCCATGATAGTTTGTCGTGTTCTCTTCTGTCAACATTTTAAGGACTTTATTGTTTAGATGGAATCAAGTATACCCACTTGATATTCAGTGTGCTTCCCCTACAGGAGCTTGGGCACCAAAATCTGTTTATTTTATATCTGTTGCCTGCCTCCTGTTGTATTTATGCATTCAAAACGACTAAGTTGCTTTTTCATCTGTCTTCTGAAATTTTATATTCAGGTGACAAAAATGAATATCCTCTATGTACAGTTGCTATGATAGAAGATGATACAGAAACAAGAATAAATTACAACCTCAACTATTGAAAGCATGTTACTCTCTCTCTCTCCTATGTAAACCATCATTCCAGAATAACTGGAGTAGTGAGTGGCCGAGTGGTTACGTGCCTGGGCCCTGAAGCCAACTGCCTGGGTTCAAATCCCAGCTCGGCTATTTCCTGCCCTGGACATGTTTTTTAACCTTTCTGGCCCCTGGGTTTTGGGCAGTTGTGAGGGCCAAGTGACCATTAGAGGCAGAGCACTTAGAGTCCTCGCAGGCACATAGTAGGTACTTACTAAGTGTTAGCTTACAGTGATCTAAAGCGTCTTGCAACATGAGACTGATGTGCCAAGATTAACAATTCCTTTTATCTATAGCCAGCCATCTGTAGATTTTATTTTAGAGACCCTTGACATACTCTTTTCTCCAGGAGTGTTAAAATACCATGCCAGGACACTTGGGAACCAGTGTGACAGCATTCCTCCTGCCAGTCGATCGCATTTTACACCATCCATCCTGAAAATAGCTCCAGAAAATTCTCCTTTGCTTAGGTTTGGCTTCTTGTTCAGTAACCAAAATCTGGGCCCTTCAGTTCCAAAGACATTCTTTTTATACCCCTTTGGGTGGTAAATGCTGAACTCCTGCTTCCTTGAACTCGTAATGGATATTGACTCATAACTACAATATTAGTAAGTTACTCCAGTTTGGCATTCATAAACCGAGGTGGTATCAGTAGTGTGAGTTGACCATCGATTGCTTCTCAGTTGCTGGTTTTTAAAATTATAAGCTACGGTGGGTTTAGCTTCATAGTTTTCCATTTAATTTGTCGTGGTTTGTGTCGTTAACTTCTCAATGTGAGGTGATGGTTATTTTCTTCAGTATTTTGGAAATAGGTTTGTGTTGTAGTCGGAACCTGCTTCATTCCCACCAACAGTGCAAGAGGGTTCCCGTTTCTCCACATCCTCGCCAGCATCTAGAGTCTCCTGATTTGTTCCTTTTGGCCACTCTGACCGGCGTGAGGTGGTATCTCAGGGTGGTTTTGATTTGTTTTTCCCTGATGGGGAGCGACGTTGAGCATCTTTTCATGGGCCTGTTGGCCGTCTGGATGTCTGCTTTAGAAAAGTGTCTGTTCATGTCTTGTGCCCAGTTATGCACTGGATTATTTGTTTTTCGGGTGTGGCGTTTGCTGAGTTCTTTATAGATTTTGGGTACTAGCCCTTTATCTGATAGGTCATTTGCAAATATCTTTTCCCATTCTGTCGGTTGCCTTTTAGTTTTGTTGATGGCTACCCAAGGGATACAGGAGTGCTGATGATGCATAAGGGCACTTGTACCCCAATGTTTATAGCAGCACGTTCAACAAGAGCCAAATTATGGAAAGAGCCTGAATGTCCATCAACTGACGAATGGATAAAGAAATTGTGGTTTATATACACAATGGAATGCTACTTGGCAATGAGAAAGAATGAAATCTGGCCGTTTGCAACAACGTGGATGGAACTGGAGGGTATTATGCTAAGTGAAATAAGTCAGGCAGAGAAAGAAAGATACCGTATGTTTTCACTCATATGTGATCCTGAGACACTTAACAGAAGACCATGGGGGAAGGGGAAGGGGGGAAAAAAGTTAGAGGGAAGGAGGCAAACCATAAGAGACTCTTAAAGACTGAGAATAAACTGAGGGTGGATGGGGGGTGGGGGAGAGGGGAAGGTGGCTGATGGGCATGGAGGAAGGCACCTGTTGGGATGAGCACTGGGTGTTGTATGGAGACCAATTTGACAATAAATTATATTTAATATAAAAAAAAGAAACCTGTTTCATTCACTTAAACTGCTAAGGAAAAGAAGCAGTGTGCTTTTCTTTGCTCTGCCTTCTAAAGTAGTAGTTCGTTGTTGTGACCAAATTTTTCCCTTCCTTCCTTCCTTCCTTCCTTCCTTCCTTCCTTCCTTCCTTCCTTCCTCCCTCCCTCCCTCCCTCCCTCCCTCCCTCCCTCCTTCCCTCCTTCCCTCCTTCCCTCCTTCCCTCCTTCCCTCCCTATCTCCCTCCCTCAATGTTTCCCTTCCCTTGCCACAAGAGTCAGAGGTGCTAATGAAAAAAAATTTTTTTGAGAGCCATGCTTTTTTAGTTCGAAGGGTATTCTAGACTCCCTTTCATAAGTTCACCATTAAGTTTTTTTTAAACTTTTTAAAAATGTTTTATTTATTTCTGAGAGAGAGAGGGAGACAGAATGTGAGCTGGGGAGGGGCGGAGAGAGAGGGAGGCACAGAATCTGAAGGAGGCTCCAGCCTCTGAGCTGTCAGCACAGAGCCCGATGTGGGGCTCGAACCCACGAACCGTGAGATCATGACCTGAGCCGAAGTCAGACGCTTAACCGACTGAGCCACTCAGGCACCCCACGTTCACCATTAATTCTAATTCACACGGAAACTTACCCAAAAAACTCATGGAAACGAGGAAACATGAGTTCAGTAAAGCCAGTTTGTCACTGGCTCATAAATTGAATTTTTTTAATGGAAAATTTTTTGTTCGTTTATTTATTTATTTATTTGTTTGTTTAGAGAATGAATATGAATGAGTGGCGGGGGAGGGCAGAGAAAGGGGGGCGGACAGAGGGTCCAAAGCGGGCTCCACTCTGACAGCAGAGAGCCTGATGCGGGGCTCCGACTCACCAACCACGAGATCATGACCTGAGCTGAAGTCAGATGCTTAACTGACTGAGCCACACAGGTGCCACATTAATGGAAAATACCTTCTGCAAAGATTATTTAAGATGAAGGGACCGGTAAAACTTCCTCCTGGGATATCCTTATCTGTTCATCCAGGGCCTTTAGTGTACCTTGATTCTCTAACAACTAGAGGTTTTTTGTTTTGGGTTGGGTTTTCTTTTTCTTGACATCTGACCAACTACTTCAAAAATTGTTTTCTTTTTTTAAAGGTACATTAAAAAAAAAAAAAAACCAACCATGGGGTTAAATGTATTCTGGTGGTCAGTTCTGTGAATTTAGACAAATGCATTGTGTGACTGTCCCTGCAGTCGGGACCCACAACGTTTCCATCGGCCCTGACGTTCTCTCTCGCTAGGTTGCCATCCTGCGCGCTCCCAGTCTCAGGAAACCATTACTCTGTTTTCCGTTCCTATGGTTTTGCCTTTCCCTGAGCTGGAATTTCAAATGATTGTAGGAGGCATTAATAGAAGAGCTAATGTTATACTTTGTACTTGAGCAAAACCTGCCCTGATACGTACTTGAGAAAGTATGTTTTGTTGATATCTACACAGATAGATGCGTTTTACCGTGTCTATAGGAAACCCTTCTGTTCGGTAAGAACCAGCATAAGTTAATGTTGAGTATACTTACGGATTTGCATAGATTTAAGAATTGGGCTTATGTTCCCTGGAGCCATGGTGTTAATTGGTTTACTAGTCAGGTGGAGTGGAGAGCCTGAGGTCAGGACAGTTGTCCTTGAACATGTAAATGAAGAGTGGATAATCACTGTGTGTTATTGTTTGGGCTGATTTTATCTTTAATGGGTAATTCAGAGTCCTGATTAATATTTAGAGCAGTGACTGCTGGCCTCCAACCTGCTCATTATCTTCAGAACTTTAAATAAAATACCTGGTTTCTACCCAAGACAGTAGTGATGGGAAACCGTTTACTTCTCGTCTCACAAACACAACTCTTGACCTCTCCATCCTTATTTCAAACATAAAAAGTTTCCGTAAATGTAGGGATTCTTCAAGTCCTTTTTAGGCCGAAAATTCACAAGTATCTGGGAAAAGCACATCTCAAGCAGAGAATGAGGGGATGTTTTAGGAACACTGTAGGTGATGCCATTAATGCCATTTCCCCTCCCCTGTAACATTTATTAAAGCCCTCCCCCATGAAGGGCTGATTTGGAAGGAACGTTGGTCTCCAGCCAGTGTTGTATTTTGGAAGAACTTCCAGCATGAAGAAGAGGAGAAAGGACAGTGCAATGAGCACCCGTACATCTCCTGTGTACGGCCCGTGGGTTAGCACTTTGTCCCGTGAACAGTCCCCTTCTGCTCACTCCATTCCTGCGCCTGTATTTGAATATACACACACAAGCACAGTTTTCCCCTTTATTCTTTAAAAGCCCACGGGCATCACACCAGAAAACAAGCCCGTAAGCACTTCAGCACATGGGTTTGTTTGTTTGTTTGTTTGTTTGTTTGTTTGTTTGTTTGTTTTAAAGGACTTTCTCCTCCGTAACTGCAAAGCTCTCATCGTGGAAATGTAACATCCTTTCAGTAACATCACGTAGCATGCAGTCCGCACCGAAATTTCCCCATGGCCCTGGAGTGTTCCTCATGGGTGGCTATTTGCTCCTAGGATCTAGTCAAGGTTTTTGTCTTGGATTTGCTTGTTGTGTCTCTGTACTTTCACTTAATTGGAACAGTCTCCTCGCATTTTTTTTTCCGCATTCATGACACTGACATTTTGGGAGTTCAGGCCAGTTCTCTTAAAGACTGTCCTGCATTGGGGATTTTTCTAGTTATTTCTTCCCCATGAGATTCAGGTGAACTTTTTTTTTTTTTTTTTTTTTTTTTTTTTGGCAGGAACACAACAGAGGTGATGTTGTCTGCTCGCTACATCACGTCTGGAGGGACAAATTAATACCTTGTTTTTTTAACTGATAATGCTAAGTATGTGAAGGATGCGTCTGCCACATATTTCCACGTAAAAGTGTCCTTTGCCCTTTGGAATCAGGAAGTCATTGGTGCGATATTTGGGGACCGTGAATATCCTATTCCTTAACAACCTTTCACCCTATAATTATAGCCTCCAGTGATGACCCTTTTCTAATTCAGTGATTGTATTGGCGGTTGCGGAAAAGCAGTTTTCCATTCTACCTTTCTTTCCGTACGCAGTAGCTGGGTTTCTTGTGTCGAGAGGCGTTCCCGTGTCTTCCCTCTCCGTTTTTGACTTTGCCCGCAGACATCCAATGTGATGTTGAATGTACCAGAGATGAGATTGCTCCTGACTGAGCTGCCTTCGGATGCTCCCTTTGCCATGGCATTGCCTAAAGTGCCAGCGCACAGAATCGGCCGTGCTTTTTTCCTCCGTAGCGATGCAAACAGGGATCTGATAAATAATACATTCCCGTAGCAGCAGCCAACTCTTTTATAGGAGTGACAGGTTAACCAAAGCATCTAACAGGACCTGTGTGCTCATGAGGGTTGAGATGCTCGTAGGCTCTTGTGGTTCTTTTCCTGGTTGCTACTTCAGTATATGTCGACCCGAGCCTGTCAGCCTTTGTAGGTCATACGTGCCGTTGCATGCAGTACCACAAAGAAGGGGGAAGGGAGGTGATCGCAAAAGACAGGAGTGTTAGGGCACCTGGGTGGTCAGTCGGTGAAGCATCTGACTTTGGCTCAGGTCACGATCTCCCGGTTCGTGGGTTCGAGCCCCGCATCGGGCTCTTTGCTGGCAGCTCAGAGCCTGAAGCCTGCTTCAGCTTCTGTGTCTCCCTTTCTCTCTGCCCCTCCCCCCATCTTGCCCTCTGTCTCTCTCAAAAAATAAACATTGAAAAAAATGTTTTTAAAAAAAAAGCAAAGACAGGAGCGTGTGTTTATCACAATGGTTTTTGACAATTCACTTTGTCCTTTCAGATGGCTGTCCGTAGGTCAGTGCAGAATTTTGTTGGAGATTTAAGCAGCTGGGCATTGTCTCGGGTAGGCCTTGCTTAGGTCTCAGAGCCTCTAGAACTCTCCAGCAGGTTAAAGATTGAAAAGATTTCAGACATCAGCTGTTCCCATAGGAAATCACTTGTGTTTTTCCTTTTTTAAGACTGCTTTATGTACACGTATTGAAGTATTCAGTTAATAGATAGCCTTGAGCTGTTTCCTTAACTTCTTTGAGCCTTTTTTTCCTCTGTAGCATAAACATTCTATCAAGAGTTACTTATCCTCAAGTTTTTTTATTTCTCCTATCTTCTCTCTTTAGTAATGAATTAATTTTTATACTTCAGAGTTTTAAAGTGCGCAATCTGATAATTTTTGACACGGGTACACATGATGACTCCAGCACAACAATCAAAATGAGCGTATCTATGATCCCCCAGAAGTGTTTTTAGGCCCCTTGGGAATGCCTACAGGTCCCCGGTACCCACCCCCACCTTGCGATGATAACTTCCCCGCTCTCTGTCACTGTAGACCCCCTCGCATAGTCTGTAGTTCTAGGCAAATGGGATTTTATAGGAGGTACTCATTTTTGCCTGGCTTTTACTCAGCGTAATTCAAGTTTATTTTTATTGTGTGTATCCATATCGTTCCCTTTTATTTACTAAACAGTATCCCATTCTATGGGTATTGCACAGTTTGTGTTTTTTTCCTCCCGGTTTTTTTTTTTTTTTTTTTTAATTTTAATTCCAGTATAGTTTACATACAGTGTTTACTGTTAGTTTCAGGTTACAGTACAGTGTTTCGTCACTTACATATATCACCTGGTGCTCATCACAACAGGTGCTCTCCTTAATGACCATCACCTGTTTCACCCATCCCCCCACCCCCCTCCACTCCGGTGACTGTCAGCGCTCTACAGTTAAGAGTCTGTTTCTTGATTGGTCTGGGCATCTCTCTTTTTAACTTTTGCCCATTTGTCTTGTTTCTTAAATTCCACATTTGGGTAAAACCACGTTGTGTTTGTCTTTCTCTGATTTATTTCACTTAGCCGTAATACCCTCTCGATCCATCCACGTTTTTGCAAATGGCAAGATTTCATTCTTGTTTAAGTTCTTTTTTTAATGTTTATTCTTTTTTGAGATAGAGCACGAGCAGGGGAGGGGGAGAGAGGGAGCGAGAGGGAGGAGGGGGGAGACACAGAATCCAAAGCAGGCTCCAGGCTCTGACCTGTCAGCGTGGAGACCAATGCGGGGCTCAAACTCGCAAACTGTGAGATGGTGACCTGAGCCACACAGGCACCTCTCTTTTTTTTTTTTTTTTTATGGCTGAGTAATATTCCATTACAGACCCATGCACACGCACGCACACACAACGTATCTTCTTTTTCTACTCGTCAGTCATTGGCCACTTGGCCACATTGGCCACTTGCTTCCATAAAAATTGGGCTATTGGGAATAATGCTGCTGTAAACGTTGTGGGGCCTGCATCCCTTTTTGATTAGATGCTAAATGTTCTGAATGGAGAAGGCAGAACAGGAAATGGATCACCGTGCTCATTTCAAAGCTTGGGCGTTCCCAGCAAAGATTGCCTGGTCTTCGGGGTAACGACTCTTGTAACAGAGATAGCAAGTACAGCAAAGAGTCCTGTGCACACAGTGTGGCCTTTCACCTGAGACCAACTCTTGTCTGAAGAGAAGTAGCATAGACTAAAAGCAAGATGTGAAGCAGCCTTGCGTGGAATGTCCCCTCAGTATTCCCTTGTGTCCGTGACTGTCACCTCCTGAGCAACTCACATGTAAAGCACAAGTATCTTGCGTCTAAGGGGATCAAAGTGCCGCCTTCCTTCTGTTTTGTGACGTGCGGGTTTTGTATAGTTTTATGGGAGACTTTTTTTTTTTTTATCACTCATTTGCTTTTCATAAAAATTGGGATTGTTTGGAGGAAGAGTCATTAATATTCTTTACAGCTCGTTCTTGTTCCTCCTTTTATGTCCGTTGCTAGTAAAATATTCCACCGATGCCCTTGGTAGATTTAGAGGTTGTTAAAGAAATCGTAATAACAGCTCAGGGAACAGCCAGGAACTGCCTGTCCTATACCGTCTGACCCTGGCTGGCCATTCTCCTTGTGGTTTTAAAGTCTCTGTGTACACACTAATGCACAACACAGTTTGGGTCAATTTAAATTTAGCAAATCTTCCCAAACGCAAGCATTTCACAATCAGGGCCAGAAGCGTTGGGTTGTGAGTGATGACTGCCTTTATCTCTTCACAGTGGTAGTGTTATTGAAATGGTTGTTTGGATCTAAGAAGGGGATATTTTACTAATGGAACACCATATGAAACTTGTAAAAAATCCTTGGTTTGTCCTCGTGTTGTCCCTAAATTTACCTTCTTCTGTCCGTGACACTGTTTGGAAATTCTGTTCATGCATGGGAATGTATTCAACATTTATGTATTTAGTTATTATTTTTCTGTTTTTAATGTTTATTTACTTTGGGGGGAGAGAGAGAGACAGAGGCGCAAGCAGGGGAGGGGCAGAGAGAGAGGGAGACACGGAATCCGAAGCAGGCTCCAGGCTCCGAACGATCAGCGCACAGCCCGACGTGGGGCTCGAACTCACAAGCCATGAGATCATGACCTGAGCCGAAATCGGACGCTCAACCGACTGAGCCACCCAGGCACCCCTGGTTATTATTTTTCTTATAAATGGGCAGGACCTCTCCTAAATAAAATCACAGCACACATGCATGCACGTATACATGCACGTGTGTACGTGCACATACACACTCTCTGAAACCAGCTGATTGGGATAATTATTTGCCATGAATAAATACATTTCTGCTGCTGTTTATCCTAGAAGACATTGCATAGGGTTGTCTCTTTGAGAAGCAGCTTGATTTCAGATCTGAGTCTATGATTTTAGCAGGTTCCCTCAGGACTTCTAGCTCGGTTTTGGTTTTTGTTGTTGTTGTGTTTTTTTTTTTTTTTTTTTAGTCCTTTTTCTTTCCTCTGGGGACAATATATTGACCAATGTGGTTTTCATCTCCCACTTAATAGCGGAACAGGCCTCTCCTGGCTTCTCCGGTTCTGTGTTGTAGAGGACAGCTCCCTCCTCGCTGGATGCCCCACAGGGCTCCAGGGATGTCTGGTGCTTAGTTAACACTAGGTCCCCGTGTTGGTTTCTGAATTTTGCCACGTGACCCGCAATCATGTGAGATGTGAACATTCGGGCAGGGTTTCACAGTCTTGGTACTGCTGCTGCTTGGGCCCGGATAATTCTTAGTTGGGGGGCCTGTCCTGTGCATTGCCGGCCAGATATTTAGCAGGACCCCAGCCCCTCTCTACCAGACACCAGTCACATCCCTCCCCCCCTGGTGACAACCGGAAATGTCGCCAGACATTGTCAGATGTCCTCTGGGACGCAGAACCGTCCCTCCCTGAGAACCACTGACCTCTCGAGCATGGCTCCCTGCCTTTGAGTTTCCCTGCAGACCTGGTGTCCAGTGTGAAGTTTGTATATTCCTGTGTTTTGGGCCAGATCATTCTAAACATGTCCTCCATATTTACAAAGAGACTTTTAGCCTTTTGGTGTACGATGTGATAAGAGACAGACCCACAGAGGCACTTACTTTAGAAAGCATTTAAAAGTCGACTTGAGCCAGTTGGAGAATGTTCTTCCTCTATCTTCTCCTCCTTAGACAACCCTTCTAGGTTTAATTTTGTTGCTCTTTCTTTCAGGGTGACTCGGCAGTTTTTTGTTTTGTTTTGTTTTTTAATTCTAACCTCATTCGGATACTCTAATCCTTCCTTTTATTTATTGTGGTCACACTGCAGCTTAATTCCTGTCCCCTCGTTCAACTCCGTTCGATTCTGCAAGCTTGGATGGAGGGGATGGAAGCCTAGTTCCTGTCTTTAGGTTTAGACACGTATTGTTTTTAGGTTGTTAATTCTTTTATTTATTTATTTTTTTTTATTTTGAATCATCTGAGAACCACTGGGTAGTCTCTTGCATAACATTGACTTCCCTTTCTACAGTTTTTCGGTTTGTTAAGCACTGTCATGTTTTTTTCAAAAACCTCGAAGTTGAGATGCTGACTGTCCGCTCTTAAAAGTACAGTGTATGTGTTTGTGGTAGCTGGGGTGTTGGGCATGCTGAGAAATATTCCCATCCCGTTTCCTCTGCAGCCACGAACTAATACTGTTATCCCGATAGAAAAATGAGCGTTCAGGTTGACTCCGTGGCAGCCACTTAGGGCCTGGTCCTTTGGTGCCTAAGGGTTTACGGAAGGCATAACATGAGAGAAACCCCAAAGTTATTCTGAACCCCGGCACATCCCCCTAACTCCAGACTTGCCGTGCGAGGTAGTGGCGTGTAAGGGAGAGAGGGCAAGGTCATCCTTGATACCGAGAGAAATGATCGGAGGCCTATATGTAGGCCAGCAAATAATGGCACCTAAAAGGATGATTTCAACTCAGTACAATCATACCTGCCCTTTGTCCTCAACAGCTTCCTCTTCGGCCAATCTGCCCTTATTTATTTTTTCTAGAGGGCCAAAACGTCATTTTAGCTGGGGTTTAGTTTTAGTTCTGTTAGATCTTTATGGAAGCTTTGCCTGGTTTTTAATTCTTTCCTTCTTTATTGCCAAACAAAAGGAGAGGGAGTATACCACCAGGATACAGGATGGTTTGTAGTAAAAATGAAAGATCGAAACAGAAAGAGAATGTGAATCCCCGTATCTCGTCTTCGGTGCTGTCAGTTGGCATCGGTGAGCAGTTTTAAAAGAGCCAGAATGATGGATCTCCCATCCTGGGAGCTAGAAACAACCTTGAGGATTTCCAGCCTTTAAACACAAGAGAATCTATAGTATTTTGAAAAGGCAGAACATTCTCTAGCTTCCCTTGGTAATTCACACTAATGCTTTAACAACTTTCTGCATCAGGAAATTCTGTATGAGTTACAGCCTAAATCGTTCATGCTGCGTAAGCCTGTTTCTTCTTGTTCTGTCCTCAGTGGAGGGATCGAACAGCTGGTCGCAGGGCCCTATGCAAGAGCCATTCACATAATTGAAAACTGTTATTAAATCGCCCCTTCAGCCACTCTTTCTGGCACATTCTCTTTTTTTGTTCTTGGCTAAATAATCCCAATTCCCTTAGACTGTTCTCATAGGTCTTTCAAACCCTTTAATTATCCTTGTGCCTTTCTGCCAAGCCTTCTCTAAGTTCTGGGTCAGCTGTAGCCACCAGAACCCGACAGCATTTTCTAAGAAGGGTTTGAACAGTACTGAGGGTAATGAGACCCACTTCCTCACGCTGTACTTGCTTTGCCTTTAGTTACACGTCGTGGTCATGGTGTTTCTTGCTTTCTTTTTTATTGTTTTACACCTGCATTTGTTGCTGACTCACGGTCAGAGTTTTACTTGCCGTCTTCTGCGATGAATAGGAGCTTTCTGTGCTTATCACACTCCCTGCATTAAGCGTGAAGTTTTCCTCCGTAGCACGTCTTTTAATCCACCATTAAACACACGATCATTTAAAACCGAGTCGGAAAAAAATATCTTAGGGTCAGCTTAAGCAACAGTAAATCCACGTTTTCAGGAGGAATGAATTACTGCTGCTCGCCATTGTACTGGCGGTCTGTACTGGTTTGTCTCCGAGCTAGAAAGGGTTTATTTTGATAAAGTTCGTTTCTAGACCAGTGGAGCAAGAGATGGTTAGAGGACATGTTGCAGCTGAAACTTGTAGCTCCTTTGACAGAGGCTCTCATTGTGCTTTTGTGTACAAGGTGGAAAAGCGAGTGCAGCGGACTCCGTGGTAATAGAACCGGGGGGAGTCCTGGTTTAACCAGAGAAGGCTGAATCCTGGATTTGCGTTGGCCCGAGCCGCCCTCGCGCTTTCGCGGCGGTGGCTCCTGGCCGACCTTGGCCCTGCTTGATATTTTCACCACTGACTTTTTGATGAAGACAGAACACGTGCTTCCAAATGGAAGAAGTATGTCAAAAGAAAAGAAGTGTAAAAAACACCAAAAGGACACAAAGCAGGGAAGAATGGCTAATCTCTCGGCTTGGAGAGTCAGAATTCTTAAAAATTTTGATGAGCTGGTACAGCCGGCCCAAACCAACAGCCCAGTCCTTGACCAAAGGGAAAGGACACAGGTCCCAACTGAGCAAGTACAGACTAGAGGAATCACTGAAGACAGCCAAGAACAGCATTTCCCATTATGCCCAACCCAGCATGAGTACCTTGTGGTGTTGACAAGCCTTGGAATTTTGTTTTGTTTTGTTTTTTGAAAGGTAAAGGTCTTGGGCTCACTGAATAATTAGCATGGGAAATTCTGAGGTCACACAAAGTTTGACGTGTTTCTTTACCAACGACTCCTCAGCGTTTACTATGTTAACAATGCATTAAGAATTTTACGAGGCAGGGGTGCCCGGGTGGCTCAGTCAGTTGAGCGTCCGACTTCGGCTCAGGTCGTGATCTCTAGGTTTGCGTGTTCGGGCCCCGCGTCGGGCTCTGTGCCGACGGCTCAGAGCCCGGAGCCTGCTTCGGATTCTCTGTTTCTTTCTGCCCCTTCCCTGCTTGTGCATGCACACGTGTGTGCGTTCTCGCTCGCGTGCATGCTCTCTCTCTCTCAAAAACAAATAAAGAAACTTAAAAAAAATTTAAAAAGCAAAGAATTTTAAGAGGCAGATGTAATGAGTGCAGTGTTTCCATAATCAAGTTCCATAATTCTTTTCTTGAAGCGTTTTGTTGGATGCTAGGTCTGCTGAATGGACTGGGAAACAGCCAGAGATTATACCTGAACAGAAACCCTATGTGCACGTACAACAGAATAAAAGAAAGTCATCCGGTTATACTGTCCAGACCAGTGGAGTGACCATTCCCAGCAGATCGTATTTGGAAAGTAGTTTCCTAAAGGACTGTGGCAAACGAAGGCATGTCCCGTGAGGAGTAAATATAAGAACAGGGGTGAAGCAGCATGGACAGACATGACCGCTCTGGTAAAGTCTTGGAAGGGCTCTTTAAAGCCTGAGACCATCTGGGTTTCTGGTCTTGCCAGGGTTCCAAGTGCCTTTCATTTCACTCATTGAAATCTTCAGACAACCCTCTGAGGCCAGTGCTATTTATAGATTAAGACACGGAACGGTAAAGTTACTTTGCCAAGGTCACACAGCCGTACATGGTCGGGGTTTGAACTCTCCGTGGCTGGATTCTGCGGCCTCTGCTCCGCTCTGTGGATTTCAGCTCCGTGTGATGACGCGCTTTTGACAGGCGTCCCTGTACTCAAGTGTTCAAGGTCATCCACTGAGGATGTTTGCTCCCTCACCCGGCCGATGTTTCTATAGTGGCGGTAAGAGCACGCTGGCATTGCATCAGAGTTTGGACTCCGTGGTCATGGAAGGTCTAACAGTTCTGTGGTGCCGTTCCAAGAGGATGAGTTCGCTTGCATGCTCCCTTCGATCTTCGGGTTCTGTAATTCTTGTGTTTTTGTTTTTTCCGGTTTCCACAGAGTACCTCTGTGATAGCGCTCTCCGCAGAGAAAAGCGCTCAACCCAAGCTTTCGAGCAGTACCTCAGACTGGTAGCATTTCGCAGCTGGGAGATTCAAGGTCCAAGGGCTGATTACAATGTTAAATTTATAATCAGGGGTAGTGGCTGGACTACTGCTCGAGTGGTGAGTTTTGTGAGCTGCGTGACCCGTCGGTTTAAACCGTGGTGCGCTCCTGTCTGCAGTACGAGTAGATTCGTTCTCAGTGAGCCACGTTCCAAGAGAAGCAGCATGGGTTTACAGTGCAAATGCTCATTACATGCGTGATACTACATTTTCCCATCGTATGTTCCGTTTAAATTGGTCTCGGAATAGGCGCACTGCCCTCTCTGGTTGTGGGCAAAAGCGAATGACAGTCGCATCTGTAGAAAACACTTCCATTCTAGGGCTCCAGGTACTTCCAGAAGATTTGTTTTAAGGTCACTGTAGTATGTGTTAAAAAATAATAATAATAATAATAAGCCCGCAAGAAGCAAGCCAAGGTGCCTGAGGACCAGCCGAAACAGCAGACTGCAGGAGCAGACCCATAGGAATTTCATACCTCGGAATCAGTAGATTATTGTTGGAAAAGCTTTACTCTGTTAAAAGAACAACAGGTAACATTGAAAAATCTCCGCAGTGAGCCCTAGACTTTTTAGATGACCTTAAAAATGACCAGATAGACCTTGCGGCTGTTAAAAGTACGGCAGCCAAAATTTAAAACTTACTGAATGGGTTTAATAGCCGACTGGATGCTACTAGAGAGAGAGCTAGCCAGCCGGTAGGACAGAAGGGATTGTTAGAAATGAAGCACGAGGAGGGCCTGTCCAGAGAAAAACGTGGGCTAGGTTGAGAAAGTCTAACATTTATCTAATAGATTTCTGGAAGCAGAACAGAGGGGAAATGGAGAAGAGGCGCTATTTGTTGAGGTCATGACTGAAAAGATTCCAGAGCTGACCAAAGACGCTAAAGATTCAAGCAGCCCAGCGACTACTAAAAAGTATAAATAAACCCTAGAAACATAACACAAGACAGGAGGAGGACGAATTACCTCCAGAGGAGCAGTAGTGTGCTTTACTGCTGACTTGTTAACAGTAGCAACAGGGAAGGTAAAGTGGAATCATCATTCAGTGTGCTGAGACAAAATAAAAACAAACCCCCTCTGAGTCTAAACATCTGTATGTAATGAAGATAGCTGTCAAGAGTATGGATTTAGAAAAAGAGAGGGCCGCCTGGGTGGCTCCCTGGGTCGGGCATCTGACTCTTGATTTTCGCTCACGTCATGATCTTGCAGTTCACGGGTTCGAGCCCCATGTCAGGCTCTGTGCCGACAGCGGGGAGCCTGCTTGGAATTCTCTCTCTCTCTCTCTCTCTCTCTCTCTCTCTCTCTCTCTCTGTCTCTGCCACTCCTGCTTGTTCTCTCTGTCTCTGTCTCTCTGTCTCAAAAATAAGTAAACTTTTTTTAAAGAGAGATTTCTCAGACCAGACAACCTGAGAAATTCTCCACCAACAAGACACTGAAAAGAATATTCTAAAGGGTGTGCTTGGGCAGAAGTCATCCCAGATGGAAGATGTGACGTGAAAGAGGCAATGAGAAAAAAACAGTGGACGATAGATTGCTCAGTCTAAAAATACCAAAAAAAAAAAAAAACCCCAAAACACCTCTGCTATCTTGTAGGGTCACCAGAGATGTAATCAAAATGCATGACTAGGGGCGCCTGGGTGGCTCAATTGGTTAAACATCCAACTTCGGCTCAGGTCATGATCTCACGGTCTGTGAGTTCGAGCCCTGCGTCGGGCTCTGTGCTGACAGCTCGGAGCCTGGAGCCTGCTTCCGATTCTGTGTCTTCCTCTCTCTCTCTCTCTCTCTCTCTCTGCCCCTCCCCTGCTCACCCTCTGTCCCTGTCAAAAATAAAATAAAACATCAAAATAAAAAAATTAAAAAAAAAATGCATGACTATAGTGATCCGTAAGCGATAGGTAAACGTATTTCGAGTTTTCTAAAACCAGTGAACTGTTTGGGAAGAATGGCGTTTTATGAAATTTAGACATTGAAAGGGAGAGCGACAGGGACAGACGAGAAGCAACAGGGCACCGTGAAGACAGCACTAGACCAGGAGGCTTGGATTCTGGTAGCGTCTCGGCTGCTCGGCCATCGTGCGGCCTTGGGAAGGGTTTTTCCCTCGTGTGTGTCTCCGTTTTCCAGTCTGTGAAAGGAAGCTCTGGGACCGGATGCATTTTAAGGGCTCTTCATTATGATTCTGTGAAACACTGAGAAATAGATTCTCTAGGAGAAACAAGGAATCCATAATTCCTGAGTTGGTTTTTCTTTAACCTCCTGCGAGATGTTATCTATCAGTAAGCGCTTGCATTTCACTTCCGGCTCCTTCTCAACGTGCTTGTGCAAACGTCGGAGCTTGGGGGGGGGGGGGGGGGGCGTGTCGAGGCTCAGGTGTGTGTGTTGCTCTCCTTCCTCCATGTGTTTGGTTTCCTCTGCTGTCTCGTCATCTAGCAGCCACACACGGGAATGGCAGTTTACCGAAGCCTCAGGGGACAGGTGGCTCCTGTGGGTGTTGGGGGGACGTTTGCAGAAAGGGGCTGTGAAAAGTGAGCCTCGTTGGGCCCCCGTTGTGCCTTTTGCTTAATTTCGGGCCCGTACTCACATACGCCTCCTGTCCTTTCTCTTCTTGCCCTGTGCTCCCCCGCCCCCCCCCACCCCCTTCGCCCTTCCTCCTGTCCACACAGGCTAATAATAAGCCTGAGATCGAAGCGGCCCTCTTCCTAGACTGGATGAGACTGGAGCCCCAGTCCATGGTGTGGCTGCCTGTCCTGCACCGAGTGGCTGCTGCGGAAACTGCCAAGCACCAGGCCAAGTGCAACATCTGCAAGGAGTGTCCGATCATCGGATTCAGGTATCCGGGACCCCCACTATGGCACGTCCTCCCGCGTGGTTGTCACCTTTTGGGACTTGATCTTGTATCTCCTTTGCTAGTTGCCCTGAGTTCGTTCCCTTTCCGAACTGTGGACTGCCCTGATGGCTGGGCTATTTTGGGGGCTCTGACTCATCAGGCAGGTGTCCCTTTCCACCTTCATTGTGGAGCTCCGCGGAGCCGCATCCTTGGTGGAACATGACTGACTGATGGCCTGCCTCCCCTGAGATACTTGTCTGTCGAGGGTATGCACATTAACTGTGCCGCCTCCTTCCTGGATCCAGAAAATGTTAACCGTCTCTCTGGGGGTGTTTTCATGTGTTGTTGTTGGTGTTGTTGTTGTTGTTGTTTTCTGTTTATAGAAACTCTCTAAGAATCCGTTACAAAACTCAGAGATGATTCTGTGTGGGGAGACCTGTCATGGTAGCTCGGCTGCTTATTCTTCTCTTCTTCCCTCGAGTAACGAGTTGTTTCGAGCAGCCCAGCGTTTCTTTACCTGTGAATCTGATTATGCTCTTTGCATGTATCCTAATGAACTTCTGAGGGAATATAAAGCATGCAAGTCAATGAAAATTTCACAAAGCGGCTAAAAAAATGAAAAGGTTCTTTATGAATTTACAAGTGAAAGAGATAGGAAACATAGCAGGTTATTATTCTGATCTTCGGAAAATGTCGCGGAAAGCCACTGGCTCTTAAATCCTCCGCCTTGTTGACCTGTTTGGGGAGATGGGCTGTTTTTAAGCGAATCAATCTTACTCAACGATAATCCCGAGCCCACATTTTGAAATGATGATGTATTTAAACATCTGGGTCAACATCAAGGTTTCCATAGCGATGAATAAGCCATAAAGTTGTAAACTAGCCACATAGTCTCTGCCCGTTCAGAACCTACCTAACGGCTATGTAAATACTCTTTTTCTAGTTATGCTTAGACTTGTTTTATTTCTTTGTTTCCTAATAACTACTTTGTACCATTTGTGTGCTTTCTTTTATTCACTACTCTTTTACCCCTGGTGTTTGTCCTTCCATGCTTCATGGTGTTGACAGAGAGGTTTTACACAAACCCTCAGAGGTTTCTAAAGCCTAGGTAGACAACAGTGAGTAGGCAGTGCTCACAAAGGAACGGTTTGCCTTCCTGGTTTCTGGCAGGTAAGAACGGTGCCATGGGGGACGTGGAGGGCGAGCCCCAGGGGACGGCGTTACGCTTCCTACCTCTCTTTTCTCACCTTCCCTAGCTGGCGAGATTTATGGACGGGGGAGGACTGATAAAATAGAAAAGGGGAGGGCTCTGGAGGGCCGAAGAGGGGGTTTGCGTTTAATTCTTTTACCCTTATCAAAGGAGATTATTTGGGGGACTCGGCACTTGCTTCTCATCCTCCTCCTCTCCAAAGATGGTTGGGATCTAAAAAAGGTAGCCGTCCCCCCACCTGCCCATATGTGGCAGAAGGAGTGTGTTTATTTGAATTGGCTAGGGTTCTTCTCTAAGAAAGCAGAGAATAGGAAACAGTACCGTATCCCGAGAATGGGGGTGTGCGCCCCCCGGCACCTTACAGAGGACAGATTCTTTTGTCCAACCCGAATTTGTCTTTCCTTGGGGCTTCCCTTATGCGTGGGTGAGAGGCGGGGTTTTCTGGAGAGAGGCACACGAAAGAGATCAGCCACGCGACTCCCTGGAGGTGAATCGTGTCAGTCGTTCCGAAAACGTGATTGGGGCGAGATGAATTTTAAACGAGGCTTCTTGTGTAATTTTCCTTTATTTGCGGAAATTGCTTTTTATCTTGACACGTTGTTTGGAAAATAATTGCTTCAGGAAACGTTTGTCCCCAGAATGGGTAGGGGGCCTGCAGCGCGTCCATCTCTTCCGCCTGGAAGTTCTTCCGAATTCTTGTGTTTGGTCTTCCTACTTGATCTGAAAGGGTTCCTAGTGGAGTTTAAATAAGAGCTGAAATCATCTTCCCTCCTTCCATATGTTGATGGGATAATCTTCCTGCCAAAATGTTTTGATACTGTGGGAGAAGCACCAGCGAACTGTGAATGCAGGAAGTTAATCACTTACCTGTGGGATTAATGAACACTGCATTCTGTTTGCAGAAATAGGAGCGTGTGGAAGGTTTATTAAAGAGTGTTCTTTGGGCATTCGATGTGAAGAAATGCCTAAGTGTGTGTTTTTGTTTTTGTTTTAACCAGGTACAGGAGTCTGAAGCACTTTAATTATGACATCTGCCAAAGTTGCTTTTTTTCTGGTCGAGTTGCAAAAGGCCATAAAATGCACTATCCCATGGTGGAATACTGCACTCCGGTAAGTCAGATGCCTCCCTGGCGGGACACTTAGCTCACCTGGGAGGAGTTGCACTTTTGCACCCTGTTGCACAGGGTGTGTACAGCTGTGATTTATAAGTTCCCGAGACGGTCCCCCCGCTGAAGGGGCTCCGGATTGACTTTATCCCTAGCGCATAGGGCAGTGCCTGGCACAGAACGAAGCCTCGAAGTTACTCCACAAATAGCATAACATGAACGAAGAGACTTTTCATCTCTGTTTGGTGGTTGGCGAGAAGACGTTCTCAGCTGTATTTTGTTACCGCCCTAGCGGTTGTGTGGAGACGTTTTATGCTGGGGGGCGTGGGGGGAGGGGGTAATGTGGGTTCCTTCGAATTTAGAATCCGCTGCATTTGGCCAGTCTTGCTTAACTAATGCTAGGCCTTTGCCTTTTTGGTTTTTGTTTTTGTTTTTAATGTTTGTTTATTTTTGAGAGAGAGAGAGACAGAGTGTGAGCAGGGAAGGGGCAGAGAGAGGAGGGGACACCGAATCCGAAGCAGGCTCCAGGCTCCGGGCTCCGAGCTGTCAGCACAGAGCCCGACGCGGGGCTCGAGCTCACGAGCTGTGAGATCATGACCTGAGCTGGAAGTCGGTCAGTTAAACGTCCGACTCTTGATCTCAGCTCAGGTCTTGATCTCAGGGTCATGAGTTCAGGCCCCGTGCTGGGCTCCACGCTAGGCATGGAACCTACTTAAAAGAAAAAAACAAAACAAAACTACTCTGCGAAATAGGTATTATTATTATTATCATCCCCTTTTTACAGATGAGTACTCTGAGGCCTTCAGTAATTTGCCCAGTGTTCTAGAATTAGGAGACGGAACTTTCTCCTCAGATGTCGTTTTGAGGAAATGTTCAGTAGCTTACAGAACTTTGGAAAAATCACTGGTGATAATGGAAAGGAGATAGACTGGGTGGTCAGACACATCTGGGTGTCGGTCTGATGTTACCGAACCACTAGCTGCTGTACTCATCAGCACCGCCGGACCCGGGAGCTTGTTAGAAATGCAACAACTCGGGCCCTGCCCCTGCCTCGTTCAATCCAACCTGCATTGTAGCAGGATCTGCAGGTAGTTGCTGCGCACATCCAAGTTTGAGAAGCTCTGTTCTAGAACTTTCCTGTCTCCCATCATAGAGCCATGATCCAGTTCCCAGTGTCTTTCTCACTTTGATTCCTCTTGCAAACGTATTCAGTGATGCGGAGTGAGCCATGCTGTGAAAGAGAGGGAGATTCAGGGGGTGAAACGTGACGTCAGCGTGGATCAGATCGTTCCTTAAAGTACTAGAAAGTGTGGCCAGACCTGAGGTCAACTTTAAGACTTTAGAAACGAGGTGCTCCTTTGACTTCGTTTTTTCGTCACGACAGCTTGCTGAGGTATTATTACCCCCATTTCACAGACGGTCTGAGCCTTCGAGACGTAAACAAGGTGGACAAGTTCACCCTACCGGTTAATGCTAGGCCCGGCCCGGTTTTTGTCCACTGACTTCGCTCTTGACCCCTACGGTCTGCTAAGTTACAGAATGAGTACCCCGAGGCAGAACACCGCAGTGGCCCCTTTACCTTGACCTCATACCCTCGTGTGTCTGATCTCGGCGCAATTTCCCTTTCAGACCACATCGGGAGAAGATGTTCGTGACTTTGCCAAGGTACTAAAAAACAAATTTCGAACCAAAAGGTATTTTGCGAAGCATCCCCGAATGGGCTACCTGCCTGTGCAGACTGTCTTAGAGGGGGACAACATGGAAACGTGAGTACTGGTGAAGGCCTCTTTGAGCTCCTCTCCGCCGAGTGCCCTCCCTCGCTCCCAAATGCAAACAGTCTCTCCTCTCTCTTTCTTTAGATTTTACTTTAGCTGGAAAGAGAAAAACAAGCTGATGTTCAATTGCCATTTTCCCGTGTCGGTTGTCCCATGCCAATTGCCTGTTCCCAAACCTAATCTGGATCTCCCAGGGAGAGCAGCTCCGTGACAGCTACTGCTTCCCTGATAAGAAATGTGGGACGGTTTACAAATGAGGGATTCCAGCCTTTCGTTGGGGTTTTCTGCCCTCGCAAATCGCCAGGCGTGTGTCTTTTTTTGTATCTGATTGTGGGGTCGTGCTTAGTTGCTTTTATCTCCTTGAAAGAAAATAGAGTCCCAGGAAATTTCTTCACAGTAAGTAGCAATGATTCTCGTGATCAAAATGACGATACCTCCACCTGTATTCCGCCTTCTCTTGTGTTTTCCATATCTGATGGCAATCGCACAGTTGTTTGTTTTTCTTTCACCTCACTTTCCACCTGCGTTTTGGCCGTTGCTTTTCACGGTTCATACTTAATTGGCTGAATTTTATTGATTTTTGACTTCTTGGCCCTTTATTTTGTCTTTATTTATTTATTTCTCTTGATTTGTTTACTTTGTTTGTGGCTGAGTTTGCCTGTGTCTCTCTTCACCACCTCATTTTTTGTTTTGCAGTCCTGTTACTCTGATCAACTTCTGGCCGGTAGATTCTGCGTGAGTACTTGTGCTGAAGGGTGCTGCTGGCTTGCTTGATTTGACCATTTTTGTTCTGTTGGTTTAGTTTGGTTTTAAACACCTATTAAGTTCCCGTCCTTCATTTCAATTTTTTTTTTTTCTTCCGGCGATAAGACGCTGCGAGGGCCATCCGCCACAGATCAGGAGAATCAGAGTGAGGTTTTCAGGTCCCCACCTGGTCAGGTTTTAACCGGCAGAAATCCTGGCCTGGAATCAATCATCCAAGAAACGAAGGGGTTGTTAGTTACAGTCCCGGGAGACGTGTTTATGTAGCCTTCCATTATAAGCAGGGAAGAGCCTTCTGATGACATCATAACGTTCTTTAGCCATAGTTTTTGAGAGTTAATACTTGTGGACCTTCAAAAGGATGATGGTTTATTCTTTAGGGCCTGTTCTAAGTGGACCATTAAAAATCAAGAGAATTTGTTTTATAGTGTGATGTTGACTTTGATGGAATAATTTCAATGAGGCGTGTGTATGCTCCTGGACTCATCTCTATATACATGAGTTTCTCTGTTTGGAACTAAACTCATTTTGCTCTCCTCTCCGAACTAAATATTCAGCTCATAAATAGTTCGACATTTACACTGGAAGGAAAGTGTGCTGTCGACTTGGTTATTACTATTGGTGTATATTAATAATACTAATATTAGATACCAACAGATAATTGATTTAGCTCAGAGTTTATAATGTTATTAGAAAACTCTCTGGGGAGTCTGTGATTTACCTGTTAGCAAACAAAGCGTGCATTGTTTTAAAGTTCTATCGTGCGGAGTTTTTATAACAAAGTTTTGGTATTTCAAAGCGTACTTTATTAAAATATTTATTTAAAGTCAGACAGCTCTATTATATGTAAGAGGGAAATGACCAATTTAGAAGAACTCAATTTATTTTTATTGGGTCTTTTTTATCGCTCCCCCATGTAATTTAATTTAAAGTATATCCTTTTTTTTAAAAAATCCTGTAGTGATAAACGCAAGCTCTTAATTGAGGTTTATTTTAAGTCTTTATTGGCCTCAAAGAAGTGTGAGGCTTCCCTTTCTTGGTTAAAGCAGCGTTATTGTGCCCCTTAATTTTGAGCTACGGTACCTATACCTGATTTTTTTTTTTAACCATCGGGGGAGTGACTTAGATTCACTTCTGGTTTTTGCTCTTGGTAGGTAATGGTTTTTCCCTAACCCGGGTAGTTTATTTGTTTATAGAAGTTTGAACCTTTCTGAAATAAGAAACTTCAAAACACATTGAGAGACTGAAATCCTCAGTGTGGCCGGATCCTGATAAGCAGACGGATGTACTCTGGAATAACTTCTAGCCATTTGAAATATTCTAAAGACAATGATGCTAAAGAATCACTTTGAAAATGCACGGATAGAGGTAGCAGAAAATAATAGGCAAAGGATAGCTAACAGTTCCCTGAATAGGGGGGGGGAAAAAAAAAGAAGTTTATTGTAGACATAAACTAATGAGAAAAAAACATGGCCGTGAATTTAATGTCACCTGTTTTAAGTAGAGGGTGTTTGCCTTAAACTTCGAAGAACTTTAAAATTAATAACCTTCTTTACTACAATATCTTCCTCTAACGACTGAAACATAGAATCACTTTGCCTTTTTATAAAAAGTTTGCTAGATTATTCAGAAATAGTGGGAAAGTCTACTTTTGAGGAAGAAAAACAAACCCAGCACGCTACGGTCCCTATTTTCTTCAATGCCAGCAATTTTTATTAAAGTCTTTACCCTTGGGATTATACATAATTTATGAAATATATTGCCCAGCTCTCCTGTTCAGGCAAAGACCCAGGTGCTGAGGTGCTCGAATTTCGCAGGAATTGCCCCTGATGTCAACAGATTCTCATGTGGATCATCGAATTGGGAAGTTCACTGAGACACACACCTTCTGTTTTTCTTTAGAGGAAGCCCTTGTTTACCCGCTATTTGTCATATTACCTTTGAAACTAAATCTGGCCTAAGCCTTTTATATTGTTCGTCCACAAAGGAGACGGGTAGTCTTCTTGGAGCATGTCCACTTTGAAACCTAAATGGGTGAAAAGTTATTAGTGGAGTTGTCACAGAGGAGAAAGGGGTAGTGGGCGGGATGGAATTGGCCATTAATAATCACAGGACGAATCTTTCTGGGTATATCGTTTCGTGTTTAGGAAGTAGGAAGGGAGAACGGTATTCTTACCGTCTCTCAGAAAAATGTTTCAGAAGGCTTTGGGTTTAGTTTTGTTTCTGGACTGAGGGGTTTTGTACTTTTACTTATTCTTGGTTTTTAAATGATTCTTCTCTGAACTGTGCTCCCTTCTGGCTCCTTTTCTGGTTTAATAAGTGCTTCCTTTAGTGTACTTTCTGT
This sequence comes from Neofelis nebulosa, assembly GCF_028018385.1. Classification (NCBI taxonomy): domain Eukaryota; kingdom Metazoa; phylum Chordata; class Mammalia; order Carnivora; family Felidae; genus Neofelis; species Neofelis nebulosa. Next base: position 26,992,928 of record NC_080800.1, on the reverse strand, counting down.
CTCTCTCTTTTTTTTTTTTTTTCTTTTTCTTTTTAGATTTCTGATTATCATGAGTTCTTGTGCTTAGGCATGCTGTGTTAGGTGCTACGAACATTGATAAGAAAAATAACATGGAATTAGCCTCAAGGTTAAGAATTAAAATGCTGCATAATATTTTCTGTGTAAGATTTTATTAAAGTGTTTTGGATTTACATGCCCAGTTTTCTTGCTATGTAGTGCCTAGCTCAAAGGTGTCAGGTTTTCTTCTAAACACTACCCAGCTAGCCACTCTTAGAAGAGCCAACACCCGTTTTCCTTCATGGTGGGCTTTCAGCTCGTAAGAAGTCTGTACATGAAAAACGAGTTTGTTCCAAAAGACGGGGCTTATAAACCGAATAATCCAAGTACTAAACTCTCTTGACCTGCAGTGAATATTTTGAAACAAACGTTAGTTAGCATGTTTCTAATACTGCGCTATGGCAGGCTTCTAAGGAACTAGCAGATGAACTCTACAAAACCAGAGTGAAGATTCACACGAAAATCTTTGGATCTGCCTAGTAAATCAGGTAGTCATCCCTGTCTCCTCCTGACAGTTTGAAACCTCTTGGTTGTCCAGTGCCAATTGGATTATGGGGACACTGGACCTAGACAACACAGGTTTCATAAATAAGGCCTTTACCCCACAGGGAAGCCCTCCGTTCCCTAGTTGTTTGCTATACCGTGTTGGCATCATCTTAGGATTGCGTGTCTTTAAGAAATAGGGATTTCTAGTACATTTTCGCTGTCAGCCTACATAAGTACACGGTTTTTTCTTTTAGTATAAGGAAAAACAAACCTATTCTTAGTGTTTCGACCAAGTCATTTAATGCTGTTTGGACGTTGGGCTAAACCAGTCCTCACCGAATAGATTACTGTTGACTTTTGGATTCGTGCCTTTACCTAAGGGCTTTCTGTGTCAGGACAGAAATGGAAGAGAACTTTTGTCCTACTCCAATGAAAACAAAAAAGCCCAAGTCCAAACTGGTTTTCAGAACAGATGGATTTTTTTTTCCTAACATGAATCCGAAAGTGCTATAAAAACTTCGAGGATAATTAATAGATCTGATAGGAAAGGATGAGGAAAATGTTAACCTTACCAAATCTCCTGGTCTCTGGAGCTAAAAAAATAAAAATAATAAAAATAAAAAAGGGTTTTACGCCCCAAAGTATATAATCCTCCCCTCTTGTTTGCTTCTCTTGCATATTAGCCCACAGTAGCCCTAATAGATATTTCAGATACCGTGACGTTTTATAGAATTTAGTTCTTTTTTTTTTTTTTTTTTAAACATCACAATATCATTTTGGGTCCTTCAGTTTTATTTTATGGAGTAGTGATAGAGTCCTGCTACTCAATTGGCGGATATATTGCTTCTCCACAGAACTGCACAGAACAAGATAGCTTGGGGTGTGGAATCTTAAGAGGTCCCGGACCGGCCTGGCCTCTTCAGAATCAGATCGTTGACTGAGAGTGTACTAGGCGCGCGTAGAATTTCCATTCGGTGAGAGAGCAGCTGATAAACGGCATGGGTGTAAACTCTTGAACGTTTTTGACCGCCTAGTGCCAACACAAGTCTCAGAACCGTAGCGTGTGAGAAACGAACAAGGGAGGAGGAAAGTGCCCCCAGAGAGATGGTCTCCCCCGGCCTTTTCTCTAATGGAAACTCTCCAGAGAAGATTCCGATCTCTCTTTTATGGCTTCTGAAAGAAGTAGAAGTAGGAGAGTTGACTTCTCCAGCTTGGATTTAAGACACTCGATGATATCGGAGATAAAGGAAAAACTAAATGTGTACGTTATCCAGAGAGCTAGAGTGAGAGCATTCTAGGCCATGTATGTAACATGACTGTGGTGGGGTTTTTTGTTTTTTGTTTTTTGTTTTTTTTCTCTCCATTAATGGATGGTATCTGTGACTAATCACATTTTCTGCCTTATAGGCCCGCCTCGTCCCCTCAGCTTTCACACGATGATACTCATTCACGCATTGAACATTATGCTAGCAGGTATGACACTAGTTGAATGCTAGGCAAATATTGATTGAAGTAACTAACCAAGGAAAGCTAACCTATAATAATTTGCAACAGACCTTTTCTTTTCCCCCCAATCTTGTCTGACTTCTACTAATCAACTTGCCCTCTAACTTGCATGCCATTGCACTGCATGTTGTTCTCGGACACCAGTAAGAACGTTGGTCCGGAACAATCTCCCCCTAACCCTGGCCTTTAAACCTTTCCGATAGCTTTGTTATGTTTTGCATACTGCGCACGTTTCATAAATTGGCTGAGAAATCATCTGACCTTAGAAAACCGCTAGACCAGACATGCCCAAGCGAAGCAGCAATACTTACGTTCCGTAGAGATTATGAAGGCGTTGGCTTTCCGTCTGTGTGTTTATTTCCCTGATACGCTGTAAAGAAGAGAATAATTAATTTTCCTAATCCTCGCACCTTTATGTCCCACCTTGTTTGTGTTTCAGATCATTGTTATACCTAAAAACTCATTTGCTAACCGTAAGATATCTTTTGCTCGTTAAATAAGTCTGTAAGAGTTTGGTTAACTGTTTTTTATTTTTTAGTGGTAAAAAGTGTTTACGATTGTCTCAGGGGAAGGAGGTTTTTTAAAAGGTAAAACTTGGTGGCAGACTGTTAAGAGAGCTTACTGTGAGTCCATCCTTTTTCAATATTCTAACCGCTAACGTGTTTTTCCACCGTGGGAAGCACGAACGAGCTCTATAAGTCTGTCATCAGGGGAAAGCTTTAATTGCCCTAAAAATACCAGGGGTAGAGAAGGAGTAGAGTGTATTTGTTGTTAGGGAAGCTTTTCTTGTAAAAACAGAGGCCTTTTCTCAGTGCCAGGAAGATCGATCTGTGAAGAAGAAAAACCTACCAGATACAACTTCCCTTATAATTTATAGCGTAAATGTAAAGCCGCTAACTAGCTGTGGTCCACCACTCACTGCCTCCAGAGGTTAGGGCAAACACACACATCCTTTAATTTGAAGGATTCCTTTCTCTTCTTGACATGATTTATCCTTTAGTTTTCAGGAATGTTCGATTAGGTCTTGAATAGATTCTAAGAAATCACATAAGTTTTAATGAGCTTTTACGTTTTTTATCAGGCTAGCAGAAATGGAAAACAGCAATGGATCTTATCTAAATGATAGCATCTCTCCTAATGAGAGCATGTAAGTATCCTGTCTCTTTTTACGAAATGTTCCTGACGATGAAATTGCTTTGAGGGCTTTAGAGGTAGGGTAGCGCAGAAGATAGGGGTTAGCGTGATAGTCATTTGCTCTTTCAAGGAACCGCTCGCTTGCTTTTTTTCTTTGACTCGTAACAACCGGACAGGGAAGGAGCTCATCCAAGATGTGGCCTTAGTGGCAATTCCAGAGCCGCAAAACCAGTTTGCCTTACTCTTATTTAATACCAGACCGTCACAGGCTGCCCAGGTGCCAATACTGAAATTGTGTTAAATGCTTAATCTTTGACGAAACCTGCCAGGTATTTAAGGGGATTGGATATTAATTTTTAAAGTGACGGCTGAGTGGTATTTCCTCCGCTCGGGGGGAGTGGACATCCAGCCTTGGTACAGTTGGCATTGGTATTCCCATCCGGCAGGTTAGGTGGGTCGTTTCCTTCAGAGATCCAGATTGGTAGCATCTTGGCTAGCCACACAAGGCGAGGCAGCCTGGCGAAGGGTTTCACAAGAAGGAGTTCAGGTTTAGGCCGAAGTTTTTTAGTGGGATGATAAGCCGGGCCTGTCAAGTAGAAGCACACAGCTATGGCAGGGAAACAGAGGCTTCGTTACCGAGTAAGGGAAGTGTTCACAATGAGGAACACACAGAAGTAGTGCACGAATCAAGGGCCCGAGGTGGAGGGAGCTGATGAAGAAGCTAATCTGAAGGAAAAGATAAGGACCTACCAACTGAAGGGATACTTGAAAGAGAAAGAGAAAAAAAAAAAAAAAAATCTAAGTCAAAGCACAGTGACGCCTCTGGAAAGTTACAGATGTCTCACCACTTTGTCATGGAGAATCCAGACAAAGGGAAGAATGAGGGGTCAGTCTACTCTGTCGGTGTGGCACCTCCCGGTCACACTCGGATGAGGCAAGGGCCTTGACGAGGGTTCGGCTGAGGGAAATAGTACCCGAGTGGTATTCATACGTAATTGGTTACGGGAGACATGAGAACAAGTCATCTGGTAGATAAAGGCGATCACTTTCAAAGGTGAGTGGTGAATCAAGGGGACAGTCAGTCATCTGTTTATGACTGAGTTACTTAAAACGAAACCCATCTTTTCCCCATTCGCAACTGAGGTATATTCTCTTTCTCATCCATGGGGATAAGTATCAGTAGGATTCCGATACGAGATCCACTGACAGGAAAACCGGTGGCCAAGGAATCAACCAGACGTAAACAGCCTGGATGGTTTGCTTCTTTGGGTCGCCGATTTTGATATGAAATTAATTCACGTTGTAGCCGCACCACAATGGCCGCCATTCAGTGGCTGCCTGAGAGGACAGTAAGAGAAACTTAACTGTAGCTCTGTTGTAACTAAACATGGGACGTTCTAGCAATAAAATTCCAGGATTTGGGAAAAGGGATGGTAAGTTGGGTAGTAAAACATCCTTTTACGATTTTTACATGAAATTTAGCTTTAGCTCCTTCTGAGGACATAAAATCCATTTTGACTCAGTGTTAGGTGATAAAATCCTGACGTTTTGGGGGCAGGTCTGGGGAGGTGGTTTGGTGCATTGGGTGACTTCACGTAAATGTTTGTTTTTAACACCCAGTAACTATTTGTAGTCCACTTGGCACTTCTCAGCCAATTACCTGGCTTGACAGACCAAAATCATTTCGGGCAGGAGGATTTTTGCCTAAATACCTGAACTGTTTTTCAACTCAGAAGACTTAGGGGGATATTAACATATCATCCTGCTATCTAACCAGAAACAAAGGGCTTTAGCCTCTCGTTGAGAATAGAACGGGGTTCTTATAACTTAGAGGCACACAGGCTTCCAAAGAGCTAGGAGCAACACATGGGGAAAAGGATTTCTCCCGTGTATTAAAGAGTTCTAGTTTTATGGAGACATTGCAGTTGCTTCCCCAAATTGTGAGCCTTTTGCTTCTTTGCTCCTGAGGATTAGTCCTTAAAAGCTGTTCCAAAGAATAAGTTGTTCAGGCTTCCTTGAATTAATCACCCTAATGGCTTTTTTTCCCTTCGAATTTTTGTTTTTTTCTATTTGAACGATAATTGAGTGAAACCCTCATTTGTCTACAGGTTCATTATTGTTACCGTCCTGCCTCCATGGCTTTTTAAGTTCAAACCGACTTAGCAAAGCAACACTTTTTGGTTCCTTTGTCTTCCCCTTAAGAACGTATTTATGATGGTAAAGGCTGCATTTTTTCCCTGGCCATTATCGACAATAGCATGGGTCAGTGAACAGGTTTTCTTGACAGGCTTATAGCAAAAGTATGATGGAGCCATTGTTCTGTCTTTTAATATTTGTTAACTATTGGTTGAGTGGTCAACACGGAGTCCCAGTGTGTCCATAACCCTGCCGTTCCTTTACCCATGTAAATAGGCCACATTCACTGGAAAATTTGAGCAAGCAGTACTTTGAATTCTCACCAGTAAGACTGTAGATCACAGCCTCAGAAGTATGAAAGTGTCTTTTTTTTTTTTAAATTTTTTTTTCAACGTTTTTTATTTATTTTTGGACAGAGAGAGACAGAGCATGAACGGGGGAGGGGCAGAGAGAGAGAGGGAGACACAGAATCGGAAACAGGCCCCAGGCTCCGAGCCGTCGGCCCAGAGCCCGACGCGGGGCTCGAACTCACGGACCGCGAGATCGTGACCTGGCTGAAGTCGGACGCTTAACCGACTGCGCCACCCAGGCGCCCCTGAAAGTGTCTTAAGAAACAGGAAGAAGGGTCTAATTACTTGTTAAGAGCAAATGTTTCTATTTTTAAATACACACCTGAGTCCCTGACCCCCAGAACAAAATAAGAGGGGAAAAAACCAAAACCTTTGATTTTATTTTCCAGAGATGATGAACATTTGTTAATCCAGCATTACTGCCAAAGTTTGAACCAGGACTCCCCCCTGAGCCAGCCTCGTAGTCCTGCCCAGATCTTGATTTCCTTAGAGAGTGAGGAAAGAGGGGAGCTAGAGAGAATCCTAGCAGATCTTGAGGAAGAAAACAGGTGAGTTTTCTTTCTAGCTTTGTCATTGGTATGCAGAGCGCATACACGTGCACACGTAGAAAAGCGCCAGGAGTCTTCACTTAGAGTCATTCTGTGTCTAATTGTTTTCTGCGATAATCTGTCGAGCTCCGTTTACAGATGCTCTCTCTCTATGAATGCAATAGTATAATTAAGAAGTCCTAATTGAGGGCTGAAAGGAATTAATGCTAATGGTGGTGTTTGATTTGTTGCATGTGTTTCAGAGGCTTTGATTTTACATTTGAGCATAGAATTTAAGAGCAAAGCAAGTCATTTAATTTCACGATTACACGACGGGTACATGTATTTGGCCATATTATTTACGCCACAGCGTTCAAGAAAGTAGGTTCGTTGGCTTTGCCTCATCTGCGAACGAATTCACTCATCTTATTTTTCATCATCGGCCACAGAAATCACGTATGCTCACCACCAGGGCAGATTAGTGAGACAATTCCGGTTGTCAGTATCATCTGCAAAACGTGTTCCCAGAAGAAAGGAAACTGTGTAGAAATTAAAAGGCTAAAGAAAATTCACCATGTCTGCAGGGAGGACAAAGGTGTAAAACTCTGGGATTCTGTGTGGTGTCAGGATAATAGAAATCATTGGACTTTCACTTTGCTGTTAGATTTATTATCTCACAGATCTCTTGGTTAAGAAAGGCTTTTACGTATGATCACTTCTGACTCCCTGTGCCTTCTTTAGACAAATGCCACCAGGCAAGTCTTTAAAGGAGCAGTTGCTCAAATTTGTGGGACTTGAGTACTTTCATCTCTGTGATGTAGCCCAAGGCTCCAAAACCTGTGAATCTAGACAGCTTGGTGTGTCTGCGAACCGGTGCCCTCGGGGAGTATCGTCACCTCAGGATGAAAAAGCAAACTGCCATTCATCCATTGCTTTCTGCCGCCACTGCCCACCTTCTCGCTCTTAAAACCCCCGACCTGTGGCCACGCTCCTTATCCGGTGGGCTTCCCCTCACTGCCTCTCTCACCCCTCCAACAATATATCCCCCATACGGACTTGCATTGTGTATCTTTCCAGGACCATCGTGGCGTTCATTGTTTGTTGGGTTTCTGCATCTAGGAAGACAGAAAGCCGGCTTTTCGGCTGGGCCTTTAAAACCTTCCAGAATTTCCTCTTCCTTTTACAACATTATCTTCCTTTCTGCCTGTGTTCCGGCCACACTGCTCTAGCAACCGTTTCCGAGTACATCCTGCCCTCATCCGCTTTCTGGGTCACGCGCGAGCTCCCTCCCATAGCTGATGAAGGAGTCCTACCCATGTTCCGTGACCTTCCTCAAAATAATCTCCACGGAGCCCTGTTAGAGCCCTACATTTGGAAGCAGTAGATCTTTTGCCTGGATTCTCCGAATATTGTGAATCTTTCTCCGAGAACTCCCTGATGGTTTGCCTTTTTATCAGCGATGCCCCGTGTGGCGCCCTCCCCCCAACCCGCATAAGAGAGGGAACGCCTTTGGGCCAGGGACTGTGTCTTAATCCTCTTAGTGGTCCCCTACAGTACCTGGCATGGTTTGAAGACTCAGGGGGTAATCATGGAATGTTTGGTAAAAACCTAACTTTAAGAATGCAGCAAGGATGTCACGCGAGTGCCATCCAGGAGGTAACACTGGACGTTTTGTTGGTTTTCGTGGTAACCTTACTTTTGGTCTCCTTTGTAACTGGCACTGAAGATGAGGGTAGACAAAACATTTCCGTCCGCTTTGCTGAGGATCCTGATGAGTATCCATCCGTGTTAAACCTGCAGTTACGTCAGGGGTCAAAGTCAAATTAGAAAAAGTTGGACTTGGCATTGTAAGTAGCGTGTGATGCAACCCAGGCATAAAACTAGTTTTGTACCATAAGATGATTGCCACTGCGCAATAGATCTGTCTGTGTCATCGGGCAAGAGTCTGGTCTTGTTTGTTGTTAGCACACTTTCTTCGGTACCATGACAGCCAGGGTAAAGACTACTGATAAATGTCATTTGCACATCGTTTCATCATTTCCGGAGTGCTTGACTGTATTTTGGGCCATTTAATCTTCCTTAAAGCTGTGTAAAGAACTTAGATGGGAAAATGCCGGTTCACAGAGGTTCAAATGGATTGGCCCAAATGTCACACTCAGCCAGTGGCAGAACCAACCTCGGGCCCAGATTTTCTGACTCAAAAATAGCCAAGTGCCCCTTGGACCAGCGACCAAAAAAAGAGTCATTCTCTCTGTAAATAGAATTTGTATAGAATTGTCACATATTCCCTGGAATGGACCTTGACGTGAGACCATATTATTATTTTTTTTTTTTTTAATGTTTATTTTTGAGAGAGAGAGAGAGAGAGAGAGACAGAGCATGAGAGTGGGAGGGGCAGAGAGAGAGAGGGAGACACAGAATCTGAAACAGGCTCCGAGCTCCGAGTTGTCAGCACAGAGCCCGACATGGGGCTCGAACTCATGAACCAGGAGATCGTGACGTGAGCCGAAGTCGGACACTTAACTGACTGAGCCACCCAGGTGCCCCTGGAATTTTTTTTTTAAGTTCATTTTTTTATTTTTGAGAGAGACAGAACGCACACGCGTGCACACACACACACACACACACACACACACAAGCACGAGTGGGGAGGGGTAAAGGGAGAGGGGAGACGGAATGTGAGGCAGGCTCCAGGCTCTGAGCCATTAGCACAGAGACTAACGTGGGGCTCAGACTCTCAGACCACGAGTTCATGACCTGAGCTGAAGTTGGATGTTTGACTGAGCCATCCAGGCGCCTTGAGACAGTATTATTAAGGACTAGATAGACATGAATAAACCAGTTCATGTACTTGGGGTACAGGGATCACTACTTTACCCTGAAAAATATCCAAGATCGTTCCAGAAGAACGGGATGGTTTATTCTGTGAAAGAAAGAAATTACACCAGGGCTCCTCACAGCCGCCAGATGAAGAATCTGATGTTGATGGAAGTCTTACTGTAAGTTCCCTTGACCTTCAGGTAAAGGTCATCAGGTTGAGTTTCTTTCTTTCTCTCTCCACTTTGTCCCATTTGCACGTCCTGCCACATTCCAAAGAAATGTCTCTGCAGAGTGAAAGGTACACTGTCTCCTGAAAGGACACTCTCTGGGCTATACGATCAGACAAATACAAGCGTACTTGTAGAGAAAGCGGGAATGGAAATTTAAAATTGAGATTGTCCCACGTCCTTTGGATGTATGTTTGTTACCGTATCTATGTGTATTTTGCGTTCCTTTGTTCTAACCTTAGGACTAATCTCCAAATAAGTTAGCAAAGGAAAGGGGCTCGGAGATCACCGTTTCCCATGAGATGCGGTATGGAATTCTGTTGTTTTTCATGACACCTGCCCCCATTCCCCTTGGAAAAGAGAGAATGCCTAATTTAGAAGTGTCTCCAGGGTGTCTTACCTCTGCCTTTAGGATTCCATTTCTCTTAGTTGCCACACATAGCATTCAGTAAATATTTGTTGAATGAATGAAATGAAGCTGAATTTATTTTAAGTGTGGCACTCACACATGTACTTTTGACTAAAATTATTTTTAAAGCCTAATTTTGTAGAGGAATGCCTTTTAAAAGCTGTTCTTCTTGCTTTTCAGAGTCTTTCTTTTCCCAAGTTCCTTGATTAGCACCAACTGTTGCTTTCTCATTAATTGAGAAGCTTGAACATTCATTTGCCAAATCCTAGGCCGTGTACGTCTCTCCCACTCTCTTGATCGTTGGTTCATACCACAAATGTAAAGTGAGAGCCCTGAGCAGAAGCTAAATCTGACTCTGAATTTTCTTGATAGCCTCTCCTAAGGTTGGATGACTAGCGACTTTACACAGTCTTGAATGTTTCCCTTCTGCAAAATGTCTTGTGCTCATTCTGCAGATAATGCAGACTGTCATTTGAGTGAGATCAGTCGGACAGGAGAATTTTATCCGTTGTGTGTCCTCAGCATTGCAGTCTCAGAGTTCGCTTTTTTACTGCATCGACTCCAAAGTCTGCGGTCTCCTGACTGAAATCCATAGTGTCAAATTGCAGTGTATTTTTCTCTGCACCGTCCAAATGAAGTCAGACCTGCTCTGAAATTTTAGGTGTGACCCTAGCAATGAACAGGTAGCCTTTATGAAAGACCCAAACTCATTGTCATCCTGCTGCCTGCATAGCAAAGTGATTAGATTGTCCCCAAGTCTAGAAGGAGAGTAAATACTAACCAACCTGATTTCACTGTGAAGTCTGAAGTTAATTACAGTTGTCAGGAGATGTTATATGACAGCAGGGAGCCCTGTGGATTCCTAGTATCTACTCGGTGCCTTTCATAGGTCTTGTTTTTGGGCAGACAAGACAGTGTGCAGTCTCAGTTTGAGTTTTCCTTGCCCCTTTTCACTCCTCCAGTGATAACGCCAGCTTACTAATGTTACATTCACGAGGATTCTAGACTGGCTACTTACAGCACAGAGTTGAAGTGGCTGGAAATCACGATCCTGTTGCTTTACCCTGTAAATGAGGGGACGACTTGGGGCCCGGGGCCGGCCTAGTCTCCGCAGTCTACTCCACGTGACTTCAGTAGGGCTTTGATGGTAAGAGTCCCCAGTGATGGTAAGCACACAGCCAAGACGACAGGATGCTGAGGGGGATCAGGAGTGGCCTTGCCAGCAGAAGGAGGAGCAGAGGGGGTCAAGGTGAGGAAGAGCAGGGAATGTTCGGGAAATTGCAAACAATGGTGTCCCGTTTGTGATGAGGCAAGAAACGGGAGAAGATGAGGCGTCACGAGTGGGCAGGGCCAGGCCGGGAAGGGCATGATGCCACCTCACCTGGGACTGGGAGCCACTCGGGCATAAGCCAGGCACGGTGCTTTTAGATTTATGCTTACATCCATCACTCGGGCAGCTGTGTGGAGGGTGACCTTGAAAAGAACTCTACTGGAAACAGTAATTCAAATCGGGAGGTAGCATGGAAACCCACAAAAGAGATCAGTGAAGCCTCAAGAAAGAGAAATGGGGCAGACAGGCTGAATTTGAGTGGTATTTCTGGGCAGGGGCAGAGCTGCTGTTCGAGGGATCTGGGGACGGAAGGGACAAGCCCCAGTTCTAGAGGGCGCCTGGCAAGATGATGGTCGTTTGCAGCTGGGACTGACGATCCGGGGGGAGGACAAGTGGGCCCCTTTAAATTATCTATTTTTTAAAATTTTTGTAATGTTTCTTTTTGAGAGGGAGAGTGTCCATGGGGGAGGGGCAGAGAGAGAGAGAGAGAGGTGGAGGATCTGAAGCAGGCTCTGAGCTGTCAGCACAGAGCCTGGTGCAGGGCTCAAACTCACAAACTGTGAGATCATGACCTGAGCCGAAGTCAGACGCTTAGCCGACCGAGCCACCCAGGTGCCCCATTAGCTATATTTTTAAAATAAATACAAGTTGGTAGTATTGACACTATTTATAGACGTCCTTCCTCAAGGGTCAAGTGGCTGGAAGACAGGGAATGGGGTGTGGGAGGGCTTGAGTTAAGGGGCTGGTGACACATCCACGGGTTAATGTCTGACAGTCAGAAATGCAACTATGAAGCTTCCAGAGATACTAGATCTAGGAGTCACCAGCTCGCAAGTAGTACTTGAAACCACAAGAGTGAACTTTGCCTACCCAGTGTGGTGGAAGGACGACTCTGGGCTTGGTAGAACTCTGGAAGATTTGAACGTGAAGATGTCTGTGTAATTACCTTTTGAAAAATAGGTAATCACGCACATGAAACGAAATCCAAATAGTTCAAACATGCATACAGAGAAGAATGAGTCTTTCTCCAACTTTATCCCCTGGCTGTCATGTTCCCAGCTCCAAAGGTGTTCGTTTCTTGAGTTCTTAGGTGTCCTTATAGCTACGCTCTACACATGTAATTGTTTGCCAATATATCGGTGGTCGTTGGGATTATTTCATACAGTAATACCGTGGAGGGGTCGCCTCGGTCTTCTGTTTTTACTTAACAATCCCTAGTAACTTGTACACGCCGGAAGAATTTGCCAGAAGAAGAGGGGAGGAGAACTTGGGAATGATGGAGCGAGAGTGGTTATGGGCACAGGAGGAGGTGTGGGTTTGAATGGGAGAAGGGCCACCTTTGAAGACCATGTGGGCGATGAATGTTAGGGTATGGAGCGGGGGTGGGGAGGAGAATGGAATGAGCGTTCAGTATTCAGTAGACATCATCGGTCATTAGCGGAGACTGCTTCTCATAGCTGGCCTGTACATTTTTTTGAAAAGTCGGACTGGGGGAAAAGAGTAGCAGTATCCAAGGAATTGCATGGAACTAGGCTTTCGGGTCGCTTGGCAACACGTGCCCCCAAAACAAAGGCCTGCAGAGCTTGATTAGATAAAGGGAGTGAGTTTTCCCTCATCAGTCGGACAACCAAGGTCAGTTCCGGTGAGGAAAGCCACCATGTGAAGAAAAGCTGAAGGGCGTACCCATAGCCTTAATAAGCTATGCCGGCGTCAACCGACTTAGCTCTACTTGGGCAGGCACAGGGGGTGCCGTCACCGTGATTCAGAGGCTCGGTTTCTAACTAACCAGTCCAGTTAACTCAGTTTCCTTCAGTCTGTCCTGAGTTCATCAAAACAAAGCCCAAGGGGACCAGCTCGTCCTAACCGATTCATGGAAGGGGATGGATAACCCGGAAGGACAACTTACTTCTCCCTTGTTCCTAATTCTCTTTTTAACTGTCTCGCTGTACAAAATGTGTTAATGGTGCCTTAAACCTCTTCGGGGGGACACCATCGCATTTATGCACAAACACTTAATCTATCTAAATGGGGAAGAGATGTTCAGAGAGTGAACATAGGTCGCCTATCTCACAATCACTTATCTTAGAGATCAGGGTAAAAGTCACTCAGTCGTCTGGTGAGCTTAGGTTCTTGGCGTAAGAAACGGGATAGTCATGAAGGACTCGAGGAAAAACCAAGTACCCTTCTGGTGATAGGAATATTCAGGAATTACAGGTACAGCTGCCCTCTCCCTCGAACAGGCTGGGTGAAAGGTAAAGCTCTTATGATCCAGTTTGCCTTTTTAGATCCCTCAGCAACACCCTCGTCCTCCTCTTGGCTCACGTTGCCGTGTCATCCTGCTGCCCGAGAATTGATTGTGGTCATGACTTTTCTTTAGCTGCTTTCCAGGCCTGAGGATAAAATTCCAATCCAGTTCAGCGGATAGGTAGTGAACGCTTAATGTGTTTCGCAAACGGCCAGGACTACAAACATGAATAAGCCGCGGTTCTTCCCTTCCTGGAGCTCAAAACTGAAGAAAAGGCATTGAAATACAAATAACTAATTGCAAACCGCTAATTCTGACGCATCGTTACCACTGCTCAGGGGGCACAGAGGTCAGTGATCAAGGCTGTCGGGAGGGATTGGAGAGACCTTCGAAACTGGAGTTGAAACTAAAGACCAAATAGGACTTTCCCAGGACTTTTCTACTTTTTGCTGGAAAGGTAGTGGAAACATGTCACTGGACGATGGCCAGGGTCTGAGCTCAGGATGTGGTGGTCAAGGGAAGAAGGGAGGAGGAATGGGAAGGTCACTGAATGAATGAGGCCACAAGGGAGATGGAAGAGACAGCAGTTGGGTGGTTTGGACAATTTTAATTGGGGAACAGGGAAGTATGATCATTCAGAAACAAGCAAAAGAACACAGTACACACAGGAAAAGCTACTGATGGACGAAGGTCAATGACTAGAGAAAAAGACCTGTGGCCTGGGCCTCCTGAGTTCTGTTTGTCCAAAGCGATTCAAGGGGCAATTTGCTATACTGATTTTATGTATTAGCTCTCCAAAAAGGATTGGAAACCAAAAAAAAAAAAAAAAAAAAAAAAGCACAGCAATAAGATTCCCACAGTCTAACTAGTAAATCATTGAACATAGAAGGGATAGTTAGTATAGTTGATACAACTGGGATTCAGATTTCATCCCAGTTTCCCCACAGTCCGTGGGATGAGAGGAAACATCATGATATATCAATCTCTTATGATATATGTTGGATGAAACATATGTTTCATGTTGGATGAAAGAAGCATGCACCTTCCTAAGGAAACACCGTCTTCCTTGGCTGTAAATAGGAATGACAGTAAAAACAGAGCTGTCATTTAAGCGCCATATCCTTGCTAAGGACAGGGACTGTTCCTGAGTACATGTGCGATCTTATTTAATCCTTCCAATGACACTATGAAGGAGACGGTGCTTCCCAAATAAAGACTCACTGGCACCAAGAACAAAGGACACATCATAGAGCTGGCATTGAAGGCCAACGAAATGATGACATTTCTCCGGGGAAGAAGGGCACCGTCGCCTAAAATGCTGTGTTTTGCAGAACACCTCTAAGATACTCTTTAAGAAGTGATAGCAGGGACAGATAAGCTCTGGAAACACTTGCCTTGGAAAGTCATGATTAATTCACCTTTGCCTTGAGGGGTCGAGAAGAAACAGGATCAGATTTGTTTAATCCAGTATTGACCCATCCTTGACCTCAGCCGAGCCGGAATGTCCTGCGGCACCCAATTTGGGAAGAAATTCACATCTGTACTGGATTTGAAAACCAGGCAACGAAACAGTACATGTGGCTCTCCCCCATGGTTGGTGAGAAGTCTACAGCTCTTGTCTTTTGGGGGCCGTTGGAGGAAGTAGCTGTAAGAGGTGTCTGTGCAGACGAAGCCTGGATTTATCTCACAACGGTTATTTTTGGTTTGCTCTAGTAGTGAAGCCGTATAAATGCAGACACCAAAATGATTTAGTCTGGAAAATCCAAAGATAGGTATTAAATCCTCTCTCGTGGCCATAGGCAATTCTTTGTACTCTTTTTGTGGAATATCCCAGCGAGTAATCCTGGCTTTCCATGTTTTTTTTGTTTTTTTTTTTTTTTTTTTGAGTAGTGAGATGCAAAGGCCCGTTGTTATTTGAGGCCACTCCTGGTCTGTGAAATAGTCAAATGCGTATTACCAATTCACGGGAAGACGTTTCTTTTGTGACTTGTAACAGAAAAGCTGATGCAGTGTTCATTTCGACCACAGCTTAAGGGGTAAATGTAAAAGATAGGTCGCTGCTATGTGGCTCAGCGGAATGCTCCTTGAGCAAGCTGGCTTTTTTTTCTGACACTGAAATGTTAGAGGGTAAACGGTCACTATACCAACATCGTGTGGCTTGTAAGAGCAGTCTGGATTGAGGACCAGTGGGTTTGGGGGCGTGTGGGGTGGTGGCCTTGGAGGAGGCCTCGGGAGAGGTTAGGGGCCTCCTAGGGGAAAAGATCCATGGAAAGAAGATGAAGGGTGTCCTGGCATACTTGATTGTAATTGTGTATGCCCAGTTAGAAATGGGCTCCTGGCGTGTGCTACTTGGTAAATGGGTGGCTTCTGCAGCTAACTAAACATCCTTCTTCCTTTTTTCAAACTATCTTTCTAATTAAAGTTGACTCTCTTTTTTGCATCTCTCAATTCTGGGTTGCTTACGGTACCCCCCTGACTGCTAACTTGAGGGCATAAATAAACCCCTATGATCCTTTCCCTATCATTTCCTAATAAGTCAAAGTGATTTTTTTCAAAGACTGAAATAACCTGTAATTTGAGCTTTAGCACTGAGCACAATTCCCAGTCACTGGGCATTAGGGTAAGGCTTGTCACCATCCCACCAGAAGGTGAGGGACAGTGTCTCCTGCATCTTTATCTCTGTGGTGCTGGGTGTACAAATACGTGTTGGGTAAACGAAAGGATGAATACCCTTTGGAATATTCCTGTTCCAGGATGGGTTTGGGGGCGTTGATATTTGGCTGTCTTCCTTGTTTTTCTCCTCTCTGACGTTACTGCTCTTTCCCCGGACCTTTTATTATGCCTGTTCAGGTCGTTCTGTCATTTTCCATTAGAGTGAAAACAACTAAGTTGTGGAGGTTGACCCAGACTTGAGCATTTTCTGGGCTTATTTTTAGGCTCTTATTAAAATTCATCATTTAAAAGTATTGAGAAGTAGCTGCATAGCTAATTCTGCAGGCACGTATACACCATTTGTTCCTTTTACGTAACGGCTTAAACCTGATTCCTCCATAGTAGCAGAGGGCATTGGAAAATCATTCTGCACTGGGAAAATACCTTGTGTGCTATCAGAAGAGGATTTTGAATTTAGAACTTAATTTTTTTTTTCCAACGTTTTTTATTTATTTTTGGGACAGAGAGAGACAGAGCATGAACGGGGGAGGGGCAGAGAGAGAGGGAGACACAGAATCGGAAAGAGGCTCCAGGCTCCGAGCCATCAGCCCAGAGCCTGACGCGGGGCTCGAACTCACGGACCGCCAGATCGTGACCTGGCTGAAGTCGGACGCTTAACCGACTGCGCCACCCAGGCGCCCCTAGAACTTAATTTTTTATAGGAGCCTTATTGAGATAAATTCCCATAACCATGCAATTCACCCATTCAAACTGTATAATTCAGTCTTTAGTAGTATATTCACAGAGTTGTGCACCCATCATCACACAGTTTTAGAACAATCAAAAAGAAACCTCTACCCGTTTTTAGTCACTGTCCATTTCTCCCAAGACAGCCTTGCTCCGGCCCTAGACGGCCGCTACTTTATTTTCTGTGTCTATGGATATGCTCATTGTAAACGTTTGATACAAATGGAGTCCTACAATATGTGGTCTTGTGTAAGTGGTTTCTTTCACGTAGCATATTTAGACAGACACGTATGTGGTAGCATGTATTAGTGCTAAATTCTCTTTTATTACCGAATGATATTCCGTGGTACGGATATGCCGCCATTTTCTCATCATTTCAGCAGGTGATGGACGGCTGGGTTGTTTCCACTCAGTGGCCATTATGGATAATGCTGCCAGGAACCTTCGTGTACAAGGACTGGACTGGCTTTACAGAAAGGATTCTGTAGTTTCTGTCATTGTAACAGAGGAGGCCATAGGATCAGATATGGCAAGAGTATAGAGCAGTGCGTGCCAGGGAGTGAAGAATAGGCCATCAAGATGAATTTACTAGGAGAATTTAAGGCTGAGTGTAACTACTCATGAGGGACTCAAGCTGGGACACACAAAGCTTAAAATTATGATTCTCCTAGCGACTGTTACGGCTTTTTGCTGACCACAGACAATGAAAGTTTGATACTTTACTGTATTTGTCTGAAAATTGAAACATACTTCTCCCAACGGTAGTATTCCTGGGGACTAGATTCCTCACTTCTAAAACCTCTCCGATCCTAGTGTGCTTTTTGAATGGTGAAGAGTAGCCACTGTCATTTTTGTTCTGGGTTTTGTTGTCTGCCTTATTTCCAGGTATACAGTTAAGATTTTTGATGACTTTTTCTCTTCTTTTGTTGAAATTTTGATTAATGTATTTATTCTATAGACGATAGTGTGTTAGTCCCCGATCAGGAATTTGTGAAAAATAGGTCATTGAAGGTAAACTAAAGCCAATTAATATTGTCAGATTCTGTTAGAACTCAAGTAAGGTATCCCCTGATGTGTCAAGGGCATATCCCCAAAACAGAGTGCATCTAGATACATTAACCCTGTAGACCTGGTCTGAACATTTTATGATCGGTGGCCATAGTTTGATGGCTTTAAAGGAAATCTCTTCCTAGTGATCTTAGCTCAGTGATTTTATTTTGCCTAGGTGCTCAGCTGTGATACACTTGACTGTAGCACAGAGGATGGAAAATACAAAAAAAAAAAAAAAAAGGCCAAATTCAGGGGTTGGTGCAGTATTGACTGGGGGGCGGGGAGCTAGAAGTGATATATATATAAGGAAGACAAATACTGAAGAATCCATTTCTAAGCACTGTATATGTTTATTTTCTGCCAAGCTTTAGTTGATAGCTTTCATTTCAGATAATTTATTATTATTATTATTATTTTTTTTTTTTGGTAGGAAGCTTTCAGCCCACCGGATTTCTAAGTCTAAAAAGTACAGAATGTAGAGAGAAAGAAGTAATAATAATGAACAGAAGGAACTGGCCATGGTTCTGAGCAGTCTGCACATACGGAATATGGGCCACATACCGGCTCATTAATGCCTAACCCTGATGAAACGGGTCCTTAAGTCATTTGCCTAGAGGGTCAGCAAGTGGCAGGGTCGAGTCGTGAATCAGGGTCTTTCTGATTCGAAAACCGTGCGCTCAAGCCACGTTCTTGTTTTTTAATGTTTATTCACTTTGAGAGCGAGCGCGCGAGCGCGCGCGCGCGCGCGCCCAAGTGAGGGAGGGGCAGGGAGCCTGACAGGGGCTCAGACTCCTGAACCGTGAGATCATGACCTGAGCCCAAACCAAGAGTTGGACGCTTAACCAACTGAGCCACCCCTCAAACCATGTTCTAATTGCCTCCTCAGCCATGGATGGTAAAGGGCACCAAAAACGGCGATGTGTCAAAAACAACCTAATTCTCCTGTGCATGCTTCAACATCTCTTTTGATGGAGCTCTCGCTGGAAGAAATGGTACATTATTGTAAGAGCCAAGTAAGGTCGGCTTGTATAACAGACTTGCATACACCTTCATGCTGAGCGAATTTCAGCGGGAAAGGGGTTGGCATTAAGAGCTCTGAATACATGAAAGGATGACAGTGTTAAGAGAGAAGGATTAGAAATCAGAGCCTCGGGGGGTCCTGCCATTTTTCCTGTTTTTGCTTAAGACAGACCTGAAATAGGCCTACTTTCACTTCCCACCCTGTGAGCGGCTCCTTAATTAACACTGGTAATGCCAAGGTGCGCTAATGTCTTTTTCTGTCTAGTTTAGTATTTTTGACTGGGTGCTTGATAAGATTTTACAGTATAGCTTTAAATTTATTATAATTGAAAAAAGCTCTGTGCCGTTGCCCGTTTTTAAAATTCTTCAGGCTTGCAAAACTTGTCTTTCCCATTTTTTTTTGTTAGAAACTGCCCATTTGCTAGATTTATAGTAGCTGTGATAATTCTATATGATATACTATATTCGCCTGGATCCAGATTGGTGGCTATGACTGAGCTGCTTTTTATAAAGTATGAGGGTAAAGCTGGATTTCTGTGGGCCTCATCTTTTTAGATGCAGACCTTTGTCGCTGTTCCCTCTTGATGTAATAGACGCCGTACGTGCTCATGCGTTGGTATACAGTTCAGTGTCTCTTACTGGTAAGAAATACCATTATGCAATTATGTCATTACACATGGCATGAAGTTCGATCTAAGGAGCAGATGACCCACCGTGAACTCAACACTTGAATTCTGTAAACCCACAGAGGTTGTTGTAATAATGTTCGTCATCCTGACTGGCATGTAGCTAGTTAGGATTGCTAGAGGGGCCAGGTGCTTTCATGGTCTCCGCAGGTAGATCTAAGGCCAGTTTGATTCTTTTGCCCATTAATTGCTTAGGAAATTTTTCCTAAGGTTATTTATTTTTAAGCCATCTGCACACTCAGGGTGTGGCTCGAACTCACGACCTCAAGATCAAGAGTCGCAGTCTCTTACAACTGAGCCAGCCCGGTGCCCCATGCTTAAGAACGGACTTTGCTTTAGTTTGACCTTGTATTCTAGAGTACCGTTCAGTGCTCGTAGAGCAGTGTCTCTGAAGTTCTAAAGTAAAGAACATGAGCCAACATGTTCATTTGCTCATTTTCATATGTAACTGACGTTACCTCAGTCCTTTCACACTGTTCTATTTTTCACGAGTTCTTTTTAAATATGTTTATTTTTGTGTCTGACATAGTTAGAATTGTTGCACTGAAGCGTGATTGACATACAGTGTCATGTTGGTTTCACACGTACAACACAGGGATTTCGAAATTCTATACAGTATGCGGTGCCCCCGATGCTAAGCTTACCATTATTGACGATACTCCCAAACCCTATACTGTACTTTTCATCCACGTGAGGTATTTTAGAACCGAAAGTTGATGCCTCTTAATCCCCTTCACCTCATTCGCCTCTCTACTTCTCCCCTCAGGCAGCCAGTAGGTCTTGGGACTGATGAGTCTCTTCGCTTTGGGATTTGTTCCTATTGTGTTTTAGGTTCCCCATATAAGTGAAATCCTATGCTTACTTGCCTTTCTCGGTCTGACTGACTTCACTAAGCATAATACTCTCTAGGTTCATCCGTGTTGTCACAAATAGCAAGATTTCTTTCCTTTGTTACGGTTAATGTTCCAGTGTTGATACACCACATCTTTATTTTTCTTTCAGTGGACTTGTGGGTGTTTTTTGCTCTTGTAAACAAGGCTGCTGCACACATGGGGGTGCATACATCTTTTTGAGGTAGTCTTTTCTTCAAATGCCCAGAAGTAGAATTCCTGGATCTTATGTATGGTAGTACAATTTTGAATTTTTCGAGGAAACTCTATACCGTCTTCCACAGAGGCTGTACCAATTTACATTCCCACCAGTGGCGCACATGGGGTCCTTTTTCTCCCCCTCTGCGCCAACACTTGTTTCTTGGTTTTTTGATAATAGCCACGCTGACAAGTGTGAGGTCCTATCTCACTGCAGTTCCGATTTGCATTTCCTTGATGATTGGTGATGTTAGACATTATTTTCATGGGCCCATTGGCTATCTGTATGTGTTCTTTAGAATAAGTATATCCAAGTTCTTTGCCCCTGTTTTAATTGGATTCTTTGGGGTTTTTTGGTGTTGAGTTGTAAGAGTTGTTTAAAACATGATGTGTATTAACCCCTTCTCTAATACATCATTTGCAAATATCTTTTCCCATTCACTACGTTTTCTGGTTGGTTGGTTGGTTGGTTGGTTGATGTCCTTTGCTGTGTAGAAGCTTTTTACTTTGATGTAGCTGCAGTTTATTTTTGCTTTTGTTTCCCTTTCCTGAGGAGACATATCCACAACAATGTGGCTAAGGCCAAAGTCCAACAGATTGTTGGCTATGTTTTCCTTTAGATCTCACATTTAGGTCTTTAATCCATCCTAAGTTTATGTTTATGTATGGAGTAAGAAAATGGTCCGATTTCATTCTCTGGCAGGTGGCAGTCCAGTTTTCCCAGCACCGTTTATTGAAGAAATGATCTTTCCCCATTAGGTATTCCTGGATCGTTTGTCGTAGACTATTGACCATACAAATGTGTGTTTGTTTCTGGGCTCTCTGTTCTGTTCCAGTGATCTAGGTGTCCTTTTTCGTGCCGGTACAATACTATTTTGATTGCCGTAGCTTTGTAGTATGACTTGAAATCTGGGATTGTGTTACCACCAGATTTGTTCTTCTTGCTCAAGATTGCTTTGGCTTTTCAGGATCTTTTGTGATTCCATAGAAATTTGGGGATTATGGGTTCTACTTCTGTGAAAAATATTATTGGTATTCTGATAGAGATTGCCTTGAATCTTGTAGATTGCTTTGAGTAGTATGGACGCTTTAACAATATTAATTTTTCCAGTCCATGAACATGGACTATCTTTGCATCTGTCTGTGACCTCTTTCATCATAGTCTTAGAGGTTTCAGAGTACAAGCGTTTCACATCCTCGGTTAAATTTTGTTCCTAGGTATTTTATTCTTTTTGAGGCTGTTGCAAATGGGATTTTCTTACTTTCTGCTAGTCCGTTATCAGTCTATAGAAATGCAACGTATTGCCGCATGTTCATTTCGTGCCCTGCAACTTTAGTGAATTCATTCATTACTTCTTCCCTTCCAGTTTGGATGCCCTTTATTTCTTGTCAGATTGCTGTGGCCAGGACTTTCAGTAGTATGTTGAATAAAAGTGGTGAGAGGAGACATCCTTGTCTTGTTCCAGACATTAGAGGAAAAGCTCTAAAGTTTTCCCACAGTGACTGTGATGTTAGCTGTGGGTTTGTCATATATGGCCTTTCTTATGCTGAAGTGTGTTCTCTCTAAGCCCACCTTGTTGAGAGGTTTTATCACGAACGGATGTTAAGGTTTGTCAAATGTTTTTTGCTTCATGTATTGGAATAATCATATGGCTTTTATCCTTCATTTTCATAATGTGGTGTATCGTTTGCTCAATTTTGTGGAAGATTTTTTCATCTATGTTTATCAGGGATATTGGGCCTGTAATTTCCTTTTTCTTTGGAAGTTTGTGTTTTGTTTTTTTTTTTTAAACAACAGGTATTAGTTCTAATAAAGGGGCACCTGAGTGGCTCAGTCGGTTAAGCCTCTGACTTCGGCTCAGGTCATGATCTCAGGGTCCATGGGTTCAAGTCCCACGTTGGGCTCTGTGCTGACAGCTCAAAGCCTGGAGCCTGCTTCAGATTTTGTGTCTGCCCCTCGCCTGCTCGCACTCTCTCTCTCAAAAAAAAAAAAAAGAAACATTAAAAAAAATTTTTTTAATGAAAAAAGTGTTTAATATAAAATACCCGTGAGGCCGTCTGGTCCCAGACTTTTTTGTTTGTTGGGAGTTTTTTTGATTACTGATTCATTTTCAGTACTACTGATCGATGTAGTCAAACCGTTTCTTCCTAATTCAGTTTTGAGAGACTGTAGTTTTCCAGGAACTTATCCATTCATTTTAGGTTGTCCAATTTATTGGTATGTAATTCTTTTTATTTCTGTCCTGTTGGCTGTTCTTTATCCCCTTTCATGTCTGGTTTTATTTGTGTACTCTTTGTTCTTGATGAGTCTGGCTAAAGGTTTATTAGCAATTTTGTTGCTCGTTTCCAAGAACCAGCCCCTGGTTTCATTGATCTGTTCTGGTTTTTTCGTCTGTTTCATTCATGCCACTCTGATCTTTATTATTTCCTTCCTTCTACTAACTTTGGACTTTGTTGGGTATTTTTTCTAGTTCCTTTAGTTGTAGGTTAGTTTATTTGGGACTTTGCTTGTTTCTAGAAGTAGGCCTGTATCCCTGTAAATTTTCCTCTTAGAATTTCTCTTGCTGTGCCTCAAAGATTTTGAACCATTCTGTTCCCGTTTTCATTTCTATGTATTTTTTTTTTTCATCTTTGAATTTTTGGTTGACCCATTGGTGGTTTACTTTCCACGTGTTTGTGTCTTTCCAGTATTTTTTTCTTGCAATTGATTTCTAGTTACGTACCCTTGTGGTCACAAAAGAGGCTTGATATGATTTCAGTCTTGTTGAGACTTGTTTTGTGGCCTAACACGTGATCTGTCTTGGAGAATGTTCCACGTGCACTGGAAGAGAAAATTTTTAATGTCAATTTGTATCTGGACACCCATGCTTGTCCACTGGATGACCTAAAATAACCAGATGCATCTACATAATTGTCGGCTGGAGGGATTTTTTTAAAGCTGTACGCAGAATAAGAACTTAAATAATGGGAGCCTTCTTTTCAGGAGGACTGGCTGCGGGAAGAAATTCTGGTGACAAAAGCCATGTGCGGTGAATTTGAATTAGTGTTCTTTAGGGAGCTACCAGAGAAATATAACTTACCAGATAATCAAGAGCGTAAATAGATTCTCCCTGGAGTCGTCATCCGATTGCTGACATACATTCGTTTCTATTGAAACGACATCATAAGTACATTCTAATGAGAGAATTGAGAGGGGTGAGATGTACAACTTCAAGAACGCGATATACATTGTTAGCAGTATATAAATTGACAGCGAGTATTTGTGGTTGAGCTTTAAAACAACTCCCCTTGGAACTGAGGTAAGTATTCTATTGGTCTTGTATGGGAACGCTCTCCCCTACAATGTGTCCAAAAAACCTAGCGTTATGATGAACTTTAAAAGGCACTGGCACAGGTATTCTTCAAGATCAGAAAATAAGTATTTCCCTATTTTGCTATTTCCTGTCGCAAAAATAGGCCCTAACGACGCTGCAACCCGGACTACACGTGTTAGGAAAAGGTATCTTTTAATTCAACACACCACACCTCACTTTTTCAAATACTTGGTATTTTACGTGGTTTCTGGCCAAGGTCCCTCTTTTGAGCTATTTTTGAACCTGTGGCCTGACAGCTTATCCTGCTTCAGAGTCTTAGGAGGAAAAACTAGTCCCTGGAAATCAAGTTTGTTATTGAGCTTAATGGAAGATTTATGCGTGTCACCTGTGTGTTTAGGAGAAAGGCACTTGTTGGGCTCATTTAATCCTGTCCTGGTAAATTTGTGTGGGAATGAATACTGAAGGAACACTGATCCTACATCTATAAAATCAACATGTCCTGGGAGGCTGCTGATGCACATGACATTAGCCCTTGTTTTCAGCCACCTTCCCCTGCTTCTGGCATTGATCCAGTGGTGGCTGACGGATGGAAATGAAAAGAAGAAAACCCGCACGTGCTGAGCAGCGTGTACAGATGACTAAGTGCACCTTCAGTTCCTGCTATAGTAACAGGAATTAAAACTCCCCTTAGAAGGTAGGGGCCCCGAGCCAGGCATTTAAAACCAGGGCTCCACAAACACACGTAGAGACGTGTACGTGGAGTGAACAAAGAACAGTTTGGACTGCCTCACTTACCTGCAGCCAGGGATGCAGCGTTATGCTCCAAGGGGAGGAGGCGGGGCTTGCAGTCGCCAAGGAGAGCATCGCTACGCAGCCTTGAAACCAGGACCTGAACCCTGTTTGCCTGGTGACGAAATGAGCACTGAGTGCATTTGTATCAATCTGTCAACTACCAAGGGAAGGTCTAGCTCTAGACGGGGGGGGGGGCCCTGAGTGGGCCCAGTCATAAAATTACCTGACAGAGCCGAGTTCAGAAGGAGAAGAAATAGATAAGGAAATACCACTGGGTAAAACAACGACTCTGGCACCTGCTGGCTCCCTCAGTAGAGCAGGTGACTCTTGATCTCAGGGGTAGGACCTTGAGCCCCACTGCTGGCTGTAGAGAGGTGTAAAAATGAAAGAACCAGATGGATTCGCAAAAGGCCTCTTTGCAAATGCCAACCGTGGTCACTGAAGTCACTAAACTCAAGAGGACCAACTCCAGGGGCACGTGGGTGGCTCAGTTGGTTAAGCTGTGAAGCCTGACTCTCAATTTAGGCTCAGGTCGTGAGCTCGTGGTTCATGAGACCGAGCCCCCTGTCTAGCTCCCCATTGACAGTGCAGGGCCTGCTTGGGATTCTGTCCTTCTCTCTCTCAAAATAAATCAGTCAACTTAAAAAAATAAGACAAATTCTAGACTTTACCCCATCAGAGAAGGTAAGGACATTAAAAGAAATGAGCAAATGAGAGAGACAGAATTCACCACCAGGCTCCAAAATATATCTAGTAGGCGCTTTCGAAGAACATGGAGGAAATGGCAGAGAAGCAGTATTTGAAGTCACAATAGCTGAGAATCTTCCAGAGCTGAAGAAGGATAGGAGTCTTTAAGGAAATGGTCCCCTGAGAGGAATTTCCAACATCTGAGAAGGCAAGAAGGGGCCTCTGTAGAGTCATTGATATTCTTTACAGCCCAGCTTTGGGAAGCCCTGGCAGATTCAAATAAACCGTTTCTGGTTTTCACTGGCAAACATAAAAACAGAAACGTAATCATGTTGTATACACCAAGCCATGTTTTCTGAACAAAGACACTTACAATGAACTCATTAAAAAAAAAAAAAAGAGCTCTTTGGACAGCTAGATCCAGAAGATCAAGGTACCAGGGAAGACCTCTCTAGAAAATGTAGTCACTTACCTGTATCTCTGAGAAGAGCACTTCAGAAGATGGTCATCGTTTGCGGTCCTGTCCTCAAGTCCACATCTAAAAATAGTGTTTTCAGAAAGAAGAATCTTGAATGGGATTCTACGTTAAAAGGTGGCATGAGTTGGGACTTTTCGGCGAAGTTGGGTTGCTTGTAGTAACTGCAAGGAGGAAGAAAGGTGATTCCTATCAGATGAAACCTCGTAAACACTGGATGCTGCTTCAAGTTCGCAGAAGCATTTTTCAATAGTCAGGCATTGGATTTAATTAACGTCAGTAACTACACGTATCGGTTCCCACCTTCAGGACTGACGTGCAGAGTCTGGCTTAGGGTAAACTTGTTTTGAGAGGTTGTCTTATTACGGCTTGGTCAAAGCAGCTTGCCGTGAAACAGTGCAAACACAGCTTTCCTTGAAGCGTGATGGCAGATAGATAGGATTTCAGTCTAAAAGATCACGTATTGATTTCCCACGTGACTGTCCACCACTTCTAGAAACCCTGTAAAGTTAGGTCCAGGATAGAGCTTTACAAAGAAAAAGAATAGATGGGGTTTTAGGTCTTCTCCACTGTGGAGATCCAGCATCTTGGAGGACACGCCATCCCCTGTGGATCTTTCAGTTCAGATAGGGAACCACAGGAAATATTTCCTTGACTAGAAACCTGGTCACATGATGATCTTACTTTCTCAGACTGGGCAGGGGGAAAACTTAGCTTGTATCTCATGGATTTTCTCAGAGACCTAGACCTCCCACATTTGTGGAGAGGAAGTTCTCTCAACTGAGGCCAGACACCCATTGTTCACAGATGATACTTCATCTTATTGTGGTTTTTACCGGAACTACAAGAGAGAGATCGAGAGTCGTAATCAGGCACACGGTAGCCAACAGAAGTGTCCTCATTTGGAACTGTACTCTTGGCAATTCTAAAGCAAGAAGGAAATCTACAGTCTTAAATGGATTTATTAAAAAAACAAGTGTGGTTTCAGCATTCCACCTGAAGAGCTGGAGTAAAACCCAGCGGACGGCAGAGTATCGTTAATGGATGCAAAGTCAGACCGGAGTCAAGTCTTGGATGTGATAACGCGATAACAGCAAGTGACTTCTTCCGTGTTGACTCTGTATCCATCCGATGTAATTGAAACCCCAAATTTCAACAAGAGCCAAGACACCATTAAGGCAGGGCACAGCAGGTGGGCTTCCCAGACACCCATTTAGTTCAAGTTGTAGTGTGCGATCTGCATGGCAACATAAAAATAAACCAGCAGAACAGGCCCAGAAGCACACTTGTGTATTTATGAGGGCTTGATGTATTGCAGAGCTACCGTTAGAAAGGAGTGACAAAAAGATGGACTTGTTAGTGAAAGGGGCTGGCTTCACTCCTCTGTGGGATGGGGAGTAAAATCAGATCGTGTCTTTACAGCAGCCACAAAAGAGTCTGGGTGAAGTTCTAAGTGTAAAAACAAAACAAAAAAAACCCCAAATTTTTAACTCGACACTGTAGGTGTAAGGAAGATTTTCTCAAAAGAAGCAGAACACGCAGAGGATATGTTGAAATTCGAAATTTGCATACTACATGGGGCGCCTAGGCGGCTCAGTTGGTCAAGCGTCCGACTTCGGCTCAGGTCATGATCTCACAGCTCGTGAGTTCGAGCCCCGCGGCGGGCTCTGTGCTGGCAGCTCAGAGCCCGGAGCCTGC
This sequence comes from Neofelis nebulosa, assembly GCF_028018385.1. NCBI lineage: Eukaryota > Metazoa > Chordata > Mammalia > Carnivora > Felidae > Neofelis > Neofelis nebulosa. Next base: position 26,965,492 of record NC_080800.1, on the reverse strand, counting down.
TTGGGATTCTGTGTCTCCCTGTCTCTCTGCCCCTCCCCTGCTCACGCTCTGTCTCTCTCTGTCTCAAAAATAAACTTTAAGAAAACAATCTGAAATTTGTGTACTGCGGGATGCCATGTACAAAGTTAAACAGGTATCCAAGGAGACAGAAGGAAGTTAATTGCATCTCTGTTTATAATAGTAAAGGTTGGAAAGTACTTAAATATCCATTGACAGGATAATGTTGTTGACGTATTCAAGCAGGAGAATAAGACCTTACAGCACTTAAAATCACCAACTATTATGTATCAACATGGAGAAATCTCCAAAACGGTGTGGAAGGCAAAAAGCGACTCTTAGAATGGTATGTACGTTCTTGAACATAATGTTCTTAAAGTCTAAGAACATTGCCAAATAATGCTGTGAGATTGAATCCCAGGAAATGGCCATTTTTGTAGGTTAAAAAAAAAAAAACCCAAAAACCAGCCCGAGACCAGCATCTTTGCCAAGTTCAACCTAGTATTTGTGGATACATTCATGGTAATGACAGACCTGGAATTCAGGACGGCATTATCTCCTTGGAAACGGTGGGGCCAAGGGACTGAGATTCGATACTGAGGAGAGGACATAGGAAAGCTGCGACTTGATGTCTTCCAAAAATTTTTGAAGCGAATACGGCATAGGTCACATTTATTACAAGAGTGTGGTGGGTCACAGTCACGCTCCTACTATGCTGTTTGATTTTGTTTGAAGCCAACCCAAGTGTTGATAGAGGTAAAAATTTGTGATCTCATGACATCAGAAAGAAATGGTTGCAAAATGACTAAACCCATTGCTGCTCATTCATCTGAATGTGGCACTTACAAGGCCTTTCGTGTAAAATAAAAAGGTTGAAAAGCCTCTCCCCACACCGGGCGGAAGCCTCCAATTTTATTTTGTTTGATCGTCCTCATGAAAACCATTCATTGAGTACCTCTCTTTCGCTTGCCGTTGTGTTTGGTGGTGGTCAGATGTAGCTGTCTGCCCTCTAGGAAACCCGAAGGCGATGTTCAACTTGATCTTGTTGTGTTTTTTTGTTTTTGTTTTTTTTTTTTACTTTTTTTTGACGCCCACAGGAACCTGCAAGCCGAGTATGACCGTCTGAAGCAGCAGCACGAGCATAAAGGCCTGTCCCCACTGCCGTCCCCTCCCGAGATGATGCCCACTTCTCCCCAGAGCCCCCGGGACGCCGAGCTCATTGCCGAGGCCAAGCTCCTGCGTCAGCACAAGGGCCGCCTGGAGGCCAGGATGCAGATCCTAGAAGACCACAACAAGCAGCTGGAGTCGCAGTTACAGCGGCTCCGGCAGCTGCTGGAGCAAGTGAGGCGCGCGTCTCTCTCCCGCGCGGCGCGGCCGCCGCGTCCTTTGTCCCCCGGCCCCGGCGCTAGGCAGTAGGGCTCGGGGTCCTTTTCAGATTCTCACCGAGTATCCGTTTGTCGAGTACTCCGTAGGTGCCCAGCCAAGCGCTGGCTGTCGAGGGCTGTAAGAAGACGAGGGAAACCACTGTATCTTTGTGGAGCTGGGAAATAAATACCGGAAGGTTTCCACCCGTCTCCTAAAAGCGAATGAAGATCGTGCCCTCTTGAAACGGAGTTCTTTTTCTTTTTCGGTTTGAGCAGGGGAGGGACAGAGAGAAAGGGGGACACGGAAGCCGAGGCGGGCTCCAGGCTCCCAGCCGTGAGCACAGGGTCCGGTACGCGGCTCGAACTCACGAACCCGCGAGCCCAAGTCGGACGCTGGACCGACTGAGCCCCCCCGGGCGCCCCGGTTTCTAGTTCTTAAAACCTCCCTTTGGAAGCCTCTATTGAAAACCTAGCAAGAGCATACACTGCGGTAGGCTCTACCCGCACGGAGTCCCAGCTTTGTGGCAGTTTTGAAGTTTGACACGTGTTCCCTCCATCTTGTTACTCAATGCAGAAAAGTATTCATTCTCCATTACGTTTTTGTGGTCTCACATGGTTTCCCCATCGTCACATGACCTTCTATGTCGTTCAGTCATCGGGTCTCGTGATCTTATAGATCTCGTTCCAATGGAGCCGTCATTCCTTTTCAAATGTATAAGGGGGGACAGTTCAGATACAGAGACGTCATCTGCGGAGCTTTATCAACAGCAAAACTTGGCAAGTTTCTATGTAAAAGAGCTTATAATTTCTGAGTCCTGAGTACGCTCATCTTAAACGTGTACAATTATTGGAGTGCTTATTATGAAAACTAATTCTGTTTTTTTTTCCTGGATACCTTAGCCCCAGGCCGAGGCCAAGGTGAATGGTACAACGGTGTCTTCTCCTTCTACCTCTCTTCAGAGGTCAGACAGCAGTCAGCCTATGCTGCTCCGGGTGGTTGGCAGTCAGACTTCAGAATCCATGGGTAAGTGTCTTAGCTACTCCTGCGGTTTGTTTTCCCTTCGGGGCTGGAAATGGTGAATTGTTTGCTCGGAGGTTCACGTCATGAACTGCATCACCTACTGTCTGCTCCGTACAAGGCACGGTCATAAATGTCTTCGGCCTACAAAAATGAGTCACACGGTCCAGGGCCCCTCAAAGGGCCCGCCGTTCCGTTACTCAGAACAAGGCAACGTGGGACAGCCCGGCCGGCTCAGCCAGTTGAGCATCTGACTCTTGATTTTGGCTCAGGTCACAATCCCAAGGTCGTGGGGTCGAGCCCCGTGTCAGCTTCTGTGATGAGCCTGTCGGAGATTGCCTCCCTCCTCCTTTCTCCCCCCCTTTCTAGAGTAACGAAAGAAAATTGTGAAAAGGAATAAGGCCGTCTAGTCTTTAAGCTCCATTCATTGTGGAGGCCAGAAAAGGCTTTACCCTGAATTGCTTTCTGTGAACAGTTTTGAAGGGTGAAGGAGGAAGCGAGCACTCTTTGAAGAAGGAATGACGTTAAGTGAAAATGAAGACCTTGGGCCAAGGGCTCAGAACTCCTGTAGAGAAATCTGGTCCAAGCAGGAGGGCAGGAAATAATGCCACAGAGGAAGGCTGGGATCACAGTACAGTGACCTGAGTGTTGGGCAAAGGTGTTTGACTCCTACTGGTCAGTGTTGGAGAGCCACTGAAAATCCTGTTTACCAGGTACGCAATGTCTCAAAAGATCTATTCTGGCAGCTGTCTCCGGCCCAGAGGAAAACTTTTATAGGTGGAAAGAGAGATCAAGAGGCAAACACAAAAGGCCAAGCTATGGGAGTTCAGAGTCTAGGCTTGGGAGACATCAGGGATGGGTGGGAAGACAGGACTGCGAGACTAGGATCTGAAAATACGGTGCCTGGGGCTCCAGGCCTGACTGGGAACCGAGCCGAGGCCACTTGGTTGGAAGAAGATAGTCATCCCTTTGGGGACATACTGTGAGAAACTGGCAGGTCCAAGTCATGTGCAGAAAGGAGTTGCAGCGCAGGTCCGTAACTGGCGTGAAAGGACGGGCTCGGGGATCTGATGGCGCCTTCCACAGAGTCGACAGCTGCAAGGCGTGAGCTGAGAAGCTGGTCACGAAGGTGCTGGGATCCGGCGTCTGGAGGCAGACCTCCATTTGGGTGACCGGGTAGCAAAGGAGTGGCAAGCAGGTAGGGGGAAGATGCGGGCACAAGGTCAAACGCAGAAAACAAATTACAGCGCGTTGCACCACGTAAATGCACGAGCCACTTCTGAGAAAGCATTTGCAGCCGAGACGAGGGAAGTTGGAGGATTTCTGTCTCTTCAGGGAAGTAAAGGACTGGGTCAGCTCGAAGACGAGGGAGGCTTAAGCAAAGCGAAGACGCTCGTGAAACGTGACTAAGTAACAACAAGGACTGGAGTAGAAGATGAATTTGTTGAGGACAGGGTCTAGTGTTTTTCAGGCTAGGACGGGGTTCGAAGAAAACTGGAGGGCATGAGACATAAATGATGGTAGACGGTCACCAGCCATCTGCCGGTTGGATTTTCCTGCCCTGCTAGACTTCGACATGCCGGGGGCGGGTCGTGAAGGCCCCAAATACTTGCTCTGTCCCCTTCCTTTCTCCTTCTCTCTCAAGGCACAGCATGAGGCAGACCCCGTGTTTTCTGTTTCCTTGTCCCTGGGCCGAGACTGGTTATACTTGACCCTCTCAATCTTACCTCCGGGAAGGGAAGAGACGCGTGTTCTCCTTGATCCCTCACCCGTAGACCTCTGGTATCCTGGTGTGTTGACGAATTCATTTTAGACTTCATTTATACTGAAGATGTTCCATAGATGAGCACATAGAGAGGCCAAGTGCCCAACCAAAATTGGTGGGACGGACAGGAAGAGTGAAGGATGTGAGTTCTGTGGTGCTCAGGGACCGTGGTCTGGGAAATTGGAAAGTTGGACATGATGAAGGTAAAATGCTTTCAAGCCCTGCCCATGTGAGCTGCTGCTACATGGAGACCATTGAGGGCTGCTTTTCATGGGTTTGAGGAGACCCGGATTGTTGGGCTCTTCAGACAGTAGTGAGGTTCTTAGGAATAGAGGAAGGAAGATGAGGGCACTGAAGAGGGCAGTGGACACAAATCTGATGAATTTTAAGACCTTCAAGCAGTGGGCAGAGTCCTGAGTTCCTCCAGAGAAGTCAAATCGTAGGAAAGCCAGGTTCCAGTGCTTCTGTGAAGGAAGAGAATGTGTGGGAAGCACTCTTCCTGGCTTTATCGCACCCCCGGGGATGCAGGGCGGTGTCGGCATCGGATTCCCTGTCTCCCCGTGAGATCTGAATACAACTAAGGGGCTGTTGCGACCGAAAGTGATAGCTCAGCCCATGAACAAATAGATGCCTTTGAAAAGTCTGTAAACTCCAAAAACAACAGAGGTCGTGGGCCTTCCGTGTTATTTCCCGCTGCAGGATCTCCCCTTCCTTGGAAGTCATAAGCAAAGCATGTGAAACTGAGTTGCATATTTTCAACAAGTGAGATTCAGACCCCTGCGTGCTCAGGAGCATTAATCATCGAGGCCTGTCATCACTGGCACAGAGGCAGTGTGTCCAAAAAGCACCCAAATGACAGGACCCGTCAGGTTGTGGTCCTGACGATTTGGAGAGCCGAGACGGTTGGGGCAGAAGAGCCGTACGTGGTGCATTTAGGCTAACTGGCTAGTGTCAGGCGGACTGGCTGTTTTTGGTGTTTGTCCAGCTCTGTAACCATCTTCTCGAAGGCTGCATGCGAGTATGTGAGTGAGTGCAGCGCGATTCTTTCTGCTTTGAGTGTCCGAGCAGCGATAAGGCTGGGAGTTGCAGAACCACGCTGCATTCTTTACAGAGAGTCTCCCGGTGACTTTTTAACGTGTCGTCCCAGGCAACCTAATGAGTTAGAGTGCTTCCGGCAGCCACCAGGTACTCAGCACTGTGAAGTCTCTGCATACCATATGTGGCTTCCTGTACGTTCTGGGACGGGGACAACACCACGAAGCTTACATTGTGTTGGAAGAGACAAATTAGCAAAGTCTACCTTCTTTTGGCTTTCGTGAACTACACATACAGGGGTCTGTGACTTAGCGACAAGTCCTAAGTGCTGACTACCCCTTACCTTCTTCCCACCTTTTCAACTAATTTGGGTAAAGAGGTTCCCTAGCTTCTTATTCCGAGTCATTTCAAACTATGGCAGAATTGGAGTTAATTGAACATGTTGCCACATTTGCTTTCTGCGTGTGTATACACCTCTGTGTGCATACTGTGTACGTTTACAGTGTAAGTGCCTATTATATGTGTGCAGAGTTTGTTGGTTTGTATATTTAACTGGCGCATTTAATAATTACATTCCACACATAATGACACTTCACCACCTATCTTCTAAGACTAAAGGTCCTCTCTCACAGAATTATCACACAGGAGGGGGTGCCTGGGTGGCTCAGCCAGTTAAGCATCCGACTTCCACCAAGGTCATGATCTCCCGGTTTGTGAGTTTGAGCCCCACATCGGGCTGTGCTCCGATAGCTCAGAGCCTGCTTCCAATCCTCTGTCTCTTTCTCCCTCTGGCCCTCCCCTGCTCACCCCCGCACTCGCTCCCTCTCACAAAGAGACGTTAAAAATTGTTTTAACTAAAGAATTGTCACACAGGAAATTAACACTGATACAATAGTATACATAATTGAAATTGCCCCAGTTCTGCCGGTAATATTCTTTATAGCTTTCTATTTTTTTTTTCATTCAGCATCCAGTGAAGGGTCACATTTGCACTTAGTTCTCATTTCGTTCTAGTCACCTATGATCTAGAACACTTCCCAGTGTTCCTTTCTTCCTTTACCTACCTTCTTTTGATTTTTTTCACTTTCTGTAAGTTAAGTGTTACACCACGAAATGCACACATGTATATGTCTGGATGAGTTTGGACATATGCGTCGGCCCCTATCCCAACCACAAACAAGGTCCTAAATATGTTGCCCGCCTCCATAAATCAACCCTCTCCTACCTTGTCTAGCCTAGCCCCGTCTACGCAAGAAGCATTCGTTTTAGAAAGCAAGCACAACACATCCTTGTGTAGACAGAGAAACAATCCACACACTTAACAGGTTTACTTGGAGGTTCTGGTTAAAGATGGCGGTAGCAGAGTCCTGAAATTACCTCTTCCCACAGACATACCAAATCTATAACTGCATACGGAACAATTCCCTCTGAAAGAAACCCAGCACATGTCAGTGACTCCTACACATTGCAGACAAACGGCGGGGGGGGGGGGGGGGGGGAACACCCCACGTTGAAACAGGTAGGAGAGGCTGAGACACAACGCAATGCCGTCATAAACTCCAGCCCCCGTGTGGCAACACGCAACTGGAAAGGAGCTCACAGCTTTCCCGGGGAGAGCTCTGAAGCTTGCATCTGATGCCCCAGCTTTCCAGACTCCTGCCTGAGAGATGGGCCCCCAGAACATGTGGCTTTCAATTCAACAGGGCATGAGTCCAAGATAGCCAAGGGCTCACGCGGACTCACCATGGCTAACCCCTCGGGGCTCCGCGCAGGGGCGACAGAGTAAAATACACCCACTCAGTCTTCGGAGAGGCCGCCTAATTTATCACAACAGCTTCAGCCTGAGGAGTAGGCTTCTAATTTAACACACACACAGGGGCCACCTGAAATACTCCCCAGCGAACGTGGAGGCTGGCGGTTACCATCTTGCTGCCCTCCCGCCTCCTCCCTCCAGGTCACGTGCGATCTCTTGGTTTTCAAGGCTGCCACCCGGGAGACACAGAGCTTGATCATCCGGATTCAGTGGCCAGTAGGGCTTGTGTTCACAGGTTCGGTGGGATGGTGGCCAACAAAAAAATGTAAACGGCTCTCCCTCGGGGCTCAGAGCACAGGGAACCAATACTCCCTCCCACCTCCCAGCCTTGCCCTGAACAAAGGAGATCCGCAGGCTTGAAAAGCTGCTGGCTCCGATCCTCCCCTTTGGCACACTGACAGGTCTTGGCTTGCCCTCAATCACTGGGTGCCACTAAGAACCAAGAAAGCTGCTTGGACAAACACAAATGTTTGAGAGACAACCAAGAGCTAGGGCAGAGTTGAAAGAGAAGATTCGTCTACAAGAATTTTAAACCAGTCCAAGACTGGGAGAGGTGGCTGTTTTATCCAGTGCATAGAAACCAACACAGACTGTCAAGGAAAATGAAAGGGGATATGTTGCCAATCAAAGAACAAAACAAAACCTCAAAAAAGATGTTAATGAAATGGACATGAGTGACTTTACTGATAGAGTTCAAAACGATGGTCCTAGTGATGCTCATCACGGTCTCGGGAGCAATGCACCTAAGGTGAAAACTTCACCAAAGACAAAGAAAATAGAAGACAGTACCCAGTTGAAACCACGAAGCTGAAGAATACAATAATTGAGCTGAAAAATACTTGAGAGGGGTTCAGTAACAGATGACGTATACTCAAAGAATGGATGAGCAGTCCCAGACAGGACAGTAGAATCCATCCATCAGAAGAGCAAAGACTGAAAATGGCCTAAGAGACTTCTAGAATACAATCAAGCTGACAAATATTCACATTAGAGGGGTCTCAGAGGAGCAGAGAGAGAAAGAAAGGGTCAAAAAACTTTCCTAACTTGAGCAAGGAAACAGACCTCCAGATCCGGGAGCCCAGAGAGTTCCAAGTAAGAGGAATTAAGAGACACACACCCAGACACGTTATAATTAAATTGTCAGAAGATACAGACAAGGAGAGAATCTTAAGCAGCCAAGAAAATGTGTGAAGTACAAGGGAACCCATATAAGACTATCAGATTTGTCAGCACAAACTCTGCAGGTCAGAATGGAGTTTAATGATATATTCCAAGTGTTGAAAGAAAAAAACTGCTATCCACAATACTCTATTCGGCAAAACTGTCCTGCAGACGTAAAGCAAAGATAGAAGAGTTTTCCACACAAGCTGATGGAATTCACACCACTCGGCCAGTCTTACAAGAGAGGCCAAAGGGGCTTCTTTAAGCTCAAAGGGCACTAATTAGTGACAGGAACATATATGAAAATATAAACCTTACTGGTAAAGGTAAATACATCATTACATTCAGAATAATGCTGTAATGGTGGTAGGTTAATCGCTTAGAAATTTCATATGAACGTTAAAAGGCAAAAGCAGTAAAAATAATGATTCATTAATGGATGCACTAGATAAAAAGATATAAATTGTGTCATCAAAAGTGTAAAATGTTGAGAGAGGAGTAAAAATGGAGATTTTTTTGTTATTTTTTTAATTTATTTTTGAGACAGAGACAGAGCATCAACAGGGGAGGGGAGGAGAGAGAGAGAGAGAGAGAGGGAGACACAGAATCCGAAGCCGGCCCCAGGCTCTAAGCTGTCAGCACAGAGCCTGACACGGGGCTCGAACTCACGAACCACTAGATCATGACCTGAGCCGAAGTCGGATGCCCATCCGACTGAGCCACCCAGGCACCCCAGAAATGGAGAGTTCTAGAATGCATTCAAACTAAGTTGTTACCACCTTTAAACAGACTATTACACATAGATTGTATATAAGCCTCATGGTAACCACAACACAAAAACTTTTGGTAGACACATAAAAGATAAACAAATCAAGGCACATGACGACAAGATCAAATCACAGAGGAAGAGAGCAAGAGAACAAAGGAAATACAAAATAGCCAGAAAACAATTATGAAAGTAAGTGCATACCTATGAAAAATTTTTTACGTTTCTTTCTCTTGCGAGAGAGAATCCCAAGCAGCCTGTGCACTGCCAGCGCAGAGCCCGATGTGGAGCTCGAACCCATGAAGCCATGCGATCGTGACCTAAGCTAAAGCCAAGAGTTGGAGGCTTGACTGAGCCACCCAGGTGCCCCTGAGATATTGCTTTAAATGAAAACAGACTGAAACCTACAATCTAAAAAGCCCCACCCAGGACTCCAGTGTGCTAACTCACAAAAGACTGAAAAGGACCAGCACCTTGTGATTTCACTCAGATGTGGAGTCTGAAAGACACAATAAATGAACAAACAAGAAGAGTCAGAGTCAGACCGATAAATACAGAGAACAACCTGATGGCTGCCGGAGGGGACAGCGGTAAAGGATGGGGCAAGATGGGTGAAGGTGAGTGGGAAATAACAGTCTTCCGGTTGTGGGATGATTAAGTCAAGGAATAAAAGGCACAGCACAGGGAATGTAGTCAATGATAGCATTGTATGGTGACAGATGGGAGCTACACTTGTGAGCACAGCGTAAGGTATAGAGAAGTTCAGTGACTAATGTGACATTGCATATCAACTCTACCCGAAATTTTTAGGAACTCCCATCTACGTGCTGCCTATAAGAGACTCACTTCACATACAAGGACACATGCAGACTGAAAGTAAAGGGATGGAGAAGGATATTCCATGGAAATGAAACCAAAACAAGCTGGGATGGCTTTACTTCCATCAGACACAATAGGCTTAAAAACAGAGACTGTCATAAGAGACACACAAAAAAAGGCACTAGGTATTAAGGGGACAGTCCAATAAGGATATGACATTTGTATGTATTTATGAACCCAACATAGAAGCACTAGACTATATACAGCAAACGTTAACAGACCTAAAGGGAGAAATTGACAGTAATACAGTAAGAGTAGGGGATGTTAATATTCCCCTCTTTATTAATGGATAAATCATACAGACAGAAAATCAGTACGCAAACACTGGACTTAACGGATAACTTAGATACCCAGAAACAGAATATACATTCTGAAGCATAATTGGAACCATCTCCAGGATAGATCCTATGTTAGAGGCCACCAAACAAGTGTTAGTAAGTTTAAGAAGATTGAAATCAGGCATCTTTTCTGACCACAATGGTCTGAAACTAGAAATCAGTTACAAGAAGAAAACTAGACAATTCCCAAAGAGGTGATTAAACAACATGCTCCTCAACAACCAGTGGGTCAAAGAGAAATCAAAAGAGAAATTTAAAAAATACCTTGAGACAAATGAAAGGGGAAACAACATACCAAAATGTATGGGACACAGCAAAAGTAGTTCAAAGAGGGAGTTCACAGTGATAAATACTTACACCATGACACCAGAGAAGTCTCAAACAACCTAACTTTACAGTTCACGGAAGTAGAAAAAGAAGAACAAAGTCCAAAGTTAAGAGAAGGAAGGAAATAAAGATCAGAGTGGAAATAAAGGGAATAGCATCAAAAAAAGGCAAGATCAATGACACTAAGAGCTCAGTTTTTGAAAAGATAAAAATAGACAAACGTTTAGCTACACTCACCAAAAGAAAAGGAGTCAAAATTAGAAATCAAAGAGGAGAAGTAATAGGTGATGGGGATTAAGGAGTTTACTTATTATGATGAGCATCACGGATGCATGGAATTGTTGAATCACTATATTGAACACCTGAAACTAACATAACACTGTATGTGTACTGGAATTTAAAATTAAAACAAGAAAAGGAGATAATAAAACAGGCTGTCCGAAATACAAAGGATCGTAAGACACGCTTAAAAGACACACTCCCAGACTCATTTTACGAGGGTAGCATTACCTTGCTACCACAACCGGACAAGGACACCACAAAAGAAGAAAATGATAGGCCAATATCCACGATCAAGACAGATGCAAAAACCTCGGCAAATGTTAGCCAAATTCAACAATATAATACAAGGATCGTATACCACGATCCAGTGGGATTTATTCCAGGGATGCAAGAATGGTTCAACGTCTGCAAATCAATATGACACAACACAGCAATGCCACCGAGGATTAAAATCAGACAATCCTTTCAGCAGGGGAAGAAAAAGCATATGACAAAATTCAACATCCATCCATGATAAAAACTATCACCAAATGGGCATAGAGGGAATATACGTCAACATAATAGAGGCCATATGGAACAAACCCACCGCCAACATCATGCTCCACAGTGAAAAACAAAGCTTTTCCTCCAGGACCGGGAACAACACAAGGGTGTCCACTCCCACTGCTTTGATTCAACATAGTATTGGAAGTCGTAGCCAGAACAATCACTGAAGAAAAACAAAAACCAGCCATCCAAATCATAAAGGACGGACAAAAATGACCCCAGTTTGCAATGTGTTTTATATAGAGAAAAGCCTAAAGACTCCACCCACTAATTTTTAGCGGGACTAATTTTTAGCAGGCACTCCACCCGCTAACTAATGATTAGTTAGCACTAATAATTGAATTCAGTAAAGTTGCAGGATACAAAATCAATATCCAGAAACCTGTTGTTTCTCTACGCTAATAACAAGCTATCAGAAAGAGAAATTAAGACAACAACCCCATTTACATCAAGAAGTAAATACATAAAACACCTGGGAATACATTTAATGAAGGTGCTGAAAGACCTGTACAGTGAAAGCTATCAACCATCGATGGAAGAATGATGAAAGAAGATGCAAACAATGGAGAGCTATTTTATGCTCATGGGTTAGAAGAATATTGTTAAAATATCCATCCTACATAAAGCATTTGAGTTAAGGCAGTCCCTATCAAAATCCCAATGGTATTTTTCACAGAAACAGAACAATCCTAAAATAGGCATGGAACCACCAAAGACCCCCAATAGCCAAAGCAATCTTGACAAAGACCAAAGCTGGAGGCATGATGGTTCCTGATCTCAAACCATATTACTAAGCCATAATGGTCCAGACAATGTGGTATTGACATTTAAAATCAAACAGAAAGATCAACGCAACGGAGTAGAAAGCCCAGAAATAAACCCATGCATATATACTCAATTTATCTATGACAAAGGAGCCAAGGATATACAATGGGGAAAAGAAAGTCTCTTCAGTGAATGGTGTTGGGAAAACTGGATATCCGTAGGCAAAAGAATGAAGCTAGACTACTATCTTGTACCTTGCACAAAACCCAACTCGAAATGGGTTAAAGACTTGAACCTATGACCTGAAACAATACAAGTCTCAGGAGGTAAGCTCCTTGCCATCTGCCTCAGCAAGGACTTTTTAGATTTAGCACCACAAGCACAGTTAAGCAAAAGCAAACAAGTAGGACTACATTCAGCTGAAAACCTTCTGCACGGCAGAAGACACCGTCAGCGAAAAAGGCAACCTATGGAATGGAAGAAGATATTTGCAAATCCTTTATCTGATAAGAGATTATCATCCAAAATATATGAACTCCTACAACTCAATAGAAAAGAAAATCTGATTTTCAAATAGGCAGAAGAGCTAAATAGACATTTTCCAATGTTTATGTCCAACAGGTACATGCTTCCTGCTCTCAAATAGATGGCCAAAAGGTACATGAAAAAGTGCTGAACATCACTCATGTCCAGGGAAATACAAGTCAAAATCATAATGAGATTTCACCTCACAGCTGGTGGAATGGCTGTTATCAAAAAGACCAGAGATAACAAGTGTTGGTAAGGATGTGGAGCAAAGGGAATTCTTGGGCATTGTGGCAGGAATGCAAACTGGTGCAGCCACTATGGAAAACAGTATGGAGGTTCCTCAAAAATTTAGAAGTTCAAGTACTACACGATCCAGTAATTCCAGTTCTGGGTATTTATCTGAAGGAAGCATAATCACGATCTCAAAAAAATATCTGAACCACAGTGTTCACTGCAGCATCAGTTATAATAGCCAAGACATGGCATCAACCTTCATGTCCAATGACCGATAAAGAAAATGTAATGTGTGTGTGTGTGTGTATATTCAATGAAAATTAAACCATCAAAGAGACTAAAATCCTGCCATTTGTGACAACATGGATGGACCTTGCAGGCATGATGCTAACTACACTCAGTTAGAAAACGATAAATACATGATCTCACTTATATGTGAACTCTAAAGGAAAGGAAACTCCTAGATACACAGAACCAGATGAGTGATGGCCATAGGCAGGGTTGGGAGAAATGAGTGAAGGTGGTCAAAAGGTAGAGGGGCGCCTGGGTGGCTCAGTCGGTTGAGCGTCCGACTTCGGCTCAGGTCACAATCTCGCGGTCCGTGAGTTCGAGCCCCGCGTCGGGCTCTGGGCTGATGGCCCAGAGCCTGGAGCCTGCTTCCGATTCTGTGTCTCCCTCTCTGTCTCTGCCCCTCCCCCGTTCATGCTTTGTCTCTCTCTGTCTCAAAAATAAATAAACGTTAAAAAAAAATTAAAAAAAAAAAAATAGAAACTTCCGTCGATAAGTTTTGGCGATGTAACATACAGCATAGAGACAATTAACAATACTGTACTGTGCTGTATAATTGAAAGTGGCTAAGTGAGTAAATCTTAAAAAGTTCTTGTCACAAGACAAAATGTGTAGGTATTTTGGCAACCAATGTTACAGTCATCAATTTGCAATATATACATATTTCAAATCATTATGTTGTACACCTAAAAAAATAAATTGAATATTGGCTCTGAATGTCACTACTTTTCACTGTATCATTCACAGTGTGGAATGACCCCCTTCCATACTGACCAGCTAATCATTGGTATCATCATTAGACACCAGAATATATTTAAAAACCTGTACAAAGCAATTGTATTCAAAATTGAAACCAGGTACCCTAAATCCTAATTTAAAAAGCCATCGGAGAAAGGCAGTAAAGATAGAAGTAATAAGGTAATCGTACATCGAGTTGGAAACTGGTTCAAGACATAACGTGATTTACATTAGTAATCTAAAGAAAAATAATGGTGGGCGTAGCTGTTTGTATACAGCCCCCCTTTTAAGAGAAAATCTAGCACACTGTTCCTATTTGATACAGAGAAAGCAGTTGGCTTAGGTATCATCAAAATCACAGATAAAAGGATTTGCAGATCTTTTCAGCATAGGCTACATAGGTTCTGGCTGGTCGCCTTTTTTTTTTCTTTAATGTTTAATTTTGAGAGCGCACAAGCAGGGGAGGGACAGAGAAAGAGGGAGACAGAATCTGAAGCAGGCTCCACACATTAGCACAGAGCCCGGCATGGGGCTTACACCCACAAACTGTGAGATCATGACCTGAGCCCAAGTCAGGGATGCTCAAATGACTGAACCGCCCTGGCCGAAGTCGCTTTTTAGCAAGTAGAACCATGATCATTTCAGTCAAGCAAAGGGAATTGGGTCACATGGGCTATCACGCCTTCAAGTAAAGCCTAAAACCATGGTGAGTGTCAGAATTTAAAGATTATTTTGTCCCTAGCAAAACCAACTTTACCCTGTATTACTTTGGTGCGTTCATTTTTTTTGTAAATGTATCAATCATTTTGTTGGACCACCTTCAGACAGGCTATGGAGGCTATAGCTAATAATTCAGAAAGGATTTTGTTTTACATGTTTGTGGGAATCAGAGTGGAGTAGAATCTACTTGAATCATTGTTAAAGCACTTTCATTAACTAAGTATGGAATCCATTGACCATTAACAATATGCTGTTTGAGCAGGCCGTGAAACAGTATAATAGGATTAAAGGCTGGCCAAATTCCTAGGGTATACAGTTGGGACTTAATATTTTCTTGTTCAATAACTGGCTTTGGGGGGGGGGGGTGGGGTAAGGGAGAACCTGTGGTCACTGGTGTTATTTAACACATTTCTGGGTTGCCTGTGATAGCTACACATGAGTATGTGATTAGAAGATGTATAAATACTAGTAGCTTTCTGGTTTGATGTCTTACAATGGTATGTAACAGTCACCTATGGCCGTGTGACAAAATAATTACAAAATTCTCAGGTTACATATTTCTCGTTCATGCGCCTCTTGGTTGGCTGGAGTTCTGCTGCAGCTCATCTAGGCTTGACTCCAAGTTGTAGGGTGGATTCAGGTCTGTCCCACCTCCCTCTCCTTCCTGGATGAGTAGGCTCTCTGGGCTACTCCTTACAGGAGTAGCTGTCTCATGCGCTCCTCACAGGACATCGGCACAAGAGGACAAGCCCAACAACCCAAGGACGTTACAGAACTCCCCTTCTATCTGCCAACATTCCATTGGCCAAAGAAGGTCACGTGACCAAGTCCAAATTCCTGGGGCAGGGAAGCATGCTCCCCCCCAGTACTCGGTCACTCCCTTCTGTCTACACTGACCTTCTTGCTGTTTGAGCAAGCCAGTCACACTCCCCTCTCAAAGTCTTTGTGTTTGCTTTCCTGTCTTATATATCCATGGGTCATGCCCTCACGTGCTTACAGTTTTTGCCCGACTGCACCTCATCAACCAAGGCTTCCAAGATTCCCCTTTCTGAAGGTTCCCCACTCATCCTCTCTCGTGAAGGTTCCTCACCATGTGACATACCTAACTTACTTGTTTAGACTGTGTACCTCCATATGAATGGGCGTTCCATGGATACAGGGCTTTTTTGTTGTTGACTGCTATCTCCCCAACACTCACAACAGCACCTGACATAGAGTTGGCTCTTGATAAATGTTAGTATAAAGAAACTAATCTTGCCGTGTGGTCATCTGTATGGCTATTTTTTTAGACATTTAAAATCTGGCTCAATATCAAAGAATCCAATGGTGTTGCTCCAATTTCAGGTGCCATTTAGCAGTCTTCGCTTTTCAGTATAATTGACACAGAAAATATTAGCCGTCAAGCATGTTTCAGCGTCGATTCAGCTCTACTCATGCACACACGTGAGAACTCTGATGTTGATTCTTAAAAGGAGTAGTTAAGCCCAGAGGACTTTTTACTTAGTGAGGCAGTCTCGAGCAACGAAGAAAACAAGATGATACTTTATTCGTGTATGTACTGTGCAGGATGTACGAGGCACTTGAAAAATATTGGAAGGGATACCTTCATCACTGTCCTGAAAGTTTTCCGTTAAAGCCAGCCAATTTTAGATTCGTACTTGGACACTTGGATTTGAAACTTACAGATAATAGTTCATCTGTAAAGATGAACCCGGTCGACACCATTAGGTTTATGCTTTAAACTTTGATCCCTGAAATAACTGAGGCAGACGAAGGCCTACCCCATCCCTGAACTGTATTTGAATCTTACCACACTACTATTCAGTTCCTGGAGCTCCAGGGTAATGTAATTCACCTGTCAGGCTGGTCACGCTTGCCTCTGTTGGTTCGGATTTATTCTGTAAGGCGTATTCTGGCTCAAGCAGACTTACTGCCATTCAAAATGCCTCATGTTCCACAACTTGGCAAAATTTGCATCAGTAATGGGATGAAGACGTGCATTCGCCTCTGCAGTTGTCAGGATTCTGTTCCTGCTGGCATCGTTTCATTCATTCCACCCTCACCACATAATGGTAGTTTGAACTCTCAGGAAAAAAGAAATTAAAGGTGCTCTATTTCATTGTTTTCATTCCTAAACACATAAATAGAAGGAAGTAGTGTGTGTGTGTGTGTGTGTGTGTGTGTGTGTGTGTGTGTGTGTGTGTAGATTGGAAGGTAGCTACCGTAACTTCTTTTTCTATCTTGTGATCTTAATTTTCACCACTTATTTCTTGTCCTTAGTATCTGAAAGAGGTTTTCTATGGTATATTACCATGAGACTCACAGAAGTAGAGGCTCTTTGTCTGTCCTGTGCCCCTAAGCTCTCCACTCTGATGTTGACGTACAGCCTTACATCCACTGGGATAGGACTCTGTCTTTGCGGTGAACATTGGGCCAAGGATTGTTTGAGCTTACACTTAAAAAAAAATAAAAACAAGGTGAAAACTTAGTAATGAATGCAGGATTATAATCGTAAATGAAGATCCCAGTGGCATAGAC
Source organism: Neofelis nebulosa (assembly GCF_028018385.1). Lineage (NCBI taxonomy): Eukaryota > Metazoa > Chordata > Mammalia > Carnivora > Felidae > Neofelis > Neofelis nebulosa. The sequence goes on along the minus strand of NC_080800.1, from coordinate 26,948,390 downwards.
AAAAGGAGATAACAAGCATGTTTACGTCACTAAATCGCCGGCTGTCCAGTCATTTCCAAGTCCGATGTGAACCTGAGGTTGTCCTTAAGCATCTTCATTACTGTTGATCTGGAAGCAAGGTCTTGCTTTAGATGCAAGTGACATTGTCCTGAACGAATAGAGCTTGAACTTAAGAACATCAGAAACTCAGTTTGCAGAGACTTTGAGAGTTGCAAGTAATTTTGTTCTCAGTGAAGAAATCTCTCCCTTGCTGCAAATGTCTGAGGTGCGTTCCTGTCAACCCATGAACCATCATCAGTAGAGACATACAGATCGACATCATTTTCAAGAGGACTCCCTATCTCAGACGAGGACCGTCCATCCCTAATTCCTTTTTCTTCCAAAACATCCTTCTCCCCTCACGTAAACAGATTCTTAAAAATGAGAAGGAAAAAAAACCACAATTTCCCCTTTAGAAGCCTCCAAAAACACGATGATGATAAAGCAGGCCCGTGTAACAAAGAGGAAAGGAACATTCCTCCCCAGTATCCTCCGTATCCACGGTCCTTGGAATAGTAATATTTCACTCCCTACATAGGTCACGTGCAACTTTTATTTCTCCCTATTTCCTTGGACTTTAAAAGTACTTGAGTTTTATTTGTTACCTTTGGTTGAATGTCAAAGGAAAGAGTGGAGAAAACCCCTCTGTCTCCACTTCTTCCTTTCCTTCCTAAAGTGCAGGCAAAATGTCACGTTCTTAGTTCCTTTTGTTGAACAGGCACACTGCAAGGGTCTAATAATTTTTTCATTACAAAGGAAAACATTTCACCTTTATTAATGGGGCCTAAGAAACTTAGGTCGATTTTATCTTGGCTTCTAAACAGGTAAACCATTTCCTTATCCCAAGACCAGAATATAGATCCCCGCGTGGAGTTCTTCCCTTGAAGAAGTCATTCCCCAATTATTCAGCTTGAGGGGTTATTTTTATTGATGTTATTTATGAGCAAATGGAAATGATTCTAAAATGACTTTTTAAACATTTTTAAAATTTTTTAAACGATGTTTTTATTTCTTTTTGGGAGACAGAGCGCAAGCCGGGGAGGGGCAGAGAGGGAGGGAGACACAGCATCCGATGCAGGCTCTGAGCTATCAGCGTAGAGCCCAATGCGGAGCTCGAACCCACAAACCGGAAGATCACGACCTGAGTCAAAGTTGGACGCTTAACCGACGGAGCCATCCAGGCACCCCTTATTTTGTATTTTATAGTAATCTCTGCACCCAATCTGGGGTTCAAACTCATGACCCCAAGATCAAAAGTCACATGCTCTACCGAATGAGCCACCCAGGCACCCCGACTTTTTAACTGGGACCGTGGGCTTTTTCTCAAAATGTCTGTTTTCCGTAAGCCTAACTGGCCATTATTTGTGCTTGCTTTCGTTAAGGCGAGGAAGACCTGCTCAGTCCTCCCCAGGACACAAGCACAGGGTTAGAGGAAGTGATGGAACAGCTCAACAACTCCTTCCCTAGTTCCAGAGGTAAGGCCCACGACGTGCAAGTAACTCACACCTACTGGAATTAGACCCCTTGTTTCTGTACCCTAGCCCACGTATTTCCCGTGTTTAAGGAGACACTTGCTAACAGAGTGCCAGTCTGGGGTCATTGTGCGAAGAGAATATTGTTGAGTGTCGAGTTCTGGTTTGGATGACTGAATTGACTGGTTTTGGATGCTGGTTGAATTCAAACACCGGGGTATAATAGCATTGTCTCTAGAAATAAGACTATCAACTTACTTTATCTTACTTGCTTTGCGCATTAGTCTGAAGCGTTAATTATGAGATAAGATAGCTTATTCTTAAGAGCAACGATGATATGACTTTTACAAAGAAATTCATGCCCCATGGCACCTTTGCCGGGGACACACAGTCCATACGCACGATACGGTGAAATCCAGAACGTGCCTAGTATATGGTTGGGGGGGTGGGGGGACTCTGACTTCCAATCTGATGCCCTTTATATTCAAAAATTGTATCTTACCCCATTTGTTAAGTACAGGTACAGTGAACTCTTTGTATGCTACTTTGTTGTTGACTTCACTTTCCTAGGTAGAATACCATCTCTGTAAAGAAAGATGTTAATTCTATTAATGCCTTTATTTCTCAGCGTCACTTTGACCTTGCGTATTTTGCCCCTCCTATAAAAGCAGCATTTTACCCCCGCCAGATTTTCCCACTAGCCTGTAGGAGCTTCAGATGTCTTCCTTCATCCGAGGAGGTACTTGGCTCCCATTGCTAGCATTTGGGAGTGTTTATTTTACTTTGACATAACATATTTTACTTTGACATATTTTGTGACATAAACCAGAGTCACTGACCCCCCTCCCTTCAATGAACAAAAAGAATGGCTGCAGTCACCTGTAAGCAAGTAGATGGAACACCTCGACAAGCCAAAGCGGAGGACACAAGTCTCGGTGGGCAGGGATTGGCATCCCTCGTGGGCAGCCCCGGAGGGAAGGGCAGCAGAGAATCTGGCTGTTTGTTCCTCTCCGTAAGGGCCACGAGGAGGATATTTTGAGTCCTGTGTTTTTCTGATCTTTTTGTTCAGTGTCAGCCCCCGGTGGCCGGTTCCTAGCTCTTTGCTGTATGCGTGAACGTTGTACGGTGCACATTAAAAGCACTAAGGTTCTGATGGAGCGTTGCTAAGGAACTGTTGGGGGAAGCTAATTTTAAATGTCTGCACCAGCCATCTTTTCCCTGCTGAGTGCCTCTGATGTGTTGATTTTAACACCTAAAAATCTCAGCAGTCTTCCACCCACCCCCACCTCCATCTTGACTGTCTTAGCGGTCTTTTGTCCCTAGAGGCCATGGTTCACGAGAAGACCACACGTTGGTTTGATGTCAATTACATGCTCTCCCTTTTATCCCGCCAGCTTTTACCGGCACCTAACTTTGGACCACTGGAGGTGTTAGGGATGCAAAGAAATGCCAGATCCCTTGCCCTCGAGGCGCTTACGGTCAACTGTGGACTTCCGAAGTTCACATTAAAGTATAGTATTACTGCTCTGACCTAGGGCTCTAGGACATGAGGGAATCCCAGAGGCACCCTTTTGGATAAGAGGGGTTAGCCTCAGGCGCAGCGAGGGTCTTTCTCAAGTTCACACAGCCAGAACTTTGGGCCCCACACGTAGCACACGTTTCGTTGATGCCGTCCTATCCCTTGAAGGTCACAGATGGCTTCCTCGTCCCAGACCCTTAAAATGAAAGCTCACTTACCTGCTCTGCGGGAAGTTGGTGGCTGCTTCGTCGATGCCCTGGGCATTTCCTCCACATTTAAACTAGAGTCGAGTGGAGGCCATAGAAGGGCCCATGGCCCCGCTTCCCTTCAGGCAGCCTTTGTGTCCTGGGCCTGTGACCCATCCGAATTATCTTCAAGTCCTTTGCACACTCTCCCTGCATCCCCCCCTTTTGGTGCGTGAAGCTAGATACCACACGGGTATGGAAGCCGCCACCTGGAAGAGGGCAAATTTACCTCCTCCGATTTATGTGGCAGTTAGCACCTCTGACGTTAAATTTACTTCTGTGATGGTGAGCTCCTTCTGTGGAAACTTGGGGGAGCTTCAGGCCACCCCGATAGTGTTTACTCACTTCGCGCTTAGAGAAGCATACCTTCCACCGAGTGCTGATTTGAGTTCTCAGAGGATAAGGAGGCTTTGTCTGACCAGTTCCCTTAACTGAGTTCCTACCTAACCGTAGGCCGGAAGCCTGAGAGAAGTCATTTATTTTCCTGAGGAAAGCAATGAAGATCTGGCCGTTCTTTCTGCGATGCTGTTACCTTGACTTCTTTTTTTTCTTTTTTTGCTACTTCCTGCCACGTTAGGCCTTACCACTGAGCCCCTACTATTGCGCACCCATTTCCAGCGTGTGGGGGCTCCTCTCACGGCACCAAGCAATTTGGACACCATCTGCCCAGAGAGAGCATCACGTGCCACAAGTTTAGGGCTTCGGTCCCGCAAGACTGCCCTCCCCCTTCACCTGGGCTTCTGACCCGCTGTAGACTTAGGGGTTCCAGTGACCCACTTCTGGGGTGGTACGGCGGCTCACACAACTCAGAAACGCTTCCTTCACTAGATCAGCGTGTATTACGAAAGGCCGGAACTCCCGAACAGCCGGACGGGAGAGGTGCACAGGGCGAGGCGTGGGGCAAGGGTGTGGAGGTGCCGTGCTCTCTCGGGGTGCACTGCCCTCCCAGGACCTCCACTGTTCACCAACCCAAGAAGTTCTCCCTCCCCCTGGGTTTTTAGGGAGGCTTCATTCCAAAGGTGTGATTGATCACATCACTGGCCAGTGGTGAGGCAACTCAGTCTCCAGCACCCCCAGTTTCCCTCCCCCGAGGTCAGGGGGTAAGGCTCAAAGTTCCACCCCCCTAAACCCAGGGTTGGCTTCCCTGGGACCCAGCCCCTACGTTTAGGTGTTTTCCTAGACTTGCCTCATTACTTCAGAGGAACTTTTCAAAGGTTTTAGGAGCTCTGTGCCCTGAAAGGGAATTGAGACCTAATACGCATTTCTTCATTCTAAATCACAGTATCACAGCTTGTTTCCCTCAAGTTCAACTGGATAAAAAGTCTCATCATTAGAAAACTAGGATGGAAAATATATATACGGTAGGTTTTAGTGGGCGCATCTTACCAGCTAGTAGGTACGCTGGGTTGATACCGAGAAGAGCATTTTGAGCCCTAACATCTCAGGATTACAGGCTCTCGTACGTGGAAAGGCCTCAGAGGGTCATTTGAGCACTTCTGATAACCACAGCAGTGGCTTTTGACCTTTTTGACCACTCTCCATAGTAAGAGAAACATTTCACATCTCAAACTGGATTAAGGATATAAGATACATTGGATGTGTGTATGTGTGTACAGAAACACATACGTATACACCATGTATATATGCCACAGATATATGTGTCTGGTCACATATACGTACGAAGATCAGCAAAGTTTCGTGAAGCACTGCTTCCTATACTACGTAGAACGCACACCGTGTCTCTGCTTTATTGATTCCAAAATCAAACGCTGGCTGCAACCCACTAAACTGATTTTCGGACGCAGTGGTTTGAAGAATAGCGATCCAAGTGATCTCAGTTTTCCTTGCCCAGATGAACATCTTTTTTAAAAGAAAGTTACACTTATTGGAAACATTTTACCAATGGAAACGGTGGAAGTTTCTGCCAAGACCTTCCTGATAGCTTAGAGGACGCTGTACTTTTACTCTGAGTCGGCCACCCGTGTTCCCATTGCTGTGTTAGGATGAATGAAGTTCACGGTTGCTACAGCTGTTTCGGACAGCTGTCTGGGTAACTCGGGACAGATGCCGGAGCCAGAGGTCTGACATTTAGTGGAAATGCACTGTTAACTACCACCTCGTGGTTTACTTAACCCTGCTAGATAATTGCCACCAGGGGAAAAGACTTTTTCAATAGAATAGTATGTTTTTCATAAATGTAACGTATATAGAGAGGGGAGTTGTTTTGCATTATACGTTTACAGCTTTTTTGTTGCCGTGGGCCACAGTTTTGACTTCAGGCTCCAGTCTTAAGGTATCCACTAATCCTCACCTCGCCTTCTCACCCCCGGAAGCCCCAAGTGCCTTGCTCATGGCCACTCACCAAGTGAAATTAGGCTCCTGATCTTATCTCTCTGGCCTTGCCGAACTGTGACCCGAATTCATCAGGGGGTTACGTGCCCCTCCGGCTCGTGAAAAAACTGCTAGCCAGCACTGGCCTGCCTCCTAGCCAATATAAATTTCAGGGCGTTCAAGGTGTGAACCCGTGCATGTGTAGCTTTGTGGTGATATCTTTCCTGATGAATCTCGGGATATAGTTCGTTATTCACAACCACTTGAGGGATTTGAGCGGCTCAGTGTATATTAAACACAGAACGTTAGCCAATTTCTATCGGATCTCTCTATCTACCAATAAGCCGTCCCTCCGTCTGTTAAGTATCTGTAGAAGTGGAATTCCACTGTAATAAAAATCGTTATCTACTATAAGACACTTTCTGATTCTCCACCATTATTCTATAGGAACAGTACATGGGTAGAATGAACAACAGACATCACTTAAAAATAAACAATTTCAGTGATTCGCCCCTATGTCTCTGAGCATCTCGCATCCTAACAAAAGCGTTTTTCCATGTATGTGCATTTACGGAAAAAATGCTTCCCTTGTCAGTGGTATGGGATTGGCTTCTCTAAAAATGGGGTGCCGCTCTATACTAATTAACGAACGATAGGATTCGAGAGAAGCTCGTACTGCAATGAAGACAATTTACAGCACAGTTAACAGTGCCGTGCAGGCATTTCTGCTGCCTGCACAATCTCGTACCTGCTGACCTGTGTGCCGCGTTTTTACCCCCAACGTCCACGCCTTCCTCTCATGTCACCCAAGCCTCCATAAAGCCCACACGCATTCTGTCAGATGCCTCTAACTTAGCAACCCAACAGCTTTACAAAACCTGCCATCTTCTCAAATTCAAGTCTTGTCTGTGGTTCTTTTATGCAAGAGCAGCATAAAGACGGAAGCATTCATGTGCCCCCTTTCAGGCACCACGCTGTTTCCCTCTAGCTTCCGTGCATTTTGAGCCGTTAGCCCTTTATACCACGGGCCGACAAACTACAGGCTAGGAGCCAAACCTGGCCCACTCCCTGTTCTTATAAATAAAGTTTTATTAGAACATAGCTATGCCCCTTCACTTATGCTCTATCTATGGTTGCTTTCTCACTCCAAGGACGCAGTAGTTGCGGCAGAGTTGAACATTTGCTAAACAGACTGGGTGGCTTGCAAAGCCTAAAATATCCACCGTCTGGCCCCTGACACGCACAGCTTGCCGACCCCTGCCTTACACTGTTGCGGTCCATTCTAAGCTCATTACATACGCACAGTTAACACACTTCAGTGCTGGTCAACTTTCAGCTCAACAGAACCGTGCTTTTGGATGGACGTGTGTATTTGTGTCCACGTTCACCAGAGACCACACGTGCTTTAAGCCTGAAAGTATAGCCGTTTGAATCTTCTTTCGCTTGTGATAAAACAGGAACCCTAAAAAGGGGCTCGTTCTTCCTGAGCTTTTTAAAACAGTTGGTAAACTGAGATTACAAAGCCGAAGTTACCCCCAAAGTGGTAACGTCTTGGGATTCTGACCCTAAAGGATGCATCATCTCAAATTCATACTGTGGGAGGAAACTTGACTTCTCCAGACCCGACCGAGCCCTTTACTCAGACTCAGGACTTCCCCCAGTGTACTTCATTTTACTCCTGATTCATTTCCTGACAACATATCACAGTGCCAGATGGACAGCCTAAGTGAAGCTCTTAGGAAACTCGTTTCCGAAGAATGTATTTGTGAAATAAAACTTATGGGGCGCCTTTATTTATTATTTATTTTTACTGGTAGAGAATATTTTGAAGCGGTGCAGGCAGTTAGCCCGTGTCTTGTCACTGGAGAAACTAGTCCACCGCAGTGGAAAACGTTATTTGTTTTAACTTTGTTTAAACTAAAAGCGGAACTTCCTTTTGTGCTGTGGGAATGAGCACATCAGGACCCGAGCGATGAGGGCGGATTGTGAAAGAGATTAGGATTGACGTAGCTCTAGAAGGTCCGTTGTACGTGAAACGTGGTTTCTGAAGAAGTGCCCGAAGCAAAACCCAAGTCATTTGCTGCATATTCGGTGATGACCAGCAGATACCAAGCTCTGAATATGGCTTGGCGTAGAATAAAGACAGGTAACCCTTATCACTCTAGGAACCATAATTACATTCTGAGACTAAATGCCGTTACTTTCTAACGGCACTCTTTCCTAAGGCTCTTTCGTTTTAGAAATAGACCTAAGTTACAAGCCAGTATAAGTTACCAGCCCTTGGGACGCAAGTTAAACGGTAATGGGCAAGGCCAGGTGGCCTAAAACACCAAAGAACTCTTGACCATGATCTCGTGGCTACCTTACTAATTCATTTCAGCCCGTCCTTATCAGATGCCCATAGTGTTGGGGTGCAGACGTTATTGAAGCTAGAGAGGACGGCTAAGCCACATGTGGGCCCTGCCCTCAAGGACTCACAGCCCTGTAGGGGAAGGGAATAAATTCTACCACCAGACAGTATAACCATGAAATAGAAAGATTAGAAAACAAAAAACTTGCTCAAGGAGTCCAAAGCAATGGATAAGTCACTCATGCTGGGACTCTTTTGAACTATCAAGAAGGAAATGAGGTTCTCCTCCCTCTCCTTTTTCCTGTCCTCTCGTTTGGGCCTACCACTGGCAACACCCACTGCTGAGGAGCCAGTGCCCTTTTTTCTCTCTTCCCTGCTTTGAGGAACGTCCTGAATACCTTGGCCATGCTTACGTGGTCGAGCGTGCAGTTTTCATACTTGTAAGAAATCTTGGGAGTCACGTGGGAAAATTCAGCACGAAGGAAAAGAGGGAGGGAGGAAGGGACGGAGAGTCCTACTTAGAGAACCTGTAAATGCCTACTAGAGGTTTTAGACCCTGACCTTGAATTTGGAACGATTTCTTTTGGAATAGAAGTTCCCTACTTCTTTGGTCTGCACGAGTAGTCCTCACATCGTTGTGGGGTGTTTCGGTCCTTGCGGCCCCTGAGCATGGTGGACCCCGGGGGAAAGGAGGTGACGTACTCGGGGTTCTCGTGGCTCCGTCCTACATTCTGGGATTTCACCTCAGACTGTCGCAAGATGTGTCTCACTGCTCAAGTCGAAGTTTGAAAACCAGTATTTCACCCGAAGGCCCTCGTGGTCAGAGGAAATTCCAAGCCCAAGACCTGCTGGGTATGGTCAGAGGTCCCGAATTTTCTGTCCACTTATGGATATTATCATACAAGATTTTATCAGAACCTACTCTCCAAAACTAAGCATACCCATGGAGGATTCCATAAAACAAACACGGCGACTGGGTCTTTTGCCACTGACTCTCAAGGCGCCTGCTACCTGTCGCATTATGGGGAGGAAGTTGAAGGCTCATTCCCGGATCTGGCTCTGTGGCTTGCCCATTAGTGGGGCTCCTCTCCTTCCCCCCCCCGCCTCGCCCCCCCCCGCCCTTTTTTTCCTTCTCTTTTCTCAAACGCCCCCCACCCCCATCATCCTGGGCATGCTCGGCCTCTGCCAGACAGACAGAACAGATTGTCCCAAGGGGATGGAGTCTCGCTTCTGTGGCGTTTTGCCTCGCATTTGGGGTGCAGACTTTTGAAACACACAGTCAGCTGCTGTTCACATGCCAGTAAGTTGTGAAGTTGAGAGTGAAGAGATGGGGATTTTTGGACGTGCAGCCTGAGGTTCTAAAGCCGTCCTTGAAAACAAGGCTCACTTAGTCAGATTTCTCCGCTGTGCTCGCTTCCATCCAGTTTAACACATGAACTCTATGGATTCTGTAAGTGATGTCTCCTGGATCATGTTATCTGTTTACACTGATTTTAAGTGTATGTAAAGGTTATTTGACTGGATGTGTCTTTCGGATTTTTTTTTTTGTTTTGGTTTTTATTTTTTTCCAGAAGGGAATAAATGAATTGTCATCTCAACATTTGTTTGGTAAAAGCAGCAAGACGGGTATGAAACTGTTTATTTATGCATTTTTTTCCTTTCTGATATCTCTGCCTCTTCCTCTCTCCCGTTATTAAAGGAAGAAATACCCCTGGGAAGCCAATGAGAGAGGTTAGTGAGATTCAGGCTCACGGCCATGGCTTCTGTGTGTCTCATCACGCTTTCTATGTTTGGCGCTTGTGTAAGAATTGTGTGTGTGCACGCGCATGTATGTACTACAATGTGTCATCCCGTAAGGACGGTAGTCACCTCTCCACTTGCAGCTCATGAGGAACATTCTTCAAATGTTCACCGCCATTGTCATCACCATGACGACAGGAGCAGGGGTTGGGGGAGCAGGAATCTCTCTAAAATGGCAGCCCTCGTGCTCCCTTCGGCAGCACATATACTAAAATGGCAGCCCTACGTGGTCCCCAGGTTGGAATCCTGCAGTTCATCGTCTCTCGCCATTTGTCACATGAACAGAATCCTCAAAACAATGAATTTAGCCTTGAACATAACCGACGAGTCGTGAAGTTTCTGTCTACTTCCAGGACCTTGGCGTTTTCTGCCAGTGCCCTTGGTTTTTATTCTTCCAGAATGAGTTCGTTTTGTTTTTGTTTTCCTTTTTCCTCATCCCCACCCTCCTTTCCCACTTCAGCTAACCTTTTTTTTTTTTTTTTTGAGCACTTACTGGGCCAAGCACTGTTGTAAGCACTTGCCATCTTTTTCATAGTGTAATCTTCATGACAAACCTGTGAGGTAGGTACTCTTATTAACCCCGTTTTCCAAATAAGGAAACTGAGTCCGTGAGAGAGTAAGCAAGCAGGGTGTTCCAAATGACAGAGCCAGAATTTGAATCCAGGCAGTCTGGGCCCAGAGCCACACTCTCAGTCTTCATCGCCGCCTTAGCAAATGGTGTTTGAAAGGCTCGTGCCATCTCAACTGGCCCTTTCGAGAGTGCGCTTTCTCTCCCTGGCATTTGGAACCAGATAGAACACATCCAAGGAGGGATAAAAATTGAATGTTGGAGACTTGAGGCTTTTTCTAAGCGCCTATTGATGGGTTCGAAGCGGGTAAGGTACAGTATTATCACTGAACGTGGCTTGAGATTTGACAGGCAAAGCTCCTCCATACTTCTGTCAGAAACATTGTCTCAACATTGCATTACCTGATCAACGGCTATTGGAGGACAGTGTTGAATGACAGCTCAAGTGAAACAAGCTTGTCCTTACCTAGAGTTTAGCGTGAAGGATGGGAGAAGGAAAGGTCCTTGATGGGTAGCGCCAACCTATGCTGTTCCGGGACACAGGTTGGACAGGTAGAGAGTTCTCATGTGAGAAGATTCTAGATCCTTAGCAACAGGATAGCCAAGAGTCATCCCGGATTCATTTAAACATAAGGAGTCCTACTGGAAAGTCTGCCAACACCATGCCATGCAAGTCTAATGAATTGAACGGTCCTTCGGTGTGTCTGTACCCATGCTTTCTTCCAAGGCTTGGGACAGTGGGGTCCTGGAGGGGGGGGGGGGGGGGGCGTGGCAGGCTGGGAGGAGAAACTGAGGACACCTGAGTTGGTGAAGCAGTGAATGCTCCTGACCGTTTGCCTGGCTCACATACTTCTTATGTGAGGCTTCTTGGGTTCATTCTTATGGTAAGTGCCCCTTACAATCGATTTTGACGTGCTATGAAAAGTTGCACCTGAATTTTGACCACCCTGAACCTGTTTCTCTCGTGAATGAATTTTACACCAGGCCAGCAATACCTATCATTCGAGTCACACGGGCATTTGGAAACTTTACCACCTGAGTTGTATATTCGAGTCAGACAAGTTTCCAGAAATCCAGAGAACCGAAGTGATTTTTTAGTGCTACCAAAATGACCTCACATGTACAGTAGATTAGATATTTTTTTTCAAAGATTAAATTATAGAGAAGAAAAACACGAATGTCACTGCAGTATTCTGGCCTTGCTGTGGCCAACTGAATGCGAACCATTTATTTGGGAACTGTATTTTTGACAAATAGGGTGCCAGATTGCTATTGAGGTCTTGGATCTCTGCCAGAAAGTCTCAATTCCAATCACTGTGGAAAACGACTCCCTCCGGCCGTGGTGGCTCGTGAGACTAAATGTGTTGTGGTTAGCGCCAACTTGGAAAAACACACAACCGCCCTAATGTTCGATGCATGGTGCCTTTGTGTTCAACAATCCTTGCTTAAGAATGGATTAAATTAATACTTTCTACAGACGTATTTTTATGTCAACTCGTGCCTGAAGCTGACTGCAAACCCCTAAATCCTGCCTGCTTTTCAGTGCCCCTCACGTTCCTAGTGCGAGATTTTAATTTTGACTTCGGAAAAATCTGTCAGGTAAAATTAATGACCTCACTAATGTTCTGCCTTCCACACATGGATAATAGAACCAGGATCCAAATCTGTTTTCTGTATCCCTATCAAGCTGTAGTTTTATGCCTCCGGGGGATTGAGTTATGATTCTTTGGGGCAGTATTTTGTCAAAGAGATAGAATTTTTTTTTTTCTGGCTCTAATGAAAACCTCCGTGAAAAACATTGCAGTCATTACTCTGCTGAAACAGGTATTTGTAAATAAAGCAACCAAAGGCAGAATACAGATGCCGTGAGGGGACTCTGAACGTTCTTCATTTTTCTAGCACAGGGACAGCCGTGAGGGCACTTGTGAACCTTGTAGACCGTCCAGACAGGTTACAGGCCACCTGGTGTTTTGTGGGCGTGGGCGTGGTGTATTTAAGAGTCACGGACGTCTCTTTTACCTAGTAACTTTTTAAATAGCAGACACCCCTAGAAGTGATGCCTCTGGAGAGGCTCGAGAATTTGCCTTCCGGGTAGTAAACTGAACACCATTGCAAGGAGTAGAAGCGACACGTACGTGGCTGTATAATCCATGAGCGCATTTCCTCTCGAACTGCAGTCCGTGTTCCCTAGCACACAAGCTAAAGTAAAATAGGTACTTTTTGATTATGATCAGTAAGCCCGCGGGGAAAAGGAGTTCTTCCCTGTTCGGTTTGTGTTTTGTAATACATGGTCTGTCTCCCAGGTGGGCTAGCCCCTAGTTGGATGTGGGTGATGAGAAATAGTTTTGAGTTCTAGTCACTTACCAGCTTGTAAGGGTCTCAGGTTTTGTTTTTACTGGCTTCATTGATAGCTGCGAAGACTGCAAGTAATTGCAAACTTGCAGGTAGTCCACACGAGTAATTGGGTAGATCTCCCTGGGTTTCCCGGCAGTCCAAAAGAGATACGAGGGGGCCGCTGGGTGGCTCAGTCCATTAAGCGTCCGACTTCGGCTCAGGTCATGATCTCACGGCTCATGGGTCCGAGGCCCGCATCAGGCTCTGTGCCGACAGCGTGGACCCTGCTGGGGATTCCCTGTCTCCCTGCCCCTTGCCTGCTCTCTCAGAATAAATAAATAACCTCAAAAAAAAAAAAAAAAAAAAAAAAAACCAGATACAAGGGAAGCCCTTCAACCTGGCAGCATCAGTTAAGTGTCTGTGCTCTTAAGGAGCAGCCAGGGGCCCACCGTGTCCTCCAGCGGTTTGTATGGTTTAGAAAAGCCAAAGCTGATTTCCGTGCTTCACTGAGGACTGCCACACTGCTGGCTCACTCGAGGAACGGTACACCTGCTTTGCTCCAAGTTTTTCTGTTTGCAGCCTCAACCAACATCCAGAGTGTTGTTTTTGTTGTTTTTTTTTTTTTTTAAACAGCCAGTTCTCATTGGAACTCTTCACGTTAATACAAAGCTCCACGAGACTTACAAACTTCATCACCTCCAAGTCAATGGCAGAATGGTGTTCAGTTTGTTCTAAGTCTTAACTTGATCTGGTGCCATCGCTGGGCAGGTGCCTGCCTGTAAATCCTCCGCAGACCCCTCCCCCTTGCTCTCATTTAAAAAAATTGTTTTAATGTTTATTTATTTTTGAGAGAGAGAGAACATGAGCAGGAGAGGGGCAGAGAGAGAGGGAGACACAGAAGCCGAGGCAGGCTCCCGGCTGTGAGCTGTCAGCACAGAGACCGATGTGGGGCTTGAACTCAACAACCTCAAGATCACGACCTGAGCCCAAGTCGGGCGTTGAACCGACTGAGCCACGCGGGCGTCCCTCTGTCATGTGGATTTCTAAAATGCTAGGTCTCTTGAAATAAATATGAGAGCAGAACACCCGCCCTAGTCTAACACTGATAATGTATATAAGGTTGATACATGGCAAAGGAGTAATAGCCTAGTAAAGCATTTTTAGTTCCGAAGGCAGTGCTCCAAGAGTACAATGATTTACTAATGTCCGCGAATGAAAATCAGCCACATGAAAATATGGGACACGTATGAAAAGGCAAGTCATAAACTCGGTCTCAGATGATCTGACTCTACATCTGAATTTGGCCACAGAGTACCAGAGACACTGCGGCTTTTGTGCTCCCTGCTGGGGGATTCATGCTAGGTCATGTCACATTACTACTAAAAGGCTGTTCTGATAGTCCACCCTCATTGAGGAGGAGAACAAAAAACGCATTCACAGGATCCCCAAGTCCATGCTTTGCATGTGGGTCGGATCATAATTAGGCTTGAGAGCAATTTGGAATGAAAAGGGATTTTTTTTTTTTTTTTTTAAGAAGCAGCTTCCAGATTCAAAGGCTCATATCCCAAAAGGTTGATTCCAGAGTTTGTTTTCCAATTCCAGTAAAAGCAGAGAGCAAACAGCCTCCTCTCCCGTGGCCTCGGAAGGAGGCAGCAGCTGGAGACGGCACGGAAATGAAGACTCCATGTCTTGGTCACGGTGGTGGCCATGATAATGGCAAAGGCAGTAGATAGAGTCACGGTGGCAGCGGAGGTAGTCGGGGTGGCGGTGGTTTGGGACTACAAAACTTGGAGTACAAGGACACAGTACGTCATCTCCCACAACAAGGTGGAAAAGGGACACCCCATCATGCAGCACTCCTGTTATCAAGGGAACCTTGTGCTTCCCCGTGCGATCCTTTTGCTAGATCCTTCCATGGGGAAGATGAGTGCACTCTCTGACACTCGTCCACGCCAACGACCCCAGTAGCCCTATCCGGTAGTCAGCCGATACTAACCACGCAGAATGGCTTCATTAACAAGGCTTTGCTTCTTCCGGGAAAGTGGTGACAAATCCAATCGTGTCGTGTAAGACCTCGATGCGGCTTCTGTGTTGTCTTCACCTAGAAGCGGGGAAGGATTTCCCGAACGGCACAGAGTCAGGCTCCTGTTCCCTGCACCTAGTGTCAAGTCTTTCTTTCTCTTTGTTTTCCAGGACACAATGTAGGAAGCCTTTTCCACTTGGCAGATGATTTGGGCAGAGCGATGGAGTCCTTAGTGTCAGTCATGACAGATGAAGAAGGGGCAGAATAAATGTTTTACAACTCCTGATTCCCGCATGGTTTTTATAATATTCATACAACAAAGAGGATTAGACAGTAAGAGTTTACAAGAAAAAAAAAAATCTATATTTTTGTGAAGGGTAGTGGTACTATACTGTAGATTTCAGTAGTTTCTAAGTCTGTTATTGTTTTGTTAACAATGGCAGGTTTTACACGTCTATGCAATTGTACAAAAAAGTTATAAGAAAACTACATGTAAAATCTTGATAGCTAAATAACTTGCCATTTCTTTATATGGAACGCATTTTGGGTTGTTTAAAAATTTATAACAGTTATAAAGAAAGATTGTAAACTAAAGTGTGCTTTATAAAAAAAAAAAGTTGTTTATAAAAACCCCTAAAAACAGACACACACACACACACACACACACACACACACACACACACACTTGGAGGCAGCGCATTGTTTTGCATCGTTTTAGCGTGATATCCATATGAAATCCATGCTTTTTTCTTTTTCTTGCATATTAAAGATAGGACACTTCCTCTAACACCACCAGATGATTACTTCACAGTGCTCTTTTTGGAATCGCTGGCCGAGTGGGACTGGCTGTGGTTTTTCGCTTTCTGCATCTATATGTCTAGAAGTATGTAAATACTGTAGGGATATAGATAAACAGATCTGAATTTCTGGAGACCTTTGACATTTCTTGTTCAAATGACCTGGCCACTTCCTAATGCAAAGAGATTGCCTCCGGTCCCGCAGGCTTACCTGCTTGGTCTAGAATGAATTCTCCCTGGAGCCTGAAACCAGGGGGCAGCTACCACACTGAAACACTGTCTGGGGCCCCAGATGTTTCTCATTTGCAACTTTCCACTGACAGCGACGGTACCGAATTTTTGCAAAGGGACATGTGAATGAATACACAGGACTTAACTGTGTCCGAGTGATCCGTTAGTTGATACATTCAGCTTCCGGCCGCTGGCAAGGCCACCATCTACATTTAACGATGCTTCAGCGGAAGTCACGACATCAGAAGATGTTTTTCACTCGCAGACAGTAGGAGATCCTTCTGGTAGGGCTGGAAGGCTGTGGATTGCCAGCCGATCCCTGCGAGGGAGGGAGGCCACTCTTGAAGTAAAGGGCTGGATGAATGTTCCTAACCACACTGAGAGATCTTGGTAATTACAACGAATCCCCTCTGCCCTCTTCTCACCAACAGCAGTGGTTATTTTAGGGGGTTTTTTCTTTTCTTTCTTTTTTTTTTTTTTTCTTAAGGACTTTCCCCATTGCAATGAGTTTTTAAATGCCACAAGACTTCATTTAAAATAACCCTCGGGAAAATGTGTAAGACAGCCTCATCACGGTGTGTTACTGTTAAATATCCACCCACACGCCCATGAACTTGGTTGCCCTACTTCACATTTGTCTACAAGCAATTCCACACAGGTTTGTAAGGGGGAACGGAGACGGATTCGCGCGTTCCGAAAAGTACTCCAAACCCTTGGCTGGTGGACGAGGAAGGTTAACGATACAAAGATTGTTCAAAAAGAATAACCCAAGAGGACTAACTGGTAGGAACAAGCTTTACTCTTTCGTGTTCTTAGCCTTTCATTTTTTTTTGTTAATCATTTCATTCAATAGAAATCACCGTGTGACCTATTATTTTGCAAATCTGTTACCTCTTAGGTCAAGTGTTAACTTTTGGGGAGTGGGTTTTGGGTATTATTTTATTAATGATGATTAACATCCAACATGGCTTCTCATGCTATTTCTACCTCACTTTGGTTTTGGGGTGTTCCTAATAATCGTGCACACATGCTTTCACCCACTTGTCTCCTGCGTCAACATTTTTCTCGATTTTTTTTCCCCCCCGTTGTAATTTCCACAAGAAAACCCAAAGCTCTAAGGTAACAAAACGACCTGAAGATTCGGTTTTAGTCTTGCATTTTTTCCTTTCTGTGACACCGGACTTTTTCCTTTACCCACAAGTTTGGTTTTTTTGTTTGTGTGTTTGTTTGTTTAACCATGATTAAACACAAGGGGTTGTGTTACTTCCTACTAAGCGGTTTTGAGTTTCCTTCTAAAAGCAGAGGTAAATAGAGTGCATAATTTTATTTTAATCTTTTTGTTTTATCTTTTAGACATTAGTTCTGGAGTGAGTCTGTCAAAATATTTGAATAAAAATTGAGAGCTTTACTGCTACATTTTAAGCATAATTTGGACATTACTTCGTGTTCTTTATAACCACCAAGTATTAAACTGTAAATCATAATGTAACTGAAGCATAAACATCATGTGGCATGTTCTGTCATTGTTTTCAGGTACTGGGTTCTTACTTGAGTATCATGATAGATTGTGTTTTAACACCAACACTGTAACATTTACTAATTATTTTTTTAAACTTCAGTTTTACTGCATTTTCACAACATATCAGACTTCACCAAATATATGCCTTACTATTGTATTATATTACTGCTTTACTGTGTATCTCAATAAAGCACGCAGTTATGTTACAAAAAAAAAAAAAAAAGTGTTGAGTGTGGTGCTTTGTTTTTCGTTGTTAAATATGTAATACAGTCACATGGTGGAAGGGTGAAAAAAATCGAGGAAGCCAAATGGTGAAAATCCCCTATTCCCATGCCATCCACACTGGCCTGTGAGTGAATGTTGCTTTCTTGTGTATCCTTCCACACTACCATTATTGAGAAAGCAGTTAGCAAAGATCTGTGCCTCCTTTTCTTTTACTACACCTAAGATCGCTTTCTATGCACCCAGTTATATACCTTGCTCTTATGGGCGCAAGAGAGCCACATTCTTAATTATATTGAAACAATTTTTTCCGTTTCGATATATCAAATGCTTTCTCGTTGTTTTTTTTTTTTTTATAGCTAATAATATCCCAGTGTATGTTAGTGGGATAGTATTTAGGCTGTCCTCTTTGGTAGGATGTGTGGGTTGTTTCCAGTCTTTTCCTGTGACACAGAGTCCTCCACATCTTCCATTTCATCAGGACACCTGTGCAAAACTTGGGCCGGGGGACACATTCCTATAGCTGAGATTTCTCGGTCAAAGGCGGCATTTGCTTCTCACGACACTTCCTCACAGCCGAAGGGCAGTCTGAGCGACGGGGGTCCCACCTAAAAGGGTATACCTCAGAACTGGTTCTGGGGAGGATAGCCCTCCTACGCCCAAGTCACGATCACCACAGAAGGAGATCCCCTCACCCCTGCCCCAACTGCAGAGGAGGCTAGCGAAAGGAGTAGCCCATCGGCTCCCCTTAGGACGGGTCCTTTTTGCCTCTGGCCAAGATTCCTGGAGCGGAGTTCCCCAGCAGTGTTCACATGGCAGACAGAGGTCCAAAGACATTGCAAAGCGCACTCTGGATGTAACAGGAGATGGTCAAGCTTATTAAGAATGATGCCAAGAGAGGGGCGCCTGGGTGGCCCAGTTGGTTGAGCGTCTGACCCTTGATCTTGGCTCAGGTCACGATCTCACAGGTTGTGGGTTCAAGCCCCACGTCGGGCTCTGCACTAACAGCACAGAGCCTGCCTGGGGTTCTGCCTCTCCCTTGCTCTCTGCCCCTCCTCCACTCGCAAGTGCTCCGTCTCTCTCAAAGTACGTAAATAAACTTTAAAAAATAAAAGGGACCATACCGAGTACGTATGGCATCTCTGATAGGAATCGCTGCTCAGTTTCTCCAGGTGGGCTGATGACACCGGCCTGAAGGCCACATACACCGAGACTTAATTTTCACCATATTGCCATCAATCATTTATCCCTCCCACCATAACCTCCCCAGACCTGCGTTGGTTTCGGAGACTGGCTGTTTTGATGGACGACTGCACGGGGAGGACTGTGAGGAGGGCGTTTGGCTGTCCGCTCTCCCCTGGGCACAGGCCGGCGGGGAGGGAATCGTTTCGCTTACAATGTAGAATGGATCACGCTGGTGCAGGTTGTGCACGAGCAAGCAAAATGCGTGTTTGGGGGAAAGTACCAAGACGAGTGGCTGTCTTCTGCGGAGCCGGGCTGGGATCTCCCTGAATTTGCAATCCTCTGACGGGGGAACGAATACAAAAACCGGCGCGGTGCACGTGCAAAGACTTCCCTTCCGATCAAGGGTAGCAAGGACGTGCCTCGGATTCTTTCCCACGGTAGCAAAGCCCCCAGACTGGGAACCACAAACACATTCTCCATCACTCCTTGGGCAGCAGGGTGCCAGGAGCTCATGAACTCCCTTGATAACCTGTGAGCAGCAACACATCTGACTTTCCATACGAAACAATATCCTGGGGGGGGGGGGGGATGTCCGAGCGTGGCTTTCATAGGCAGCAAAGATTACGTAGAGTAACACACACGCACGCACAGGATCAAGTTTCAGCTCTTCCAGGACTATTCTAACTCAAGCTAAAAGAAACATGACAAGACTAGCGCCAAGAACCCCTATCTCCCCTTTATCCCAATTCGACAACTGTTTACACATTGCACCACTGACTTTCTCCTTCCATATATAGTCTATTTGCCTCCTGAACCATTGTGAGAGTTACGTTTGAAGCATCATGCCCCTTTATGCTTAAATACTTCATGTGAAGTTTCTGAGAACTAGAACATGCTCTTGCATAAGCACCTTATCATTATCAGAATAAAGAAACTTCACACATTCAACAAAGATACCATCTACACGGCCATATTCAACTGCTGTCAGTTTGCAATGTCTTTTGTAGTTGTGCGTGTTTCCCTGATCTGGTCTAGGATCTAAGTCACGATCTTGTGACATTTAGTCAGGTCTCCTTAATCTTTGATGGGGAATGGTTTCTCCGCCTTTCTTTGGGTTTTGGTGTTTTGTTTTGTTTTTTAATTTTTATTATGTTTATGTATTTGTTTTTTGAAAGAGGGAGGGAGAGGGGGGGAGAGAGAGAGAGAGAGAGAGAGAGAGAGAGAGAAAGCAAGAGACCGAGCCAGGGAGGGGTAGAGACAGACCGAGAGAGAGAATCCCAAGCAGGCTCCGTGCTGTCAGTGCCGACCCCCAGGCGGGACTCGAACCCACAAACTGTGGCATTATGACCTGAGCCAAAACCAACAGTCAGATGCTTAACCAACCCAGCCACCCTGTTTTTGTTTTTGTTTTTTTAATGTTTATTTCTCTTTGAGAGGAAGAGCAAGCATGTGAGCAGCTGAGGGGCGGATGCCGGGGGTGGGGGGGGGGGGGGCACGGAGGGAGACAAAGACCAAAAGCGAGCTCTACCCTGGAAGACCTTGATTTTTTTTTTTTTTTAAGAGTACAATCCAGTCACGCTGTAGGATGTGCCTCAGGTTTGATTTGTCTTTTGCGCCCTTCACGATCAGATCCAGGGTGTGTGTTTTAGCAGGACCAGGACATGAGGCATGATGTGCCCTCAGCACACCGTAGCAGGAGGCACGTTATGGCGGTCGGTGCCATTCTCTGTGATGTTCACTTTATCCCCTGGTGAACGTGGGATCTCCAGGTTTCTCCGCTTGGCATACATTTTGAAACCTCATTATGCTTAAACCTTTGGGTTCACCTGGGAAATCGCAGTATTTTCCTATGTGTTCGTGGACACGATCTGTGTCAAATAAGCACAGTCACTTGCAGAGAGACAATGCAGACTTGCAGAGATGGCAAGAGAGCAGCCTTCCGAATTCACCTGCTCCCACGGACACAGCGCATCCACAGCTACGCGCAGGACAAGTCCCCCTCAAAGAAACCCGGAAACTAGCCGAGCGGCTCCTATACGCGTCAGGCCAACGAGAAAAACGACAGGAGAGGCTAACACACGATCTCGCCACAAAGCCCATCCCTCAACGTGGCGAGACACACAACCAGGAGCAAACTCCCAACCCCCGGCTTCTCCCGGGGGGGGGGGGGGGGGGGATGGGTGGGGACCCCACATCTGGCACCCCAACTTCCTTGAGAGCTATGGGACCCCAAGACATCTGGGTTTGAGAGCCAATGGGGCTGATACCCGGGAGACGCACAAGGCTATGGGGAACTAGGAGACAGGTGTGAAAGGGTTCAAGCACACCCGGCACGGCCGATCCCCTTGAAAGAGGCCCCGGTGCTTATATTAATAGCTGTGGCCCAAGGGGCACGCTTCTAATTTAACGCACATCCAGGGACTGACTGGATGACACTCCCCGGAGAGCCGGGACGGCGGCCGCTGCGATTCCCGTGCTCGTCCCCGGCCCGGCTCCAGCCTGCCGGGATCTCCCAGCAAGAGCTCCTGCTCACGCGTGGCACTCCGCTTGCCGCGGCCACTGGCCAGGGGACGCCCCTCCGTCCTCTGGCCCGCGGGCCCAATGGGGCCCCCCTTCGTGGGTGCCACGGGCCCGTGACAGACAGAGAAGTGGCTCTTCACCAGCTGTCCTCCCGGGGTGAGGCACAGAGGCGGCATACAGAAACATCTGGTCCTTCCTTAAAAGAGGCCCATTTGTTTATCGTAATGGCCCCACGTGGCCTGAGAGACCGGCTTCTAATTTCACGGACGTGCGGGGCAGACCGTGATACTCTAGAGAAACCAGGGGATGCCATCTCTGTGCTGTCCCTCTGTTTCACTCCAGCTCACCGGTGTCTCCCATAAGTCCCAGAGCTTAAGAATACCATAACTGGGGGCACCTGGGTGGCTGGGTGCAGCATCTGACTCTTGATTTCGGCTCGGGTCACGACCTCGTGGTTCCCGGATTCAAGGCCCACATCCGGCTCTGTGCAGACACTGCTTGGGATTCTCTGTCTCCCTCTCTCTCTCTGTCCCTACCCCACTTGCTCTATGTCTCTGCCTCCGTCTCTCTCTCTCTCTCTCTCTCTCTCTCAATAAATAAATAAACTTTTTTCAAAATTTAAAAAAGAATGCAATGACTGAACTGAAACACTCAATAGTGTTCAACAACAGGGTCAATGAAGTGTAAAAAGACCCCCACGAACTTGGCAACAGGGCAGTGGAATTGATCCAGAGGAGCATGAACAAAAAACATAGAAAAGTCAAGATCGCTCGAGAGACTTATGGGACACGGCAAGTATTAGGAGGGTCCCGGAGGAGGACAGAGAGAAAGGGGCAGAAAACTACCCCAACCTCAGGAAGAGAGAGAGACCTCCAAATCCAGGACACCCAGAGAGTTCCAAAGAAGATGAGTTAAAGACAAGAGAACTCTTAAAACTGCAAGGGAAAAATAAATGGTTACATTCAAGGGAACGCCCGTAAGACCATTAGCAGATTTTTTTTTAGCAGAAATTCACAGGCCAGAAGGGAGTTTCATGTTATATTCAAAGTGCTGAAAGAAAAAAATTGCCAACCAGAATACTCTATCCAACAAAGTTGTCCTTCAGAAGTGAAAGACAGAGTTTTCCAGAGAAGCAAAAGCTGAAGGAGTGTAGCCCCAGACGGGCCTTCTAAGACACGTTAAATGGACTGCATAAAGCTCAAACAAAAGGGCACAGATTAGCAACAGGAAAACCTGAAAGTATAAATCTCACCGGTAAATGGTAAATAGTAAAGAGTTGAATTCCGAGTAATCTAATGTAACAGCGGTGGGTTAATCACTTACAAATGGGTATACAAGACAGATGTAAATTGTGACATGAATAATATAAACTGTGGGGGTGAAGGTAAAAACGTGGAGCTTTAGAATGCACGTGAACGTAAGTTGGTAACGACTGAGAATAGACTGCTATAAATGTAAGATGCCTTATGGAGGCCTCCTGCTGACCAGGAAGCAAAAACCCGTAGTCAATACACAAAAGATAAAAAATAACGAAGTTAAGCATACTGCTACAGAAAAGCATCATATCACAAAGGCAGAGAACATGCGAAGAAATGAACAAAGGAATTCCAAAACAACCAAAAAACAATGAGCCAAGTGGCATTAAGTCCATACCTATGAACAGGTACTTTAAATGTTAGGGGACTAAATTCTCTAGCTGAAAGACAAAAGAGTGGCTGAAAAGATTAAAAAAAAAAAAAAAAAAAAAAGATGGGGCACCTGGGTGGTTCAGTCGGTTGAGCGTCCGACTTCGGCTCAGGTCATGATCTCACGGTCCGTGAGTTCAAGCCCCGCATCAGGCTCTGTGCTGACGGCTCAGAGCCTGGAGCCTGTTTCCGATGCTGTGTCTCCCTCTCTCTCTGACCCTCCCCTGTTCATGCTCTGTCTCTCTCTGTCTCAAAAATAAACATTAAAAAAAAATTTTTTTTTTAAAATAAAAAAAAAATAAATAAAAGGGGAAATACTTCCAAACTCATTTTACAAAGCCAACATTCACCGGACCCAAAGACCATACAGTGACCCCGCAAGAAAAATCAATTATAGACCAATATCCCTCATGAACACAGATGCAAAAATCAACAGCAAAATATTAGCAAACCAAACTGAGTAATACGTTAAAGGATCATATACCATGATCCAGCGGGATTTATTTCAGGTCCGCAACCACGGTTCACCATCCACAAATCAATGTGATAGACCACATGAACAAAATGAATGATTAAAAAACCATCTGACAATCTCAAAAGATGAAGCAAACACATTGACAAAATTCAACCACCATTTATGATAAAAACTCTGGGGAGCAGGTGCTATGGACAGAACATACCTCAACGTGACAAAGGCCAATATCACACTCAGTGATTGAAAAAAAAAACAATGAAAACTCTTCCTCGAAGATCAGAAACATGACAAGGAGGTCCACTCTCACTACTTTTATTCAACATAGTATCGAAAATCCCAGGCAGAGCAGTAGGTCAGAAAAAACAAAATTCAAGGCATCCCCATCAGAAAGGAAGAAGTGCGGCTGTTTCTATTGGCAGATGACATATTATGTAGAGAGAGCACTAAAAAACCTGAAAAAGCCCACCAAAAACTATAGGAAAAACCCCCAAATTCAGTCAAGTTGCAAGAACAAAATCAGCGTACACAAATCCGTTGTGCTTAGCAGAAAGAGAGATCAGAAAACAATCCCCCTGACAAGAAATAACAAGTGTTGGCAAGGAAGCAAAGGGCAACTGCGTGCACTGTGGTGGGAATGTAAATTTATACAGCCACTATGGAAAACAGTATGAGGTTTCTCAAAACCTTAAAAAGAAAACTACCAGGGTGTCTGGGTGGCTCAGTCAGTTCAGCGTCCAACTCTTGATCTCAACTCAGATCATGATCTCACGGTTGGCAGGATGGAGCCCCGTGTTGGGCTCTGTGCTGACAGCATGGAGCCCGCTGAAGATTCTCATTCTCCATCTTTCTCTCTCTCTCTGCCCCTCAGCCACTCACACATACGCTCTCCCTCTCTCTGGAAACAAACCTTAAAAAAAAAAAAAAAAAAAGTAAAAAGAGAACTCCCTTATGATCAACCAACTCTACTTTTGTGTATTTATCTGAACAAGATGAAAACAACCAACTTAACGTTTATTTATTTTTGAGACAGAGAGAGACAGAGCATGAACAGGGGAGGGGCAGAGAGAGGGAGACACAGAATCGGAAACAGGCTCCGGGCTCTGAGCGGTCAGCACAGAGCCCGACGCGGGGCTCGCACTCACAGACCGTGAGATCATGACCTGAGCTGAAGTCGGACGCTTAACCGACCAAGCCACCCAGGCGCCCCGAAAACAACCAACTTAAAAAGCTATCTGGACCACCATATACGCACCCTCCTTGTGGCATTATTTCTAACAGCCAAGATACGGAAATAACCTAAGTGCCCCTCGATAGACGAACGGATAAAAAAAAAGAATGAAATCTTGCCATTTGCAACAACGTAGGTGAAACTTGAGGGCATTATGCTAAGTCAGTCACGCAGAAAAAGACAAATACTGTATGATCTCACTTATAGGTGGAATCTAAAAAGAAGCCCGGTGCTCACAGATACAAAGATAGATGCACAGAACAGACGTGTGGTTGTGGGGGCAGAGAGTGGTGAAGGGGGTCAAATTTTCATTTATAAAATAAGTTGCGGGGATGTAATGTACAGCATAGTGACTATAGTTAATACTACCGTGTTGCATATTTGAAATCGCTAAGAGATACATCTTCAAAGGTTTCATTGCAAGGGGAAAAAAACCTTTGAACTATATAGGGCAACGGATGTTAAGCACACTTACTGTGGCGACCATGTATTTTGTGTTCTTGGACTGGAAGAACTAACGTCCTTAAAATGTCCATACTTCCCAAAGAAATCTGCAGATCTTTTGAAAAAAATTTTATGTGTATTCATTTTTGAGCAAGACAGAGCATAAGTGGGGGAGGGGCAGGGAGAGAAGGAGACACAGAATCCAAAGCAGGCTCCAAGCTCCGAGCTGTCAGCCCAGAGCCCGACACGGGGCTCGGACTCATGAACTGTGAGATCGTGACCTGAGCCAAAGTCAGCCGTTTAACCGACTGAGCCACGCAGGTGCCCCAGAAAGCTCCAGATTTAATGCAACTAAATTCCAAAGACATTTTCACAGAAATAGAACAAACAATCCTAAAATTTATATGGAACCACAAAAGACCCTGAAGAGTCAAAGCTATTTTTGGAAAGAAGAACAAAGCTGGAGGCATCACACGCCCTCATTTCAAACTAGATTATGAAGCTATAGTAGTCAAAACAGTATGGTACTGGCATAAACACAGACATATAGATCGACGGAGCCGAATAGAGAGCCCAGAAATGAGCCCACACATATATGGTCATTTACAACAAAGGTGCCAGGAACAGAGAGTGGGGAAAGAGCAGTCTCTTCGGCAAATGGTGCTGGAAAAAAT
Source organism: Neofelis nebulosa (assembly GCF_028018385.1). Lineage (NCBI taxonomy): Eukaryota > Metazoa > Chordata > Mammalia > Carnivora > Felidae > Neofelis > Neofelis nebulosa. Next base: position 26,922,729 of record NC_080800.1, on the reverse strand, counting down.
GGACAGCCGCGTGCAAGAGAAAGAAATGGGACTGTTATCTTACAGCATATTCATATACTAAGTCAAAATGGATTAACGGTTTGAACCTAAGACCTGAAACCACAAAACTCCTAGAAGAACATACAGGGAGATAATATCCTTGACATCAGTCTCAGCAGTGATTTTTCAGATTTAACACCAAAAGCAACGCCAACAAAAGCAAAAATAAACCAGCGGGACGGCAAACGAAAACGCTTCTGCACGGGAAAGGCAACCATTAACAAAATTACAGGGCAACCTATGGAAGGGGAGAATTTTTTGCAAAGTATACATCAAATAAGAGGTTAATATCCAAAATATATTAAGAATTCATGCAATTCAATGGCAAATATATACATACATACATACATCTATATGTATATGTATATGTATATATCTATATCTATATCTATATCTATGTATCCCCAACAATCCTACTTAAAAATGGGCAGAACATCTAAATAGACACGTTTCCAAACATGCCACAGAGATGGTCAACGCATACATGAAACGGTTTTGAACATCACTAAGCATCAGGGAAACGCAAGTCAAAAAAACACAATGAGCTATCACCTCACACCTGTTAGCGTCGTATTAACAAAAAGACAAGCAGTCGGGCTGGGTCAGAAAGCCAGCAATACCCGTGACTGCTGCTCAGGGGAGAGGTCTGAGGAACAGGAAGTGATACTCTCCTAGAATTCCAGACACCTCAGACATTCCCCTGCTGCTAGGATAAACACGGGCCCTGAGACTAACGGGACCGTGAATTTGGGTTGCTGTGGCTTTAAATCTTGGCAGACAGCAGATGGGGGGGGGGGGGGGGTTCACCCCCCCACCCCACCCCAGGGGCCCACGCCAGAAGCCTGGCTGCCCAAGGTCCTTTCGCCTCCTGGAAGGCACCAGACTTTGGGCTGGCGCAGCTCAGTCCTCCTTTTTGGCTTTGGGTGTTCGCACCCCTGCAGGGCCTTTGGGCCACATTCCGGTCTCTCACACCTGGTGGGGCCTCCGGAGCGGGACGCATGGGGTCCCGGATGCCAAGAGATTTGACTGCCTCTGGAAACAACGCCCCGGGCAGCGGCGCCTGCAGCTTGACTCCACCCTGCTCTGAAGCTCAGGGAGCCCCAGGCCATCCTCTCCCTGCCCCCCTCTCTGGACCCGTATTTACTGCCTGACGCCCCGCCACGCCCCGCCCTGCACCCATTGGCCAACTGGTGGAGTGAACGACGCAGGCGCCGGCGACGCACACGGGGACGGGGCGCGTCTCGAAAACATTTTGATACCGTACAGCGTATGACACGAGGCCGTGTCTTCATACCGTTCGCTGCGCAGCCCAATTTTAACAAGACACATTTTTTTCCATGGGACCCTAAGGCCAATCTCGCCAAACTGCCACAAACATTTTAAGCACTTGAACAAGTTGTCGCTAAACTCGACAAAGCATTAAAACCATGGATTAGGTATCCTTCACCGTGTGTTTTATCCTTACCTTCTGAGGCTTCCAAGACTGACTTGGTAAGGCAGAGCTCCCCAGTGGTGCACGCCAACACGTCCCCGGTGTGGCGACGTCTTAAACCTTGAAGGCTTGAGGGTGGCCAGATGGAGCCTGTAACCTTCAGCCTCCCGCAGTTAACCCAGGACGCCCTGCAATTAACAAGCAATCTCTCGGTAAGCCGTGCAAACACTTGGGACGTGCACTTGCGACGTGCAAGCACTTGGGAAATACTGCACTGGGGCAATACGTGAACCCCCACGAGTCGAGGTTACTGGTTCGCCAATTCCCGTCCGTACTACAGCTGAACATCCGAGGCATGCTGACAATTTTCATCAGTCAGGTGTCTGTGGCTAAAATGGGTAACTCTTCTTAAGCCAGAAGACGATCAACATTCAACCCCTTTTCACAGTCAAGACAGCAACAGGGGACTCCAAGCCATCAAGGAAGTTTCTGCATACATCCTTCACACCCCGGGGTCCCGGGTTTGATTTCGCCTTTAACTTGCCTGCATAACCACAAGCCCCTATACTAGGGCTCCGATTAAGTCCTAGCTCACCAGCCTCATTCATGGTTTATGCTGGTTGTCTTTACAGAATTTTTTTTTTTTTTTTTAGTTTAGTTTTTGAGAGAGAGAGAGAGAGAGCAAGCAGGGGAGGGGCCGAGACAGAGGGAGAGAGAATCCCGAGCAGGCTCTGCCCTGTCACTGCAGAGCCCAGCGTGGGGCTGAAACTCACAAACCGTGAGATCACGACCTGAGCCGAAGCCGGGAGTCAGACGCTTAACCAACTGAGCCACCCAGGCGCCCTTGAGAGAATTACTAGTGAAACCTTTTCACTCTCAACAATGTCCTGGTTAGTGGAATCAACTGCCTGGCCACCTACCTGTAATCAGGCTGCACCTAAATTGTTTCAACCACAAGAGTTTCTCAGTAGACATGGTTTTAGCCTTTGGGGAACGACCATTCATCACACACGACTCTCCCCCACTTAGCAGTCCCCCGGTCATTGGGATGACACAGTCTCCTCAAGCCATTTCCAGGGGCCTCTTAGGAAAGAGGCAGGGAATTACCAGTTCTCTTTCCAACCCCAATACAGGCTGTATTCTTTGCATATTCTCCCACACGGGCGGTCTCCAGCTCCTGGAGACATTTTAATGGCCTTAGTTCTTGCATACTTTTCCCACTTTGTCCAACCCTGTAGTCACTTCTCTAAAGTAATTTCATGACACTACCCCAGATAGAAACGCTGACGATCTGAGAAAAGCCGCGTAACAGAGATGGTTTCCGAGGGTGGAGAAAGAAGTTATCCCCATTCCTTTGCATTCACTGAAATGTAACCTCTGACCTCAGTGCATTTACAACTTGTAGCTACTTACAGCGCAGACCTCAGTGCTCTGGCCGCTTTCCCCCTTGTCTTCAGGGCCAGCACTCCCACACCCCAGCTTCAGAGGATGCCGGCGGGCCGGTGATGGCTCACAGCCGCGTCCCTCTCTGGGCATCGCCTTCGGCCACAGGGAACGGCCTTGTGCAAGGTAACACCGCCTCTCTTGAAGCAACAGCCTGGGCCAGTGACTGGCTGATGGGATGACACAAAAACCTAGTCCCCCGGTTTCAATTTGGGACAATGTTGAAGGGCCACCCCAGCTCCAGAGCACCCTGCGGGATCCGCTGGGGCCTCAGTGGCAGACACACCTCGATTGACCTCCTCGGCGCCCCCTGCCTGCCTCACTTCCTTCACCTGTTTCTCCCACCAGCTCGCCCAGGAAGCCCGCGCGTGAACAATCCCAGCGAACTTCCTGCAGCTGAGTACTCCGTCCGCGAAAACACTCCATCTCAGAGCTCGATTCCAGGGAGGGCGGCCCCAAAGCCTGCCCTTAGCTTTCCTGGGAAACAGCCTTGCAAACCGAGAGTAACGTAAAACCATTCTACCTGTCTCTCCATCAGCGGACCGTCAGCCGCTCCGTCCCCCTGCTCCTAGCCCTCAGCCTGGCCTGCAGTCACTGCTGCCTTCCTACCCCGCAAGGTTTCCTGTCGCCGCGCGGGCTCTGCACATCAGTGTCCCTCCCTTCCTCCGTACTGAGCGGAATCACCCTCCTCCTGCAGAGTTTACTCACTCGTGGTTGCTCCCACCAAAACGCTTCTGTGTGATGTGCATGTCCGTGCGCTTCTATTTTTACAGTCCATCCCCCCTGTGGTACGCCCCCGGGCTCACTCTTTGAGCCACTTGTCTTTAACGTGAATGCCAGCTTGGTAAACTCATTCAGTCTCAGGGCCATAAATACCTTCAATATGATGATGTCTCAGGTTGACGTCTCCAGCCGGAATTTCGTCCGTGAACTCCTTCCTTGCAGGTACATTCAGCTGCTTCCTCAACATCCCTCCCTGGAGGTCTCCTGGTCGGGCTTCTCTAACTTCCCACGTCTGAAACTGAGCTCCTGAGGTACCCACCACAACCACCCCCGGCCACCATCTAGAACGTTCTCTACCCCAGCCGTTAATGGCAACTCCATCCTTCCAGTTTCTCAGCCCAAAAAGCATCATGGTCCTCAACTGTTTTTCTTTCTCATTCACATCAGCAAATGCCGTGGGCCCTGCCTTCATCATATATCTAGAATCTGGTTACTTCTCCCCATGCCTGCTTCCCCTGCTCTGATCGGAAACGTCATCATCACGCTACTGGATCATTACAATAGTCTTCAGCTGGTCTCCCAGCTGCTACCTTTCCTCCTTCACCCTCTGCTTCACACAGAGTGATCCTTTTTGTTTGTTTATTTATTTTTTTTGAGAGAGAAAGAAAGAGAGCACGAGCAGGGGAGGGGCGGAGAGAGGGAGACACAGAATCCGAAGCAGGCTCCGGGCTCTGAGCGGTCAGCACAGAGCCGGACGCGGGGCTCGAACTCACGGACCGTGGGATCGTGACCTGAGCCGAAGTCGGACGCTTAACTGACTGAGCCACCCGGGCCTCCTGCAGAGGGATCCTTTTTTTAAATTTTTTTTTTTTTCAACATTTTTTATTTATTTTTGGGACAGAGAGAGACAGAGCATGAACGGGGGAGGGGCAGAGAGAGAGGGAGACACAGAATCGGAAACAGGCTCCAGGCTCCGAGCCGTCAGCCCAGAGCCCGACGCGGGGCTCGAACTCACGGACCGCGAGATCGTGACCTGGCTGAAGTCGGGCGCTTAACCGACTGCGCCACCCAGGCGCCCCCAGAGGGATCCTTTTAAGGCATGATCAGATCTGGCCAGTTTGGGGCTTAAAGCCCACCAACGGCTCCCCCGACCCAGAATAAAAGCTCAAGTCCTTGTAGCCATCTGCAAGGTTCTAACACAGTCTGACCTGTGCCTCTGTCCCCAGCCCTGCTACCTGTCCCCTCGTCCACTCTGCTACATGCACCTTACTGCCACCTTACCGTTTCTGAAACCACCAGTTCTGACCTCAGGGCCTCTGTGCTGGCTGTTGGCTCTGCCCCGGAGGCCTGTTTTGCTGGCTTCCTCACTTCCGTGGGGTCTTTACTCAAAACTCACGTTGTTGCAACAAACGTCTGGGCCCAACATGGAGCCACTTCTGCTCGGGAGACACGTAAGCAGACTGAAACTTAGATCAAGTTTTGTGTTCCTTCAAATGCTCTGCTTGGCCAGAAACACAGTATATCCGGTCAGCCAGTCCCCACCTGCCAAGCCAACTCTGGGCTCTATACTTGGTTCCTCACTCCTTTCTCTTTATCCTATAAAGTTTCCTGCCTTCTGCCCGATTCTGCTCTTCTCTGGACCCTTGGAAATGGGGGCCACCCACTTCATAAAGTGTAATGGTTTGTCTGTTTCACCTAAATTGTCTTCGTGAATCATCTTCTTAAGTTTATTTATTTATTTTGAGAGAGACAGTGCGAGTCGGGGAGGGGCAGAGAGAGAGGAGACAGAATCCCAAGCGGGCTCCAGCACCGTCAGCGTAGAGCCTGACGCGGGGCTCAGACCCAGGAAACGACGAGATCATGACCTGAGCCGAAACCAAGAGTTGGGCGCTTAACCGACTGAGCCACCCAGGCGCCCCTTTCTTTCACCATCTGTTAACAACCTTCTCAGTCGCACCTACCCTGGCCACTGTTAGAATCGCAAACCCCAGGGCATCTGGGTGGCTCAGTAGGCTGGGCATCTGACTTCGGCTCAGGTCGTGACCTCGGGGGTCATGAGCTCACGCCCCGCACGGGGCTCTGCTGACAGCTCAGGGCCTAGAACCTGTTTCGGGGGCTGCGTCTCCCTCTCTCTCGCTCTCTGCCCCTCCCCCACACTCACTCTGTCTCTCAAAAATAAAGAAACGTTAGAAACAATTTTAAGAACTGCAACCCCCAAACACTGTCTGCACCCTGTCCCCACTTCAGTTGACTACATCACATTTATTACCAGCTGGCATACTATAATTCTTTACTTCTATATTTGTGTGTTCTCTGTCTCCCCTAGCTAGAAGGTAAAGTTTGTGAGGGTAGGGATTTGGGTCGTTTTTGTCCACTATGATATGCCAGAGCATCTAGACCTCCCGGCCCATAGAACGTGCTCGGAGTGGATGAAGCTACTAGGGAGGAGAGAGAGTACAGTTTGAAAAGTCACATTTAGGGATCTCATCTCTAGCTTTTCTTTCCTAGGCATTTGTCATGTTCTTTTCATGGAGTGGTGTTCAGAGCTTGAGGACAAAAGAGACAGCCGCAGCCACGTTCCGGCAGTCACAGGCGTGACTGCTCGGGAAGTAAGATCCTAAGAGGAACCAGTAAGGGAAGTGGAATTTCATACAGAAGAAGGGGAAAAAAAAAAAAAACTAACGAGGGTGATTTAACGTCCTACATTAAAGACGATGACGAGTTGTTCTCCAGCCCTGCTGAGGAGAGAACCACCCACCCCCTCCAACCCCCAAAAGAGTTTCAGTGAGAACTTAAAGAATTTGGGAGGATCTACGAGGAAGAATTCAGTAACACCCACCCTGGCCAAATACCGGTTGCAGTGGATTCATCTTCCGCTGGAAGCTGTTACAGGAGAAAGGATTCCCCTTCAAGTCTGGTCCTACTCGATAGCAACGTGGGTAAAAGCTAAAACCAGAATGTCTGATGGCCTCAGAACAAATCTTCCCCTCCTCCGCCTTCTTTGGCCGGACGTCTTGTCTAAGCCTGGCCTTTTCCGCATATGACAACACTTCACAGCCCACCTCGCAACTTAGTTAGCACCCTGCAGCCCATTCTGGCATTTTGATCAAACACAGCTCCGTAAGGAATGTTCAAGTCTTCCTTGAATCTTCCCTCCACCTCCTCCCATCCTCCCACCGTGTTTCACTTAAACATGTTTGGCATCCCAGCTCCTAGATACAGAAAACAGATCGGCGGTTGCCAGAGGTGGGGGCTGGGGGGGGGGGTGGGCAAATGGGTGAAGGGGGACAAAAGGTACAAACGTCCACTTATAAAATAAGTAAGTCCTGGGGATGTAATGTACAGCCTGGTGACTGTAGTTAACAAGATTTCAGTTACTAGGAGAGATCTTTTTTTATTTTTGGAGAGATGCAGAGAGGGAAAGCAGGGGAGGGGCAGAGAGAGAGAGAGAGAGAGAGGGAGAGAGAGAGAATCCCAAGCAGGGTCCACGCCGTCAGCACAGAGTCCGATGCACGGCTCGAACTCATGAACCATGAGTTTGTGACCTGAGCCGAAATCGAGAGTTGGACGCTTAACCGACTTGGCCAGAGATCTTAAATGTTCTCATCATAAGAAAAAAATGCATAATTATGGTGACAGATGGTAATGACACTTATTGTGGTGATCATTTGGCAGTGTATACAAATGTCGAATCATTATGTTGTACATCTGAAACTAACATGATGTTACAGGTCAATTATGCCTGAATAAATAAATATTTTCGGTATCCACAAACTGTATATAATACCCTGATGTACTGATGCAAAACTCAGCCTATTTATATATGTACAACATACAAAAATTTTTGTAAATGGTTGTAACTGTAAAGTAGGGGTTCGTTTATTTTAAAGGGGTTTTTTCTAACTCCAAAAATACAACAGTCTAAACAATTATGTCAATATTCATAAAATACGCATTTACTGGGTTTGTACTTCACGCCAGGCACTTAGGATATGAAGTTCAAAGGCGGTTGGTGTGTAATTTCCAGTCTACTAGAGGATAGAGGTAAGAAGTACTTGCTCTAGGGGCGCCCGGGTGGCTCAGGCGGTTAAGCCTCCGACGTCGGCTCAGGGCACGATCTCGCGGTCCGTGAGTTCGAGCCCCGCGTCGGGCTCTGTGCTGACGGCTCGGAGCCTGGAGCCTGTTTCGGATTCTGTGTCTCCCTCCCTCTCTGCCCCTCCCCCGCCACAGGCTCTGTCTCCGTCTCTCTCAAAAATAAACATTAAAAAAAAATTCTTAACAATAGTTTAAAAAGGAAGTAATTGCTGTAGGTCATGATTAGGCTCACACGAGCTACGAGTGGCAGTACCAGGATCCTTCGCTAAGGAAATACGGAGAATCGGGCAAAATTCCATAGGGAGGACCCCTGCACCGGGTCAGACACTTACATTTGCCAGCACTATGATAATATCCTTTCCTGCGTTTTGTTTGGAAAAGCCCCTTTTCCATTAATTTGATCTTTAGAGTGAATGAGCGTTGCCTGCAGTATCCGATGGTCATGAAAAGATCCTGCATGGAATTGGCACCAGATGTCTAATAGAGTACATGCAGCCCAAGGATCGTCACTGCCAACACGGAATTCCCCATTTCTGGTCACATCCAGCAAGGATTATTTAACAGAAAAGCAGCTTGAATCCAGCAACGACCCTATCTGAATACCAGCCCAAGAGCATTGCTGTACAACAAAACACACATAGTAGGTCCTCACTAATTTTTGGTTGGATTTCATTCTTACATAAGTGAATCAACAAATTAAACACATAACGTGTGCCTGTATTTGATAAACTGATACAACCCCTCTTTCATCAAAAAGGCCGGGTATTTGGAGCTTTCGGTTAGACGTTGCAGATTTCTAAACTATAAAAAAATTAGAGAAGAAGTGCAGGATTCATATTAATAGCAAGAATTGCTATGCTAATTGTGAGTTATTTGTGCTCTGTACCATTTTTTGCTTTCTACTGAGTAGTCATTATCTTACTCCATGTTTCTCTTTCAAATCATTTGGAAAACAAAAACGAAGAAGCTGAATAAGGAGATAGGACCCAACATCTGCATTCTGACGTGTCAAATCAAAGTGACCAGGGAAGTCCTGCCCAACTTAAAAACAAGCAGAGTGACAAAAGTTTCTCTGGCAAACGGTGCAGTCAGGAGAAGCCAGGCTGGGCTGCAGTAACAAATAGACCCCACTATCTCAGTTGCTAACCTCAACAAAGATTTCTTTCTAGGCCACATCACGGGTCAGGGACCAGTCTCCCAACACCCTGCAACTCCACCATTTCAGAAGCCTTTGAGTCCAGCCACATGGAGCAGAAAATGAGGATGTGTAGAAAGCACATTTGTGGGAGGCACAGATCACTTCTGTTCATATTCCCATTGGCCGGAATTCAGTCACAAGTTCCCAAACCCACTGCAAGGAAGCCTAAGAAATACAGTCTTTCTGGGTGCCCAGGAAAAGAAAATGGACTGGTGAAGAGGTAGCCAGTCTTTGATACAAAGGGAAAGAACTTAAAACACACTTTGTATGCAAGCAGTGTTGTATACTGTGATGAGGTTCCCGAGTTAACCCACCCAAAATGCAACTGAAAATCAGCGCTGATAGAGTAACACCCCAGTGACACGAATGTCACCTCTCTGGCCATCTTGTCTACCGAGGCCCAAGTTGAAAACTCGTTAACATAATAGAGGTTCTGCATTCTGTACCTTCGCTCATCTTTTCTTCCACATTTACTGCACCTTCCTGTGGCAGGCGCTGATCTGGGCACTGAAAAGCGGAGATAAGATCTGGTCTTTGCTCCCAGCGGCGATCACAAAACCAACCCCCGTCAGACCGAGATAAGAGCCAAGGTGTTTTCAGAAATTGCACGTACATCGGTAGGGCTGGAACAGAGTGGGCAAGACAAGCGCAGCAAGGTCCATGGAACGAGACGCTGTGTGTCATGCTGACAGTTTGGGCCTTAAATGGGGATCCACTGAAAGGAGTGAGGCAATCAGATGGGTACTTTTGAGAGACCACTCAGACCGCCTGCTGTATGGAAAATGAACTAGGAGGACACGGTGGAGAGGGATGTGGCCGCTGGGCAGCTGTGACTGTTTTGCCATCAAGGACGTTTTGATGTGGACACCTTTGTGCAGGGGGTATTTTCCACGGGGTGATTTTGAGGCAGAATGAAAAACAAATCATTAGACCTTCTCTTTCTCTTTTCAGAATGAAAATTGCTTTGTTGCTTTTCCCTCTGATTATGTGCCCATTGTGAAATATTCAGACAATACGAGGAGGTAGAGAGGAAAAGTAAAAATCACTCATAACCCAGTGCCCGGTGAAGACCACTGTTGACATGTTCAGTGTATATATCTTTATTACTTTCCCCAAGCATACCTCTTCTAATAGAAATGTGATAACACCATAAACACAGATATAACCTGCTTTCTTTGTTTAGCAAGCAATTCGGAACATTTTCTCAAAGCACTAAGTCTGGCTATCATAATTTTTAATGGCCACAGAGAATTCCATGGGTTGGACGTCCGTGTATGGTGGTGGCTAAGAGTATAAGCTCCACATCTGAATTGTCTGGATTCTTTTTTTTTTTTTTAATGTTTATTTATTTTTGAGAGAGAGAGAGAGAGAGAGAGGCAGGGGCAGAGAAAGAGGGAGACACAGAATCCAAAACAGGCTCCAGGATCTGAGCTGTCAGCACAGGGCCCAATGTGGGGCTCAGGGTCACAGACCACAAGACCATGACCTGAGCCAAAGTCGGATGCTTCACCGACTGAGTCACCAGGGTGCCCTGAATTGTCTGGATTGCAATCCCGGCTCCAAGCTAAGGGTCGGCAAACGAAATCTGTAAAGGGCCAAATAAATGTTAGAGATTTTGTGGGCTATATTGATCAGGGTCCTCCAGAGAAAGAGAACCAACAAGATATACAGATAGATAGAGACGCAGAGATACCGATCTATGTAGATATCTACAGAAAGATAGATCTGTATCTCAATGTCTCTACCTATAGATATCTATAACTTTGTGTCTATAGATAGATACTTCTATTTCTGTCTCTGTCTCCTTATCTATATATTTCTATATGAAGAAGAGAGATATTTTAAGGAATTAGACCACATGATGGTGAAGGTGCAGAATATACAGAGTGGACCAGCATGCTAGAAACCCAGGGAACTGTTGCAATCTGAAGGCTGTCTGCTGGCAGAATTCCCTCTTTCTCTATGAATTGATTGTAGGAGGCCTACCCATTCCACGAAGGGTAACCTGCTTTACTCAAAGTCTAGCGATTTAACTGTCAATCTCATCTGAAAAACGCCTTCACGGAAACATCTAGAATAACGTCTGACCAAATATCTAGAGACCGTGGCCTACCCAAGGTGACACATACAATTAACCATCCCATGAGCCACGTGATTTCCGTGGCGATCTACCCACCTCTTTCACTGTGGTGTGAGGGCAGGTATATACCATATGTAAACAAAAGGGCATGGCTGTGTCTCAACAAAACTTTATTTATAGAAACAGGTGGCAGGCTGGCTTTGGCCCATGAGCCGTAGTTCGTTGAGTCCTACTCTTGGCTACTTTCTAACCGTGCAACCTTGGAGGGGTCCTATCCGTCCTTTAAACCTCAGTTTTCTCATCTGTGGGAACCGGGGATGATCATAGTTCTGAATTCAAAGGGCTCACGTGCGAATCAAGAGACAGTACCTGTCGAACACCTGGCCCAAGACCAGGCATGTGTTAAGTGCCCAACAAATCTTCCCCTCATTGTCATTTGTGCATGATCTACTGACAGAAGTTTTTAAACACCTTCATTAGGATATAATTGACGTACAATAAACTGCGTATATTTAAAGTATACAACTTGAAGAGCTTTAACAGATCGATACGCTCATGAAATCATGACCACAGTCAAAGACGGTGAATCCGTCCATCACCCCAAAAGCTTCATCCGCCCCTGGGACTCCTGCCTATGTGTTCAGTTACTTCCTTAGGATAAAATGCCACATGTAGGATCCCCGATTTGTAGGGTACGTTCACTTCGTACTGTTATACATGTTGACAGGTTGCCTTTCAGAAAGGTACCGGTCGGCAATGACTGTCTCTCCTCGCTTATTTTCACTTGTTACGTTGACGCCGTTTCCGGATCGACCCAAGGTAAGGCCACGTGCTCAAGTCGCGAGTGTCGAGTGTGGGCTCGCACTTGACACATCCGGAGACGCTTACACAGCAGGTGATGGGCACTAGATGACGACAACTGACATCCACGGAGGTGGTGCTCCCTTGCGGGAACAAGGTCTGAAATTCCAGCCCAGGTGCGTGATCCACTGAAGGAGCATCCTCGCTCAGATTCTGCCAGACGCTGACTCGGCTGCAAAACAAGCCAGTCACGTGATCAGGAGTAGAGGCGCATCCAGCAGGGAACAAGCCTTCCTACCTCTTAAGGACTTGCTTGCTAATAACTGTTTGTACGCTTGCGGGAATTTGGAGAAGTGGGTTTAAAATTTAATTTCATAGTTGACCCACCAGCCCCTCCCAAGGTGGTGAGGACAGGTACGTACGGCCACCACCCAGCTTTAATATGTTCACTAAAGGACCTTGACATTTGCTGGACTGCCCAATTGGTTAAGATCTGTTTGCAACATCCTTCTTGTCCCTGCCAGTCTGAAAGGGAGATTATGCCTTATTGTTTTCATTTGCATTTTTATTACTAGTTAGGTCGAGTGTCTTTCATATGGCTGGTGCCTTCTTTTGTGAATTACTTGTACATATCTTCTGACCATTTTTATACTATGGTGTTAAAAGCTTTCTTATCGGTTTGTAAGAGATCTTATTATATTAAGGACATTAGTCTTCTGTCATAGGAGTTGCACATGTTTGCCCGTTTGTCAAATGTTTTAACATTGTTTATGGTGGGTTTTTTTTTTTTTTTCTGAAGTAGCAAAGGTTACCAATATTTTTCTTTATGGTCTCTGGCTTTGGTGTCATGGCTTAGACGTTCCTCCCCCAAGAATATATAAATAATCACATAAATTTTCTTCTAAGAGTAAGAAGGACTGTTTTACACATTCCTTGGGAAAAAACATGTAACAGCTGAAAGTTTAATGGTTTGTAAAAAGTAGTACTCAGAGGTTTAAAATTGCCTTTCTGATGGGACGATAAAGTAGCAAAAATGGGTTTTGGCGTAATTTCTGAAATTTGGCCTTCTTGCTCTGCAGACACTCCCTCTCTCTCCCTCCCTCTCTCTCTCTCTCTCTTTCTCTCTCTCTCCCTTCTAACTAACTAATTCAAAATAGAAGGGGAGGTAAATTGGGGAGGCAGAAGACTCAAGAATATAGACATAGGACCCTAACCTTCACCAATGAGATACATCTAGGCCAGCCTTTGAATCAGAAATCGGTGACCCTTTCAACCAAGTATTGGGCTGTAAAATAAAAAATAAGTTTACAAATAACATAAACAAAATGTCTAGAGAGAGAGAGGGGTTGGTGGTCTAGAGAAGCAGACACTGCCCGAGTCCCTGCGACAAGGTCGCAGCAGATAAACCCAGTTTCCAGAAGCATCAGTGGCAGAGTCGCCTGCAGCTGTGCCCACGCCCAGCATTAGTGATGTGATCAGGGCAGCCTGTCCCCAGGAATGGCGGCGACGTGGCCTCCACCAGAGCAGTTCTGCTGGGTGATTGCAGCCCCACTGGAAAGCATGTGAACCTTCTGATGTCTCTCCTGGCTGAAACTAACAAGAGGGGTGACGTTGTTTGCAACGAAGAAAACTGAAGGGTGTGGAAGCAAGGGCAGGAGTGGCTACGGAAAATAGAACCTCAGGGCACTGGGTGCCTAGGTTGGTCTTGCTGGCCTGGTGGGCCTGGGGGCGGTGAGAATTCACCCAGCCTCGGCCCCTGTCAGGGGCTCTCACCTCGCGGTCCTTACTGGGCATTGATTACGAACAAGAGCTAGATTGGCTCTACCAAGCCATACCACCCATCCCCCAAGACCAACCCACTCACGAGTAGTCGAATACTGTGAGACGCTTACCAGTCACATATTAGCGGGAAGGAGAAATCCCCACCCTCTGTAGTGAAGCGGCAGCAGGCCAGAGTCACAGCAATCAGATATACTTCTAACCAGCTTTTTAAAACATTTGACCATCGTGGTGACGTTACGCATCAGAATATTCTATGCGTACCAGAAAGTGACTCAGTGTTTATGACCGTCTTTTGCCTGAGATCCTGGAGGACGTTCAGGGCTATTTGTATCCCGGGAACTGGGATTCTAACATGGAACTTGCTAAACCTTGCATACACACATATAATTAAGACATCTGGCTACATTATGTTGGAATTGTGGTTCTTTGAGCCTGAAAGTGTTCACTTAAATGTGGGCTGCACCAAGGCATAACTTTTTTAGAACACAAATCATAATCCAGTCTTAAAAGACAGTATATAAAAATGTGTAAAAATGTGTAAAAAACAATGGTCTTGCCTCGACAAGTAGACCCTCACCCCAAACCGCTAACGATAATACGTATTAGATGTTCGAAAAGCTCGTGAGATTATTTTCTAATAGAAACTGTTCAGCCCATCCTACCTCTAGGAAATTGACTTAAGGATGAGGTAATACTTTAAGTAAACAATTTAGGAAGTCGATCCAAATTGCTCAGAGTGCTTTGCAGACGTGAGCTAATTCCGCCTTGTAAAGAAGCTTGTGTAATGGGATTCGTGTCTATGGTTCCCTTTGAAACTGTTTCTGGCAGGTGGTGGTTTGCTGAGGGAAAGGTATCTGTGGTAAGGCACGGCCCTCCCCAACCTCAGGGCATCTTTAGGGATCCCGAGACGATCCTCAACTTTTGCGGGCAGACTTCCTGATTATATCATAACACCTTCCTGCCTCCGTCTCTTGGGCCTTCAACTCGAGGAAACAGCTGTGGAGGGACGCGTATGGGGGAAAACACCTTGAGGGAAAGGAGGCTGGTGATTGCTATGGTTTAAAAAACACGCAAACAAACAATATCCTGAGACCACACAAACTTGAGCTATTTTGGCCATTACCTCCTCTGAAGCTCACGGCTCAGTCCCTCCCTGGGAACTGCTCTGTTGAGAGTCGCTTTCTCATCCAAAGCTGTGCCCGCTTCCTGGCCGCAGCCTGCATCCAACGCCTGGCCAATGCGGGGTAGGCCTGAGGGCCCTGTTCCCTCACCTCAACTTAGGAGAGCTCTGAAGGGCCACCCGAGGCCTACAACTCCCCATGGAGGTGGCTGAGGGGTCCGCATCACAGTTTAACTTCTCCCTCTGCCCGGCCCTGCTGCCCTCATTCCCCCCACAAGTGTATCTCCCTAGATAATTCCTCAGGGAAGTTCCGGTCCACTAATCTCCATCCTACAGCCTGTTTCCAGGGAACCTGACCTAAGACACACCCATTTGAAGGACCAGGTGCACGAGGAAGAGTCGAAAAGATGATCTTACGGGTCTAACTAATTCTTTTACATTTTTATTGCCTATAATTAACTCATCTCTGAGGGAAATACTGACTGGCCCTGAACTTTGACTCATGGTTACTGCAGGCCTGGCCTGGTGCCAGATAAAGGTTTCGTTCAGGATTTGCAATTATCGAACCACAGCAAAGCCAACAGGGTGGGGGTAGGACACTAAGGGTTGGGCCTGTATTAATTCCCGAGGGAATTAATGTCAATTCCACTAGGAAAAAAAGAAGGAAAAGAAAGAGAAATAGATCGTTGGATAAATCCATAACTACAGGGTGAGCACCTACAGTAGAAGCAATTGGTTACCAAGAAAGAGGGAAAAACAACACGCCTCCCCACCCGCCCCAGAAGCCCACAGTCGAACTGGGAAAACAAGCAAATACACTATTAGAGAAAATGTGGTAGGTTAGTAATGGGGGGGACATAGGGTGTCATGACAGAACAAGAACACCTAACCCTGTCGAGTGTAGGGTTAGGACAGGAGAGAGAAGAAAAGAAGTGTCCACGTGGAACAAAAGAGAAGAGTCACGGACAGGGAAAAAGAGGACTTCAAGAAAGCGAATCCAAGGAAATAGTAATCTACAAGGCAAGAGGAGGAATTTGCAGGAAGCCATTCTATTTATAAAGTTGCAAAACTGGAAATAACCCAAACGCTCAACAATAGGGGAAGGATAATAATAGAATATTGCAAAGTAGTCTAAATGGAAGTAATGCACATTCCACCCATTTGTGGAAATGTGAAGTAATATTAAATGAGTAATGCAGAAATGGTGCCCGCTCACTGGGCTCTGACTCTATGAAAATGTGTGCCTTGATAAACAATGACCAAGAAAACTCTGCGTACCAGAGGAACAAGAATTTAATGTGTCATGTGTCCTTTCTGCCCCTTTTCCCCTATTTGAGTGTGTCACCTTTCTGGCCTGATTTTTAAAAATATCCTCCTTTCCCCGTTATGAAAGCCTTATCCATGCATGCACCAGCCTAGAAATATTTTGGAAGCCTTTTAGAAATATTCAGAAACTCCTGCTCTTAACTACAACGAGAAAAAATAGCAGTATCACCCTGAGGAAAGACCAGCATTTTAGACTCTGTGGATCTTTGACTTGGAGTTGAACACTTTGAAATGACATAAAGGACATACGTATTTTAATAAACAAGAAAGTGACAACCTTTGTAGAAAGCCTCCTCGGTAACATATCAACAGCTTTTTTAAAAGTGTACATTCTTCGATTCAGAAATTGCAATTCTAGGCTGTACCTAGTGCTGTGGTGGCAAATGTTCAACAACCAGATCTCTGGGGGAAAAGCCTTGGATCTGTAGTGCTTGCCAATTTCTATGGTGCAAATACCCCTCTCGTGGCCAATTCCAAATTACCAATGTGATGTCAAGAGATACGCACACATGCGTCCACACAAAGACTCGTACACAAATGTTCACAGCAGCATCATTCAAAATGGCCAAAAGGTAGACGCAATCCAAATACTCATCAACCAGTCAATGGATAAGCGAATTGTGATATTACAGCAGGATTCTCGCACAGAGAGACGGGACCGCGAGGCTCTCTTCGTCCAGGAAGCAACTTCAGGAAGCAAAAAAGACTGAGTCCCGGATGCAGCAGGGTGTAGCCTTTTATGCAATGTCTACCTCTTTGTCTCCCATATACGGTGACACATGTCGTCTGAGTAGACACGGTCCAAGTCAGGGTTGTGTCGGAGTTACGCCATTGTGTATAGGAGTTGATGGGGCCAAGTGCACGTTGCCTTCCTTTGTTCTGAGAAGGCCTCCACCACGTTCCTTAGGGAGGGGCTCGACGACAATATATGCAATCAATGCAGTACTACTCAGCAGCAAAAAGATAGGAACTATTGATGCAGGCAACAACCTGGATGAACACCGAATGGAAGAAAGAGGCAAAATAAAAGTACGCATCGTACGATTCCACTTACATACAATTCGACACAATGCAAGTTATTGTGACCGAAAACTGATCAGTGTTTGTGTGGGGCGTGGGAAGGAGGCAGAGGGAGGGACTGCCAAAGAGCAAGAGAAAACTTTTGGAGGTGACGCCTCTGTTCATTATCTTGCCTGTGGCGATAGTTTCCTGGGGATACACCGATGTCAAAATTTAACAATCAATCCACTTGAAATGGATGCAGTTTACTGCATGTCAGTTACACCACAATAAAACTGGTTCAAGGAAAAAGACCACTCAGGGTCTTCTGTACTCCTATCCCTTGCGGTCTCCTTAAACTTCTCATGCGCCCAGCCTAACTTCCAATGGCTAACACCCCCATCTTTGTGGGAAGTCTGCCCTCGGGCTGCCTGAACCCACATTGTTCTACAAACTAGGTGAAAGTGCCCAGGAGTTAGCGACTCCCACCTCTCCCACCTCTTTGCCCCCAGTACCCTGGGCAGCCTTTAATGGCTGACAAGTACAAGGGCATAAATGCCCAGCACCCTTGAGCCTTGGCCAGGATAATTCTGGGGTGGATTGTTAATCCAATTGGGGTTAAATTCTAGAACCTCCTCACGGTAGCTGGCCTCATAAGGACCCCAATGACGGGCTGTCTTCTATTCCCTTTATCACTTCTCCACTGCCCTACCCAGGTCCATGCACCCAAATAAATTACATGCACTCCAGTCCTTATCCCAAGGTCAGCTTCTGGGAAAGCCCAATTTAGACAGGGTCAAAGGTCTCGTGAGGATTTCCCCCTGGAAACTAGAGGAAGATTGATTTGAGGATTTGAGTTTGAAGGACCTTTGAAGATCCCTTTGAGTTAAAGCACAGTTTCTAAAGCTAACGTCTGGCACAAAAAGGTTTTCGCAACAATGGATGGGTAACAAAAACAAAGCATTAAAGGGAGGTTATTGTGATCTCTCTTATGTTTCTGAAAGATAATACTGGAAGAGACAGAGAAATTCTAGGAAGAGGAACCACTGATTTAAAATATCAAGAAAAAAAAAAAAATGGGGCGCCTGGGTGGCGCAGTCGGTTAAGCGGCCGACTTCAGCCGGGTCACGATCTCGCGGTCTGTGAGTTCGAGCCCCGCGTCAGGCTCTGGGCTGATGGCTCGGAGCCTGGAGCCTGTTTCCGATTCTGTGTCTCCCTCTCTCTCTGCCCCTCCCCCGTTCATGCTCTGTCTCTCTCTGTCCCAAAAATAAATAAAAAACGTTGAAAAAAAAAATAATAAAATAAAATAAAATATCAAGATATTTGGGGGCGCCTGGCTGGCTCAGTCACTGGAGTATGCGACTCTCGATCTCAGGGTTGCGGGTTCGAGCCCCACTTTGGGTGTAGAGATTACTTTAAGATAAGATGTTTTGTTTTTTTTTTTTTAAAGATACTTATGTAAGTTAGGTTTGGAAAAAAAATAAGTGGCTTTCAAGGTCCTTCTCCCCAAACGAATACCTGCAACTAACATTCGTTCTTATCAGGCCCCTTGTCTCAGCCAGAAACTGTTCCAAGGGGTGGGGGAATAGGGCATTGAAGAAGACACATAATATCTTTGCTTTCGTAGCACACGTGATCTAACAAAGGAAGACAGGCAATAATAATAATAATAATATTAATGCAATATTAATACAATATACAAGACAGGCAATAATAAATAACCACAAAAAATATCAGAGAGTGATCAATTATTTGCAGAGAATTAAAATCGGGTGAAATGAAGGTAAGGGCTGATGGTGCGCCTGCTTTAGGTTTGACAATATCATACATTTGATTGTTGTTGTGCAAACATCTCCCTCATGGGAAGAGTACTTCCCCTCTCCAGTGATGTTGGCCGTGTGAAGTGATCTGAACCATGTGGAGGGAGCAGTGTGTGAGTTCTGAGTTGGGGCCGTGGAGGCTTGAGGGTTTTCAACTGCTCACCTGGGAGGCAATGCGGACCGTAGCCCGAGACAGCGCGGACGGCTGCCCCAATCGCCACACGGGCCTGCGAAGCAGAGATTCATGCTTGTGCATTTTGAGGTGGTCTGTGACCGATCGTCACAGTCAGGGAAGCTTCTCTGAGGAGGTGACGTTTCAGCTGAGATCTGAATGGTAAGAAGCCAGTCCCGTGATGGCTGTTCCAGGCAGGAAGAACATCTAACGTGGGTAAAAAGATGCAAAGGTGGGCACCAGCTTGGCATGCTCGGGGACTTGGAAGGCCACGTGTGAGGCTGGACTGTGCAAGTGGTGGAGTGGAGGGAGGGTGGCACGAGACGAGAACGAAGGGGAATCAAGCACAGGCCAGAGGGACCTGCAAACTGGAATGAGGAATTCGGTTTTCCTTACAGGTGCAGAGGAAAGCGCAGAAGGATATAAGCAATGTAGTGACCCAATCGCACTGATTTTTAAAAGATCACGCGGGCTGGTGGGTGGAGAATCGATAGAATAAGGGACTTGCATACCTTTCTGCTAAACCAGGATGCAGTCTCGGAACCTCCCTCGACCCAGAGTTCCTGAACTACGAAACAGTTACGATCTTTATGCCAACTTAAATTTAGGGATTGATAGACAACTAGATACAATCCATACATAAAATAGCTTAGGTACCATTTCACGCGTACGTAACAAAGTACCCCAAAACTCAACGGCTCAAAACAACAACCACCATTCACTGACTCACACGTCTGCAATTTGGCCAGGACTTGATGGGGAAAGCTCATCTCTGTTCCGTGTGGAATCAGCTGGGGGGGGGGCTCCACCGGGGGTTGGAGGATCCATTTCCACGGTGGCCCCATTCACAGAGCCGGCAAGTTGGGGCTAACTGTTGGCCGGGGGCCTTTGTTGTCGTCCACCTAAGACTCTCCAGGTGGCCACTTGGACTTTCTCACAGCTTGGTGGCTGGGTTCTAAGAGCAAGCTTTATAAGAGGACAAGCCCCAGTGTGTAAATGCTTATCAAGCCTCTGCGTGCATCACACTTGCGAGTTTCCCACTGGCCGCATGTAGTCACAGGCCAACCCCAGAGGCAACGTTGGGGGTGGGGAATATCCAAGGGCATGAATACCGGGTGGGTGCAATCTCTTGGGGGTCAATGATGTCACAAAACGAAAGCCAGACCAAATCAAACTTCAAATGAATCGGTTTTTTGAGAGAGAGAGAGAGAGAGAGAGAGAGAGAGACAGAGAAAGGGTGCAAATGAGCAAGGGGCAGAGAGAGAGAGAGACAGAGGGAGAGAGAGAGAGAGAGAATTCCACAAGGGGCAGAGAGAGAAAGAGAGCAAGAGGGAGAGAGAGGTGGGGCTCACCCAGAGAGGGACTCATGTTCACCCAAAGCAGGACTCGAACTCACGACCATCAGATCATGACCTGAGCCAAAGTCAGATGCTTACCAGACTGAGCCACCCAGGCTCCCATAAGTGAACTTTTAAAAGGAACCCACAGATGGGGTGCCTCGGTGGCTCGGTCCATTAAGCATCTGACTCTTGATTTCGCCTCCGGTCATGACCTTATAGTTTGTGAGTTCGAGCCCTGAGGCGAGCCCAGCCTTGGGATCCCTGCTTGGGAATTCTCAATACCTCGCTCTCTGCCCCTCCCTCACTCCCTCTCTCCCTCTTTCTCAAAATAAAGAAATGAACTTTAAAAGAATAATAAAATAAAATAAACCCACTGGTTTTCACACTTGCTCTAATAGTCAAGGGGAAGGTTTGTGGTACAAAAAAACAGGTTCATTTTTCAAAATCTCTTTGCTATAAATAACTGCCTAGACTTCTTTTCAGCACCTATGGCATTCACCTTTTTTATATGTATCTCATTCATGGTTGCAAATACATAAAAATGTAAATACTTAACACGATATAAAAAGACAACAGGTCATAACGGTGGTTGTTCATTTTCAGAAAGTTAGAAAGCACGAAGGGAGGAAAGAAAAAGAAAAAAAAGACGTAGTTCTTGTTTTGTTTGTTTGTTTTTTTTTTAATTTTTTTTTAACGTTTATTTATTTTTGGGACAGAGAGAGACACAGCATGAACGGGGGAGGGGCAGAGAGAGAGGGAGACACAGAACGGGAAGCAGGCTCCAGGCTCCGAGCCGTCAGCCCAGAGCCCGATGTGGGGCTCGAACTCGCGGACCGCGAGATCGTGCCCTGAGCCGAAGTCGGACGCTTCACCGACTGAACCACCCAGGCGCCCCAAAAAGACGTAGTTCTTAACAGCGTTCCAAGGCAGAATATCAGACGGCGGGGGGATTTTTCCTCCTCTTCGCGTGGAAGTTTCACATTTCAGTCAATGCAGACTAGACAGCGATCCAGCGCCTCTGCAAGCTTATAATGTGATCCTTTGTGGCATTCAAAGGGAACATACTGGTCACCCTTGCTTCCCTTCTGTCCTCTTTCTGCACATGTCTGTCTGCAGTCACCGCAGCTTTGCCTTACCTGACACAGCTCCTTTCACCTGCCAGAACCACGCTTGACACGCGGAAGACCAAGGACCGTAGTGCGTTCCATTCTCAACCCCTGGAGGACCGGCGGTTTGGCTTTAATCTTTCGCAACATCAAGGATTTCTACTGAGCCTGAGCAGACGAAGAGGGAGCTTTTCTGTAACCGTGCCCCGCCACTATTTTGACCCTGAGCTGTTAACAGGAGATGAGCGAAGTCAAGGCCGGCCAGCCCCGCGTGGTGCGTCAAACCCCACTCTCGCTCTCACGCTCCTCCTGGAAGAAAGTAAAGTTGGGACAGTGAAAATCGATTTCCTCCGACTCAAATGACCAGAGAGCGATCTGGTCTAGGGTCTAGGGTCTAGGACCTACCTCTTCAACATTTCTGCCTAGTCAACCCCCCTGCCAAAGACAACCACTTCCTAACTTTTGTAGCCATAGTTTAGTCCGGCCAGCTCCCGAACGGCACCTAAGTCGAAATATCTAGTATTGTGCGTGTCTTAGACTTCTTTTGCTCAACGCAGTCTGTTAGAGAGTCATACGTACTGTTGAGTGCATCTGTGGCTCGTTCCTTTATATCGTTCAGTATTATATAACTGTATGAGTATACCACAATTTACGTATCCATTCACTCACGGATGGACAATTTGAGTTATGTCCGGGGTGAGGATATTATGAATGAAGCTGCCATGAACATTCTTTTATCATTCTTGGTTTTCTTAGATATTACTGCTTTCTTTTGTTTTTTTTTTTTAAGTTTATTTTTATCTATATTGAGAGAGAGAGAGCACAAGCTGGGGAGGGGCAGAGAGAGCGGGAGAGAGAGAATCCCAAGCAGGTTCCGTGCTGTCAGGGCACAGCCTGATATCAGGCTCGAACTCCCAAACGGGGAGATCACGGCCCGGGGCCAAAGTCAGGAATCCGATGCTTGGGGCGCTTGGGTGGCTCAGTCATTTAAGCGTCCGACTCTTGGTTTCTGCTCAGGTCATGATCTCACGGTTTGTGGGTTCAAGCCCCACATTGGGCTCTGTGCTGACAGTGCAGAGCCTGCTTGGGATTCTCTCTCTCTCTCTGCCTCCCCTGCTCTTGCTCCGTCTCTCTCTTTCTGTCAAAATCAATAAATAAACGTAAGAAAGAAAAAAAAGTCAGACACTTAACTGACCGAGCCACCTAGGCTCCCCCTACGGTCCTTCCAGTGCACGTGTGTTCTATTTCACATCCTACATACTTAGGAGTAGAATTTCTGGGTCGTGGGGTAGGTCCCCATGTAACTTTATAAGAAACTGCCATACCATTTGCCAAAGCGGTTGTACCACTTCACGTCCTCACCGCTTACTCACCAATACTTGGCGTTGTGTTTTAATAATTCTAACGCTAAAATAGGGGGCACCCTAGGTGGCTCAGTCGGCTGAGCATCCGACTTCAGCTCAGGTTATGATCTCTCAGTTCAGGAGTTCAAGCCCCGCATCGGGCTGTCAGCCTGCCAGCACAGAGCCCACTTCGGATCCCCTGTCTCCCTCTCGCTCTGCCCCTCCCCCGCTCTCTCATGCACGCTCGCTCGCTCTCAAAAATAAATAAACATACAAAAAAAAATAAAGCTAAAATAGCATCTCGTTGTTGACACACTGGACCGTTACCTTGAAAATCTGGGGAGCCCGAAAGTTGGAAGTAGAAAAATGTCAGCCCAAGCCCTTCCCGGTCAACCCGGATGTAGGCGCAGATGTACGGCCACACTCAACTCCCACTCTGCCTGGGTAAGCATACACTTGGCGTTTCAGAAGCAAAGGGCTCTGAAAAGTTGACATCACACTATATTCAGTAGAACTGAGCTACCTTCCATCTTCCATTGCCCCTTTCCCTCTAAATCTCAACGCGAATATTCAACCAAATATATGACGGGCAACTGATCACTACTCTGACCGAAACGGGCTGAAATCGCACTTTCCACGTATTGCCTCTTCCATCCAAAACCACGTTCAAATTCACCGCTGAAATGAAACCCATGGATTTATTGCCACAGGAAAGCCGAAGGCTAAGTTGTAAACCCTAAAAGACAGCCGTCCTGAAACGACTTTGCACCTTCACCGGCCAGCGCTCCCGAGTACTCATCTATAAAACGGGTGTGCCCAACCTGGGAGTCGCGGTATCGGCTGAGAACGGATTAATTATGAAGAAAAAAAAAAAAAAAACCTTCAGACTTTCTGGAAAAAGGTTTCCTACAAAATACAAGATTTTTTCTTCTTTTGCTTCACAACTATGCTTTACTTTGCGTTTAACGAAGAGGAAAAGATAACGATAAACAGGCAAAGGCAGGGTCCCGTGGCTTTGGTCTTTCCTCGTTATTTTATATTTTGTCCTTTCTGTCTGGCTGTGTCTACTCCTACGTCACGCCCGTGGACTGACCTTCACTTCCCTCAAGTGGGACAGATAGCAGCTCTCTTTAGGATAATACCTTCTTTGCAGAATAGATCCCAAAGGGTCCGTGAGCTGAATAAATAAGCAATGAAAAAGAGATCGCACGAGAGATGAAGAGGCAGAGAGAGAGAGGAGCGGTGCCCTCTCTTCAGCTGAGGTGTGACAAGCCTTGGGAACTAGAGCCTGTGCACGTGGCACCGAGACAAGGGAAGAGCTCGGCGCCGGGGCCGCTGCTGTCCTGGCACATTGCGAACGCCTTCCTCGGCAGAGCGGATGATACCAAGGTGCACAGCCTATCCCCCTACCGGGCCTCCCTGTGCATCCAGTCCCGATCAGCTACCTACCCCGGGAATTCATGACACTCCCGGGGGGCAAGTCCGGAGAGCTACGGGCCCAGGGCAAGGAGCTCAGGGTGCCGGTGGCCTCTATGCTAGAGAACTTGGGAAATAAAACTACGGAAACCATTTGGAGTGTTCGCCAAATGCTCTCGGGTCACCCCTCCCCAGGCATGTGACGAGGTGGCATTTCTCTGTCGCCTCGGAAACCAGAGCACGTGATGGTCTTTGGCCAATGAAACGTAACCACAAGTGACACGTGTCACTCTAACGGCCCGTGTGCAATCCGCCATGTTTTTGTTCCACCACTGCGGTGACACCGCCGTCATCAGTCTGGATCTCTGCGTGGCAGTAACGAGCGGGTCCTGGTCACTGACACGCCACGGAGACCTAGCAAAAGCAAGACCCTGTGCTTTCAGGACCCTGACGGTAGGCGCCTCCTTACGTTTTGTGTCCCAGGCACTTCTCTGGCCTCACTGGTCCTGAGCGAGAATTAAGCTCGTATCGAGTTACCACACTGAGATCGAGGGTGTAGCTCACGCTGCCTGATGACACATCCCTGGTCAGGACTAGAAAGAGGAGAGAGACACTAGCACTGGGCCTGGGCTTTCCGTGACCTGGAGGCCCCAGCTCAAAAATCAGGTCTGTTTTTGCTCGTAAGTAAGCCTTGACGTTTGGGAAAATACAATCACGTGAAGTAATCGGATTAAGTGAATTTACAGGGATTCCTGTATGGGATAGGCACGGCCAGGGGGAAGAAAAATGAGCAACTTAACAACATCATTGAAGATGGTCCCAGGGTAGAGTGTACAGAAATAGAAACGAATAAGCAAACAGCCTGGTCCAGATTCAGATCGAATGCCTGCGGTGCTCTTCTCAGGACGCGTTAAAAGCAGTCAAATTCCAGGGCACCTGGGTGGCTCAGTCGGTGAAGCGTCCGACTTTGGCTCAGGTCATGACCTCGTGGTTCCTGAGTTGGAGCCCCGCGTGGGGCTCTGTGCTGACAGCTCGGAGCCCGGGGCCCGCTTTGGATTCTGTGTCTCCCTCTCTCTCGGTCCCTTCCCCGCTCCCACCCTGTCCGTCCCTGTCTTTCAAAAATAAATAAACATCTAAAAACAAAAGTAGTCAAGGCCCATTTATAACCTGCACACGGATCTGCCACGACGTACCTGCCGGGGTCAAACCAGGCTCTTCACATACACAGCAACGGGGACGGGGTACTTGCTTCTCCCCCAGCAGAGCCCGGGAAGCCTGCCATTCTCTCTGTTCCTGAGCTCCAGGCACCCGCCTAGAAGCTTCCATTTGGCTTCTAAATAATCACCTACTTAAGTACCACATGGTGACAACGTTGGGTTCTTTGGACTCACAAAACTGTGATGAGCTCTCAGGCCTTTTCTAAAACATCAAAGTAACGTCCCCGTGCTGTGCACCTTTAGATGCGTCAGGATTAGGGTGACTGGCATTGCAAGTGGCCTTAGGGGGGAGACGGCTCAGGTGTCTGGAGAGTGGGCCTAATGAGACCACGGCGGAGCGCCAGTCCAGGTGGGTCAGTTAGCTTCACACAGAGAAAACCCTTCGCAGCCACAAACTACACCCACGATTGCGGTCTCGGGACAAATTCGGTCAAATTAGCCACAAAGGAGCCTGGATAAGCACTGCCTACAGCTTTCCACAGCCCATCGTTGCTAACGGGAAAAAAATGAGTCCTCGCCCTCCTCTCGCTGGTTACGTCACCTCTCCAGGGTCCCGGCCACTGACATGCTACCTTTCATAGACGATCTTCTCTAAAACACGACTACTTTACAACAGGATAAATACCCACGAGGGAGCTTCACTTCGGCACAGGTCCTGGACAACTTCTTTTTTTTTTTAAGTTTATTATCTTAATTTAGCCCCCTCGCCTGAGCTTCGAACCCAGCGGCCGCCGTCCTCCAGTGCCTCTTGGATGTCCCAGATCTCGCAGAGCTCGGTTAAAACCCAGGTCGCCACCTTCTTTGCCGTCCTCCTTGGTCTCCGGCATTCGCCCAGGTCGAGAATGGTGAGCCAAAGCCTGACGGCTGGGCGTCCGATTCCTCTCTTTCCCTCGTTACCTGCGTCCATCTTCAAGGGCTATTGATTTTCCACCTCAGTGACATTCGTGTCCCGTCCTTCCTCTACATTTCCCTCGCCTCTGTGCCACCCCGTGCCTCCCCTCCCCCCCACCCCCAACCCCAACCCCGAGTCCCTACGGAAGATGCCTGGCTGTCCTCCCCTTAGTGTCATGGCCCTCTGAAATACCTCTCACTCATGCCAGAGCAGTCGGAGACAAAAATCCGATTTGGACATTCTTCTGTTCTGAAAAGAACCTTCAGTTCTGCTGGGGTGTTTTTACTCATCAGCTCAAACATCACCTCTCGGAGGGCATTCCTGAACTTCCTTCATCCTTTTCCTTCCTGTGTGGAGCCATTATACTGACCCATATATTTCTGACCCTGGGTTTCAGTTCTCTTCGGCTACAACTCAACCCCCGTCGCTGGTGAAACATAGTGGTTTAAAACGACAACCATTTTATTATTATTATTCATTTTATTATTATTGTTATTGTTATTATCATTATTATTCAGCTGGGGCCGTGGTCATCTGGAATATCTAAAATGTCTCGCTCATGGCTGCCAGTTGAGGTTGGCCGTTGGCTGGGAACTCAGCCTCTTTTCCCCTCCTTGTTGCCGCTTCACGTGGTTTGGTCTTTTCACGGCATGGTGGCTGGATTCAGAGGGAGACTGGAATTCAGAGGAGGAGGGCGAAACTTCTGAGCGGAAAGAAGACAATTCTCGCCATCCTCTTGGAAGTCCCAGAATGCTGCTTCCGACACGTTCCATCGGCCAAGGTAGTCACTGGCAGCAAAAATAAGTGCCAGCTCTAAATGAGGAGCAGCGCTCTGGAACTGGGAGGGAAGGAACCGTTGGAGCCATGTCTGGAGACTAGCTACCACATTCTGTTGGTTTGAGTTCGTTCTATCTTTAAAATTCTGAAAGCCCCTTAAGGACAGTCACTATGTTTTAATAATCTCTCTACCCACAATTCTTTGCACAGATCCTAGAACATGGCACTTAGAAGCTTAATACACATTTGCTGACTGTATCAGTCCTATTAAATCAGATTAAATCAGCCCATGGTCTTTGAGCACCTGGCCTGTGCTGTTCTGTCTTGTTGGGTGCTCTGGAGGTGAAGAAAGGGCATCTGCCCTCCGACAGGTTATAAGTCAGGACGACACTGCACCAAAGGGACACAACAGAAAAGGAGAGGATTAAGAGTTCAGCGCAATTGGGGCGCCTGGGTGGCTCAGTCGGTTGAGCGTCCGACTTCGGCTCAGGTCACGATCTCGCGGTCCGTGAGTTCGAGCCCCGCGTCGGGCTCTGTGCTGACAGCTCAGAGCCCGGAGCCTGTTTCCGATTCTGTGTCTCCCTCTCTCTCTGACCCTCCCCCGTTCATGCTCTGTCTCTCTCTGTCTCAAAAATAAATAAACGTTATAAAAAAAAAAAAAAAAAAGTTCAGCGCAATTGAAGACAAGCCAACGAGGGGTGGTCCGTGATTGACTGCCATGCTGATTGCGTGGGCACCAAACCCTAGAGATCTTCAGAGAAGTCTGTGTTCACTTCAGACAGAAGAGATTTTAGGTAGGACATGGGGTTGAATCTGAGTGTGAATGTCAAGCTAGGACCTGCGATGCAAAACATCACAGAAGCAATTATATAGAAATGGGACCACACAAGTTGTTATTACTTAGCACGCTAACACACACACATACACACACGCTGGTAAATGTTTTTCAGAAGAATTCTTGCTACAATCACACTCTAATAAGTACATAAATAACACTGGCCAACAATGTGAGTTCTAAATAATTTTTTTTTAAATAAGAGAGGGGTGCCTGGGTGGCTCAGTCGGTTAAGTGTCCGACTCTTGATTTCGGCTCAGGTCACGATCTCGCGGTTTGTGGGATCAAGCCCTGCTTAGGATTCTCTCTCTCCCTCTCTTACTACCCCTCTCTCTCTCTCTTTCTCAAAATAAAATAAGTGAACATTAAAAAATAAAATAAGAGAAATGGATACAACATGCATGGCAGAAAATTTTGCTCACTGGATACCACATGTTTTCCCTACATTTCCCAGCCTCCTTGAAGTTGGTTTGGGCTGCAGTGAATATGATTTCTGGTCCAGGGCAATAAAAGAGTAAGTGGGAGGTCTCCATGCTTCTTGTTTCCCTCCGTGCAGTTTGAAGTGAAGAATTCTGGGAAGGTGCAACTAAAGGGTGGAATTTAGCCTGCACTGGTAAGTTAACCATTGGCGAAGAGTCACGAAAGAGAGTCACTTCACCTGCTTCGGGCTGTGATGTGAGCAAAAAATACATATTGTCTTCCGCCATTGAGTTTTTTA
This sequence comes from Neofelis nebulosa, assembly GCF_028018385.1. Classification (NCBI taxonomy): domain Eukaryota; kingdom Metazoa; phylum Chordata; class Mammalia; order Carnivora; family Felidae; genus Neofelis; species Neofelis nebulosa. Next base: position 26,894,055 of record NC_080800.1, on the reverse strand, counting down.
GGTCTGGTTTGTTACTACAACATAGCTTTCCCTATCCTGACTATTACACCTTGTGTTTTCTATGAAGGAATGGAAGGTCACAAAATAAAAATTATTCATCTCCTATTTTTTTTTTTTTTTAATTTTTTTTTTCAACGGTTTTTTATTTATTTTTGGGACAGAGAGAGACAGAGCATGAACGGGGAAGGGGCAGAGAGAGAGGGAGACACACAGAATTGGAAACAGGCTCCAAGCTCCGAGCCATCAGCCCAGAGCCTGACGCGGGGCTCGAACTCACAGACGGCGAGATCGTGACCTGGCTGAAGTCGGACGCTTAACCGACTGCGCCACCCAGGCGCCCCTCATCTCCTATTTAGAAAAGATAACAAGCAAAGAAAACTTTTAAAATCTCCTTTTGGCTATCTGCAATTGAGGGTTACGCCTTCCTGTCTGGGAGTAAATGATTAAGAGGTAGCTAATTAGTCAGCATCTATAATCCCTTGCATACATTCACTGGACCCACCCATGCACTGCTGTGCAGAGCAGTCTGAAACAGCTCTGATCAGGAGAAGGTGAGCAAGGAAGGACAAAGGTTCACTTGAAATAAACAGTTAATCCTCAAACCTTACTAACTCAACATCTTCCCTAACCAGACTGTAAAAAAAAATTTTTTTAACGTTTATTTATTATTGAGAGACGGAGAGACACAGAGCATGAGTGGGGGAGGGGCAGAGAGAGGGAGACCCGGAATCCGAAGCAGGCTCCGGGCTCCCAGCCGTCAGCACAGAGCCCGACGCGGGGCCCGAACTCACAGACCGCGAGATCACGACCTGAGCCGAAGTCGGCCGCTTCACCGACTGAGCCACCCAGGCGCCCCTCTAACAGGTCTCCTAATTGGGTGAGGGGTAACCAAAAGATCAGTCACCTAAGGAAACAAGGCGGCCAGGAGCTAGAGAAATCCACAGGCTACACAACTGGAGGCTGAATCCCGAGTGGCAGCTTCACCTGGGCTGCTGTTTTGTTGCTTGAGACTGTTGTCGATGAGGGACTTCATTTCTTCTTGATTTCTACTTAGTCTCTGTGTTCCATTGATTCTCTGGGCCGAAGCAATGTAGCGCTGCATACTGGATTGTGGGTCCTCATGAATTTCTTAGGCTGTGCATTAAACCTGACCCAAAGAACGCCTGTTCTTTGGGGTAAATTCCTCCGACGGGAGCAATGTTTGCAGAAAGCCCCTCCTGAGAACGGTCCCTACTTCATCCGGGGAGCTAGAGCTACAAAGAGGTAATAGGTTTGCCTCTTCCTGATCTTCCCTAAAGAGAGAGAGCCAAGAAAATAAGTATCCCAAACTCCCTCTCCTCCTGCCTTCCCGTCTCCTGCCAGTGCCGCCCATTGGCTGAGCTCAACCAGGGGCCAGAGGGCCAGGGCCCCGTGGATGCCATCCATACAAGCCGGGATCCAGAGCTCAGAGGAAGACGGAGAAGGGCAGAAAAGAGCACTGGAGAAGCACATGGAGAATGCGTAGCACGCTGAATAAAACCGAAAGGTGACAACTTGAGAGCAAATTTACGTTTAGCTCAACTACTGTCAGTCATCAGCTGACACACACCGGGACGCACGACAGGCGTGTTTAAGTGGAGCGGCCTCTGCTTTGCCTCTCAAGGTTGCGATCTCCCTCTCCGCCCACCCCACATCAGAACAGTGAAGAAGTGGAGACCAGAAGGAGCACTCCCCTCTTCAGAACACAACGCGTGCGGGTGTTGGACGTCGTATCGGTACCCAACCAAACAGGAGCCCTCACCGAACTTTGCTATGCCCTTCGGTTGAGCCAGCCAGATGCGCGAGAGCTTCCCTACTTCTGATCACCAGCTGGAAGGAAGCTTCTCTGGAAAACAGAGTTCATGGCCCAGTCCCAAGTATTCTACACCCTCAGTATCTGTGGGTCCCAACACCCTTTTCAGGGCTGTGACTTAGGAAGCGTGAAATCGCTGATGATGGGATCCTTTCTCCTGGCTGCAAAAGCTCACGTCCCTACCTCCTTCCAGGGTTAATTTTAGCCAGATCGTGCCTCTCAGCCTGTCAGATCCCCTCAAGTCTCTGCTGACCACTTCCCCTGCCTGGAAGCTTTCAACACTCCCCTGGTTCTCAGCCGCTTCTGGTTCCGTACAGACCTTTACTGCTCATGCTTACTTCTCTGCCCTCCCTAACATGCCCTGGGCCAGCCTCAGCCCCGCAGGGATTCCAGTGTCCCCTGGATGAGGTCCCTCCTGTGGCCCGCTCTCTATACGTGCTACCTTCCTCCACTGGTTTGCTTTGGCTCTCTGTTTTCCCAGAGTTACACTCGGCCTCCTTCTCCTCAGAGATGCTCTCACTCCATATCCCACTCAGGGATGCTATGCCTTTAGGTCTCCAATACTTTTCAGGATTCACAGCTCTGGTGAGCACCCCCCAAGAGTGCTTACCCTACTAAGTAAGACAGCTCCTGTGGGGTTTGTTATGTTCCCAGTGGGGTGGGGATGACAGTGGGGACTGTTAAAGGATAATTAAAGAAAAAGAAACTGAAATCTCTCGCAAATATGAGATACTACAGGTCAAAGATTTTATTGAACTCATTAATTAATGAGAAAACCAGTAAGATGTTAGCAATGATTCAAAGGAGAAGAGCCCTATTTGGCTAGGCAGGAAATAAAGAATGTTGAGATAAATGCACCCAAGTGATGCAAAATGAGCCCCGAATAAGTTGCATTCCACTCAACACAACTCACTTGCATTTCTTTTCTTTTTTTAAATTTTTTTAATGTTTATTCATTTCTGAGAGAGAGACAGAGCGTTAGCGGGGGAGAGGCAGAGAGAGAGGGAGACACAGATTCTGAAGCAGGCTCCAGGCTCCAAGCTGTCAGCACAGAGCCCGACGCAGGGCTTGAGCTCACGAACCGAAAGATCGTGACCTGAGCCGGACTCAGATGTTTCACCGACTGAACCACCCAGGCACCCCTAGAACTGGAAGTTTGAAATGTGACACCTGAAACCATAAAAATCCCAGAGGGGAGGGGCGCCTGGGTGGCTTAGTCGGTTAGGCATCCGACTTCAGCTCAGGTCATGACCTCACAGTCTGTGAGTTCGAGCCCCACATCGGGCTCCGTGCTGACAGCTTGGAGCCTGGAGCCTGCTTCCGATTCTGTGTCTCCCACTCTCTCCGCCCCTCCCCTGCTCACACTCTGTCTCTCTCTCTCAAAAATAAATAAACATTAAAAAAAAAATTTAAAAAAAAAATCCCAGAGGGGAGCAGAGGCAGTAATTTTTTCTGACGTTGGGCATAGCAACATTTTTCCTGATATGTCTCTTGAGGCAAGGGAAACCAGAACAAAAACAATCAGGATTACATCGAAATAAAAAGCAGGGCAAAGGAAACAATCAGCAAAACTAAAAAACAACCTACTAAACGAGAGAAGATACTTGCAAATGACATATCTGATAAAGGGTTAGTATCCAAAATATATAAAGGTATATAACTCAACACCAAAAAACCCCAAATAATCCAATTAAGAAACAGGCAGAATACATAGACAGACATTTTTCTAAAGAAGACAGACAGACGGCCAACAAAAACAGGAAAAGATGCTCAACATCGCTGAGCATCAGGGACATGCAAATCAAAACCACAATGAGATATCACCTCACACCTGTCAGAAAGGCTAGAATCAACAACACAAGAAACAACAAGTGTTGGTGAGGATGTGGAGAAAGGGGAACCCTCTGGCATCGTTGGTGGGAATGCTGACTGGGGTAGCCCCTCTGGAAAATAGTATGGAGATTCCTCAAAAAGTGAAACATAGAACTACCCTATGATCCAGCAATTGCACTACTAGATATTTGCCCAAAGAATGCCAAAATACGAATTCAAAGGGATACATGAGCCCCAATGTTTCCGTGTTTAGAGCAGCATTATCTACAACAGCCAATGAAATATTACTCAGCCATAAAAAAGAATGAAATCTTGCCGTCCGCAACAACATGGATGGATCTAGAGGGTATTACGCTAAGCAAACTAAGCCAGTCAGAGGAAGACGAATGCCATATTGTTTCACTCATATGTGGAATTCAGGAAACAAAGCAAACGAACAAAGAAAAAAATAGACAAACCCAAAAAATCAGACTTGTAACTAAAGAGAACTGATAGTTACCAATGGGGAGGTGCGGGGTGGGGGGAAGTGGGTGAAATAGGGATAGGGGGTTAAGAGTACACTTATGATGAGCACTGAGTACTGCACAGAATTATGGAATCACTATATCGTATACCTGAAATTAATATAACAGTGTATGGTAGCCATACTGGAATTGCAATTTTTAAAAAGAAAAGAAGCAGCCAAGAGAAAAAGAAGATATACAAACGGCCAATAAGGACATACAAAGATGCTCAACATGCTTAGTCATTAGAGAAACGCGAATCAAAGCCACAACGTGATATTACTTTGCAGTAACAGACAATAACACTGTTGGAAACTTCACACGTCATTGGTGAGAATGTAAAATGGTGCAGCCGCTTTGGAAAAGATGTGGCCGTTCCTCAACATATTAAACACAGAGTTGTCATATGACCTAGCAATTCCCTCCTAGGCATAGTCCCAAGAGAATAGAAATATGTCTACGCAAATACCTGCACACAAATATTCATAGCAACACTATTCATAATAACCACAAAATGGAAAAAAACCCCAAATGTCCGTCAACTGATGAAAGGATAAAGAAAATGTGACATATCCATATTATGGAACACTATTCAGCAATGAAAAAAGGAAGATTAGAGACATTCTGCTAAATGCAGAAATCAGACACAAAAGTCCACATGCTGTAGGATTCCCTTTATTTGAAATATCCCAAATAGGCAAACCTGTAGAGACAGAAGAGAGATCAGCGGTAGCCAGGTCTGGGGAGTAACAGCTCATGGGTAGGGAATTTTCATTTTGGAGTGACGAAACTGTGAAATTAGATTGTGGTGATGGCTGCCTAACGCCATGAACATCCTATAAACCGGGTAGCTAATCACTTTCAAAAGGTCGAGTTTATAGTATGTGAATTGTATCTCAAGAGTTATTTTACGAATGTTTGAAAAATACGGGTAAAAAAAAAAATCCAGTGTTTTTTTTTCTCGTGAGATATATTCACAAACCACGGCAACATATTAAAATATATTAAATATATATTTTAACAAGAGTTATGTTTTTATTTTTATTTTTTTTTAGGATTTATGGCTTTATTTTTTTATATATGATTTATTGTCAAATTCGTTTCCAGACAACACTCGGTGCTCATCCCAGCAGATGCCCTCCTCCATGCCCGTCACCCACTTTCCCGTCTGCCCCCCCCCCCCCCATCAACCGTCAGTTTGTTCTCAGTAATTCAGAGTCACTTAGGGTTTGCCTCCTTCCCTCTCGTAACTTTTTTTTTTTTTTTTTTTAACGGCTTCAAGACACTCAGCGCGCAGGCGCCCCGGACCTCGGGCTCGGGTGGAACCTTGAACGCGGGGCCCCGCCCACCACCCCTCCCTCGCCTTCGTGACCACGCCCCTTCTCGTAACGGATTCGCGTAACGGATTCAAACCCCCACCTCCGGAGTAACGGACTTCATTCCAGCCGCATCTCGGAGACTGCCGCCAGGCCTGCCTGGTCGGCTACTCTGAAAAAGCGCCGGAGACCCGCCGCCACCGCCTTCCGCCTCGCCGCCCTCGTTTCTGAGCCGCCTTCGCCTTCGCCTTGGTGCCAGCGCCGCCAGCCATGGCCACCGCGCCGTCCTCTCAAGTGCGCCAGAACTACCACCCGCAGTGCGAGGCCGCCATCAACAGCCAGATCAACCTGGAGCTCTACGCCTCCTACGTGTACCTGTCGATGGCCTTCTATTTCGACCGCGCCGACGTGGCCCTGAAGAATTTCTCCAAGTTCTTCCTGCGCCAGTCCCACGAGGAGAAGGAGCGTGTCGAGAAGCTGATGCAGCTGCAGAACCAGCGTGGGGGCCGCATCCGCCTCCACGACATCGTGAGGCCTGACCGCGACAACTGGGAGAGCGGCCTCAACGCCATGGAGTGCGCCTTTCACCTGGAGAAGAGCCTGAACCAGAGCCTGCTCGACCTGCACCAGCTGGCCACCGACAAGAACGACGCCCATCTGTGCAGCTTCCTGGAGACCAACTACCTCCACGAGCAAGTCAAGGTCATCAAAGAGCTGGGGGGCTACATCACCAGCCTGCGCAAGATGGGGGCCCCGGAAGCCGGCATGGCAGAGTACCTCTTTGACAAGCTCACCCTGGGCAACAGCGACAAGAACTGAGTTGGGACTGCCTTCCCATAGCCACAGGGTGCATGGTGACTTCCCGTGGTCACCATGCCGGGCATGCATTTTGCAGTATTGCGCTTGCAAAACGTTCCAGTTTCTTCTTCCAGTTTTCCATAAATAAATAAAGTTATTTTGTTTCAATAAAGTTATTTGGTTCCTAAAGAAATAAAGGTCTCTGGGTGATTCGTGTGCAAATCTCTCACCTTTTAAGGTTTTAAACAGGTATCCAGGAGTCTCTCCACCCACCCAGCCCCATCCGTATGCAGCTCAGGATCTCCAGAAATGGAGGGAGAAGACATTCTGTGGGACCCTAGAAAAGACAAACCAATCCCCTGATCAATGGTTCTGAGGATGGGGGCGGGGTGGAGTGGGGTGGGGTGGGGTGGAGTGGAGGGGGGTGGGGTGGGGTGGAGTGGAGGGGGGTGGGGTGGAGGGGGGTGGGGTAGGGTGGGGTGGAGGGGGGTGGGGTAGGGTGGGGTGGAGTGGGGTGGGGTAGGGTGGGGTGGAGTGGGGTGGGGTAGGGTGGGGTGGAGTGGGGTGGGGTAGGGTGGGGTGGAGTGGGGTGGGGTGGGGTAGGGTGGGGTGGAGTGGAGTGGGGTGAGGTAAGGTCGTCTGGGTGGTCTGGGACCCTGGTGTCGGGTGGGTGCATATGTATGATAAAAATATAAAAGGGGAGGGTGGGTGATGGGTATTGAGGAGGGCACCTCTTGGGATGAGCACTGGGTGTTGTATGGAAACCCATCTGACAATAAATTTCATATTAAAAAAATTAAAATTAAATAAAATTTAAAAAATAAATAAAAATAAAAATATAAAAGAACATGGTCTAGAATTCATCATAGTAGTTGTCTCTGGGAACGAGGTAGAGGGAATGGGATTGCGCGTGGATCCACTCTAGGCTGCAGTGATTATGGGAAATGACCCTTAGGCCGCCTCCCTCAAGGACGGGGGTGTGACAAACTAAAATAACAATGGCACTTTGCAAGTCCAAGTCCTTTTATTTAACATTGGCGTATTTTATTTTTATAGGACCCTCGGGAAGTAAGAAGGGCAGGTGTCACGAGCAAGTCTTAACCAGCGAGAAAAAGGGAGGCCACACAAATACATTACAGACTGTGGACACGAACATCGATTTTCCGATGCCGTGTTCCATTTTTTTTTTTTTTTTTTTTTTTTCCTCTTGCCCCACAGGTATATCAATGGGTTAAGCAAGACTGTGTGGGTAGACTGGAAATCCAGCCAGATAACCAGACCCGGAAGGGAGGGAAATCCCCAACACTCTTAAAGACAGCCCTGATCACTCTAGTCCCTCCCCTAATTACAGGGATGCCTTGCAGTCTCGGGGTGGGGACAGCCTCTAAACCTCAGCCAAACCCTTCCCCTACGCCAGGAGTCCTTAGAACCAGTGACAGAATTTATAAGGGCTAGAGCTAGTCGGCACCTGTACGCCTGACTCCCTCCGTTCAGGCAGCAGCCAGCCACGGCGTTACCTGAATTGGCACCGAGCACCTAGGAAGACCTCAGGACTGGAAATCCCCAGGGCATACTCTCCATCCAGATGGCTTCACTCTGAGTGGCTTCTGCACAGGCACGACAGGATATTTTTTTTTTTTTAGTGTTTATTTATTTTTTGAGAGAGGGAGAGGGAGAGAGACAGAGCGTGAGCAGGGGAGAGGGGCAAAGGGAGAGGAGGAGCCACGGAATCCGAAGCAGGCGCCAGGCTCCGAGCTGTCGGCACAGAGCCCGAGGCGGGGCTCGAACCCACGAACCTCGAGATCATGATCTGAGCCGCGGTCAGACACTTGACCGACTGAGCCACGCAGGCGCCCCTGGGCACAATAGGTTTTAGAGGGGAGGCTGCAAAACATACCTGTTCGGCCTGCACATCCAGCTCAGCTGCACAGAGATAGCCTGAATCCTAGCCACACACAGGGTACCCGACTGTACGTGCCGAACCATGGCCCGTTGTGGTCTCTTCCCTGGGATGTAAAGCTGACCCCAGTCTGGTTCTGTCTTGGCCGCTGGGCGCCCCCTTTATCCCATCCTTCCCTTTGCTGTGATTCAGAGGGACTCCCCGAGATAACGCGGAGAAGTCCGCTTAGACCTACATCCTCTTATTGTACCCGGAAACGAAGGATTTCCTCGCCCTCGAGACTCAAAGAGAATTGCGATTACACTCCAGCGCCTATTACAAGCCACTGCTTGTGCTGTAGCGTTTCACAGCTTTTCTTTAAGCATCCCGGGCAGGGAAGTCTAGAAACGGTGGCAGCTCAATTGTTGCCCTCCTTCTTGTTCTGCGGGACAAGAGGAATTTTCGAAATCCCCTCCTTTAGGTTCCATTTTGGGGTCCACGAGCAGCCTTTTGAACACGTGGGGCGGTGGCAGAACGATGTGAGAATTCACGCGACGGCCACTGAAGTTTCCGAGGGTCCTCTTCTCCCGTCCGGTGCTGTCGCGTTTTCCCGCCCTCCTCTGCCACGTGCCCCTCAGAAGGGGTGAGCGCCCTTCAAACACCACCCTGGTGGGTGCCCCCCCTTCCTGCGTCCTCACAGCCTTCCAACCCCCCGATCGCCTGACCTTCAGGACGTCTGAGTGACTCGTGACTTGGTCTCTTCCAGGCCTGGAAAATACCACCCCGAGACACACAGCTGGACGCGTGTCAGCCGTTGGCCGTTGTCGTGGTCAGTCTGTTGCTTTAAGGAATGATGTCGGAAATGAGCGCTGTTGCTACGGGTACGGGGGTCGCAGGCAATGATCCCACCAGGACAGACTGGGGGGGAAGATGATAAAACTGATAACTTCATCTCAGGCTCAAACACGGATTCAAATTAACCGCGTTGAAAGTCCTCACTGTATCACAAAAGAAAACTTCTTAATAGACTGTTGTCACTGACAGCTTGTACTTCATTTTCCAGAAAAAGGAAAAAGCAGGTGTTTTTCCCCCCTCGGAAACGTGTGACAAGAAGTACCAAGCACCCGCTAATTGCTTCTGACTCCTTTAAAATGATGAACGTTGTTATTACACATCGTTTGCTTGCAGTCCTGAGTTCAGATTCAGAGGGATATTGATGGAGAATCCGCTTCAGCAAGGCTGAGGTGAAGGGTAAAATGAGGGTCGTTAGCAAAGTGTTAGAAGACGGAGAAGGTCAAGAAAAAATGACGCCTCGACTGACTAGTCAAGGAGGATCTAAGAGTGGTGTATGTTATGGTGAGAAAGCAAAGCAAGAGTGGCTAACCTGTTTTTAAGAATCGTATGTCAGTTTGCGGGCGCCCGGGTGGCTTAGTCCGTTAAGCGTCCAACTCTTGGTTTCAGCTCAGGTCACGATCTCATGGCTCCATGGGTTCGAGCCCCGCATCGAGCCCCGCTCTGTGCTCACAGAGCCTGCTTAGGATTCTCTCTCTCCCCCTCTCTCTCTGCCTCTCTGCACCCCCCCCCCCCCACCGACTTGCGCTGTCTCTGTCTCTCTCAAAATAAATAAATAAACTTAAAAAAAAAGAATCCTATATAAGTTTGGATTGGGTTCGGTTATGAGTAACAAAGCTCACAAAAGCAGTAGCTTTAAAAAGATAGGGTTTCTCCCCTATATGTAAAACAAGTATGGAGGAGAATAGTTCGGGCTGCCGTGGGAGCTCCTTCCAAATATGATTTCACTGATTCCAAGCGGTACATTTTTTCACATCTTCGACATCGGGATGCATCTTACAATCGCTGTTGGCCATAGCTGTCAATGCCTCAGCAGGCACATCAAGATTCGACAGAGTGGCATTGTTGGCCAGGAACAAAATCCTGGGGGCATTTTGTCCTCCAAAAGAGGACTTTTGAGAAATGCTGCACTCTTTTTTTTTTTAATTTTTTTTTTTTAACGTTTTATTTATTTTTGAGACAGGGAGAGACAGAGCATGAACGGGGGAGGGTCAGAGAGAGTGAGACACAGAATCCGAAACAGGCTCCAGGCTCTGAGCCGTCAGCACGGAGCCCGACGCGGGGCTCGAACTCACAGACCGCGAGATCATGACCTGAGCCGAAGTTGGCCGCTTAACCGACTGAGCCACCCAGGCGCCCCGAAATGCTGCACTCTTGATGGCACAGAGGATGACAGCAAGAGCCATCAACGATGCAGAGTACAAAAGCAATTTAGAAGAGTTCAGATTTGGTTTTTTTAAATGATTTTTTAAGTTTTTTTTTTAATGTCTATTTTTGAGAGAGAGAGAGAGAGAGAGAGCAGGGGAGGGGCAGAGAGAGAGAGAAGGAAAGAGAGAATCCCACGCAGCCTTTGTGCTGTCACTACAGAGCCGGACGTGGGGCTCGAACCCGAGAACCGTGAGATCATGACCTGAGCTGAAGTCAGCCAATTAACCCACTGAGCCACCCAGGTGCCCCTAAAATATTTTATGTTTTATTCCAACTTTATTGAGGTGTTATTGACGTACGGCACTGTATAAGTTTAAGGCATACGACATGACTTGATAGGCGGATGTAATGTGAAATGAGCACCACAATAAGGGTAGGTGACACCTTCATCACCTCCCATAGTTGCCCTTTTGTGTGTACACATGAGTGATCCAATGACAAAAAGGTATGTGTCTAAGTCAATGTACAAGAGAACTTCTAATAAGTATAATTTGAAAAATCTAAGGAAAATCTAACGGAGGGGAAAAAAAATTGCGTCCGAATGTGATAGCATCTTCTTTCCTTCTTTATGGTGCATAAAATAACGGTGTGCCTTACAATTGAGACGTTTGATTTGATAAAATGTATTTGTCTGTTGCTCTCTGGGACAGAGCTTGCTTCCAGTGTTGTTTACCTCACATTCCAATATGACTAACAGACCTCCGAGCATGACATCAGCACACCAGGAAGAAGACATTTATCTGATCTGTTCGTGGCAGCAAAGGGAGCGTGGCCTTCTGGGAAAGGAGGTCCGAGAAAAAGAAAATGCCCCACTTACCCAAGAGGCTAGGAAGAGAAGTGGGGACCTTGAAGGTGTCAGGAAGACGGAGAACCCGATCATAATCATTACAGCCCAACTCATAACGGTGTTACGGTTGGCAGAAAGGCACGCTCTGGCCCAGAAGATTTCACATATAAAAACGTGATAGGTCCAGGGGCGCCTGGGTGACTCCATAGGTTAAGTGTCCGACTCTAGATTTGGGCTCAGGTCATAACATCATGGTTCTGAGTTCAGGCCCCACATGGGGCTCCACCTGCTTGGGATTCTCTCTCTCTCCCTCTCTCTGCTCCTCTCCAGCTCTCTCTCTCTCTGTCCCCCTCTCTCTGCCCCTCCCCAGCTCGCTCTCTCTCCCTCGAAGGAACTAAATAAACTTAAAAGAAGAAAACATGATAGGTCCACATTGAACGAAGCAACTTTAATACCAAAACAATGTCTGCTTTTTTCCCTCCACTTGTTCTGCCAAGTATGTGAACGTGTATGGAAAATGGAGAACAAAGAAATGAAGGAAAAGAGTGCCCTGTTGATTAAAAAGCCATATATGGATCATTCTCTGGGAGACGGTTAGCTTTACGCAGAACCTCGCGAGACGGGCGAGAGCTGGCCTGACAGATGTCAAGAAGAGAGTGTACGACGTGAGACCAGTTTTCCGAATCTGGGCCTGACTGACCAGGACGAAGGCCAGAGAGAGAGTCCGCCTGGTGTGAAGGGAAGAAGTATACAACTCAAGGTCAGCTGATAAAAGACGAAGCATTCGGGACGGCTGAAGGCCAAGCATGAAGTTTTTAGGTTTAACGAAAAGGCCATTTGAGGCAGCCACAGATTTGGATCTGGGCTTCAGGAGGGGGTTGCTAAATCCCTTCTTGGAGAAATCCTGGGCTAATGAGGGTGCCCGGCGACAGACGCTTGGGATGAATATTAAAACGTGAAACCTAATGATCTTGCGTTTGAAGAGGCAGAGAGAGTATTCTCTCTGATGAGGCGAGCGACATCAAAACGTTCTGTATAGGGGCGCCGGGGTGGCTCAGTCCGCTGAGCGACCGACTTCGGCTCAGGTCACGATCTCGCGGTGCATGAGTTCGAGCCCCGCGTCGGGCTCTGGGCTGACGGCTCGGGGCCTGGAGCCCGCTTTGGATTCTCTCTCTCTCTCTCTCTCTCTCTCTCTCTCTCTGCCCCTCCCCCACTCATGCTCTGTCTCTCTCACTCTCAAATAAATAAATAAACATTAAAAAAAAAAAAAGTTCTGTATAAGGCCTTGCTGTCCGTTCGCCTTTCATACCAGAGTTTCGCTATGGTTCCAATTTGCTGCTTCGGAAGAGTCCAAGTCCAGACGTCAGAACGTCAGAAGTGCCGGGGGAGCATCCAAGCCTCCCGTGGTGACGGCACAAGCGTCTCAGAGCAACATCGAAGAAAGGCGGGCCCCGCACCCTTGCTCCCAGAGAAAGAACATCACGCCCCGCTCGGGCCCGTCGGGCCGCTCTTAAAAAGCCATTCGCTGTTTGTGTCAGACACGAGGAAGAAGGAAGTTTTATCAGCCACCCCCGAGGTTTACCAGATGCCGGCACACCTTCTCCCGCCAGGCCGTTCCCAGGGAACATGTGCGTGTCCAGACGGAATCCAGCAATGACGGGGAGGCTGGACGGCGGGCACTCACCCGCGTGCCTCTCCAACGAACAACACGTGACCACCGTCGCCCGACTTGACATCTCTCCCGGCAGATGTGAAAAGGGGTCCCCTGGAAACTCCCCAGCCTCCAAAACTGATGCCTTACCAGGACGGTCCGCCTCGCCCTGGCAAGGTCTAACCTCAAGCGGTCTTCACCTCCGCTTGCGTTTGTCGCCGCGAGAACTGGACTGCCCAGCCCTTTCCCGAAACACGCCTCTACCCTCACGCTCTAATCCCCACGAGGCTGGCCACTTCCCCTGTCCGTCCCCTTCTCTCACCCTCCCCCAACTCTTGAAAGCCTTCCCCTGAGCTGTTTGGAACTCAGGGGCCATCATTAGCACAATCTCCTACATTCGCAACCTCTTTTCTGAACGCTGTCTTCTTCACTTTCTTGCTCCGTGGGAAATCAGCAATGCCCCTAAGCACACTCCTTCTGGTGCAGCCCCACTGAGTCATAGCCATCCCCCGCCCCCCCCAGTACCGCTGGGCCTGAAAGTAAGACAGGTGTCCTCCTTCTTCCTTGTTCACACTTCCAGGCCATTCTTCCTCTTGGCCCTCTGCCCTTAAATGCCCCAGCTTAGAATCGAATGCCACCGCATAATGGCCCGACACGATGCTTTCTTGTTACAGTTACCTAGGGACCCCCACCCGACACTTCTCGACTATCTTAGCTCCTGGCCAACGGCAACCTTCCCCAGTATTAGCGCTGGCCTAATTCCTGGTGATTTCAATATCCACAGAGATGATCCCGCCACAACCTGGCCTCTTACTTTCTTGCTGTTTCTGCTCCCACCATCTTGTCCTATCTTTTCGGCCACTTATTGCTATAGTCGTATCATAAACCTTGTCACCCGCAATAACTACTCTCTTCTCATAATCTCTAGTTCATGTAGCAGACTCTCTGACCACCACTTCCTCTTTTTCTAGTTCATGCTCCCTGGTGTCCTGATGCCAAAAACAAAACAAAACAAAACAAAACAAAATCCTTTAACCCCTCTGGGAAATCCTATCAATTGGTCCAACGGCTTTTTCACTTCATCTGAACTCCTTGATCTCCTGTATTTTCTGAGGCTGCAGCCCATGGTAAGTGACGATCATCATTCCCTTGTAGATATGTCCACCCCACCTGTTCCTCTGGCATTGTTGTACTTGCTCGGCAAAAATCCCTACCCTGATTATATTCATTTCTCCCCTAGACCACACCTGCACCCATGTAACTGAATGTGGCTAGAAAAAAGCCCAACCAGACTGACTGAATGTCCTTAAACTCAATGAGTCGGACTCTTAAGTGGTCCCTTAGTAACACCAGCCATCCATACTGTATGTCCCTATTCTACCAACTCTACCAGTTATGGAAAAAGGACAGGACCTTTTTCCGTAATTCTCCTCTGTATCTGTTAACCTTGGCTATACAGCAAGCCATCCCAGTAAATAGCGTCTTAAAGGCGGTAATCATTTTATTTGCTCACGATTTTGTGGGTCACCAGTTGGGTCGGGATCAGTCGCACGGTTCCTCTGCTGCATTTGTGTGGGGTCACTCACGTGGCTGTGGTCATCTAGTGACTTGAATGCGGCTGGCTGGTCTAAGACGGCAGTTGGCACTTGCTAGTGGATGGGTCACATGTCCCCAGCAGGCTAGCCTGAGCAGCCTCAAGTGGGGGTGGCAGCTCCTAGAAAGAGGCATCTTGTAAGCCACTGCTTGTATCATATTTGCCAATGTCCAGTTAGCTACAGAAAATCACATGGCCAGCCCAGAATCAGCGGAGGAGAGGAATGTCAAGGGTCTTAGGCGCTGGGAGTTGTTACTGGAACAATCTACTACCCTCTCCAGTCTCTAACCACTCACACATCCTCCCAAACCTCACTCTTGGCTGGTAACCTTGCTTCCTATTTCACTGAACAAATACAAAGTATAAGGACATCTGAAGACTCCCATCTGCCACCATACCTCCCACCCACCAGCACGTGGGCCCATTTACTCTACTGTCTCTCCTGCTACCAGATGAACTCTCCATGCCCCTCTCTAAGGTTAACCCCTAAAGCCCATCTCTTCTTGTCCACTCAAAGACTTTCCTTCTGTGTCTCATCTGGAGGTACTCAGGCTGATGCAGTAATCTGGTGGCTTTAATGGACATCGTGGTCTAGGACGGCCTCACTCCCTTTGCTTTTTTTTTTTTTTTAACGTTTATTTATTTTTGAGACAGAGAGCATGAACAAGGGAAGGTCAGAGAGAAAGGGAGACACAGAATCCGAAACAGGCTCCAGGCTCTGTGCTGTCGGCACAGAGCCCGACGCGGGGCTTGAACTCACGGACCGCGAGATCGTGACCTGAGCCGAAGTCGACGCTTAACTGACTGAGCCACCCACGCGCCCCCCTCACTCCCTTTTCTACATCATCACTTGCTCTCTCTTCACTGGATCATTCTCTTCAGAACAAAACCATGATATCTTTTATCTTACTCTAAAATATCCCTCTAATTACCCTCTGGCTACTGATTGGTTTCTCTGTTCTACTTCATGGCTAAATTCCTTGAAAGTGCTCTCCATACTCACAATCTCTTCCCAAACCCATGCCTATCAGGCTTACGTGTCCATAACTCCACCAAAACGGACTTTGTCGTAGTCTCTAATTTCCTCTGTACCGATAAATCCAAGGGTTAATTCTCAGCCCTCATCCTCCTTGAACACTTTCTTGAGTTGACCTTCAGGATATTTCACTCTCCTGGTTTCCTTTATACTTCTCTGGCCTCTCCTTCTCGGTCACCTGCTCCTTTAGCGATCAATTCCTCTTCATCATCTCCCTGATATCTTAGAATTGGAATGTCCCAAGGCTCGCTTCCTAAGGCTTTTCTCTTCACTGTGTACATGCACTCCTTTGGCAATAGCATCATTTTCATGCATATGAAATGTCCTCTCTGTGCTGATGATTCCAAGTTTGTACCTCAATCTAATCTTCTTTTTTGAACTTTAGACCCGGGTACACAAATACCTACTCGAACGCCCAACAGGCATCTTAAATTTGACGTGCTGCATAGAACTCCTCATACTTCGCCCCAGAACTTCTCTACCTACGATTTTCTTCATCTCAAATTAATGGCAATTTCCAATTTTTTAGGACAAAGGCCGTGATGTGATCTTTAATTGCCTTCTGTCTCCTATAGTCCACATCCAAATTATTAGTGCATCTCATGAAAAATATACCCAAATTTGGATCCCTCTTGCAACCTTTAGGGTTACTACCCATCTCCAGCCTACCAAACCTCCCACCCAGGTGATTGCAACAGGCTAAGTGACCTCCCTGCCTCTGCCCTTGCCCGCTACAGTCTATTTTCAACACAGCAACTAGACTGAGCTTTTGAAAACATAAGTCAAATCAGGGGCGCCTGGGTGGCTCAGTCGGTTGAGCGTCCGACTTCGGCTCAGGTCACGATCTCGCGGTGCGTGGGTTCGAGCCCCGCGTCGGGCTGTGTGCCGACCGCTCAGAGCCCGGAGCCTGTTTCGGATTTTGTGACTCCCTCTCTCTCTGCCCCTCCCCCGCTCGTGCTCTGTTCTCCCTGTCTCTCAAAAATGAATAAACGTTAAAACAGATTAAAAACGTAAGTCAAATCACGTCACTCCTCTGCTACGGTGGCCCTCGCAGCTCTTACAATCTGCCTGTCCTATTCCTCTATTCTGTTTCTTCTGTACTTATGTTTTATTGCTCGCCTCCTTGCTCACTTGGCTCCAGTGACATTGCTCCCTTTATAATTTGTTAGGGTTTTGTATCTGGTGTTCTCTGTCTGGAACACTGTAGCAGTCAGCTTTTGCTGTGTAACAAACCAATCCAAAACACAATGGCTTAAAATAACAACGGTTGCCTCTCATGGTTCTCTGGGTTGACTGGACCGTTTTTGCCTAGGCCAGCTTGGCTAAGACGAGATCGTCTAGGAGAGGACTTGGCAGGCTATAGGCTGCCAGCCAAATCTGGCCTGCCACCACCTCTTTTTGTAAATAACGTTACGCTGGAGCACAACCATGCCTCTATGTTTACGTATCATCTGTGACTGCTTCCATAGTATAATAGGAGTGGCTTGATGTTAATGGGGCAATATTAACCCGCTTAGCTATATGTTTCTCATCATCCATCAGGGTAGCCCAGGTTTGCTTACATATGGTGGTCACAAGAGTTTCTGAGATCAATTGGATCACATTTGATATTGTCCCATAGGTCAAAGAAGAACACGTGGCTAAGCCTAGAATCGATGTGGAAGGGCCTACCCAAAGATGTGGCTGTAGGAATGGGAATTTTTGTGGCCACTTTTGCAAACAATCTACCGTCCATATTATTCCTCCTTCCTGAATTGTTGCCTCACCTCCTTCCACCCTATGCGCCGCTATCACCTGTCTAGTGAGCCTTCCTTGAACTCCCCTTCTCTATTTCCTATGCCCCCCTCTTTCTGTTTAATGTCCCTCTGTAACAACTATCACTTTCTTACCTTACTTATTTGTTCTGTTCATTGTCTGTCTTCTCCTTCTAGAATATAAAATTCATGAAAGCAGGGATTTTTAGCTGTTTTGTCCACGGTTTTATTTTAGATGCTTAGAATACTGCCTAGAACAGAGGAGATGGTCAGAAAATATGTCTGACGGAATGAGTGAATGATCGGATGCTCTTTAGGATTTGAAGCAGGAAAAGTCCTTGCCAGCCACGACAGCATTATTGATGTTTGGGTCTACAGCCCACCAGTTGTTCTTCTTAGGGAAGCAGTGCCAGCATCGTGATGGAATGATGTATATTAAGCACCGTGAAAACATCAAGAGCGTAAGAACAGAATTACCATTGCTTCGCTTTTCATTCCTTAGATAAGTTTGGTCTTAAGTCACTCAACAGGTAACAGTCACTAGTTATTATATTAAAGCCTCTTAGTGGAGGGCAGGGCACTGCAATGATCTATTTTGGCAGAGTAATTTCTTGGAGGAGAGGTTATTCCTAAGACGACGCGCCGGCCGCATTGAATATACCCCATACGCAACCACGTTGGGATTTTTTTCTGCCTGCAGAATTCAGTTCTCCCAAATTAGTATCCCTTTTGCCTTTGAAGCATTATACACTCTTGACGGGTTTAGCTACATCTTGAAAGAGCATGACTTAGAAAAGGGTGACATGAGGGGTGGGGGTATCTAGGCAGGAGCCAGAATGTGAAGCATTTTCAGGAACAAGTTGTGGAGCAATTTGGCTGGGACAGAGGAGCCATATGATGCCATATAATACAGCAGGAGTGTGGCAAATGCATGGGAAGTGCCATGTTTTGAATTATCATACAGCATGATCAAGCCCCGGGTCCACCAGATGTCCAAAGGAATACATGAAACCGGAATAGTTTGGCAATATGTGAACTTTCCTTATGCATTTTGGTTCTTGCATTTATCCGTGTTACTGAATTACATATACTTTCTTTTTCATTCTAAATTTGGCATAGTTTTAAGAAACTGAAACCACCGTGGCAATAGATTTTTTTATGTCAATAGTTTCATCAAGAGCAGAATTCTGGCTTGTGGGATTGTTGATCCGCTATTATTTATCTACCACACCACTTCCTCGGTGGTTATTTATGCCTCGTCTACAGCTCCCAGACATTAAAATGAAAGGTCTTGAAACTTATGGGAGAAGTTTAGAGGGAGAGCTCTCTATATCTTGTGAAATAGACAAGGTCACTGCTTAGTCAACCTTTCTTACAAAAGAGTTCAGTGATAACAGCCAAATTAGAGCCCTGGTCAACCGCAGCTGATGATGGGCTCTGTTGATGGGTGCCCTTGGCTAGACCTGAAAGTGATGTCCTGAAAAATTACACTTCTACTCAATAAGCCAAAGATGGATCCATTAAAAGCTGAGCAGGAAGGGGGAATGAAAGTTTAAACAGAGCCTCTTGATCAATTCACATATTTGACCTCTTACTCCCAGTCATGATCTCTAGTGTATCTATCATAGTTGTTCACGTGCGGGGGGTGATTCCAGGGCAGTTTTAGATACACAGCGTTTTTTATTATTGAGATCCTTATAACCTTAGAAAGATATATTTATGTATGTGAACCAACGAATAATTCTTAAAAAGCCAAGGAGAGAATACTAGAACTATATGCTATTCATTCGTTCAATAATTATTTATGAGGGCTTCATTATGGTCAAGTACTGTGCGAGGTGGTAGGCGTTCTACCCTCAAGACGTTCATATTTAAGTTGGAGAGACCAACATAAAAACCGATTATGTGAGTGCTATGTTCGAATTACGGACCCACAGAGAAATGGAACGTTATCTTGCCTTGGGAGTGGTGGGTATCCTGGAAGCTTCCTCGGGCACGGTGATACCTGAACAGAATTTTGAAGACTGAATAGGAGATGTTGAAGAGAAGAAACAGGGGAATACATCGCAGATAGAGAGAGTGGTGTGGGCCACATCGACCTTCCCATGTTTAGGGTAAAAGTGGAGAAGCGTAAGGCAGAGGGTAAGGAAAGAGAAAAGATACTGGAAAAGAACCAGGAGAGATCAGAGAAAATCTGGCAGTTCAGCCAGTTAAGAAGAGAGGAGAGAGTGGTGTTGAGAGATATGGAAGATGAGAAATTGTAGTTCTTGGTGACCAGATGGGCAGGAAAGGAAAGGAAAGGAAAGGATTTTGAAGCATAGTGTTTGGATTTCTAGCTCTGGGCATCTGGATACAGGGTAACATCATTGTTAGAAAGAGGGGACCGAAGAGGGGTATGGGGATGTTGGGACAAAGCAGGGACTCTTCCCAAGTTCAAGATGCCATGGGACATGTAGGTGGAGCTGAAAAAGGAATGAAATGTAGCAATTATACATTTAGACTACATGGAACGAAAGGTGAGGGGTAAATGTTCCAATACCTAATTCCCTTCTGCCTTTGTATATCCTGGCTCCTCTCCTGCAGGAAATCTCCAACCAAATGATAGGAAGATAAAGAGAAAAGGCTTTGTGGATGGTGTGGAAGGTGAATGGGAACTGGAAGAAAGGCCGGGATGTGAACAAGCAGAAGAGAGAAGAAAAGTCAGTTCAGGGAGGCAACGCAGAATCAACGAAGGCAGAACACTGGTACCAAGCAAGGCAAGGGCAGAAGGTTCAAGATGTAGAGAAGAGGAAAATGAACATTACCAAGAGGATGGCACTGGATTTCCTAATAAATTTGTTCTCTGGATGGATGCTGGGAAGTTTAGACTTGAAGCATTCAGCAATTAAAAGCCATGGTAGGTGTCCGAACAGAGGAGGAACATGATATGATTCATATTTTAGGAATATGGTCTGGAAATAGCATCCAGGAGAAAAAGTAGGCTCAAGTGGGGGCAAAGAGATCTAGCCAACAGATGACTGGGATCTCCCAGCACCTCCAGCTTCTTTGTAGGGGGAGGAAGAGCTTCCAGGGCTTCTGCTGGCACAGCTGTCCCGTCAGGAATATGGCAGCCTCTGCATGACTGGGATTGAAAAAGGTCATGCTAGATACTCCTTGCAAGGGGATCGGACCACAGCCTTTTTGAAGAAGCAGGAAGAGACTCATGAGTATTTCTTCCTTTAGAGAAATACAGAAGCAAACAAAAATCAAGATTGCAGTAATGACTATTTTTACCCAATTACACATGCATTACTAAGTGTCACAAATCCCATGAGCTGGAAGGTGTGATTTTCTGAGTCGGCTGCTGTGTTGAGATGAGAGGAATCGCTCACTGTTGATAACACTGTTGGATGTTGCTAATGTAATTACAGTTTCCCGGACTGGTCTCAAAAATTAAGGTTCATGTATTTTCGATTTCCCTTTTCATTTTGGAAAGATAATAATAATAAAAATGTACAAACTTGCTTGGTTTGACTTTACACCCAGTTTTTGTGACATTTTTATTGTGTCTTATATGGAATGGATTGATTTTTTTTCCCAACTTGTCTTTGAAAATGTCATTTACACAAAGAGATTGAATGCACTTAATTTGTTTAGTCTCCCGAAGTGATGCTTCTAAGTGGGCCACGATCATTCAGTAAATATATCGTGTGAAGGAGGACGGTATGAACAACCGAAAGAATTATTCATAGTGTGTGGGGAACAAAAATGGATAAAAGGAAGCTAGAGAGCAAACTGGACTGTAATGACAGAATAAAGACGGATCTAGAGTAGTCACATTCGTGGTTCTATTAAAACACAGAGTTAATTTAGAGAATTTCTACGTGCCTTTAGAGCTTTATTGTTGCTGTTACGGTTGCTACTGAAGTATATATATACAGGAGTGGCTCAACATAACTAACGTACATTTCTCGTCCATGCTTCTTTGAGCATCGACGGTTGAACTTAATGGAATTCCAGAGAGTTACAAAAGACCATGATAGGATTTCAAATGTTTCCCATTTCCTGTCCCTTACCAGTGTTCCTATTCTAACACAGCCTCCACGTTGGGATCTTAAACTTCCTAATTCATTATAATTACGTGTGTCGCAACGACTGATAACCATAAGTGCGGCAAGTTTTAAAATACTCCGTAAAGGACATGTAAATGATCAGAGAAGTAACTGTTTTAAGCGGCATTTTTAGGCATGTAAAATTCATGAACGATCTGAGAGGCCATATACATGGACCACGTGTTCGGCATCTACAAAGCGTTCTCGCGTATAGCATCTCACGGAAACCTGTCACTTTTATTTGAAGCAGGCCTTTAGTGTAGCATGGTCCAAGGGGCTACGTTAAAAATGGTAACTAACTTGGGGCGCCTGGGTGGCGCAGTCGGTTAAGCGTCCGACTTCAGCCAGGTCACGATCTCGCGGTCAGTGAGTTCGAGCCCCGCGTCAGGCTCTGGGCTGATGGCTCGGAGCCTGGAGCCTGTTTCCGATTCTGTGTCTCCCTCTCTCTCTGCCCCTCCCCCGTTCATGCTCTGTCTCTCTCT
The DNA here is from genome assembly GCF_028018385.1 of Neofelis nebulosa. Taxonomy (NCBI): domain Eukaryota; kingdom Metazoa; phylum Chordata; class Mammalia; order Carnivora; family Felidae; genus Neofelis; species Neofelis nebulosa. Next base: position 26,872,220 of record NC_080800.1, on the reverse strand, counting down.
GTCCCAAAAATAAATTTAAAAAAAAACGTTGAAAAAAAAAAAATGGTAACTAACTATGTGGCTTTCACCGTGGGAACTCCTTTTCCCCCCTCATGTCATCTTAAGGTACCAACGTTCCCTGGAACGGACCTTGGAGACTTGGGAGAGAGAAATCTGAGGATAAGGACTTGTTCAGACCGTTTCCTTTAATACAAACTAACCAATCACCCTAAGTAATGTTTTCCAATCATGCACTGCATAGGGAGGGGAGGCTGAATAGAGTTCAGAGTCAGACTTCCTGGGTTCGGATCTACTTGCTGGCTGACCCTGGACAAATTAATAAATCTCTCTGTGCCTCAGTATCCTTCTCTATAAAATAGGAGTAATAATTGTCTTGCCTCGCAGGGCTGTTGTATCTGTAAAATACTTCACATGCAGAGTGCAGAGTAAAAACTCAATAAAGGTTAAAGAATAATGACAGATAAGAACCCGACACCTAGCATTCTATCCTTTGCATAAAGTAGTTCCAATTACACTGAATGGACACCTCGGGTTTCTACATAATAAGAAGAAATTCATTATCCATAGTGTAACTTAGAGCCCTCTACAGTCCTACCGAAAATAAATTTCTCTATGCAAGTTCTTGACACACGCATAAAAACTGGCTTATTGGCTCTTGCGAGAGAATTTTATGGACCGTAATGCAGCTTTCTCAAACCGACAAAAGCACCCATGTTCCCAAGGCGCGTGAGCCTCCTCGGCGATAGCATAACGTCCAGATCTCTATGGTGGAAACACATCCAGAGTACTGCATCCAGCTCCGGAGGGTCGGTTTTGTAGAGGCCACTGACAAATGGCGCAATCTAGAATGTCGAAGGACATGAAAATCCACGTTATACGAAAAACCATCCAAGGGACAGGGATTGTAGCCTCTAGAAAAGAAGAGCATAGAAACTGCCCAGAAACATCAAAGAGCTGTCGCAAGTAAGAAGAATTGGACTAGTTCAGGAAGTCAGTGGCAGCAGGGGATGAACACTATGGATCATTTTGCACAAAATATCGGGCAGTGAAACGGGCTGCTTTCCGAAAGAGCAAGTAGCCATAACTAAAATGTATTTATGCCAAGTTTGGACAACCGACTTAAGGAAATGATGAAGACAAGTCTCCATCTTTGTTTGGGAAACGAGAATTACAATTTCCAGATCCTGGAACCTAAGATCTCTTTTAATTCTAGTTTAACAGGCTTCTTGGTTGGGGCGCCTGGGTGGCTCAGTCGGTTGAGCGTCCGACTTCACTCAGGTCATGGTCTCACGGTCCGCGAGTTCGAGCCCCGCGTCGGGCTCTGTGCTGACGGCTCAGAGCCTGGAGCCTGCTTCAGATTCTGTGTCTCCCTCTCTGTCTGACCCTCCCCCATTCATGCTCTGTCTCTCTCTGTCTCAAAAATAAATAAACACTAAAAAAAAAAAATTTAACAGGCTTCTTGGGATGCATGCTTCCGCCAAGAAACGGAGATATGGTCAGCATCCTCTGTGCCACCGTGACCAGGATATTTTTACCAAGAGGCTAATTAGAGCTTCTGAGAGAATTGGATAAGATTTTAAACTTCTAGTGCTTACGTTCACATTTGCCATGGTTTTAGTTTGGCCCTGAGCTAACTGGAAAAGAGGTGCCGTTGAAAGGAAATGAATGCATCCACAAGGCCTAAAAATCCCTGGAGGAGGAGACATTTGCCATCTGTGTGCATCATTTTATCTCATTTGATCCCTTAGCAGGGCCGGTAAGACCATTATTTCCATTGTACACGTGAGCGTCTGATGGTTAAGTGGCAGAGTCGAGACAGGAGCGCAGACCTTCGGACTCCAAATCCAGTGCTCCTTCGACGTGCCCCGCTCACTCACTGCTTCCCGTTGTTGAGTCCACGTACATCGGAAGACCAAAAGCAGAGACAGACAGAAAAAAAGAAAAAAAAAGCCTCTCCAATTAAATTCAGTGATGAAGGAAAAAAGAAACCAAGTAAATGCTCTTGCCAGAAAGAAACCTCACAAGAAAATACGGGAGCTGGAAATTCAATTAGAGAAAATTGTAGATAGAGTCTTAAGAATAAAACGCAGAGGGATTAATTAAAGAAACAACATTAGTTAACGAAAGGGGTCAAGGTTTAGAATCAATATATTCTTGGAGTTGGAAGCAAGACCTGTCTGAGATCTGAGAAACTACGAGGGACGCAGACAAAGTGAATGAACGGGGCGAACGAAAAGCAAGGATCATCAAGAACGGCATAAAAATGAGCAGAGCTGCAGCAGCCAACGGAACAGCAGGGCCAGCAAGACAGGCAGGAGGAGAGGTTAAGCAAGAGGACACCCGAAGCTGGCAAAAGCACGATTAAACACAAATAAAATGCAAGACGCAAAAAGGCAAGCATGGAAGCCGGAGCCTGAAGCGAGAACAATAGGTCTGTGTTTGCACGTTGTTTCGCGACGGGGGTAAATGCTATTTTCCTTTTCTTTCGGCCGATTTTCTTCCCACTCTGCCGCCCTCTGAGCTCTCCAAAAGGGAAATGCAGAGGGTGTGAAGGGGATGAAAAGTCAAGCTGCATATTTTTAGCGTGTTTCCAAATGTCACTGAGAAAGCTACCGCAGCCTGCTTGGTATGTAACGTGTATTTTAAAACCGCTAAACCGTGAGAGTCAGGATGATGGCACTAGCTAGCATCAGGGAGGGGAGAGCCATGAGTCAGATTTGAAAAATATTAAATAGTGGCCGTTAGCGTCTCAAATTTTGGGTCTCCAACAGCATTATGAGTCCGTGTTTAAAACCGCGTCGTGTTGTTCGAAACTGATCCGTTGACAAAGAACTTTTAGACCCTGGGATAAAAAGAAAAAAAAAAAAAAGTACCCTATAACTAAAGTACAGTATTATCATATATATTAGAATGAGCAGAACGGTGCTTTTGAACCTGCCTCAGCGTATCATCCAAACACCCGCCGGCTGCCAGAGAGAGATACTGATGTCTTGAATCAGGCAACTTGACCTGCCCTTGGCCACCCCATCAAACATGTGCTCCAGAAGCAGCTCGTCCCCCAGGAGCAATGTCCTCGGAGAATGTCCGGGACAAAGGAACTTCTTTCCATCATCGACGTCAGGGATGCTCTCCGCTGAGAAAGGGTGAGTGTGGCTATAAAGCGGACAGAGGAGGGGGAAGGGGGCGAAAAGGGATACGAGAGAAGCTAGTGCAGGATTCAAAAATGTTACCACCTACGTAGCCTTGAGCAACTTCCTTAAACTCTCTAACGCCTCGGTTTCCTTATCTGTTAAATGGGGGATGAGAGTTATGGTAAGAATTGAAGAGCACAACATTTAATTAAAGAGCACCAACGTTCGTTGAGCCCCTAGTATATGCCAGGCACGGTGCTGGGTACCGGGGATGAGCGTCTGTGTTCAGTGAGACATCTCTCTGCCCTTGCAGCCTTTACGGTAGAAAAGACATCATGCGGAATGTGACTACCGCATTAATTGTCTAATTACACCTGTCATAAATGCTACGAAAGAAAAGTCCAGGCTGCCAGGAGAGAGTGGACGGGGGGACTTGATCTAATTTAGGGCTTCCTCCCGGAAGTACGTTTTGAGCCAATTCTGAAAGGATGGACAAAAACTGACCTCTCAAGGGCAGGGGCAAAGCTTGAAGTAGAAAGACGGAAGAGCACTGCAAAGAGAGGGAACAGTATATACGAGGGCTCAGAAGCAGGACTTCTAGAAAGCAGGTAACTGAGAGTTTTTGTTGCTTCCTCCACCGGAGACCTTACTGCAATGTAACCAAGCCAACCTCACCGGCAACCGGGAAGAAAAAGGATAGTTCCCAGTCGCTTACTTCTTGCCGGAAAGAATAGCCAGAACAAATCGGAAGGAAGCCTCGGCTTGCCCAGCCTATATCCCAAAGTCCGTTTTGTCGGAGGGAAGGAAGTGACAAGAGTCCATTCTAGAACCCAAAGTCTGAATCTAGTCTGTGGGTTAGAATACACACATGGGGGTTTACGGTTTAATTGTGCATGTAGTTCTGGGCCACGTCTGAAAGGTCACAGATGAAAAGCATAGAAATGCAAGCATGACACTGACTATTGAAACGTCTCCCATGCCAGAGGGAACCAAAATAATACATGGGGCTTGTGGGTCAAGCCCACCTTGCGACGTGAGAGTTAACGCTGCTAGTGTGTTTATATTATAGACTTCATCTTTAAGGCTCCGAGATTTGGTCATAAAATCTCTCCCCAGCCGAAACGTGGCATATAAATAAGGTCTCTGCTTAAGGGTTGAATCGTTCTGTTGCTCTTTTAAAGCTGTCCTTTCACCACATACAGCTCTTGGGTGACTTTTTCACCACCCACTTTTAACTCTTCCTGGTTAGGAAAAGCCACTACCAAAGTCACCTGGTCCTTGCTGCCTGCAACTGAGAAGTGGGCAGAACATTAGACCTTTCTGCAACGTGGCCAGAAAAAGAGACATGGGTACCACGGGAAGAAGCCTATATGGCGATCAGAGAATGATTCCAACGCTAAATTCCTTTTAAAACTGTATTCCCACTCAGTGTTCCGTAGGATCGGTAAAGCTCTGATGAGAACACGACACGTATCCAGTTCTAGAAAGCAAAAAACACAACCTAGTAACTGTCTGAAGGAAAATCCAGTATCAAGCATCGATCTCTCCAGAGTGTAGCTCGTCTCCACGGAAGTCACCACGAAAACCAATAGCAGGAGGGTAATTTTGTTCTCTCATTTTGCCGACTGAACGGGCCGTGGACTCGGCGACTGGGGCTGCAATTTTGTTGCCGCTAATTTTTTTGTTTTTTTTCACTTTCAATTTTGAAATGATTAGAGATTCACGGGAAGTTGCAAAAACAGTACGACACAATGTGCCCATCACGGGGCTTCCCCTTGCGGTGACAACTTACAAGGCTATCACGCATCGTCAAAACTGGGCGACGAGATGGCCTAAGTTATCAGACCACATATCTCATTCTGGTTTCACCAGTTTCTGCCTGCGATCATCTTTCCGTGTCCGTGTAGAGTTCCGTGGCATCTTGTCACACGTAGGAACGTGCGACATCACCACCACAAAGGAACTCCCTTGAGCCGTCTCCTTTTTTTAGTCACACCTCCTTCCTTCCTTCCCCCCCCCCCCCGCCCTTCCCTCACCCCTGGAAACCGCCTGTCTGTTCTCCGTCTCCAAAAAAACGTAATTTTGCCATTACAAATGTTATGTAACATTGAGGAGGTTACATAAGTGAAACCATAAAATGTAAGGCTTTTTGAGACTAGCCTTTTTCACTGAGCGCTATGATCTGAATGTTGTGCCCCAACTCCACCATATTCTCACGCTGAAATCCCAGCCCCCAAAGATGAGGCTGTTAGGAAGTGTTTGGGAGGTGCTTAGATCGTGCCGGGAGGGCTGTTGTGAACGGGATTCTTGCTTTCATAAAAGAGATCCCACGGGGCGCCTGGGTGGCTCAGTCGGTGAAGCGTCCGACTTCGGCTCAGGTCGCGATCTCACGGACTGTGGGTTCGAGCCCCGCGTCGGGCTCTGTGCCGACGGCTCGGAGCCTGGAGCCTGTTTCCGATTCTGCGTCTCCCTCTCTCTCTGCCCCTCCCCTGCTCACACACACTCTCTCTCTCAAAAAGATAAATAAACATTAAAAAAAAGTTTTTTTTAAAAGACCTCACTAAGGTCCCTTGCCCCTTCCTTCATGGCAAGATGGTTCAGGCTATGAACACAGAAAGGGACCTTCACCAGAGTGAGATCGTGCTGGCCCCTTGATCTTGGACTTGCCAGTTTCCAGAACTGTGGTAAGTAAACTTCTGTTGTTCATAAGCTACTTAGCTTGTGGTATTTTGTTACAGGAGCCCAAATGGATTGAGACACTGGACACAACTCCCCTAAAATCCATCCAAGTTGTTCTATCAATAGTCGATTCCTTTTTATTGCTGACTAGTATTCCATTGGATTGGACGTACCATAATGTGTTCAACCATTCACTTGGTGAAGGACGTTCGGGCTGTTTCCAGTTTGGGGCTACAAATAAAGCTTCCATGAGTACTCACGTACATGTTTTTACGTAAACATAAGTTTTCATTCTCTAAGATAAACGCCCAGGTGTGTGATGATTGCCATACTGCTTTCTAGATGATTGTACAACTTTACATTTCCACCAATTACGAAAGATCCAGTGTCTCAGCATTCTTCTTTTGTTTTGGGTTGTTTGTTTGTTTGTTTTTTAGGATTTTATTTTTTCAGTAATCTCTACACCCAAAATGGGGCTCGAACTCACAACCCTGAGATCAAGAGTGGCACACTCCACCGACTGAGCCAGCCAGGCGCCCCTACATCTCTGCGTTCTTGCCAGAATCTGGTATGATGGGTAACGTTCGTTTTCGCCCTTCTACTGTAGTGGGATCTTCTCGTGATTTTACTTTGCCTTCCGCTAACGGCCAGTGATGTCGACTAACTCTTCATGCGCTTCCTCGCCACCCGTTTATCTTCTTTGCTGAAATTTCTGTTCAAGTCTTTTGTCCATTTTCTAATCGGACTGTTTGTTTCCTTACCGTTGAATTGAGAGAATTCTTTATATACTGTGGATGTGAGTTTTTTGTGGCACGTGTGATTTGCAAATATTCTCTGTCTTTTCGTTCTTATAAGAGGGGCTTTTGTAAAGCAAAAGGTTTTCATTTGACGAAGTCCAACGTGTCCATTTTTTTTCTTTCGTGGCGCATGCTTTTGGTATCACAGGGGGACTAAACTCTTCTTCAGCGGATTGAAAGGCCACCATTCATGATAATGAACACCAGGTATTATGCACGTACCAGGAACCGGGAACTGGGTTAAGCCCTTCGTAAGCATTGCCTACCTTAATCTTCACCTCAGCCCTGTGGAGTCCACATGATTAGCCGCACTATGACAAATGAGGTGACGGAATCTTAGCTGGGTCAGTCACTTGCTGAAGCTCATACGGTGAGGAAGTAGTCAAGACTGGCTTCAAACTCAGGTACGTCTGACTCCAAAGTACATGGTATAACGGACTTAGGAAAAAAGACTGGGGAATGTTAACTGAGAGAGGATCTCCTCAGGACTTGGGGTGGGATACGGGAGGTGGGAAGGGTCATAAGGGAAAGACTGGACTTAACCCATCCAGCAAAACGGTGTAAAGAAGGAGCAGTTCCTGGCAAGCAGCAGTGACGAACGGCACGTCGGCACTGACCGGGGGTAGGAAACACCAATGAGATCCCAAGTTCGAGTCAGCACTTTCGCATTTGAGCACGAACACAGGCGTCCTTTCCGCCGGCAGACATTTTGCCCCCCATCAGCTATATAAGAAAATGGTCTTGCCCAGCATGAAGGAAGACAATGCAATGCTTTCCCCCTCCATCTCGAACTTGGGACGAACGGACGACAGCCAAGGAGTTCCCTGTGGAATGTAGGGGGGCTTCTCCGGAAGTTGTCTGCATATTGTGGTGAAGAGGATGAGAGAGGAGTTGGTATCGGGGGGTCTGGAGCCGGAGGGGCGGGCCAACCGCGAAGAACGCGCACACGGCCGTGCTCTTGAACCCAGGGATCGAAGCGACTTGGCTCCAAAAGCCAATCAACTGTGGCATTTGTATTAATTTCCCTGAGCTGGGGAGCACGCACTTGCACTATCAGCTGAGAGATGTGAAATTTAGCTGACCTGTGCTCACTCTCAGTGATTGGAGTCGGAAGCTGCCCGACGATGCAAGATCATCTCGAGAGGACAGTGGTTCTCAAAGCGCAGCCCCGGGACCGCAGCGTCAGCCTCACACTGAGGTTGTTAGAAATGCCAGTTCTCAGACCCCACCCCACATCTACTGACTCCAAAACTCCGGGGATGGCCCCAGAAACCTGTGCGTCTAAAAGCCTTCCGGGTGACCGTGGGGTTTTTTTTTTGGTTTTTGGTTTTTTTAAGTGTTTCCTTCTTTATTTTGAGAGAGAGTGAGAGAGAAAGAGAGCACAGGGAAGGGGCCGAGAGAGAATCCCAAGCCGGCTCCACGCTGTCAGCGCGGAGCCCAACTCGGGCCGGGCCTCAGTCGCACGACCACGAAATCACGACCTGAGCCGATATCAAGAGTCGGAAGCTTAACCCACTGAGCCACCCAGCACCCCCCCAACCCCCACCAGGCAATTCTCGTACAGGATAAAGTTTGAGCACAGAAGGGAAGCAGAAGGAGGTTTATAATGTGTATCGGAACTAGTTTCAGCTGCACATAGAATGTAAAACTCAGAATATTAGTGGCGAAACACAGCAGATTTATTCTTTTATGTCGAGAAAGTCTGCAGGTTGGCCACCCTCAGCCCTGCCTCTCGCCCCGAAGGGCGCGTCACAGTCCAAGACGACCAGTCAAGCTCTAGCACTCACATGTCACATTCAGAGGAACAGGAAGGAACAACAGAAAAAAGACGGAAGGGGAAACCCTCCCAAATTAGGCCGTGACCTTGAAGCAGAAATCCCATGGGACATTTCCGTTTACGTTGAATCGCCCGGAACTTAGTTACATGGCCTCGACCGTGCACAAAAGAGGCTGGAAAACGCGGCCTTCGATCAGATTCAGGGCAGTGTGTGAACCCCTTGAAGGCAACAAGGGTTCTTTTCTAAAGGAAAAGGGAGAAGGCGACATGACACCCGTGAGCCTTTGCCACAGACCCCTCGGAGGCAGCTGGCAGAATCCTGGAAACTTGGAAAACATCTTGGTATCAGCCAAATCTTCACATTTCTACACTAATCCGTTTAAGGCAGTAAGTATTTTGGCCTTTTAGTAGGAAGGCCCTGGTCGTAGATAATAAATATTAGGATCTTCAAATATGTTGAAGGAGAGAGGTTGGTGGTGGTGTCGTAAGATGCCAGCCCAGGGTTCTAAGAAAGTTTCAGGGCAAACGTCCTTTAATTACGATAGAAGCAAGTGGTTGGCTTCCCCCAAAGAGAAGTTATTCAAACGAGCTTTTCTAAACTATGTTTACAAAAGGAAGTCCCGGGGCACCTGAGTGGCTCAATCTGTTAAGGGTCCGCCTCTTGATTTGGGCTCAAGTTGTGACCTCACTATTCGTGCGATCGAGCCCTGTGTCGGGCTCTGATTGCACAGAGCCTGCTTGGGACTCTCTCTCTCTCACTCTCTCTCTCTCTTTCTGCCCTTCCCTGTGTGCTTTCTTGCTCTGTCTCTCAAAATAAATAAACTTCTAACAAGAAAGAAAGAAAGAAAGAAAGAAAGAAAGAAAGAAAGAAAGAAAGAAAGAAAGAAAGAAAGAAAGAAAGAAAGAGAGAAAGAAAGAGAAAGAAAGAAAGAAAAAGAAAACCCCAGCCCTCACTCAGAAAAATGTACAATAACTTGTCCTGCACAGAACATGGCCCCTAAGCTTTGTTTTCCCCAGAACGGGGCTGGAAAGCGGACGCCCAGCCAAAACAGGTGAGGTACACCAAAGAATCAGTGATCAGCAACATCTCTTAAGTTCTCAAACTTCAGGTATTTCTTCAAACCCGTTAAAAATGCAACTTCCCAAGCCCTAAGCCAAAAGATTCTAATGCTACAGAACAGAAACAGCATCCGTGAATTCGTGGGTTTATTTCAAGTACCCCAGCTGATTCAGATGGACCTTTGGCCAACTCTAAACACAAGTCCCCAAATGCACACGATACCACGGCAGGCAACATGCGGAACAAATTCATTCAAAAGCTGACGCTTGCACCTTCCCCAACATACAGCGAAGTTACAACAGCTGGTTGATTTGATGAAAAAGATCAGATCAGCTGTTTGATAGCAGTGTTGAGTAACTTTAGTTAAAGCGGGCAAATCAGGAAATTCTCCCCGCCCTGAGCCCACCATTAACGGATGGCTGCTCAACAGCAGGAAAGACAGTGACAGCGGTGCCACCGGAGATAAGGGCTGCCCCAAGTGCCACCAGGGGGTCCTCCGTTGCCCTGGGCCCTGTTGCTTTGAGGTCCTGGGACAGGTGCGTGTCGGGAGCCTTGAACCTCGGGAGAAACGGCCAAGAGGTGAAGTCCGGAGAGCCAAAAGGAATACTGGGGAGGAGAGGGAGGGACCGAGCGGGGAAGAGAGGGTCCCTCTGGCACAAAGCTGCTCGGTCTTCAACACACAAACGCTGGCCACACAGGCGCACACACGTGCACGACCCCTCGTTATTTTTCAGCTACCACCTATCCGGACCAGCGGCTGTTAAGCCCTGCGCTGCTCACACGAGTCAGAAGAGTAGATGTTCTAGTCTAGCCAAGATTAGGAGGTGTGCTTTGTATCACTCCAGCTTGCAGCTACGATTTCACCGCAGCCACAATGACAGATGAGCGGAAAACACCCCACCCTACGCCCCACGGAGGTTAATATAGGAGATGAGCTGCAAACACCATAAAAACAGAGTAAAGGCACACGTTTGAAAATGGATGCTGGTCGTTCGGGTTCAAAAAGGAAAAAGGCACCTTTTCCTTTTCAAAAACGAGAAAGAAGGAACCAGCAGAGAAAACCATGAAATCTACAAAGACAGAAGCCACGAAGGAAAAGGGAGACACAGCGGACGGAGACACAACGGGGGAAGCAGCATAAAAAATAGGAGAGAACGTGCCAAAATGAAAAAACCTTAAGAAACCGGCCGTTTGATCATCATTTTGACGCAGAGACTTCAAGAGGATGTCTCGAGTTATTTGGAAATTACCTACTACATGCCACGTTTTAGATCCTTCCTTGGAATTGTTGGAAGAAACTGTGTGGTGGGCTTCTCTCCACATTGACACAACGGACTCAGATGAGGCGAAGCCGTAACAGAGAATCATTGTACGTTTTGTCCCTGTCTGGGGACACACCGACAATAGTGCTGACACTGAAGTTCGCAGCAATTTGGAAAAGACTGGAGGGGTTGAGGCATGACCAGCCCTTCTGCGCCTCTTGTGCATATAGTTGGTCTCTAATGACAACAGCTGTTGCCTACCAGGCCTGTCACTCTTTCCAGTCATGATTCTTAGGCTTCTGAAGAATCTGGTATCTTCTCCCCCTCAAACAGAGCTATGTGCTTTCTTTTTTTTTTTGTTTGTTTTTAATGTTTATTTATTTTTGCGAGGGACACAGTGGGAGCAGGGGAGGGGCAGAGAGAGAGAGAAGGAGACCCAGAATCCGAAGCAGGCTCCGGGCTCCGAGCCGTCAGCAGCGGAGCCCGACGCGGGGCTCGAGCTCACAGACCGCGAGATCACGACCCGGGCCGAAGTCGGACGCTCAACCGACTGAGCCCCCCCGCAGGTGCCCCAGAGCTATGTGCTTTCTGAAGTGCTGATGCACATTTGACCATCATTTCTCAGGTATGGGCATTGACCGTGCAAGTCTGCCAAGCACAGTGGACACAATTTCTCCCCCTCGCGTTGATGTTCCTCATCATCAGGTCCTACAGCCTGTCAGGATGAAGAGATCAAAAAATAACACTTACTGAGCACCTCCCGGCCACCAGGCTCAACGTTTCCTAGGTTATTCATTTAGTCTTCACTCCAGCCCTCTGGGCGGGGGTGGGGGGGTGTCTTTCTTATTACCCTATTTCGCGGACGACAAGACAAAGTCTCAGAGAAATTAATCACTGTCCCAATGCTATGAACTCGTGGATCTGGAAAGCCAACCACAGGAATTTTAGTGTCCACTGGAGCATAAAAATGTACCATGCTAGGAACGCCCAGTGTCATAAGCCAGTGTGGATTCAGAACCTCAGGTGGATCCCTGGAATTTGAATTTTTTTTTAAACGTTTATTTCTTTTTGAGACAGAGAGAGACAGAACATGAACGGGGGAGGGGCAGAGAGAGAGAGGGAGACACAGAATCGGAAACAGGCTCCAGGCTCTGAGCCAGCAGTCCAGAGCCCGACGCGGGGTTCGAACTCGCGGCCTGCGAGATCGTGACCTGAGCCGAAGTCGGACGCTCAACCAACTGAGCCACCCAGGCGCCCCTGGAATTTGAATTTTAACAAGTGCCAGGAAACGACTCTGATTCTCATTAAATTTGGGAACCACGTGACATAAGAAACAAAAAAAAAATGCTGAGATACTGAGCATATGCTTTTAGAGCTAACAGTATAACAGAGAGTTTCTCTGTGTTTTTTTTTTTATACTTCAGGCTGCTGTGTGGGGCAAGGATGCTGGTTAGGCTGTTTAGATTCTGTGAGCCACTTTACTTATCTGTAAAATGGGAACCGTAGTTTCCATCCCACATGATTGCAGCGAGGATAACGCACACGAGAACACTTGGCAAGTTCCAAAGAGCTGGGTGCTTGATCGCAAAAATGGCCCCAAATCATCCCCCAACCCCTAGATCCACACACGTGCAGTATTCATGTTGCAGCTCTCCCCATCACGGCGTGTTCTAGTCCTTGAATGTGATTTGCTCTTGCCAATGGGACAATAGCCAACATGACTCGGACAGACGCTTTTAGTCCTCGCACGCTGAGGTTTGCCCTATTGCTATGCTTGGGACCCTAAGGCTACCTTGTGACTGACTCAGCTCGCCTTCTGGAAGTTAAGAGACCACAGGAAGAAGGACTGTAGTCAGTCAGCTACTGGCCAATAGACAGTCAACAGCCAGGCACATACATGAGGCCATTCTGGATCACCCAGCCACCTGCGAACTTTCCAGCTAGCTGTGTACTCAGGAAGAAAACCCACAGAAATCCGTAGAGCTAGCCTAGACCAGAAGAACTGCCCCGGAAGCCCACCAAATTGGGAGCTAAATAAATGATCATGGGGGCGCCTGGGTGGCTCAGTCGGCTGATCGTCGGACTCTGGGTTTTGGCTCAGGTCACGATCCCAGGGTCATGGGATTGAGCCCCGCATCAGGTTCCATGCCTTAAGCGGAGTCTGCTTAAGATTCTCTCTCTCTCTCTCTCTCTCTCTCCCTCCCCCTCTGCCCCTCTCCCCTACTTGCACTCTCTCTTAGATTGATAGATAGATAGAAAGAATAAAATGATGGTCAGAGCCATCAAGTTTTGGAAAAGTTTGTTACACGGCAAAAGCTATCTAATACAGGCTCTATGCATATGCTTCCAGTTGGGTTGTTTTGTGTCTAGAGCATGACTTCTGTAGTTTACTAAGATGCTGCCCAGAAGGGCTTTGCACAGATGGGCAGAACTTATTGTGCTGATCTTCGGGCAAGGTCTTTTATCACATGGGTACGATGTCCCCGCACAAATTATCTGACAGTCTCTCCTGACAAAGCGCACTCTGGACGCGGCAAGGGACCGAGATGAAGGAACCCCTCCCTACCTCCCTCTCGGTGTTTCGAGAAAGGCAGTTCAGCCGCCTGGTGCGGAAGGACATAGAACCTAAATCTTGCCCAAGCCGAAAAGCTTCCCGGAGGATCAGAAACGTCCTGAAGCCTGAATCGAGCGCCCTCACTGCCGTACGAAGTGTTACTGTGCAGAATATATTAGATAAGCCTGTAATGGTGAACAGGGCAGGATCGCACTACCCGCCCAGGCTCACTCCGGGAGTCTTTATACTATGATTAAATGCCTTTGATAGGCAGTTTCAAAGTGTGTTGTTCCTCTTGCTGAACATTTTGGCAAGAGAAGACTCATCATCTGTAAACATTATCTGAGGAGCCCCATTCAGTGGAACAAGGTACAAGGTTTTCTATCAACCTCATATTCTGCAACCTGAAAAGTAAGTATAAAACCGAGAACTTTTTAAATCTCCCTTTCCTTCCCCCCGGGAGATTTAGAGATCATGCAATGAATGAATACAACCGTTTTAGCATTCATCTGACACAGCAAATTGCAACTCACTCTGGGAGTAACTATTTGCAAGGCTGATGCATCACATTCAAATCACATACTCATTCTGAGCTCCCCCCCGCCCCATGCACACTTTATTAGATGGTTATGGTGTTATTGTTGGTCGAGGATAACCACATAACCCACTTTCTTTTTTTTTTTTTTTCAACGTTTTTTTATTTATTTTTGGGACAGAGAGAGACAGAGCATGAACGGGGGAGGGGCAGAGAGAGAGGGAGACACAGAATCGGAAACAGGCTCCAGGCTCCGAGCCATCAGCCCAGAGCCTGACGCGGGGCTCGAACTCACGGACCGCGAGATCGTGACCTGGCTGAAGTCGGACGCTTAACCGACTGCGCCACCCAGGCGCCCCATAACCCACTTTCTTAAATCCTTCTCCAAGCTGTATTGAATCAGGGGGACGTCTCAGAACACCACTGAGTAACCCAAAATAAGTCTCAGGCTCCTTCTGCTTTTTATACACAGGCTGGAATATGTTCATTTGCATGGAAGAATTTCAAATGCCTTTTTTAAATTTTTTTTTTTTCAACATTTTTTATTTTATTTTTGGGACAAAGAGAGACAGAGCATGAACGGGGGAGGGGAAGAGAGAGAGGGAGACACAGAATCGGAAACAGGCTCCAGGCTCCGAGCCATCAGCCCAGAGCCTGACGCGGGGCTCGAACTCACGGACCGCGAGATCGTGACCTGGCTGAAGTCGGACGCTTAACCGACTGCGCCACCCAGGCGCCCCTCAAATGCCTTTTTTAAAGCCTAACAGATTTCTCTGGATATAATTTGGAATCTCAAGCTCATTCAAGAAAACCAAAATTTGTCCAAATAAATGATCACCATGAAGTCGATTAATATGGGTTCTAGAACCAGGATCTAACTGAAATTTTTCTCACACCAAATCAAATGCCACTGAACCGTAGTTGGTTAACTGTGAGCTTTCATTTGGCCGACAGATAATAAAAAGTGACCGGAGTTGTGTCGGAAATACTTAGGAGCTGGATACACTCCGTGGCTGAAAGCGATCCAGGCACCAAATGACGAAGGAAATGAATAACGAGTAGAGAGAAAAGAAAACAGGAAACCATCGCATGGACACAAGAGAAGAGAGAGGCGTGCCGACGATAACCGAAGCAGGAGCATGGACAAGGTCTCCCCAGGGCATCTATGGACTAGCAATACAAGACTGCCAAGGACCAAACTCCAGGGAGCACCGATACTAAAAGTATAGGCTGAGCCTGAGCCTGAGAGGGAGTGGCCAGAAAGGCGGGAGGAGAAGCTGGAGTGGCCCATATCACCGAACTCAAGGAAACGGGTGTTTCAACACAAGGAGGATGCCAAGAGAGCAAGTGAGAACTGAGGAGAAGGGACTTCACTGGGTTCCCCAACACGAGAGGTTCCTGGTGACTCTGGCCCGAGCAGTTTTTGTGGCGTGGTGAGGGCAGAAGGGAGACCGTAGTGAGTCGGGGAGGCTATGGCAGGTATTAAATGAAGACAGCAAGTGTGGACAAGCCTTTTAGGAAAGTTAGCCCTCAGGTGTGGGAGGGAATGGGGAAAAAGAAGAGGACGGAGAACATGGAATGAGAAGGGCTTATTAAGAGGAGAAAGGTCTGGGGCGCCTGGGAGGCTCGGTCGGTGAAGCGTCCCACTTGAGTTCAGGTCACGATCTCGCGGTCCGTGAGTTCGAGCCCCGCGTCGGGCTCTGGGCTGACGGCTTGGAACCTGGAGCCTGCTTCGGATTCTGTGTCTCCCTCTCTCCCTGCGCCTCCCTCACTCATGCTCTGTCTCTTTGTATCAAATATAAACAGTAAAAAAAAAACTTTTTTAAAAAGATTCTCTCTCCCTCTCTGCCCCTCTACCTCGCTCATGGGCATGCTTGCCCGCTCTCTCTCTCTCTCTCTCTCTCTCTCTCTCTCTCTCTCTCTCTCTCTCATGGGCACACTTGCCCGCGCTCTCTCTCTCTCTCTCTCTCTCTCTCTCTCTCTCTCTCTCACACACACACACACACACACACCACAAAAGAGTAGAAGGGCTTAAGTGTTTTTAAAGGTTGATAGCAAGCAGGGACATCTCTTCCATCATCACAGGTGGAATGAGAGAGAAGGGGGCAGTTACAGAGATATGTGTAAGTCTGGTGGGCAGAAATTCTGTGCGCTCCTACCTGGTGACCTTTTTTCTCAGTGAACTAGGAACCAGGGCATCTCTGCAGAGACTGAGGGGTGAGGGAGAGACCAGAGATAAGGTGAGAGTGAAGGTTTCAAACAGTCACAGCGGAGACCGAGAAGGACGGAGTCGACTATGGAAACACGGAGGGACTTCTAGGTGCCACGGAGGGCAGTCTTGGGTGAACTCACGAGTCACGGGCTAATGGTCGTACCAGTGGCGAGATTTTGCCCAGAAGCGCTCAACTGTTTAGATGTAAGCAAACAGCAGAAGTTGGGTCCATGCGAGAATAGGGTTTTGGCACGTGGATTTGACAGAAGGGATAGAACAAAGACGTTAAGAATCCTGGCAGGGGGGAGGTTAGGGTGACAGACCGCCAGATGCACGAAAGCAAGAAAGGGAAGATAGGAGGGAGCCAGTATCACGCAGGGAGAAATAAGTGGGTCAAGCGACGATCGCTCCCTTGAGGTTGACCAACAGGGGTAGAGGGAGCAACTGAGGGAGGCAGCGGGAGGGGACGTTTAGGAGACCGTGGTCAGAGCGGACGATGCGAACGAAGGACACCAGAAGTGGGTGCGGTTCTAAGAGTGACAAGTTCTACAACAAGGCCATGGAACGCGTGACCGGAGGGGGGTGTAGGCAAAGGTCACAGAAGAAGATACGCACCTTGAAAGCCTAGGGGTGGCTTGTTATCTACACAGGCCATGGAGCTCAGAGGATGACAGCAGGGCTGGGGTGTAGAGGAAACAACGGACAGTCACTGACTGACGGAGAGTGACCAGCGAGCCGGACGCTGACAGAGATGAGGACATTGAGAGAATGGCAGTTACCCCACCTGAGTCTCAGAAGCCCCGAGGGTGGAAAATGGTCTGGAAGAAGCACGAAGAGCCAGGCGAGGACCCGCCACCCCCCCCCCTTCAACCTGACACCCTGTGAATGAGAGCTGGGGGACCACCGCCTGAAAGACCCACAGGGGACGAGGCTTCAGTTAGGACTGAGGGAGAGCGAGCGAGGACGTGGACAAGCAGAGCACGGGATCCGAGTTGCAAGCTTCCCGGGGGCGGAGGGGACGGCGTGAGCGGACAGGAAAGGTAAGTGGAAGGAGTCGCATCTCGTAGCAAACAGGGACCAGAGAAAACCGGCAGAGGGGCTTTTGACCGTCTACAAAGTTTTCAAAGAATTTACCCCAACTTTCCCTGGTGGCTGAGGAGAAGGGGTAGGGCTGGCTCTCCCGGAACCCAGGCATCACACATATGAACTGTAAGGTCACGCGGGAATAGCATTTAGTTTGAAGCACGTGAAATCACTACTATTCAAATCGCTACCCAAATGATAACGGCACAGGCTTCAACTTCAGAGTATCTGCCTCCCGGGGGCACCTGGGTGGCTCAGGTGGTTCGGTGTCCGACTCGTGATTTCGGCTGAGGCCATGATCTCACGGTTCGTGAGATCGAGCCCCGCGTCGGGCTCGGTGCTGACAGCCCAGAGCCTGCTTCGGATTCTCTGTCTCCCTCTCTCTCTCTGCCCCTCCCCCGCTCATGCGCAGGTGCGTGAGCGCTCTCTCTCTCTCTCTCTCTCTCTCTCCCCCCCTCTCTGTCAGAACAAATAAATAAACATTAAAAAAAAGAGAGTATCCGCACACAAAAGGGAATGACACTTTCAGCAGTGGCCTGGGACGAATGCGCTCCTCCCTTCTGTTAACGTAAGATCCCATCGGTGGAGCTCCAAGGGCAGGTGGGGCACGAGAGGAACGCCCGCTTCCCAAGGACAGACCTCAGGCTGGCTCTGGACCACTTGGCGTCCAGAGAGGAGAGAGGGATCCAGCGGTGGGGGCGAGACCGAACAAGAGGGCTACGTGGGACCTGAGGACAGAGGTGGAGGAAATGAGAGCAGGTCTGAAGAGCAGCAAAGAAACAAGGTGACAGGTGGCTGGAGGGAACGAGATCAAAGGAAGAAACAGCAAAGGAGAAACAAGGGTAAAAAACCTCAGAAGGTGCCTACTATCAGAAACAGCATCTCCTTTTCCCCAGGAAAGGAAGTGCCCCCTCCCCCAAAACCAATTATAGTGGCGGACAGGAAAGGCACGGTGCTCAGTAAGGAGAGAAAAATGACTGTAAAGCAGTTTGCAAGAATAAAGAGTTATATAAAGTCCCAATAATAATAAATCACCTTGCCCGAGGTATGAAAACCTTAAAAAAAAAAACCCGAAAAATCAAAACGTGGAGAAGCGGAAGGCCTCGATGAGCTTCCAGAAGGTTTGTATGCTTGCTTGCAATTCCTCCCCCTCAATATCTCCAGCCGGGCTCTGTAAGAGCAGACCTCAATCAGGTTTTCAGGTGAAAAGGAGCCGAGACCCCGTTGAAAGCTGGCACCCCCAACCCGCTTGTGCGCCCCCCCCCATGTTCATCGGAGGAGAGCAGAGACTCTGGGGGAACCTCTTTACTGACTCTGGCATCTGCCTTCTGGAATACTCCTGCATCTATTTTGTGAAGGTTTTCTTTCCTTCTTTTTGTTATATAAAACAAGATTGGAAAAATAAGCTTCGTTCCAAAGAAAGAAAGAAAGAAAGAAAGAAAGGAAGGAAGGAAGAGAGAAAGAAAGAAAAGGAAGAAAGAAAAGAAAGAAAGAAAGAAAGAAAAGAAAGAAAGAAAGAAAGAAAGAAAGAAAGAAAGAAAGAAAGAAAGAAAGAAAAAAAGAAAGAAAGAAAAAGAAAGAAACAAAGAAAAAGGAAGAAACAAAGAAAAATAGGTCCTTCTGAATTCTCGGTACTGGAGCTCTGTTCTTTATATATCTACTTGTTCCATTGTTAAATAAACCCACATATTTAAGGGTGACACATTCTCCTAACTAGTGCCTTGTCAGGCCCATGTGCCTTGCTAAAAATGGACCTTGATGACTGCTGTTTCCATTTTTTTTTTAAAGAAATAATTTGATTATTTTTATCCTGCTCCTCTCGATCACCACTCACAAGGAAATGGTTATTTTTTTTGCGAAAACCATTTTTAAACACGCCAAGAGCTCCAACACGTACAGACAGAAAATGTTCTTCAACACATGTGTATAAGTCACACACACATACTCCTCGCCTTGTGAAAATTAGCTTTAAATTTGGAGTCAACGCTCTTCTGCAGTAAAACTGTTTTCTGTTCAACCTCTTACAATATTATGTGCATCCCTACATCTTACTTTGTGCAGACCTGAATATCTCCCAGAAAATGGATAATTTAATAAGAGCGGGTGATATGAATCACCCAGGGACAATCTGAATTATTATCTGCAGATAATTCATTATGCACATATTTCTCGCGAGATTCTTAAATCAGCAGGGCTTCTTAAGCCGAGACTTTCAAATTTTGTCTGTAATAACTGGAGACTTGACCCATAAATCAGCAAATAGGCCAGCAGGCTCGCCACATGCTTCACATTTCTTCTTGGGAGGAAAAGGCACTTAATTATCCGGAGGTCACAGAAGGAAAAAATGGACATGAAAGTTGTTAGGGGTTTTATAGCAAAGTACCACTAATTTCAGCAGTGTCTTCAAAAAGGGAGCTTGTGAAAAGAAGCCAGTGAAAACACCTGAAATCAACCTAGGCGACTTATGCAGAGGAAGATGTTTTGAATGCTTACAAGAACCATCTAGCAACCAGCACTGCCTCCCATTAGCAAGAAGACGCTTGTCCGGCATTTGACTCTTTTGTTTTCATGTTACCCATTTCGCAGATTAAATTTCTAATATGGAAGACATGGGAACCTAGGACTTATTTTCATCAATGTATGGAATGTTAATAAAAGGATCAAGTTCATCCTTTACTTCTAGTATCTTACCTCACCCCTGCTTCACGTTCTAGAACCTCTCAGTTACGATTCTGCCCTCTTCCTACTCTTCAGTTCTTTCTTTCTTCCACCCACCACCCCACCCCCCGCCCCATGGTAAAAAGCCACACTCCATAAAGAACCCCATATTGACATCATAGTGCCGTGTGACCATGGTGTAAAACTCCGTGGGACGTAGCCCCAGGAGACTTGGGTTCAAATCCTAATGCCCACTAGCACTGGGCTCCCTGACGGGTTCGCTCGTCCCCCAGCTGCTATCACTGTAGGCAGCTACCCGCTCATGGCTGTCTTCTTCTCCAGGCAACTGCTCTCAGACAAGTGGGAGTCCCTTGTCCCAGGACATTAAGGCCCCCTCCCCTCCCAGGGGCAGCCACTAGCCAATGAGTGATGCCACAAGAGTACCAAAGGCCGACTATCTCAAGGGAGGACCAGTTCGTGGTGCTTCGTGTGCCCCTGGGGCTCCTGTGGATCCGGCAGAAATCAGCCTCTATCTAGTCCAGACCACGTCCTTGTTGGGCTCTCTTCCTCTGCCCTTTTCCACTTCCCTTCTCCCCTTCGAAGAGCACTTGCTCAATAAGCCACTCGAACAAGAGCCCCCGCTTCAGGCTCTGCTTCTAGGGAACCCGACCTAAGATGCACTTGGACCCTGGACACTCACTTGACATGTCCGTTAGCAGGTCCCTCACATGCGAGACGACGATAATAAAACACACCTCACGGGACTGTCGCACCGGTTACCTGAGAAAACCTGGGCCAAAACCCTCGCTCACCTACAGCGCTATTTTGAGTTTAAAGGATTATTGTGACCTCGTGTAAATATCGGGCTATGTGTAAATTACCCTGCCCACAGGGGGAGCGGACCTTAATCAAAGAGCTTCCTCGCTTGGCCTCCAGTCCCTCTCTTGCTCCACTAGGTCTCCGGGGCTGGCTCCTAGCCCTCTGCCCAGCCTCTCAGTCCAGGCAGCACATGCAGCCAGGGAGAAGCACGGGCCACCTCGTTCAATTCCAAGTTTATGCTGAGGTTCCCCAGATCCCGAAGACTCCAAGCACTAAATCTCCAGCTTTGATCCCTCTCTAGGACACCGGATTCACAGCCCCTAGTGTCTATTTAACCACTCCGTGGGGCTCTGCGACAGACACCTGACGTGACGTGGCCAAAACACAACCCTTGGGTGGCCGCCTCTCAGTCGGCTTCCCCACCACTGCCCGCCTTCCCCCATCTCAGTACACAGTTGCCTTAGAGAGAAGTGCTCAAGTCAAAACTCTAGGAATTAGACCTGATTGCTTTTTTTTTTTATTCTCTCAGCCTTTCTATCCAATCTGTCGGTAAGCTCTGCCAACTCCTCCTGCAAATCCCACTTCCCTCCATGTCCGTCACCAGTGACATAATCCAGGTCACCATCATCTTACTTGAACCACTGCACTCTGACAAATTCACTCTCCTTTAAAATATCAAGGTCGGGGCGCCTGAGTGGTTCCGTCGGTTAAGGGTCCAACTCTTGGTTTCGGCTCAGGTCATGATCTCACGGTTCATGGGATAGAGCCCCCCATCAGGATCTGTGCTGATAGCACAAAGCCTGCTTGGGATTCTCTCTCTCCCTCTCTCTCTGCCCCTTTCCTGCTCTCTTGCTCTCTCTCAAAATAAATAAATAAACATTAAAAAAAAATAAAAATAACATATCAAGGTCATGTCACCGACCTAGCTTAAAACCTTCAAATGGTTTCCCGCCGTTCTTAGAGCAAGCTCTATCTCTCTCTCCTTCTCCCTCCTCTCTCTCTTTCCCCTTTCCTTTCCTTCCTTCTCCCGCCTGATACACACCACACACACACACACACACACACACACACACACACACACTATATACCAGCCACATGGCTTTCTTCTTGTTCTTTGAAAACGTCAACATCATTCTTGCCTCAGGGAATTTACATTTGCTCTACCTTCAGCCAGAAATGTCCCTCCCTAAACTTCCGTGGCAGTCTCCTTTTTGTCATTCTATGTTTGTTTTACTCTTCCAATTTAAAGCAGTTACCCAGGCATACTCACTCTAGCACAGGACTCTGTTTTAATTCTCTGGAAATCCCTTCTCACTCTTTCTTGTTGACTTGTCCATTTGTGTACTACCCATCTTCCTCGCTACTCTAAGGTAGTTTGGGATCTTGTTTATTTCGTTCACAGCTATATCCCCTATATCCCAGGGCCCGAAAACACTGGCTGATACATAGTAAGTGATCACTAAATGCAGTTTTTAGATGACAGATTCATGGATGAATGAATAAATGGAGCACTGGCCCCAAGCTTGGGTTCTAGCTCAGCTATACCATTTACTAGCCGTGAGACCTTGGGCAAGTTAAGTGACCCTTTCAAGGGCACTGTGGATGGGGTTTGCCAGGCTGGTGCTGAAGGGGAACAGGTAACAGGTTTTAACCTCCCAGAGTGTAGTGGGGCCTTAAAACCTCCTTCCTGGGTCCTAGACTCACTCTGCAGTACATATGGTAAAAGCTTACTCATGGGGTAGGGTGACCAATCGCTCCGTTTGCCCAGGCAGGGCTGAGGGTTTCAGGGCACACAAGAGTTTCAATATTAAAACTGAGACAGTTCTAGCCAAAGTGGGCCAGCTCATCACCTCCTGTGAGGCCTAACACCTTCAAGGCCTTGAAGCCCCGTGGAGGAAGTTCAGTAAGGAAAGCAGGGCCTGAGTGGTGAGAGGGGGTGGTGAGGAACCTGACAGGCTGTGGTGCTGATTATGAAACGTCCTTGGACAGGTTTGGATCCTGTTGAGCTTTATTATTATTGCTATTGTTCTACTTTTTAATTTGAAAAAGTTTCGACTAGAGAAATCAACAAGAGTCCAAATAACTTGCTTTATTATTCTCTCTCTCGGTTTCATTTTTTTCTGGACCATTTGAAAGCAGACTACAGCTGTAGGCTTCGTAACCCTTTAATATTTCAGTGTGGATATCCTTAGAACAAGGAGAAGCTCTTATATGACCATAATTCAAATTTAAGAAAGTTAACGTTGACACGATACTTTTATTTAATCAACAGTCTATATTCCAAACGCATAAACTGTCCCCAAAAGAAAACTTCCACTCCAGGATCCAGTCCAGGATCCCATATCGCGTTTAATTTTCATCTGTTTTTATCCTCCTATTCCTCGTCTTTGGTAATATTGACTTTTTTTTTTTTTTTTTTTTTTTAGAGAACCTGCCAATTATTTTATAGAATGTCCTTCAGTTGGGATCTTCCTTATATTTAGAATGGGAATAATAATATCCACCTCACAGGATTAAATGAGATTCTTTCCTAATCTTAGTTTACAGAATAAATAAGATGGAATTTGAGATATGCCTAGCATGTGACAAGAGCTCAATAAATAATGGATATTAGGGTAACATGGAAGAAAGGGAAAAAATGGACTTTGCTAGACATTTCTTTGTGGAAGGGTTTTGGGTTTAAAAAGTATATAAAAGGGAATCACTGGAAATGAAGATAATGTTATAAAGTAGAGGCCTACTTTCATAATGTATTAGCTTTTTCATTTTTATTCATTAATTTATTTAGCAAATATTTATTGAATCCCTAGAACGTGTCTGGAAACCTCAGGCAAATTTCTTCTCTCATCTACAAGCTTATGGTTTCCTCTGCACATGAGGATTATTAATAATATTTTCAAATAATTTCTGAAAAGACCAGATAAGAAGAATATAGATCTTCAGACAGTTTCAAAACTTGAAAGGTCTATACACATATAAATAGACGCTCATATTCTTTTTTTTTTTATTTTTTTTAGTATTTATTTATATGAGAGAGAGGCAGAATGTGAGCAGGAGAGGATCAGAGAGAGAGGGAGACACAGAATCCGAAGGACGCCTAGGCTTTGAGTTGTCAGCACACAGCCCGATGCGGGCTCGAGCTCACAAACCGTGAGATCATGACCTAAGCCGAAGTTGGACCCTGAACCCAGTGAGCCACCCAGGTGCCCCAATGTTCATATTCTTGATAATGATATCTGGTATCAGGACCCTTCAGGTTGAACTTGAGAAGCGAGTGACCAAAAACCCTAGATTAGGATGACAAAAACTGTTTTTAAAAATAGACACATGTCAGGGCGCCTGGGTGGCTCAGTCGGTTCAGCGTCCGACTTCGGCTCAGGTCATGATATCGCGGTCCGTGAGTTCAAGCCCCACGACGGGCCGTGTTGACAGCTCGGAGCCTGGAGCCTGCTTTGGATTCTTTGTCTCCCTCTCTCTCTGCCCCTTCCCGGCTTATGCTCTGTCTCTCTCACTCTCAAAAATGAATAGATGTTAAAAAAAAATTTTTTTTTAAATAGACACATGTCCATGATGTTTATGCTGAACTAAAACTGTGTTGCACCCCCACTGAACCAATGACCATGGGAACAGAAAGTGGGTGTACAAGGGTAGATGGGAAGCAGAGGAGGACCACCTGACACCATGAAATTGTTCAAAGTCAAGGCGCGGCTACAGAGGAACGATTTGGATTTGGGCACGTCACCGTCAAGGCTATATAGCGAACACAGACGACAGCAGTGACTCAGTAGCACTTGAACTCGATCCAACACGTGTTTCATAGACAATGCTTTCTCAAAACACCTTGCTGTTAACTTGCAGACCATACATCTGTCTCTGCAAGACCCCAAGGCTTTTTCTTCCCTGGAAGTCAAGGAAACCAGTCATGGGACTCTTTCCTTCCACCCTACCCAGCATTTCATGTCAGAAAGACCAGGGTTCAAATTCAAGCTTTCCAACTGACTCTCCGTGTGAATTTGGGAAACGTGCTTTACTTGTCCAACTATATTTCCTCATCCGTAGAATAGTGATTACTTTCCACATTGGCTATCAAGTAACTCTTAAAGTGTGTTCCCAAATCAGCAGCTGAAGCATCACCTGGGCACTGGTCTGAGATGCAGATTCTCAGGCCTCACCTGAGAGCCCCTGAATCAAGAATTCTGAGGGCAGGGCCCAGGCATCTGCATTTTAACAAGCCCTCCAGGCGATTCCACCGGGCTAAAGTTTGAGAACCGTTGTGGTAATGGATTGAAGGATGTGATGTATATAAATAACTGGCACAAGGCCAAGCAGCCACATCACAGAGTAACTGCACAGTAAGTTTTACTCCCTCCTCCGCCTCCCCCACTGCCCACAACTCTCCCAACACACGGAAGTGTGGATGCGTGCGTGCGCGTGCGCGCGCACACACGCGCGCGCGCACGCCTCGATAATTGCTTGGAATACTGTACGTGAAAACACTATCGTTTCAAGATTACATACATTAAGAGCTGGAAGTAAACCTTCATATGGCCGGGGGCGCCTGGCTGGCTCAGTCAGTACAGCATGGTACTCTTGATCTTGGAGTTGAGAGTTCAAGCCCCACCCTGGGCACAGAGATTACTTAAAAAAACAACAACAACAAAACAAAACAAAAACTTCATATGATGGAATGTAATGCCTTGGTTCTCACATCTTGCCTACATGAAACTGGGAGGAAAGTTCATCAATAAGAAAGGACTGTGTCAGGCAAGGCCACTTGCCCTTAGGTGGAAAAGCTGGGGGTCTTATCATGCAGATTACCTCATCCTCCTTTTGGGGAATGGAGAGACCCTGTGTGACAGATGACCCCACCGGTGCTGACCCGAAAATTCTTGACTGGCCAGTAAAAACTACATTTCTAGGGGGGGGTCAAAACTGCCTAAGTACCCTAATTAGGTTAGGTATTAAGCACCCCCCCCCCCCCCCCCCCGC
The DNA here is from genome assembly GCF_028018385.1 of Neofelis nebulosa. Taxonomy (NCBI): domain Eukaryota; kingdom Metazoa; phylum Chordata; class Mammalia; order Carnivora; family Felidae; genus Neofelis; species Neofelis nebulosa. The sequence continues at coordinate 26,846,664 of NC_080800.1, read as the reverse complement.
CCCGTTGGTGATGTGGTCTACCTTAAGTGACTCCATTTTGGGTCTGTGCTTTTGTTTTTGACAGTAATTAATACTGACGGACACCTGTGTGACAGAAACTGTTTGGGGAGGAAATTATCTTGACGAATCCGGAGACTCCACGAACATCAGCAGACAAGCTACACCAAAGGATCAGGAACAAAAAGGCTTGGGCGCCTAGGTGGCTCACTTGTTTTAAGTGTCCGACTCCTGATTAAGGCTCAGGTCATGATCTTGCAGTTCCTGAGTTTGAGCCCCACGTCGGGGCCCCGTGCTGACGGAGTGGAGCCTTCTTGGGATTCCCTCTCCCTCTCTCTCTGCCCCTCCCCTCTCTCAAAATAAATAAATAAGCACTAAAAAAAAAAAAAAAGAAACAGAAAGGCTCACAGATCAAATTTGAGTGCTCGAATCACATAGTTTGAGTTGACTTAGAAAAAGAGAGAAGTAAAGGGAAAGAAACAGAGTGGTTGACACATTTGGGATCGGGTACACGTGGGATAGAAGGACCACGCCGCCTGAAACAGGAGTTACGCCAAATGTGTACGTCCTGTATCCCACTGTCACATCACCTACTGGTGACGTGGTTATAAAGATCAGAGTTAAGGGGCGCCTGGGTGGCTCAGTCGGTTAAGCGTCCGACTTCAGCTCAGGTCACGATCTCACGGTCCGTGAGTTCGAGCCCCGCGTCGGGCCCTGGGCTGATGGCTCGGAGCCTGGAGCCTGCTTCCGATTCTGGGTCTCCCTCTCTCTTCGCCCTTCCCCCGTTCATGCCCTGTCTCTGTCTCAAAAATAAATAAACGTTAAAAAAAAAATTAAAAAAAAAGATCAGAGTTAAAAATGAACAAGGAGACTCAGCAAATGGAGATGACCTGGAGACAAGGCACCTGGGTGGCTCAGTTGGTTAAGCGTTTGGCTCCTGATCTCGGCTCAGCTCATGATGTCACCGTTCATGAGTTCCAACCACGTGCCAGACTCTGTGCTAACAGAGCGGAGCCTGCTTGGGATTCACTCCCTCTCTCTGCCCCTCCCCAGCCCTTTCCCTCTCAAAATAAATAAATTTTTTAAAAAGAGAAAGCACCTGGAGGTAATATATTCTTGCTCTATCGGTGAGAAAGGGGGACAAGTATGCCTGGCCACTGTTACAATTTGCCACTCTGCTGCTTTTGTCTGTGTGTCTCAAACAGAGGACATGTGGGGCCAGAACGGGAGTCACTAATGGGTAGCTGACTTACGAAATCTACAATTCTTGTGGGTATTTAGTCTGACTGGGTCCTTCTTGTCGATGTTCAATATATACGCTCTACTTGCCTTACCATGGCTAATATGTCTCAATCTATTAGCAATCTCTAGCCTCTCTATTTATGTCACCTATTGCCTTTATTTCCGTTGTTCTCTGTAGAGCATAAGTAAATATTCTTAAATAATAAAGGAAACACATAATTTAGGTACTACGTAGGAGGAAGTTTCCACATATCTCATTTAATTCTTACAGCTTATTTAATGAGGTAAAAAAAAAAAAGACGTATGTTGGAGCACTGATTCATACGAGAAGAGCACAATGGTCTATATAATCAGTCAATGGCTTGGTGACATGGAGGGCACATTCTAGGGATTCTAATACGGAAAGCTGGGCTTAGTCGGTGAAGGATTCATGGAAGAGTCGTTCCTCCACCAGGGCTTGAAGAACGTGAGGAAAAAGAGAGTGGGGAAATATAAAGAGAGATCACTGACAGGAGAACAGACCCCACATTAGGCAGCAACAAAGATGCAGCCAGCTACGAGAAGGAAGCGACAGAGAAAGCCAAAATGCCCACAAGACGAAGTTGAACTTGCTTCCAAAAGGTGAAGCACTTTTTGAAGATGCACTCCCAGTAGTAAAATAATGGGGGTACAGCCCCCGTGGTGGATTGCTTTACTGCGCACAATGTTTGCTGCTGCTCCCTGTTTAGGATTCTACATCCCCGCCCTGCTGGTGTTGGCCTTGGCCAATAGTCTTGCTTGGACTAATGAAAGTGATTAGAAGTGATGCGCCCACTGCCCAACTAGAAACCTAGTTCTAGGTTTAACAAGAGTGTTGATTCTACCATATTTAACTTCCTAGCAATCCTCCAGAGAGAGGATGCCCACTGAGCCTTGGTTCCGGAATGAAAATAAACTGGAGGCTACGGTCAGCCCAATGCAGACAAGAAGCACAAGTAAAAAAAAAAAATTTGTAAGCCACTGAGATTTGCAGGGCTCTTGTTACTATATTATAACTGAGCTCACCGATACAGCTTCCAGTCAGCATTGTTTTGGAACTTTTAGCCAATACAGTAAGAGCAAAAAACAAAATGGTTTTGGATCGATAAGGAAAAACAAAATTCTTTCGATATGTGATTGTAACTTCCGATGCAGAAAAATCGGGAGAATTTACGGATAAATTATTAGAATTAATAAGATGGGCTGGCAATCTGGAGCAGAAAAAAGATACTGGTGTGAGTGTTCGCCGAGGGTAAAAAAAGATGAAATGGGGGGGGGGGTGGTGGTAAAAATAGCCTGGGTGAATGAAGACGTGAAAGGGGAAAATGTACGCAGTGGGGAAGTGAGAGAGACAGGATACATTATTAGGAGCGAACATGGTAGAAAGAACGGCTCAGTTGGGGAAAAAATAAAAGATGGATTGGCGAGATTTCTGAATATGAACACAAAATACGAAAACCAATCGATTTTCTATGCCCCGGGAAAAAAGTACTTAGAAAATACAATTTTTTTAAAAATTGCCATTTAAAATGAGCAGTATAGACAAACGTTTCCAGGAATAAATCTAGCAACAGATGAGTATGTTCCTTATGGGAAAATTAGAATCCTAGATAGAAACACAAAGATGACTTAAATAAATGGAGACATAGAGCAAATTCTTGTTTTGGAGGATTCAGCATTGTAAAGATGTCAACTCTTCCCAGGCGAATCCATACAGTCAATGCTCTTTTAATCAAAGGCTCAGTGGGGTTAGGGTGGAATTTGACAAGCTGATTCTAAAATCACATAGAAGAGAATAGGACCAACAATAACCGCAGCACTCCTGAAAAAGAAAAATAAGGTGGAAAGACATACCCTAGGAGCCATCAAGTCTTATTTAATGGCTGTAACATTTAAGACAGGGTGCTCCTGACAAATGGATGCGGACGTCTCACCAAAGAGGAAATAAAAATGGCCATAACACGCAAAGATGCTAAAATCACTAATCATTCAGGGAAACACAAACGGACTCTACAAACTACCATTTTGCACAGGCTAGAATGGCAAGATTGAAGTCAGGTAATAACAAGGGTGGACAAAAAATGTAAACCAACACGCGCTTTCAGCCGCTGTTGCTAGAAGCTCATCGATTTTGGAAAAGCGAAGTTGAACACGTACATATCTATGACCCAGTAGTTCCCACTTGTAGATATGTAAGCTAGAGAACTTCTTGCACATGTGCGAGGAGGTATAGAAAGAATGCTTACAGCAGTCTTCACCCTGACAACAAAATGCTGAAAATAACCAACTCTCCATCACAAGTAACAAGATCATCAGACTGAGACATTCATCCCCTGGAATGAGCTGCAACAGTGGACGCGAATGAACTACAGCCGCATGCGTCAACACGAATGAGACTCAGAGACACAAAGTTCAGTGAAAAGGCCAGGTCACTACAGAATCCATCCAGCTTAAATCCAATCGTCTACTGGTCTAACCGGGGAAGACTAAGCAGTGTATCATTAACAGATATATTCACACCGAGGTAAGAAAACCCCTATGAAGCAAATGAGCTGATCGGCAATCTCAAATCCAGGCTACTGTTCACGTGGAAGGTGAGCAACATGACCTTCTAAGGGGGCTTCTAAGGTGGTGGTGATGTTCTATTTTTGAAGCTGGGTGGTAGGTCCAGGAATGCGCACTTGATTATTATTATTTAATTTGCACATATACCTTTTACACCGTTACATGTGTAGTTTACGTGTATGGTACAGTTCACACTATGTAGAAATTACAAAACACATAAAAACAGACAATTTCAAAGGGCGGGGTAAAATAAACTAAACAGTCTTTTAACTAATGGTATCAAAAATATACTTCTAGTGAACTGTAGTTTGGTTTCATGTTCTGAACACTTAGCTTTTAATGTCTTGCTAATCACGATAGCTTCACGTTAGCTAATTTCTGAAGACTCGTATATACTCAGGGTGACGTATAGTGTTAATGATAGCGGGTGTCTATTAATTTTTCAAATGGTCTTCTCTAATAATCTCAGATTTGGGGATAACTACTTGTTAGGTTTCATAAAAGTGTCACATTTTTACCTCACAATATGGGTGATGAAAACCTAGTTCGAACGAGGACGACGGTCAGCTCCTAAGTTTACTTGTATTAGTCTTGGTGTTTTCATCCATCTGAGGATTCTTTGTAAGAATCTCTTGAGGTCCCTATCAGTGTCTCAAGAGTTTATTTAAACTTCTTAATACAATCTCTAAATCCTCTCAAGCACAAAATCCTCTCAATTATGAAAACTGGCCATCGTTTCTACTAACTACTGCTGTACAACTATGCCCAAGGACAGGAGCTTAAAACAATAATTCAGTATTATTCAATATTAAAATTTTGTCAGTCAACAATTTGGACAAGGCACAGTGAGAACAACTCATCTCTGCTTCATGATGCTTGGGACGTCATCTAGGATGAGTTGGCTGGGAGACAGAACACCGGGGCCACCAGCCATCTCCCCACACGGCCTCTCCATTTGCATAGCTTGCGCTTCCTCACGGCATGGTTGCCCGAGGTTCTAAAAGTGCAATGCAGAAGCGCTTAGTCTCTTCATACGCGAGCCCCACAACTGGCACAGAGTCACTTCTATCATACACTGTTGGTCAAGTAAGTCACTAAGCTTGGATTCAAGTGGGAGTACAGTTAGATTCCATCTTTCAGACGCAGAAAAGAATCGGCAATCACATTTAGTTCCATGGAAACACGGCACCAAAAGGGCGCCACCATAAACTCTCCTCACTGGAGAACTGCACATCTTCTCCCAGAAGAGACGGGAAGGTCTCATACGCTGACCCACTAAAGAAACTAGGGTCAGTCAGTTATCAGCAAAACCTGTCTCCTTTCTTTTTTGACCAAAATAAACACAATTAGACATTCCTGCATCCCTGTGAGGGGTCCCCACTGCTTTCTAAGGATAGGCAGCCATTGTGGATGCTTGGAAGAGACCAGGATCGCACTGAACGGAGAGATGTGAATTGGCGATTTGCTACGGCTCCACAACCCATGCAGCTGGGCTGCAGAAACTTGAACATTTGAAGTTAAGTGCTCTCAATTGGTTTCCAAATGCCAGTCTCTTGTTTTCGGCACAGAGTTGGCCTGGCTTAGAGACATGAACTGACTGCTAGGTGCGGCTTTAGCAGTCCTGCTGCCCGCTCTGACAGGTGGATGGGTTCCTTTCACGGAGCCAGAGGCCCCACAGCTGCGAATAGTAATTATACTTGTCAGCAATGCATTCCCCTCAGGAAACTCCTGCTGCTTCATTAGGGCTAATTGCCAATAGGCAGTGCAGTTTCCTAGAAGAGGAGGGGACATAAACCCACAGGGAGTTGACAGAACAGCTGTGTGAGCTCAGAGAAGCCAGATGTGGCCATGGGCCATTACAGTGTAGCTGAGGGCTGCTGAATTCATCCAACCCAGTCCTGGAAGCAGAAGAAAAGAAAAGAATTCGGTGAGGTAGGCTAAACTCCTCTCCATCTTTACTGTCTTACCAGCTTTTGTGAAAAACAGGAACACACCCCGCTGGACTTCTGACTTGAACGATCAAAACACAACACCTCTATTCTGAACAAACATATCTTACCTTCCGCTGGGGGACTGAAGGCTTTTCTCCTATAACTAGTTTCATTCATTTATCCATTCAGTACATATTTATATACCTCCTATGTGTCTGGATCGATGCCTGCACTCAGGGTACAAGACGAAGTGCTCTCTGTCTGACGGGAGACAGATCGTATCTAGAGCCTTGCAAGTTAAATTAAGGACTGTGGCTTTGTATTAATATGAAATGAAAAGCCACTGAAGCAGAGAAGTGCCGTGATCTTACGTCTCAAAGTATCAGTCTGTTGACTCTGTTGACAGTGACTGCAAGGGAGTGAAGGGAGAGGCAAGAGCACCCATAGGGAGGCAATGGCAATGAACCAGGTGAGAGACGACTGGGGCTCAGAGCATCGTGGTTATGGGGAGGTAATGAGAAGGAAGGGGATTGTGAATATATGTGGAAGGTAGAATCAACATAATTTCCTGATGGACTGAATACGGAGGGTAAAAAGGAAGAATATAGATGGCTCCAAAGATCTGGGGCTAAGTAACTCCCCAAAGGATGGAGGTGCCATCAACTGAGATGGAAACACCAGCAGTAGAGCGGGAGGAAACCAGGAGTTCCATTCGGAATGCTGACTTTGAAAGGTCTGACGTCCAAATGGACATGTCAAATAAGCAGTCACACGAGCATGCCTCGAGTTGAGGAGAGGGGTCTGGGCTGCAGGTAAATTTGGGGTCATTGGTACACGGACAGAATGTCAACTATTTCAAGATCAAATGAGTTCACCAAAGAAGCGGGCGTAGACAGAGGAAAGATAACGACTGAAAATGGAGCTCGGGAAAGGAGGACCTGGCCAAAGATACGGAGAAAAAACAACCAGGGCGGGAGGAGGAACCCCAAGGGCGCAGGGTTTCAGAAGCCACATGGAGGAAGTGCAATTAATGGATGAGGGGCATTCGGCTCTGTCTCATAATGCTCGCAGGTCGGGTAACATGAGACCTGAGAGGTGACCGTTGCATTGGTATACAGAAAACTCTCAGCACTTAAAATGAAATTTTTAGGAGCACCTGGGTGGCTCAGCCAATTGAGTATCTGAGTCTTGATGTCAGCTCAGGTCAGGATCCCAAGGTCCTGGGATCGAGCCCCCCATCAGGCTCCACACTCGGCGTGGAGCCTGCTTGAGATTCTCTCTGTCCCTCTGCCCCTCTCCCCGGTTCAGGCTCTCTCTCTATCTCTCTCTAAAAAGAAAATAATCGTAAAAAATAATAAATAAAATAAAATGACATTTTTAACAGTTCTGTCTCGGGCTTTAACGTCAGTAAACATGTTTGCAATGCTGACTCCAGAGGGAGTATGTCTCCCCCATACAAGGTAACCTGGTTCTGTTTTTCAGGTTTTTAAAAGTGATAAACAATAAAAGTAAAAGCTTCCTTTAATTAGGAGGGGAGCTAAGGTACAGCTGAGGCAAGAGCTGGGTTGCACATCGTAGTTGAATAAGGAGAATGGCCCACTTGTCTAGCTTCTGATACAAATTTGATCATATATCCTTCTAACAGTTCACTTTCTTCCTGTAGCCCATACCTCCTCACACCTGCACCACGTCTCTCTTAGCACCTCCCCAACGGTTTCCGTTTGTCTCGGAACATCCCAGGCCTCCTTAATCCAAAGTTGAACTTGGATTATCACTGAATCCACATCAAGTGTAGAGGGTACTGGCTGAGAGTCTGGATTCCCAAACTATGCTGCCTGAGTTCAAATCCCAGCTCTACGTGTGTACTAGTCAGTTACCACTGGGTTACGCTGCCTAACAAACAAATGTTGATTACAGCAACAAATACATATTTCTCCTTCATCCGACGTGTAGGTAGCCATAGGTAAGCTGCCTTGACTATGATCCTGACTCTGGGTCGTGATAGGCTCTGTACCGTGTGCCTTCTTGACTGAAGGAGGGATCTTGATTTGAGAAATACATGTTCTAGTGGAAGACAGCAGAGACTAAACTATACTCTGCAAACACTCTTAAAGCTTCTGCTTGGATGTCACATCCACTCATATTTTTTTTACTAAATAAAGTAAGTCACATGGTATGGTTTCTACCAGCAATTCCTTCCTTTTCCGTATGTATATGCTGCTATGTCCATCAAAAAGTGGGGCCTGTTTCCCATCCTCTTGAATCTGGACTGGCCTTGTGAACTTGCTTGGACCAACAGAATGTGGCAGGAAGGGTCACTTGAGGATTTTTTTTTTATTTTAGTATTATTTTTAATTCTATTTTTTTTAAATTTACATCCAAATTAGTTAGCATATAGTGCAACAATGATTTCAGGAGTAGATTCCTTAGTGCCCCTGACCCATTTAGCCCCCCCCACACCCCCTCCAGGAACCCTCTGTTTGTTCTCCATATTTATGAGTCTCTTATGTTTTGTCCCCCTCCCTATTTTTTATATTATTTTTGTTTCCCTTCCCTTATGTTCATCTGTTTTGTCTCTTAAAGTCCTCATATGAGTGAAGTCATAGGATATTTGTCTTTCTCTCACTGACTAATCTCACTTAGCATAATGCCCTCCAGTTCCATCCACGTGGCTGCAAATGGCAAGATTTCATTCTTTTTCATTGCCGAGTAATACTCCATTGTGTATATATACCACATCTTCTTTACCCATTCGTCCATCGATGGACATTTGGGCTCTTTCCATACTTTGGCTCTTGTGGATAGTGCTGCTATAAACACGGGGGTGCGTGTGTCCCTTCGAAACAGCACACCTGTATCCCGTGGGTAAATGCCTAGTAGTGCCATTGCTGGGTTGTAGGGTAGTTCTATTTTTAATTTTTCGAGGAACCTCCATACTGTTTTCCAGAGTGGCTGCACCAGCCTGCATTCCCATCACTTGAGGATTTTTTAAGCCCAGCTCTTAAGAAGGCTGGCAGCTTCAACTTCCTGTGTCCTAGGGCACAAGTTGGAAGAAAATCCAGACTGAACAACAGAGTGAATAGAATCCATGTGAAGGGGAGTCCTGAAGGATAAGAGACCATCCTGGCCTCAGCTAGATCCCAGCTGAGGTGGGTACATGAAGAGACCCTAAGTGAGACCAGCAGAGGAAACTCCAGCTGAGCGCCAGCAAAACCACAGAATCATGAGGACTAATCAAGTCGTGTCTTAAGCCACTAACTTCTGGGGTAGTCCGTGGTGCGAGAACAGGTGAGTGAAGGACAGGGGTCAAGTCCCCAGTCAACAGAGCAAGAAGGAGGTGTGCGGAGAGGAAAGTGAGTATGTCCGACGAAGAGTACAGTTTAGCGCAGCCCTTCAGGAGCGCTGTGAAGTATTTCAATGCTCTGTGCGTCACCTGCTCCTCTGTAAACGGGAGTGATTTCTTTACTGCAACCCTCTCATTGTATTGTGAGTGTTAAAGTATAAGGGTTAAATAAATAAAGGCATGTGACACATTCAGACTTGGCACAAAAGTTAGATATGTTCTGTTCGACCCCTAGTAAGCCTCTGTTTCTTGCCTTTGTGGTCCCCATAAGGTGCCATTGGGAACCTGGGACCCTCACCCTCGTCCAGATCTCTGCCAGCCACAGCCGGTTCTCAAGGAAACGCAATACCACTCGAGTTAGTTATTGAGCTCTAACCAAGTTTACATTCACACACTCCGTTACTGTCCCTAAAGCCCCTTTTCTTTGTAAGGGAAGCTGTCGGAGCCGGATCACACACACTGTGTCCGAGACAACCTCCCATCCGCCCAGATGTAGGGCCTGGTACTGGACCCCAATCACCCATCAAGGGTTCGTCTCTGTGATGGTCCCTTTGGGGATTTCCATGTCCCTCCCACTGACAAACCCCCACGGGGACTATTTCAAACCATGGAAGAAATAAGACAGAAGTCACAGTCTCTTTTCTCCCAGAAGGTTCTTCGGTCCCTGAGGACATGTGCCCACCTCCTGCCCAGAACCAGCTCTGGGCCGTACTGAGTACTGGGAGATAGTGCCTTTACCAGGACCTAAAGGGATATCGGTAGTTACTTTTTGGTAGAGAAATTGCGCCTGGTTTTTTTTTTTTTTCTTCTTGTTTCAATCTCTTCCTTTCTCTTTCTCCCTCAGAAAATTCTGTGTAGCTTTCTATTTTTTTGTACTGTAGGAATGTATTATTTATAACTAGAAAACGATAAATCAAAGGAGAAAAGAATGTGAGCGTTTTTGAAAAAAAATCCCCCCAGTGGTGTCTCAATATTTGAACATGCAACTCTATTAAATTATGCAAACTTAAGGTTGCTTATCAAATTCCCTGTAATTCATGACATGTTAAAATGATGTTGGAGTCTTGACCTACTGAAATTGAATCAAGGCCTATACACACACACACACACACACACACACACACACACCAAATACTTCTTACAGTCTAAAGGGATGCTTATCAGCATCTCTGAATCTATCCTGATAGTCACTGTATTTTATGTGCAGAACAAATCTTCCCCTCTAATACTTAGGCCCAGGGCAGAACGGAGCCACCCATATCAACGCCTGGTTCTCTTGCTCTTTGAAGACTCAGCCTTAAATACGGCCGGCTATTTTAAAAGGTAAGGTTTTTCTTATTCAAGTAATATATGACGAAGCCAACAGATCAAAAGATGTTACCATTGAAAAGAGAGTTTGTTACTCACAGATCCCGGAAAGAAGGGGCACGCCACACCGCGCAGGGTCGCACAGGCACAGAGAACAGCGTGGATCAGGAGGCAGAAAGAGTAAAGAGACAATGTGGGTAGAAGCCTTTACTGTGGTTTTCGCTGCAAGGACAGGATAAACAGGTTTAGGGTTGCCTAGTTTGGATAATCTCTGCAGTGTGGTCTGGGGCTGTCCTGAGTTGTCTGATTGGGCCCCCGGGGGGATTAGGACCTGGGAATATCAGCCTGGAATGGAAGAGCCATTCTTCCAAGAGAGATGGAAGAGGTGGAGGAGGTATGGGGTCTGGATTTGTTCGTTTGCATATGAAAGGCACACTCCAGGTCGAACTGTCGGTTTTCTCCAGGAATTAGCCAACCCTGGGAGGGACCATCCCTTTCGGGTCAGCTGTCCCCCACCCCCACCCCCACCCCAGCCCCTGATTCCACAGCATCGAGAATAGAGACAAAAGAAAGAAAAAGAAGAGAGAAAATATCACTAATACATGAGCCTTGATTAGGGACCATCCTGATGCATCAGGCGAGTTTCTATGTCCCTGTTCCTCATTGAAAGGAAGGGGGCTAGAGGGGGCCACAGTCCAAATCTGTCCCCCGAAAGCAAAGGCTCACAAGGCTCTCAAGTCAGAGGGCCCCTTTCCATATAGTCCCGGTTTGGGTGTTGTTTTAAAGAAATTTGTTTCTCTTTCTGAATTAACAACTGATCTAGATGCACACAGTACTAATTAATACTTAAATATTTGTTAAATAATTTAACTAATGAATGGGTGCAGAAAAGAGGACATCTGGGGAAAAGAGTACATGAGTACAGGTGTCTAATTCTCTCTCCATTGTTTATGATCCTTGGAATTTTACCAACCAAATTTAAAATGGAAGAACACTGTTTGCTAAAATTGGTGCTGATTCCCTTCCCTGGGCCAGGGCTAATTTTTTTTTTTTTTTAACAGCTTTGCTGACAGATGACTTACATACTAGAAATTTCACTGATTTAAATGCACTAATTCAGTGGTTCTTAGTGTATTCACAATTGTACACCATGCATCACGAGCATCCCAAGAGATTCTTAGAAGTATTTGCTAAAAGAACTGAGACTTTCTTCCAATTCAGAGGGAGGGGCTCCAACATCAACTTAGCATGTTGTGAATTACAGGGAATTTGAAAAGCAACCTTAAGTTAACATAACTGGTGTTGCATGTTTAAATACTGAGACATCGCTGGGGACATTTTTTTTTTAAGCCTCACATTTTTTCTCCTTCGATTGTTTTTTAGTTACAAACAATACATTCTTATAGTATGACATAAAAAGTTATACAAAATATTCTGAGGGAGGGAGGAGAGAGGAGGGGGGGAAAAGCCAGGTGAAGTTTCTCTATCAAGGGGTAACTACCGTTATCATTTTAGGTGCTGCCGAAAGCTCTGTCTCCCAGTACTCACTACGACACAGGGCTGGTTCTGGGCAGGAGGTGGGTAAATGTCCTCAGGGACCAAAGAATCTTCTGGGAGAAAAGAGACCGTGACCTCTGTCTTACTTCTTTCAGGGCTTGAAATCGTCCCAATGGAATTCTGTCAGTACGAAGGACCGCATTTTAGGAACTTTAGAGGTGGAGGGAGGTGCATTCGAGGAAGATTAGTAAGAGAAATCTACAACTTTACGAGAAGTAAATGAGGGATGATTATATATGTATTTCCCACAAACGTTGAGGGAAAGCTTGGGGAATAGGTTAAGAAAAAAGGCAACGTATGAATTGAAACGCTCATATATTACCAGTGGGAATATAAAATGGCACAGCCACTACGGAAAAGTCTGGTGGTTCCTTGAAAAACTGAACACAGAACTGTCAAATGACCCAACAAATCCACATCTAGGTATACACCTCCAAAGAACTAACAACAGGTGTCCAAACAAAAACTGGTACTTGAAGGTTCAGGCAACACTATTCGCACCAGCCAAAAGGTAGGGCCAATCCACGTAAATGGGCATCTCCTACAAATAGAATAGTACAAGATGTGGTCTTTTATGATTGAGGGTTTTTTTTTTCATTTATTATAATATTTTCAAGGTCCACGTTGTAGCACGTGTCAGAGCTTCAGTGCTTTTCGTGACTGGATAATACTATGTGGTACGTATGTACTACGTTTCGTTTATCCAATCATCTCTTGATGGTCTTGGGTTGTTTATACCTCCTGACTAAACACATTTATACGAAATGTCCAGAATGGGCAGACCACGGAGAGACAAAGCTGATTAGGAACTGCCAGAGGCTGGAGAGTGAAGGAGCCAGGGGCAAGTGGGGGTGGGAAGTGACTTCCCGTGGGCACAAGGTTTTCTTCAGAGGCGATGAAAATGTTCTGCAATTAGATTACGGTGCTTTCGGGGCGCCTGGGTGGCGCAGTCGGTTAAGCGTCCGACTTCAGCCAGGTCACGATCTCGCGGTCCGTGAGTTCGAGCCCCGCGTCAGGCTCTGGGCTGATGGCTCGGAGCCTGGAACCTGTTTCCGATTCTGTGTCTCCCTCTCTCTCTGCCCCTCCCCCGTTCATGCTCTCTCTCTGTCCCAAAAATCAATAAAAAACGTTGAAAAAAATTAAAAAAAAAAAGATTACGGTGCTTTCATGGGGAATATATATATATATATATATATATATATATATATATATATATATATCTCTTACTAACCCTCCCTCTAATGCATCTTCTTTCCCCTCTATTTTCCCTAAAACACAGTCTTAGAGAATGAAAGGAGAAGGGAGAAAGAAAGGAATAAGGAAGCAGGGGAATGCTGGAGTAATTCCTGCCCTACACAGTTTGGGTTCCTCTGACGACAGAACTTGAGGTAGGGAGGCAGGTCATTTGTTTGGGAGTGGATCCCAAAATGGAGGAGCGAAAGTTAAGGGAGAGAGCGAGAGGGAAGGAGAACTGGCCGCTGTAAAGGTGCTTTACACAGCTTACGGTGACTCCATTCCATGAAGACCACCAAACGGCCCATAGAAGACCTTCCAGAATCGTCCACCTGACAAGCTGGAGTATTTATCCACGGGCTCTTGTCCCCCAGGGCTTGATGGTGGCCCCAGGAATGGTAACTCATGGGAAGTCCTTCAGTGGGCATTCAGCATGTCCCTGGTATTGCGGAAGGCCTGGGGCAGAAGGGAAGGAGCAGTAAGAGGTGTGTCGGTGGGACAATGGAGCCACGTGCTACATGCCCTCTCTCACTTACTACGGGATTCTTTTATTTTTTTTTTATTTTATAAATTTTTTTTAACGTTTATTTATTTTTGAGACAGAGAGAGACAGAACATGAATGGGGGAGGGGCAGAGAGAGAGGGAGACACAGAATCGGAAGCAGACTCCAGGCTCTGAGCCATCAGCCCAGAGCCCGACGCGGGGCTCGAACTCACAGACCAGGAGATCGTGACCTGAGCTGAGGTCGGACGCCCAACCGACTGAGCCACCCAGGTGCCCCTACGGGATTCTTTTAAAATTACTTTTGCTGGGGCACCTGGGTGGCTCAGTCAGTTGGGGATCCGACTTCAGCTCAGGCCATGAGCTCACGGCTCATGAGTTCAAGCCCCGCCTCGGGCTCTGTGCTGACAGCTCAGAGCCCGGAGCCTGCTTCAGATTCTCTCTCTCTCTCTCTCTCTCTCTCTCTCTGCCCCTCTCCCACTCACTCTGTCTGTCTGTCTCTCTCAAAGATAAACAAACATTAAAATTGTTACTAAAAGATTGTTTTTGCTGGAATAGAATTTCTATGCAACACAGAAGACAGATCATAATAAGACACAATGGTGAATTGTGACAAATGTATATGCCTGTGAACACACCGCCTCATTTAAGATATGGAACCTTTCCATTATCCCCCAAAGTCCCTTGTGCCCCTTGTAGCCAATCCCTGCCCATGACCTCCCCCAACCCAGTCCCCATCCCAGCCAACAACTGTTCCGATTTCTGTCACCACGGATTAGGTTCAACTGTTTGAGAACTGCACATAAATTCAATCATATATACTAGGTACTCTTGATTCTGGTTTCTTTTGCTCAAAGACACATTCTTTTTTTTTTTTTTTTTTTTTAATTTCAGGAGAACTTAGTGATTCGTCATTTACATATGACACCCAGTGCTCATGCCAACAAGTGGCCTCCTTAAGGCCTATCACCCATTTAGCCCATCGCCCCACCCCCCTCCCTTCCAGCAACCCTCAGTTTGTTTTCTGTATTTAAGAGTCTCTTATGGTTGCCTCCCTCTCTGTTTTTATCTTATTTTTCCTCTCCCTGTGTGCCTGTTTTGTTTCTTAAATTCCACGTGTGAGTGAGATCATGACATTTGTCTTTGTCTGACTTATTTCGCTTAGCATGATACGGTCTAGTTCCCTCCACGTTGTTGCAAATGGCAAGATTTCATTCTTTTTGATGGCTGAGTAATATTCCATTGTATATACACCACATCTTCTTTATCCTCAGTTGATGGACATCTGGCTGTTTCCATAATTTGGCTATCGTTGATAGTGCTGCTATAAACACTGGGGTGCATGTGCCCCTTCAAGTCAGCATGTTTTGCATAAACATCTAGTAGTACAATTGCTGGGTCATAGGATAGCTCTATTTTTAATTTTTTGAGGAACCTCCATACCGTTTTCCAAAGTGGCTGCACTAGTTTGCATTCCCACCAGCAATGGGGTCCCCTCTTTCCGCATCCTCACCAACATCCGTTGTTTCCCGAGTTGTTCATTTTAGCCATTCTGACCGGCGGGAGGTGGTATCTCATTGTGGTTTTGATTTGTATTTCCCTGATGATGCATGGTGTTGAGCATCTTTTCATGTGTCGGTTGGCCATCTGGATGTTTTCTTTGGAAAAGTGTCTGTTCATGTCTTTTTCCCATTTCTTCACTGGATTATTTGTGTTTTGGGTGTTGAGTTTGATAAGTTCTTCATAGATTTTGGATACCAACCCTTTATCTGATATGCCATTTGCGAATATCTTCTCCCATTCTGTTGTTTAGTTTTGTTGTCAACAAAACACTCTTGAGAATCACTCCTAATGTTGCCTGATCAGTAGCTTATTCCTTTTCACTGCTGATAATGTCAAATGATACACCACAGATACACCACAATCTGTTTATTCATTATCCCACTGATGGAAATTTGGATCATCGCCAGGTTTTGGCTAAGATGAGGAAGACTTATGAACATTCTTATGTAATCTTTTGTGGCAATTTTTATACATTTCTTAGGTTTTTAAAAATTCCTTTTGAATACATGGAGTTGTCTTGTCATGTAGTTACTCTCGTTGCTTCCTAAATTTCAGTGGAAGACAGAGAAGGGGCCAGGAAGAGGCAAAGGAAAAAGTCAGGCTCTGCTGTGTTTCCCAGAAGGGCCATCACATCCCATGGCCAATCGGACATTTGTTATAAGGAATGTATTTAATATATGCATTTAATCCTGTTGTATGAGAAGTAGTCAGAATACTTCTTTAAAAGTATGCCCTTACTATCAAAAAATATGAGCAACAGATATCCCTGAGTCCCGCTATACCTTTAACATACGCTCAAGGTATCCAGGGTTTTGGGTTCCTACTTTCTTCACTTCTGTAAAATTTGAATTTCCTATGAGTATGCCTTATTTTATAATCAGAAAAACAATAAAGGTTCTTGAAGTCTGTTCAATGTGGGTGAATCTCTAAGAACATGCCTCCTCTCCCTCAAAATCACCATTATGATGGAATTTAATGATATCCAACACTATATATATATATATGTATATATATATATATACATATATATATATAGTATGTATTATGTGTGTGTGTATATACATATATATATATATATATATATATATATTCATAAATAAAGAGAAAATATTACACATTTGACAGAAAAAAGTCTTGAACAGCCTGGAGCTGAGAAGTTATCAAATTATGGCCCCATTACCCTCTCCCACAAGAAATGACTAAAATATACCAAATAAGATCAGCATAATAAAAAAAGTACAAACAGTAAAGATTTTTAAGTATAAGAATCAAAATACTGTTTTATTCAACGGATGAAGTCAGAGAATCGAAAGTACAGACCATTAAAGATCCGAGTGATTTCTCAGTAGACGTTTTGTTCTTGGGTGTTCTCTTAACCCCGGCCCTGCCTTCTAGGTGGTCCGTAGGGTCTTGCCAGGAATCCCCTCCAGGCCCGGGCTCTCCTTACACTGCCCTAAGACTCTGTTCCTCCCCCTCAGGTCCCCACTGTTCCACCTCCTAGCCTTGTCACCTCCATTAAAACCCTCTTTCCTGTGCCACACGCACTGAGTTCTCCTGACTGCCAAGTTTATGAGTTATTAACCCCCCTGGGAGACGGACAAAGACCCTTCTTCTCTCTGCAGGAAGCACATACATTTCAGCAGTAGCCTTCCAGCAGCATCTCCCCTGCCTCCGTGGTCTAACCTAAAACGCTAGCATGGGCGGTGGGGGTCCCACGCCCTCTAGGAAGAGGGTGCTTACGGCAGCGCTATTTAAGGGCCAGGCAGAGCTTCCAGTGACAGCATGCAGACGACCACCTCCTCTGCTTATGGCGTGTCCTGCCTCTACTATTCACCCTCAAGGATGGAGACCCTACGGCAGAAAATCAGGAAGAGCCATTTTTTAGCTGCTGCTGGCACACAGCTGAGAGTTGACTCGGTTCTCGCTATGGAGCCGGGATATGTCATGCTTGGAAAAGCTATTGGCGCAGGGGGTGATCTCATTAAAATCATAAAATAAACTAAAGCAATCAACACTGCATCCTTGGAAAGCTGGAATAAGGCAGGAGCTCAGAAATTGCTGGTAGGCAAAAAGATCCTTTTTCACAAGGCTGGGGGGGGTGGGGGGGGGGTGGAGATTCCAGTTCCAATTCTTGCACTTAGGTGTCTGAATGCGTGCGTACCCGTCTAATCACATACCTTGCTTCTTTGGCACTCACGCATACGAGATAATCGGCCTTGATACGTTAAAAAGTCAGCATCACCCGGCAATTTCCATCTTTGGTATATACCCAAGAGAAAAACTTAATGTATTTTCATGAAGAGACACGTATAGGAAGTTTCATAACAGTGCTAGTCATAATAGCCTCAAACTGGAAACCGCAAAACAATCAGCAATAGGACAATGGATAAATGATGCAGCGACGAGAATGAATGATCAACTTTGCACATAATACGGTTGGAGCGTCATACAGGCCTCATGCTTAGTGACGGAAGCCAAGCGCAAGGGAGCACAGTCCAGGATGACATTCACGTAAAGCATACACAGTCCGGTTTAGTATGATTTTACGACTCAAGACCCATGGAGGCACGTGGTGACCATGCAGGAGGCACAGGGAGCTCATGTTCTGTTTTGTTTTGTTTTGATCTGGGTGCTGGTTTCGTGGGAGCAACCTGCTTTGAAAGCTCACTGATGTGCACCATTGTATGTATATTACAACGTAACGAAAATTCATTTGACAAGCATAAGGCTTCAGTTAGGCAAGATGAACACGCTCTACAGATCTGCTATGCAACACTGTACCAACAGTCAACAACAACGTATCCTGCTTAAAAATCGTAACGTATACGCACACGTATAAAACGTACGTATACGTTTTATACGTGTACGTATACGTACGTTTTATAACGTAATGAAAATTCATTTGACAAGCATAAGGCTTCAGTTAGGCAAGATGAACGCGCTCTACAGATCTGCTATGCAACACTGTACCAACAGTCAACAATAACGTATCCCGCGCTTAAAAGTCTGTTAGGAGGGGAGGTCGCATGTTAAGCGCACCTGCCGGAGTAAAAAGTTTTTAAATGTGGTTTGGTCATTAGACAAAATTCTCAGCATCAGACTGTGACAGATGCCCAGTGACTGTAAATTGCAGGGAAGGAAATCTAGAGTAGCAGCCAATGGTTGAGTGGTATAAGGTATGTTCTGTGGCTGATACCTACTCAGGAAAGAACTTGCAAAAGTAGAGGAAAGGAAGTGTGTCAAGTTTTACTACGTCCCTTCTTGGAAAAACCACGATATACCAATACCAATACCAAAAATGTCTCCCGTCAACAGACTTAACCAGCAAAAAAGAAGGTCACGCGGCAGTGCGGGACGCAACCAACCCGTGGAATTTCTTCCCTCCGCTAACAGCCGCAAACAGTATCATTATGTTCTTATTCGAAGAAGCAATGAGAATCTAAACGCAATTGCTTTCCCTTGTTTTTCATGTTGATAACTGGCTCCAGATCCTCAGACTGGAACAGGACAACGTGTCTGAGGTCTGTGGGTAGGATCCTTGAGCCCAAAAGGAACAGCCCGGAGCGAAGACAAAGGATGGTGAGGGTGGCAGCTGGAAAGCAGTCTGGCGCTGCCTCCAACTGAGAGCACTGGACAGAGGCTTGAAGGCAAGCAGACGCCGGCAACGGACTGGGGGAGCGAGATAGGGACTTTGGGGAAAGAGGACTAGGAGGCCAGCAACTTACCAAATTCTCCTGTTAGGCAGGCCCTGGCACCGACTCCCTGGGGGGGGCCACGTCCGTTGCTCAACACCCAGCCAGCCAACATGCCGGTCCAGACACGCACAGGTGAAAGTCCTCAAACGCTAGGGCCAGAGGAGACGGGCAGGCATTCAGAGAACCATACACGAAGAAGACAATTGAGCATCATCTCATACCCGCACAGCAGAAAACTCTCTGATGTGGGGCGCCTGGATGCCTCGGTCGGTGAAGCGTCCGGCTCGTGATGTGGGCTCAGGTCGTGATCTCACAGTTCGTGGGTTCAAGCCTGCTTGAGATTCTCTGTCTCTCCCTCGCTCTCTGCCCCTCCACCACTTGTGCTGCCTCTCTCCCAACATAAATAACTTTGTAAAAAAGAATCCTAAAAAAAAAAAAAAATCTCTGATGAAACTGTGACAAGGATAATGAGGCTCTGTTGAGTTAGTTTTTCCTCCCAAGAACAAAGAATTCCTTTGGGATAAGCTGGGTACCTTTGTAATCCACCGATCTCCTAACTCCCAAGGTCCCTTTCCCCCACAGCATTGTTTCTCATGCTTTCAGGCTCCACAGATCCCCTGGAGATCTTGGCAAACTGCAGATTCTGACTTGTGGCTCTGGACCGGGGCCTAAGATTCTGCATTTCTAGCAAATTCCCAAGTGACGCCGATGCTACGGGTCCGAAGATCACAAGTTGAGCAGCAAGATCCCGAAACAGGGATTTTTTTTTTTTTTTTTTTTTTTAATGATCATAGAAGCCTGACAGAATGCTCTTACCAATATTTCCCAATTGTATTTGAATATACACTAATAGTCTCTGGAAGATACAAAGACACTATCGACAGCGATGGTGGGGGGTGGACACTGGCTGACGGAGAACAGAGGTGGGAGAAATACCATTGCCTATATACGATCTGTACTTTGTGATTCATGAGCCATGTGAAGGTATAGCCACGCTAGAAATGAAATAAATAAATTTACAGCAGGGAGGGGGGGAAAATAAAACACACCAAGGATTCATTTATTACATCTGGTTTGTTCCTAGGGAGTAAAGCGGGCACCCGTATCATCCGTCTCAACGTTTTGATTCGTTCCGTAACGTGGTAAAAGCAAAGCCTGCGCCATTGTGTGGAGAAAGAATTCGCATCCAGGAAGCACTAGGCTTGATCACAAGGGTCCCTCGTCTTGTCCTGCAGGCACTGAGAGGGAGTGCTGTCACCAAGATGTGGGGCGGTTTCAGTGACTAATAACTAAATGGCAGGCTGCATATTTCAACGCAAGCACATATCTAAGATATAATTCATTAGTAAGATAAAGAAGCCCGTTAAGGTCGCAGCTCCATCCAAGTCATGGATTTTCCGGCGTTAAAGCGTCACCAAAGCCAAGCTGTTAGGATCAGGCACAGGACTGACACACACACGGCACTGAAGCCTGAGTGGGAAACTGAACACTCGGTTGGAGGGGGGCGTCTGTCCTTTAATCAAACCACTGATTTCCAAATACATTTCGGACAGTGATTTCTTCAACTTATGACGTACTCATAAGCAGAGAACTTGACTAAAAAGAGTGTTAAGGGGGCCGGATATTTACTGGTAAGCTTTTTAATGAAGGACGGTATGCAAAGAGAAGTGCACAAACCAGAAGTATGTACGGATTGGTGGAATTGGTAAAGGAATCAAGCAACAGAACATGTTCAGAACCACAGGAAGCACTCCTTGTGTTTCCTTCCAGTCCTTAACCCCCACCCCAAGGTAGCCTCTATTTTGACTTCTAAGAGCACAGTAGCCATGTCTGGTTTTGAATGGGACAGAACGGAATCATACTATTTTACTTGTAAGATTTTAATTAGCACCCTCGCAATCCCCTGTTCTAATCAGCAAGGGGTACATCTTTGTCTCTACGCTCAGAAAGGGGTGGCCGTGCGTATCGGGCTGACTAACTCAGCGATCAGAGTACATCCATAAACCACTGCGTGCTATTTTTTTTTTTTTCCAAAGGACTGCATGAGGGAACGTCATGCCCCCGAATTACAATACCTCTCTATAAAAGGACACATCCCAGGACAGCATCTTTATCTCCATTCTCTTTCCAAGTCATCAATTTTAAATTACCAAGTGACCCAGAGGCACTGCAGCTTCCAGGTCGGCAATCTCTTCTGAGTCAGGAAGGAGAGCGGAGGGGATAAATCTTCCGCCTGTCAACAAACCCTGAAACAACAATACCCCTGTTAGCCTCGTTAGGAAGAAATGCCATTCTCTTATACTCTGGGGAGGAGAGAGGCTGCAGCTGCGGAAATTCGATGATCTCCTCCGCCGGGACAAGATGGGGCAAGACCAGGGGTGACTTCGTTTCGGATTTAGTGGGTGACTAAGTGGGGTGCTTGAGGGAGGACTTTTGGGTGCGGGCGCTCTGGGCAGGGAAGTTATATAAAGTGGCACAAAGAAGAATTCAGAAGAAAACGCTATACAGGCACCTGATCAAGATGTTGACACAACACAGACTCGGAAATCTAAGTATGTAGCATGGGTGTCAGGAATCAGGGCTATTTATGAGCACGCAAAGGATACTAGCTACCAAAAGGAGAGCGGCACTCTTACTTTGCCACTTTTTCCCTCAGAAAATCTCTCGGGCTGAAGCCTACCTCACTCCGTGTCAAACCCAGCAAGACTGAGGAGGGGATAACAGCCATGGGGAGGAACCTGAAGAACAAAAGCCCATTTTATGATCGCGGGAGAGATGAAAGCTTCCTTCGTGGTCCAGAACAAAACCGTCACGGCTCTAGAATGTAAGGGTTTAAGACAAAATGTTCACCCACGTCAAGTCCTGTTACAACATCCAGATGCATGTTACAGAGCCCGACGTCTTGATTAGGTGGCACGTGCCATCTTATGTGAGGTCAGGAGAACCTACTGGAGGCCGAGGCAACTCGCAAGGCTTTCAGTCGGCAAACCTTCACAGTTGGCATGAAATGAGATGGGTTCCCTGATCTTAGGAAACTCACCCCAGGGTCGCGATGAGCATCACCTGGGAGTGGAGTTGAACTGTGGACGCCCGAGCCCCTCCCCACTCTGGAATCAGGACCTGCACTGGGACAAGATTCCCAGGTGGTTTACACCCACGTGTACATGGGAGACGCTTTGAGCCTAAATGAACTCTAGTTCAGTTATTCTCAACCCTGGTCACACGTCAGAACATCCTGGAGGATCTGAAAAGCCCTGCTTCCCCCTAGAGCAGTGTGTCGCAAGAGGAACCTGGGTTCACAACGTGCGGGGGGGGAACAGTGTTGGTGTATTCCAGGATCCGCAGGTAGAGCCGAGTGGGAAGGGCGGCGGGAAAGGCTGTTCCAGGGCGACGACGTTCAGGTCACTGGAACCAGTAAGGGTCTTATTTGATGGGGAGCCACTGGCGGGTTTTGAACTGGTACTAGCTTGTAAGCCTTCAGGATATGAAAAAACCCAAGCCCTGACCCCATTAAAAAGCAAAAGAAAACCCCTACATATTAACTTAGCGTGGTTAGTCTATGAATGGAGGGTAGAAACCAAAACTTCGTCAGGATAACAGAAATCGCAGAGAAAAATGAATTAAGGAAACCCACAGGCTGAAGTCCTTACCTGGTGTTGCAAAACAGTTGATCAGCTGGCAGCGTGGGAGGGAGCGGCAGCGGGAGCAGGAGAGAGGAGAGGGAGAGAGATTTGGGGACCGGGAGTGGGAGCGAGCGTGCCAGAGAGAGCGCCCCTCCGCGGATAGGAGGTTATTTACAAGACAGCGTAATAGATCGGACACTTCCCAGGCTGCTTCTGGGGCGGCGCCCTCCTCCGCCTCCAACACTTCCTTTTCTGCCAGACCTCCAACACTACATCCGTTTTTGCCAGACCCTCGCTAACGTTCCCCTGAGAGAAGTCACTAACCTCAGTTACGTGAGCGCTGGTACAGCCTGCGTGCGTGGCTCCTGTCCTCATCCTGAAATGGGCCAGCCTCCCTTCTCCCTCCAAATCCCGAAAGTCATGATTCTGGCGGCGGGGGATGACAGAGCAGAGTCAAAAGAAGCGAGAGATGGAGAAGGGCAGGGTGCGAAGTCTGGGAGATGACTCCCGGAGACCGTTGGTGAAATCCACCAAAGACAGCAGATAGCCTCCAACCCACTTCTCCCCACTTCATAGATTTGGGAAACCGAAACCCAGCAAAGTGACACATCTTGTTTGTTTGTTTGTTTGTTCATTTATGGTCAGAAATGTAGAGGTAGTTTGTGGCCAAATCCAGTGTGGAACCCAGGCACTCAATGCACCTGCCAGCCTCTGAGGAGTGCCAAACGCCCTCTTCAGGAGTGACGTTTGCCCCCAGAGAGCCTGACACCCTCCTGCCCTCTGAGCTAGAGTCTGGATGTCTGCCCTTGTCGCTGTCCTTGGAGCTTCTGGGACTAATCCCAAAGATTCTCGCTGGAGTCAGGACAAATCCAAGAAATATATGGAAATGTCAGAGGACCCTCAGAGGCTGTGGAGTATAAGGAACTCTTAACTGGTGGAGAAAGTCCCAGAACGTCCCCAACTTCAAGGACCTGAGTCATTTCAGCAGGCCAGCAGGAAACCCCAAGGAACCAGAATGTATAAGACGCTTCACGGAGGTGGCTGCCAGCCCAAGAAGGTCCCCTAGGGCTTGGCACGATCACATGTTACCTACGGCAACCCTGTACCCCATAAACAAGCCCCAGCAATCAGCATGTAGCCCAGCAGGCTTCACAGACTTGTAAATAACGGCTCCCACAGTCAGGCACATTCTGGCAAGAGCAGCGCGATTGGCTCCCCGAGGCAGGAACCACTCGGGGCCCACCACCGGGGCACCTACTCTAGCTCGTGCTGCATACAAGCCACTCTCAAATGTGGCGGCTTAAAATAATAAGCGTTTATTAATTCTCCTGATTCTGTGGATCAGCAGAGAGGTTCTTGCGCCCTGGCCTGCCTAGCGTGGTCTCTCTCACGTGTCTGGCAGTTGGCAGGGTGGCTGGCCTCAGGGCCACAGCTGGGATGGTTTGTCCGCCCCATCAAGTCCAGCGGGCTAGCCTAGGCTTCTGCACACGGCGGGCTCAGATTTGCGAAGAGCACCCAGAGAGGGCGGAGTCCAGAGGGAGGCCGGAGGCTCTTGAAGATTCTGTTGGTGTCGTATCGGCTACCTTCCTTCAGCCAAGTCCAGATTGAGGGGGTGGGAAACTCTCTTGCTGGGAGAAGCAGCGAAGTTAACTGCTGTAGAGAGAGAACATACAGAGATGGGAGGAGTTTGGGGCCTTCTCTGCAATCGATCCCACGGTCTGTGGCAGAAGAAATCCTCTCTAGACGCACTTTCTTCGAAGTCCCGTGTGCGTAAACCTTCCCATGAACGACACACGGCTTCTCTTTCTTGTTTCGCGGTCGCTTGCTTTGCCTCTGCAGTGACTGGGTCCTACAGAGACATCACAATATTCCAGCACGAGAATATTCTAAAAAAAAACTAGCTAGTAGCGTTCCATATTATCTCCTGATTTATATATTGCATCCACATGCGAGTTATTTTTATCCTCGGGGTCATTCATGCGTACAGCAAGTGAAATGTTTTAAAATGCATTGTTTTTCGATTAAAGATATTTTACGGGACACTTTTACTCAGAGAGCCCGCTTTGTGGGCAGCGGCTTTCTGCCCAATGGCAACGCTACGAATTATATTTAGCAAATCAGCATGCTGTAAGACAGCAGCAGACTAGTTAGAAATAGAATGCTTGGCCGGTTGTTTATTGCTTGTATCATATATTTTTCATATATCAACGGGTGGATGTTTAAAGGTCAGGACTGCATTTACACTTGAGTTGTCTAAAATAAGAAAGCCGTAACCGGGAAACTCAACGATCTATTTTCCCGCGCATGCTCCATTTTCTCTCGGGCCACGTCCTCCGGTGCTCAGATAACACACAACCTAGCATGCATCCTGGGCTACGGGAGCCAAAGAGGCTGCACTGGTTTGTTTTTGTTTTTGTTTTTTAACGTGGCAAGTTCCTAAGAATAATTGGGTTTTCATTGGTGCCGGTGACATTTGATGTATTTAAATTTGGAAAGACCCTGACCTCGGTGTTCCTCCTTTCTGTATATGTCTAGAATTTTATGAAATAGCTCAGTCAAATGCAGCCCATCTATTCCAGTCCTAAAGAGAACAGAGAAAAACCACCAGGGATCTGTTCCAAATGCTGATCTCCTCTTACAAGTAGTTCTCTAGGGAGTAGGTAAATTCACCTTTCTATTGCCCAAAAGTATCCATGGGGCGCCTGGGTGGCTCAGTCGGTTGGGCGTCTGACTTCGGCTCAGGTCACGATCTCACAATCTGTGGGTTCGAGCCCCGCGTCGGGTTCTGTGCTGACAGCTCAGAGCCTGGAGCCGGCTTTGGATTCACACCCTGTCTTTCTCTCTCTCAAAAATAAAAATGAAAAAAAAAATTAAACATGTTCTCTTTTGAGCATAAATATGTCATTGATGCTATAATACAAGGGTTGCCCAACTTTTTCCATAGAGGGCCAGATGACACACATTTTAGGCTTTTCAGGCCAGCCGGTCTGTCACAACTCCTCGGCTGTGCTCTTGTAGCATGAAAGCCGCCTGGACAATCTGTAAGCACGGGGAGGCTGTGTTCCAATAACACTTTATTTATGGACACCGAATTCTGAATTTCATCTAATTTTCAGCCGTCACGAAATATTATTCTTTAAAAAAAAATTTGCAACCATCTGCAAATGTCAAAACCATCGGTAGCCCTTGGGTTGTACAGAAACAGGCTGCGGGGCAGATTTGGCCAGTGAGCCATGGTTTACCAACTCCTGACCTAGTGCATTAATTAACAGAGCAATCATCTGACAAAGGAAGCAGGGATTTCAGACTGGAGCTCTCCCAACTCCATTTTGGCATGTCTATTTTCTCTATAAATACATTTCTATGTGAAAGCTGATTTCTTGAAAAAATTTTAAGCGACTCTTTTATATACACTGCAGGGAAGAATCGCTTCGTTGTGCTTCTGTATATTTTTTTAGGTAAAGATAAAAGCCATTTGATAGCAAATGAGTTTTCCCCCTTCTTTATTTGCGCATAATTTTGTGGGTTTGGGTCTTTCCTTTTTGCTTATTTATTCCTGGCAGAGCTTCAGATGTCTTTGTCTGAGTGACGTGACAATGATCTGTGAATTGGCAACGTGCGTAATAAATCACTAAGTTGTGGAACAAACTCATTCTGATAATGGCAGCTCATTCCTCCGTCTCAGAATCAGCACATTCCGTCCCGCGAGACCTTCCATTATGCATTGTAGTCCCAGCCCTGGATTGTCTTTGATTATGGTATATCATAAAGACCTGTGTCCAATCTGCTCCTTTTTGATTTTCCAATTTAGATCTCAAGAAGTGAATAAAATCAATGTCAGCATTTTGACAGTGGCCGTACTTCAGACTTGGTTCAGCATTTTTTATAACTTCTGTTGCTCCGTATTCTGATGATACACAGAGAATGTTTCAGGGTTTGCATTTCATCTCATTGGATTGACTGTTTCTGTCTGAGAGAGAGGAGGCTGAATGCCTCCACAACCAGATAAAACTGCCCCCCAGCTCATCTCAGTCGAGATGAATTAAACTGGACTGATGAATCTTTTAATGTTATTTTGCCATCCGGTGCCTTCTGACTTTTTGGTAAAAACATCGTTCTGGATTTAGTCAGCAGCAGTTTTCACTTTTTAGGTGGCTGTTTGAATACTACAGCTATTTTGATTTCCTTCCCCCACAGTCAAGGCGATATGACATCGGTGCCTTCCGAGCGGTTAAAGGCTCCCTCGAGGTTCTTTCGAGGCACTTCCACTAAGGTACTATTCACATCCTCCTTCGTTCCTGCGTTACCACCTAAAGAAATCGCACAAATCTCTAGTTTTCAGCGCAAACCTTTTCCTTCTTCAGGTTAGCCATGAATTCAATTCAATCCAGTGATTGCTGGAGACTTAACTGGGCACCGGGTTGGGAGCTACGCATTGTGAAAGGTGCAGATAGGAGTGTGAAGGTGTCCAGTCTCAAGGCGTTTATGCTTGTCCTGAGGAACAAGAGCTCAAACACCAATAACAACCCAATGGAATCGAATGTGTGAACAGGGTCTTAGGCGGAGGGCTCTAGATAACAGAGAGATTACTCACTGCAGGCCTCATAGCATCAATTTTGAGTGTCCTGGGCTGTTCATATTAAACTACCGCTATCATTATCTACTTGGGTCTGATAAAGGAGTCAGCCTCTTTCTGCTGTGCGATCAAACTATGAAACTTGTTTTTAAATGTTTGAATGTTTATTTTTGAGAGAGAGAAAGGTGGGGGGGGGGGCACAGAGAGAGGAAGACAGAATTCAAAGCAGGCTCCAGGCTCTGCACTGTCAGCACAGATCCCAATGTGGAGTTCGAACCCACAAACCGAACCGTGAGATCATTACCCGAGCCGAAGTCAGATGCCCAACTTACTGAGCCACCCAGGCGCCCCTGAAACTTTAAACCATGAAATTAAAATTGGTAGTCTCATGGCGCCCGGGTGGCTCAGTTGGTTGGGCGTCCGACTTCGGTTCAGGTCATGATCTTGCAGTTCGTGAGTTCGAGCCCCGCGTCGGGCTCTGTGCTGACAGCTCGGAGCCTAGAGCCTGCTTCGGATTCTGTCTCCCTCTCTCTCTGTTCCTCCCCGCTCACATTCTGTCTCTCAAAAATGAATAAAGATCAAAAAAAAATTTTTTTTTAAGGTATTCTCTACACCTACCAAATGTCCTCAGTACTCAGCATTCTTGCAGGGGGAAAAAGAAGGGCTAAAAACTGACATTGTTTGAGACAGGACCGATTTTCTGTTTTCACTTTACCATTTAGTGCAGGACAAAAGTTTGCTCCCGAATTGCACAAAGATTAAATCCTCCGGCAGGTTCGGCTTTGTCTAGGAAAGCGGAGGGACAGTTATTAAGGATCAGAGGTGAGATGAAGTAATGGGGCTAAGAAGGGAGTAAGCTGAGGTGACGTCACGGTAAGCATTGGGCCAGAACACAGGTATAAACATCCACCGAAAAGCTAATCCAGAGACCCCAAGGGCAGACATTCGAAGAGACTGATGGAAAAAAGCAACGCACCAGAGAATCAAATCAAAGATGAGGAAGGACCTTGGTCCACAGAATCAAAGGCTTGTCCTCACCTAGAACTTTTCACTCTTCCGTGAAACCCTGGACCAAACCCCTGGGCTGTCTGGAAGGGCTGATGATTACTAACATCGGACTCCAGAGAAGAGAAAATTAAGAGGATGACAGTTTCCCAAAGTTTCACTTCGCCTCTTTGAGCCTATCACCACAAAGATATTTTTTAAAGACAGTCATTATCTGTCTGGGTGGCTCAGTAGGTTAAGCATCCAACTTCGGCTCAGGTCATGGTCTCACAGTTCATGGGTTCGAGCCCTTCATCGGGCTCGCACTGACAGCTCAGAGCCTGGAGCCTGCTTCAGATTCTTTGTCTCCCTCTCTCAGCCTCTCCCCCACTCGTGCTCTCTCTCTCTCTCTCTCTCTCTCTCAAAAATAAACATTAAAGGGGCGCCTGGGTGGCTCAGTCGGTGAAGCGGCCGACTTCGGCTCAGGTCACGATCTCGCGGTCCGTGAGTTCGAGCCCCGCGTCGGGCTCTGTGCTGACTGCTCGGAGCCTGGAGCCTGTTTCAGATTCTGTGTCTCCCTCTCTCTGACCCTCCCCCGTTCCTGCTTTGTCTCTCTCTGTCTCAAAAATAAACAAACGTTAAAAATAAATAAATAAATAAATAAAAAATAAACATTAAAAAATTATAAAAAAATAAATAAAAACAGACATTATCATTAATTAGCACTGAATTTAGCCAACTATGAGGTTTAGCTTTTTGCACGCAACTTCAGCTAAGGATGGATCCTGATACTCCTGAGAAGGGTCACGGGAATGCAGTGGAATTCAAGAGCTTCAAGCTTTTAGGGCTCACTCTACAACGACCTCAATGGCCAATACGGAACTCGAAATCGGTACACATTTCCTTCTTCTACCTTTGCAGGCTGGCACTGTTCGTCTTCCTTAAAAAGGACCTCATGTGAAAGGTCTCTGGTGAAAGGTAGTGCTCTGAGAAGTGCAGATGCTGTTGGAATCGAGCCCGCCCCCAGCAGCTCAGCCACAGAGAGTCGTGTCTACAGATCACAGCGAAATCGAAGAGGGAGGGAGTTGGCCCCGTGGACAGATCTAATGCACCGGCAGCTGTGAGTTCATTGTTTAAACACTTGCTCTTCCTCCGTGGTGATTTTTTTCCCCCCAGAAACCAGCTCAAACCAACATATGACCCTTTTGTATAATCTTTACAGACCGTTGGTTTACGGCAGAGCACTTGAAATTGAAAATACAAAAGCTTTCTTTGAGTGTTAGAACAAAACAGCTTCTGACTTGCTCTGAAAATGCACATTGTGGAGATCCTTATCTGGAGGGGCCTTTGATTTCCGGCCAAGTTTAGAGGAGGATGGTCTAATAATAACACAGCAAAGCAGTTTGAGTAGTAAATTCACATAGAGGTTTTCAGAGAACGTGAAGATAAAATCCGAAAGAGAAATTCTCAAAACAGTCCCCAAACCAATAAATTCCACTCCTGCACCTCCCCCAGCATAAAAATGAAAGCACAAAAGAATAAGCCTTTTTGTAACAGCAAGAGTAGGCTGTTTTCACACTCTCTCTTCTTTTTTTAATAACACTTCCCGGCTAGCTCTGATTACTAAAAAAAAAAAAAAAAAAAAATACTGATCGTAGAAAATTGGAAAATACCCATAATTCCCCCACTCTAAGTAACCGTTCTTTCTACAGACACCCATCCTGTATTTTTTTTTTTTAATGAAAGTTTTATCACGCTGCGTGTACAATTTTGTAAGAGTAAGTTATTCCTGAAAAGGTAGCGACGGTCAGGTAAATCTTCTAGAAACAGCAACTGTAAAGGTTCGCTGACAACAGTTTTCACTTGTCTGATATACTTTGTCCCATGGCTTTGGCCAAATGCAATGCATCTTATAGGATCACAAGAGACAGTGGCACTTCAACAAAATAAGGAGGAAGAGTCAAGTTAGAAGCACAGAGAAAGAGGATGGAACCAAAAGCTGCTCTTGGCCTGATGACACTTCCTCTGGGTTAATTGGCAAAGAATTTCACGAGCCTCTCATTTCATCCTATTCTACCACCAAACCCATCTAACTCCCACTTATCTGGGCCCCCAAATGATCATGAATGCAATTGGACATGTGCTCTAGAAGACGGCTAAATCCACGCCAAATTTCTATGGCACGTGACCGTCTGTACGTGTGCACACACTCAGTTCTACCGATCGCCCCCAAAATTTTCTCTTTCTCACGAAGGGCAACACGAAGTAATCATGTATTAGTTATAAAGGCTCCCATTTAGGGGCACCTGGGTGACTTAGTCGGTTAAGCATCTGACTTTGGCTCAGGTCATGATCTCACGCTTCGTGAGTTCGAGCCCCGCGTCGGGCTTGCAGCAAAGCCTGCTTCAGATCCTCTGTCCCCTCTCTGTCCGGCCCTCCCCCACTGACGCTCTCTCTCTCAAATATGAATTTTTTTTTTAAGCTACCATTTACTAAGTACTAGCACTCGCGTCCCCTTACCATACTCTCCGGCGCATTCTTTCCCATAACATTTAGCACCCTTTAAAGACCTTATACTTTACTCTTTTGGTTGTTTTTTTCTCTCTCTCCCATGCCATTGTCTGTTTTGTTCATTGACGGAACCCAAGATCCTCAGTTTCTGACACATGGTAGGGGCTCGGGAAATGCTTGTTTACTGAACAAACGCGTGAACGCTTTGCTTCGCCTTCACAACAACCCTATGAGATCGATGCTGTGAGTTCCGTTTTAAAGAGGAGGTTGCAAAAATATGCCTGTGGTCGCGTAGGTAGTAAGTAATAAAATTTTGGTTTTGAAATCAAATCTCTCTAGACTCCAAATCTTGTACTTTGTTTGTTTAAGAGAGAGTGCGAGCGGGAGAGAGGGGCAGAGGAGGAGAGACAGAGAGACTGAGAGACTCTTAAGCAGGCTCCACACGCAGTTTGGAGCCCGATGCAGGGCTCGATCCCACAACCCCGAGATCATAACCTGAGCCAAAATCAAGAGTCGGGCACTCAACCGACTGAGCCACCCAGGCACCCCAGAATCTTGGACTTTAAACAGTGATCCCCAGACCACTGCTGTTCCATGAATTGTTACCGTCAAGGTCAGCGAAATTAAGAGTGAATGTTTGGAAACTTCTAGAACAGCCTGACATTGCCACAACAGCTAAGGGTCTATTGGTGGACTCGTCTCATGGAGCAGGGCGCAGTCCTACACAGTAGGAGCACATTACAATAGGTCATGTTTTAGGATTGCTCTGTCACCTGTCACTCTACAGTGAATACAAATCAGAGGCAATTTAGGAATGTATTTCTTTTCGTAGTTTTTCATTTTTACAACATTTTAACTTTTAGAGATTAACATCATTAACTAAATTAAGGAAGTAAAATTTAGTGCTGAATTGCATTTGACAAAACAAGCTTCACTGGAACATTTTTGTGAAGCGGACACACCATTTCTGATTGCAGCAGGAGTAATAAACCAGATGATGCTAATCAAAGTTGAGCCCCGAAAAAGGAAGGCCGAGAGGAATTTGTAGTGGTTTTATTCACAAGTATTTTCCTTCAAGTGGTGAGTTCAGTTTTGTAGCCGTAACTGACGATAACGTGCTTCAAGCCAAGTGTGCTAGTTGTAGAGATTTTCTAGCTAAAAAAGGCAATAAAAATTTCAAAACGTAAGCAGCCTTTATAGGCCAGACCTAAAGAAATAAGTTGAAAATAAAGAAAAAAAATCTTTGAGACAAAAAGAGTACTTTAAATAGAAAGTCGGGGGCGCCTGGGTGGCTCAGTCGGTTGAGCGTCCGACTTCAGCTCAGGTCACGATCTCGCGGTCTGTGGGTTCGAGCCCCGCGTCGGGCTCTGGGCTGACGGCTCGGAGCCTGGAGCCTGCTTCGGATTCTGTGTCTCCCTCAATTACAAAAAAAAAAAAAAAAAAAAAAAAACATTCCAAGTAGTTACTCAGATCAAGGTGTCTCCAGAATGTAAATCAATGCGCTTCCCTTCATCACGAAACTCTTGCTACGAAAATAAGGTCAGCTGAACTAAACAGTGTGGTTATTGTCATGATCAATCTGATAATTACATTAAAACTGATGCATTACATTTCAGATTGTTCTCTATATTTTGTGATTAACATGGAAGCTGAACCTAAACAATGATTAGTGCATGCTGAGAAAAGTTTTGTTGAGAACGTCTGAACTATAGAATAAATGCTCACTGCCTCTGCAACATAGGAAACCCGTTTAATCCAGCTTTTTAAAGGTACAAATTGGACAGCCCGTTTGATACTTTTGTGTTAAACTTTCAGGATGATTATGATCTGAGCTCCGTACTGATCCCATGCAAGGACACCATACGATGTGTTTTTTGATGGCACTTAAGGTCTAAAAACCAAGACGAAAGTTAAAACATTGGAAGAACAAAGTTTGCAGAGACTGTTATGGCATATCCCATAATTTAACAATTATCATGGGCTTGAATAATGACCTCGATATTGCCTACCTGCAAAAAGTTTTCTCTGAATACGTTACAAATCTGATAGAACATTTTGAGTTTTATTTTCCTTCAAAAAAAAAAAATCACACACAGGAAATTCGTGGATCTTTAACCCATCCCTGCCTTTTTTTTTTTTAACTTTTTTTAAACGTTTATTCATTTTTGACAGAGACAGAGTGCAAGTGGGGAGGGGCAGAGAGAGAAGGAGACACGGAATCCGAAGCAGGCTCCGGGCTCTGAGCTGTCAGCACAGAGCCTGACACGGGGCTCGAATCCATGAACTACAAGATCATGACCTGAGCTGAACTCTGACGCTCAACCGACTGAGTGGCCCACTTGCCCCATCCCTTTCTTTAAAAAAAACTTGGGGCACCTGGGTGACTCAGTCGATTGAGTGCCCGACTTCAGCTCAGGTCATGATCTCACAGCTCGTGAGCCCAAGCCCCACGTCGGGCTCTGTGCTGACAGCTCGGAGCCCGGAGCCTGGAGCCTGCTTCGGATTCTGCGTCTCCCTCGCCCTCTGCCTGTAACCCACTCGCATTCTGTCTCTGTCTCTCTCAAAAATAAACGTTAAAAAAAAATTCTTTTTTAAAGAACGTAAGGGGCACCTGAGTCGCTCAGTCAGTTAACCAGCCGACTCTTGATTTCCGCTCGGGTCTTGATCTCACGAGCCCCACATTGGGCTCTGTGCTCACGGCGCGGAGCCTGCTTCGGATCCTCTGTCTCCCTCTCTCTACCCCTCCCCACCCTCTGCTCTCTCTCAAAAATAAATAAGCATTAAGCAAATAACTAAGATCTTAAATTCAATTCTAGTTTACAAGATTAATTGTTAGAACTGGCTGCTGATAAAAGATCGCAGATGAATTTGAAAACACAGCATTGCTTCATGCATTCCAGATAAAAGTTAAAAACAAATATCCCCAGCATGCTGACACTGCCTTAAAATACCTTCTTCCATTTCCCTCAGCACTCTTACTTAAGACTGAGGTCTTGGGGCACCTGGGTGGCTCAGTCGGTTAAGCGTCTGACTTCAGCTCAGGTCACGATCTCACAGTCCGTGAGTTCGAGCCCCGGGTTGGGCTTTGTGCCGACAGCTTCGAATTCTGTGTGTGTGTGTGTGTGTGTGTGTGTGTGTGTGTGTGTGTGTGTCTCTCTCTCTCTACCCCTCCCCTGCTCATGCTCTGTCTCTGTCTCAAAAATAAATAAATAAATAAATAAATAAACATTTTTTTTAAAAAACGACTGAGGTCTCTACTATGAGTGTTGTTAAAACAAAACACAGAAACATTTTAGATATGCATTATGCTCTGGGAGTAGTCATGTCTAGATTAGTTAACGAGCGAGAAGCGTGCCTGTTTGTTATGTGGGCACCACAAATACTGATATATACAATGCTTGTTTAAAAATGCGCATAGGGGGGCGCCTGGGTGGCGCAGTCGGTTAAGCGTCCGACTTCAGCCAGGTCACGATCTCGCGGTCTGTGAGTTCGAGCCCCGCGTCAGGCTCTGGGCTGACGGCTCGGAGCCTGGAGCCTGTTTCCAATTCTGTGTGTCTCCCTCTCTCTCTGCCCCTTCCCCATTCATGCTCTGTCTCTCTCTGTCCCAAAAATAAATAAAAAACATTGAAAAAAAAAAATTAAAAATGCGCATAGGCATTTAACATAAGGAACTGCTACTTTGCTCAACTTTTGTTTAGTTGTGATTGTGGAATAATAACAAGAAGTTATGTCTGATGGTGATTATATTAATAGCCTATATGCACATTTTCATAAACAACATACATAGCGTCTGTGATTCTTTTCTTTTTTATGTGTTATTTGCTTTGATTATATTTATTGAAATGTAATTTGACGTCTGTTGAATCTAATAAAACATTTTAGACTTGAATTTTATGTCTTTGGGTCTTTTTCTTTTATTTTTCTAGTATTTTGGTTTTACTGCATTTTTACACAAGTGTTGCTTTACTGTGGGCTGGAAAACGTTTCAAATATCAAATCCTTTCCCACAGATAGCTTGAGAAGCACTGCCCTAACTGCCTCCACTCAGGGGCCATGCTGGCCTACCAGGGAATCTGCATCCATTTCAGTCCTTTATTTTATTTTTTTGAAGGGTATTCATTTTTGAGAGTGAGAGACAGAGTGTGAGCAGGGGAGGGGCAGAGAGAGAGGGAGACACAGAATCCGAAGCAGGCTCCAGGTTCCGAGCTGTCAGCACAGAGCCCGACGCGGGGCTCGAACTCACGGACTGTGAGATCGTGACCTGAGTCGAAGTCAGACGCTTAACCGACTGAGCCACCCAGGTGCCCCCATCTCAGTCCTTTAGAATTGGCCTGGTCCCACTCATTCCTTGAACGTCCTTGAGATTTTGGATCAAAGGATTTAACACGAATTGTTCCCTGGCAACCATGCACTCAGGTCCATTCATCTAGACTCAACCTCCTGGGCCCTCTGGAACCCCTGAGTCTTATCCGAGGACCCCAAAGCAGAAGAAAGCATGACAGAGTCCTTCAGGCTATTGGGAATGCTGATGGAAATCTCTTTCCTTGTGGTCCTTCAAGCACGTAGATGTCATGTGTTGAGCCAAGGCAGAGGAGGGAGACTGAAAATCAAGCTGACAAGGAGAAACATAATCAGAATAGAGCAGAGCCTAATTATTAATGACAAGGAAGTTTGCCACCAGGAAAACAAGAGGGGGCCGGCAATCTGCTGGGCCTTAAAGCCAAGCTTGGCTTCTGTTTCCACATACCCCTAGGAAGGAGGCCTTCAGCATGCCCTTGTCTCCTTGGAGAAATGCTCAGAGACTTGGTAGTAGGTGGTCTACACTCCAGACAACCTGCACACAAAAATTATCAACAACTGCACACACGAGTGATCTCAATTCTGTATGACTGGGCCCCTCTTATGAACGGAGCACTTCACAGAAATCATCTCTTTGATCCTGACAACAATCCCATGAGCTAAATATTCTTAGCCACGTTTTACAGATGAGACAAATGAAGCTCCAAGACTTTAAACGAGTTGTTTACCCCCCACCCCACCTGCTTTTCTCTATGTCATCGTCCCACCCTGGCTGCCCCCGCCACCATTTGCCGGAAGTCTACCCATCTTTCCTGACCCAGCCCCAACCTGTGGTTCTCAGCTTGGGCTCTATCCCAGAATCACCTAAAGAGTTATTATTACCTGGGTCCCATTCCCAGGGAGTCTGGGTTAACGGATCTGGGATGTGGCCAATTAAATCATTGTTACTTGGCTTTCAAAAATTCGAAATAATTCTAACGTGCACCCAAAGGAGAACACTACTGGCCCAGACAGCATCCAAAGCTGAGTCAGATGCCCCTTTTCTGTAGGCCCACACCACCTTGTTTTTACTTAGTCATTCACTCATTTATTTACTTTTCTTACCTGTTAGCAAATGTAACTTTGCAGTATATTTATTGCCTGTTGCCCCCTGTAGATTTGAAACCACTGGACGCAGAGACTTCCATATTCACTTCTGTTCATTCATTCGTCCACTAGCTTAGCCGGTACTCGTGAAGTGCCTACTGTGAGTCAGGCTCTGGCTAGCGGTCAGGAACACAAAAGTGAACAAGGCGCCCCACGCCCTCAGCCGTCGGCGAAGGAAACAGAAAATGCAAAGACGGCGTGTGCGTTCTTGTGTATGCAATCGAAGGATGTGTGTGGGGTAAAGGTCTCAAGAGAGGTAAGAACCCTCTGGGCGAGAGATTCTTGGGCCCCAGCTGTCTCGAGCAGGACTGGCTGCACATTTACCTGGCCCAGTACAAAAAGGAAAGCGCAAAGCCCCTTGTTCAAAAGGCAGGCAAAAGCTGCCGTCAAGGGTACTGAAATATAAAGCTTGCTTTTTTTCCCCACCTTCTCCCTGACTGGTCACAGTGTTGTTTATTAGCTATCACACGCCATTCTAAAAGAGAGAAAATTTAACTTTAAATTATTGGCATGAGGGGCGCCTGGGCGGCTCAGTCGGTGAAGCGTCCGACTTCGGCTCAGGTCATGATCTCGCGGTCCGTGAGTTCGAGCCCCGCGTCGGGCTCTGGGCTGGCGGCTCAGAGACTGGAGCCTGTTTCAGATTCTGTGTCTCTCTCTCTCTCTCTCTCTCTCTGCCCCTCCCCCGTTCATGCTCTGTCTCTCTCTGTCTCAAAAATAAATAAAGGTTAAAAAAAAAAATTTTTAAATAAAATAAATTTTTGGCATGAATTTTACCATTCATCTTTATGTCATGCAATGCCAGGTTGAAATGCAACTATAAGGGCTTTTAACTCATATGACGGATGCTCAGATTGCACAGTTACTGCTTTATAAAAAGCGTATGCATTTGTATTTCATTCTTACTAGAACAATGGAAAGCCTGCACAAAAATAACTCGGCTGTTTCTGTTTCACTTCTTGACGAGTGCGCATTCTACCAACACACTCTTTGCCTTCAGTGTCCTGATACGCAAGGAAGGAGAGGAACAGAAATTGTGCGTGAACCTATTTCCCTCTTTCCTTCTGCGTCTTCCTTTTCAGCAAAAGTGCCTGACGAATACAGGAAAGTAAATGAGTAAGAAAGGATGTGATAGGGTGTCTGGCCCATCCGTGCTTTCTTAGAATTCTTTCTGCCCTCAAAGCAAGTTCTAGTGCAAATGGCAAGCGCAGCCTTTCCGGGTTGTTTGCCGTCACTGTCTCAATCATAAACAGAGCACACTTATTTGGGCTCCCGGGGCCCCCTACACGCTAAAGGAGTAGCAACGAGCACCAGACGGGCAGCTTACAGGAAACGTACGGGGCCTCCTCTGCCCATGTGCGTGCCCGCGGTCCCGTCAGACTTCCTCTACAAAACACGGGTTCAAAGACAAAATCATGAATCATTTCAAGACAGTAACAGCAGAGCATGAAATCATGGGTGGGCCTTTCCGAGCACAGGGCCCCACAGAACTACACAGGTGGCACACCCGTGAACCTGGCCCTGACTCAGGGTTTGGCCTAGAAGGGTGCGAGAAGAGGCTCCCAGTGGCCACAAGCTCTGCGTGGCCTGATCTCAGCGGGCATACTGTTTTGGTCCCAGGGACTCCTCACCCTCTGAGGAGGGCTGTACTCAAAAAACGACCCAAGTGGGACCCTGTGTAGGCAGATCCCAGGGCAGGACCCCCGTCCCTTGTGCCCAGTTCTAAAGGCGAGACAGACGGGGACTTCTACTCCAAGAGGAAAGACGGTAGGAGTGACAGGTCTGGGAAGAATAGAAGAGTTCCTGTACATTCAACCAAGCGTAATGAACAGGCCCCAGTACACACTGATGACTAAATGAACGAAACGCACATACAGCAAACCAGCGGTTGGGTGTGCAATGAACAGACGAGGGCATGTGTTTTAATGAAACGGTAACTGACTCACACGGGGAACGCAGGCCTACATTCCAAGCCGACTCTTCCACTGTTCATTCAACTGTGATTTTACACATGCCCTGATCGTGTACGATTCATCCAATGCTATCACGCCGCACAAAGAACCACCAAAGCCATCATCTTCTGTCTTCCTCTTCATATATAAATGATTTTTTTGATTACCCAAACTAACA
The DNA here is from genome assembly GCF_028018385.1 of Neofelis nebulosa. Lineage (NCBI taxonomy): Eukaryota > Metazoa > Chordata > Mammalia > Carnivora > Felidae > Neofelis > Neofelis nebulosa. Next base: position 26,808,444 of record NC_080800.1, on the reverse strand, counting down.
AAATACTCAGCTCTGGGCTTTCTTGCCTCAATTATGTTCTTCGTCATTATATTCCGTCTTCAACCTTGAGATTTACTTTTCTTAAATTGCATTCCTCACATCTGGGACACAAACCATTCTGTTGATACAGCAAATGCATATGATAAGGGAAATGTGCATCTGTTTTAATTCTCTGAAACCCAGGCAAGATTGGACCAAACAAATCACTAGGCCATTCAAAACTCCACTTTTTTCGTTCAGTATATTCATACGGAGCGGGTATGAAGGCAACGCTATGGAAGAAAATGTGGCTCACCTATTTTTTTTTTTCTTGATGAGCAAGGCTGAAAGTTTTGGATTCTACCGTATGCTTTTTTCAGGGTGACTAGGACAATGAATCTGCATAAAATGTCCCAGCACCAAAAAAGAAAAACTCTTACATTCACTGAAAGAAAACAACCGCTAAAAGGAAATAATGCACTAACATAGGTCTAATGGGTTCAATAAATATTACGTCTAGTCTCCCTTTTGGTTTTGAATTTTGTGTTTTCAGCGAGTACTTTGTACTTGGTCTCAAAAATGTCAATGCATGACTACGACTACCTAACCTTTATAAAGAAGAAAAACTTTTCCCGATACACTTTGAAACCTTCAGAAATTCTCCCTTCGCTTTTGTGACTGAATTCTCTCCACCCTGGGCTTTTTTCTTCAAAAAGGCGGGCCTCGTTCACATATGTCATTTCCATTAACTTCAACAATTCTCAGGCCATCTAATCAAGAGAAATAATCTAGATTTTAAAAGGCTGTGCTAATTGTTCCAATTCCTTTTATGCACTCAACCCTCCTATATTTCACCCTCCCTTTTTTTTTTTTCAACTTTTTTTTTTTTTTTTTTTTTTTTGGGACAGAGAGAGACAGAGCATGAACGGGGGAGGGGCAGAGAGAGAGGGAGACACAGAATCGGAAACAGGCTCCAGGCTCCGAGCCATCAGCCCAGAGCCTGACGCGGGGCTCGAACTCACGGACCGCGAGATCGCGACCTGGCTGAAGTCGGACGCTTAACCGACTACGCCACCCAGGCGCCCCATTTCACCCTCCCTTAAAAGAGAATGGTAATGTTTCTTTAGGAATCAATAAACTCTCTCAGAGCCATTGAAGCTTCCAGAAAAGGCTGTCGGGTAAAATTTTCATTTTTATCTTAAGTTCTTTCCATATTCATTGATCCCACTGGCTCAAAGACACAAAAATAAGACTGGCTCTGAAAAAAATGAAATACAGCCAGCAGAGCACAAAGTAATTAGTTACCCACCTCTGGTACGAGTGGTTGGCCAGGTTTTGATGTATAGGAGGCACTCAGTCATGATGTGTGGATTGCTTGGTTGATGTTTAAAAGGCAAGCACCTGAGGGGAAATTTGAAAAATTCCTTATCATTATGTCCTTTCCAACTGTGTGAAAAGCATGATTTTCTATAAATCGTTCTCAGAATAGGTTGTGTCATTTTCATGTTTCAGAGAAAGGCAATTTGGACCAGTTCTCCAGCAACTGGTGATGACAATTTGACTGATGACAAAACAGTTCAACAGCAAACAGCATTCACAAACATTTAGTGAGAAGTAGCTATGGGCCATCCACTTACTAGGTACCAGACATATGAGGACAAAGGGCACCTAAGATTGAGTCCTCGACATGTATGTATGTATGTATGTATGTATGTATGTATGTATGTATTTAGAGAGAGACAGAAAAAAAATCCCAAGCAGGTTCTGCGCTGACGGCTCATGAACCGTGAGATGGTGACCTGAGCCAAAATCTAGAGTCAGTCTCTTAACCGAATGAGCCACCCAGGCGCCCCTGAGTCCTTGGCTTCTTCTTCTTCTTCTTCTTTCTTTTAATGTTTATTTCTTTTTGGGAGAGAGAGTGAGAGCAGGGGAGGGGCAGAGAGAGAGGGAGACAGAGGATCCGAAGGGGGCTCCACACTGACAGCAGTAAGCCCGACGCGGGGCTCGAACCTACTAACCCCAAGATCATGACATGAGCCAAGTTGGACGCTCAACTGACCGAGCCACCCACGTGCCCCGAGTCCCTGACTTCTAAAAGTTCAGAGTGAAATGGGGGAAAGAGTAGTATAAATAATCGTCATCAAACGTGCAGAGTTATAATACAGATATGTGCAGAGTAGGACAGGGACATAGAGACCCAACAGCAGTTGTTGGGGATTCAGTAGAGTGGTTAAGAGCAGAGGCTTTGGAGTTAAACTGGGCTTGAATCCTGGATCTGTGATTCGCTGTGTGACTTTGCAAATTACTCTCCTCTGGGTCACAGTTTTCTCCTCTGTTACAGTGACAGCAATTGTACCTATTTTACAGGGTCGTTGCAAAGAGTAAATGAGTAACTAAGAACATAGTGTCTGCAACGTAGCGCTCAATAAATGTAGTCACTATTAATGTGACCAGCTTATACATAAAAGGGAGGCTGAAGCTTGACGTACAAAAGTACATGGAGAATTATAGGGTTCATGTTATAGGCATGTTTGGAGAATCCCAAGCAACAATATGGCTGGAGAACAGATTAACAAAAGAAAAATGTGAGAAGAATACATGATGCTCTGGAACGTGACATACACGAACCTTAGCTCTGCTATTTATTCACTAGCTGGGTGTCTGAGCAAGTCGATCGGGCATGAAAGTGTACGTGTGCAATACCTGAGAACGAGTATTCCTATGGACGCATGGGAGAAAATGGCTTGACATTGGCACTAAACGTCTGGCCGAGTTGAGATTGTGGAAGGCTCGTATGTTACATGCATTACTCACCTATTGCTACAATAACGCTGTGTAACGAATAAGACCCCAAATCTTATTAGCTTACAATAACAAACGTGTATCTTTTAACTCACAGGTGGGTCAGCTGAGGTTTGGTTGACTTGGGTTGATTTTTGCTGGGCCTACACAAGTTCAGCCAGGGTTGGCTACAGGGTGCAGACCAGTTCTGCTCCACAGGTCTCATTCTAGGACCTGTACCCACCTGTACACAGCACGTATTTCTAGACATGCATTCCTCATGACAATAACTAAAACGGGACAGGAGGATCTAAAGCATATAAGCACATTTAAAGTCTTCTCATATCACGTCAGCCAAGATTCCATTGACCAATGCGAGTCGCATGGGTTGGGAAAGTGTACTGTGTTCACCTTACATAAAGATTTGCAGTCACACAGCAAAAGGCACGGAAATATAATTCTATTGTAGGGACAGCGAAGAGTGAGGAACAATAATCCGATCTACGTGGTTAGGGGTTTTCATTCACTCTACAGATTAAATGACACATGGACGACATTAGACTAAGAAAATGACATAATTATGGGGCACCTGGGTGGCTCAGTCGGTTAAGGGTCCGACTTCAGCTCAGGTCATGATCTCACGGTTCTTGAGTTCGAGCCGCGCGTTGGGCTCTGCGCTGACAGCTCAGAGCTTGGAGCCCGTTTCAGATTCTGTGTCTCCCTCTCTCTCTCTGCCCCTCCCCCACTCGCACTCTGTTTCTCTCTCTCTCTCAAAAATAAATAAACATTAAAAAAACCTTAGGGGAGCCCGGGTGGCTCAGTCACTTAAGCGTCCGACTTCGGCTCAGGTCATGATCTCACGTTCGTGAGTTTGAACCTGTGTCGGACTCTGTGCTGACAGCTCAGAGCCTGGACCCTGCTTTGGAATCTGTGTCTCCCTCTCTCTCTCTCTCTCTCTCTCTCTGCCCCCACCCCCCCCCCCCCCCCCCCGCTTGCTCGCGTGCTCTCTCTCTCTCTCTCTCCCAAAACTAAATAAACATTAAAAAAAACTTTTTTTTTTTTTAAGAAATCAAATGAGGGGCGCCTGGGTGGCTCAGTCGGTTAAGCGTCCGACTTCAGCTCAGGTCACGATCTCGCGGTCCGTGAGTTCGAGCCCCGCGTCGGGCTCTGGGCCGACGGCTCGGAGCCTGGAGCCTGCTTCCGATTCTGTGTCTCCCTCTCTCTCTGCCCCTCCCCCGTTCATGCTCTGTCTCGGTCTCAAAAATAAATAAAAAACGTTAAAAAAAAAAAAAAAGAAATCAAATGACATAATTAGATCTCAATTTTGGAAAGTTCATCCTGGTGACTATGTGGAAGATGAATGGGGTGGGGAACAACTTGGAGGCATTTGGACCAGTGCTTCTGATCCACGGGGCCAGACAAGACGTGGTTAAGATACGGGATTGCATGAAGAGGATAAATGTGAAAAAAATTAATGAGTTAGGATTAGCAAGACTTGGTGACTAACTGAGTGTACGATGAGGGGGAGTGGGCAGGGTGGTGAGAAAAAAGGTAGGGGGGAGTCAGCGGTTCTTAAGTTATTAGACAACTAGGAGGATGGTATTAAGATAGGGAGGGTGCCAGAAGAGCATTTTTTTTCTGAGGAAAAAGACATAGGAAGATAGTGAACCTAATTTTGAAAAGGAGGGTGGCCTTCTAACGTGTCAACTTGCCTCGGCTAATCCTTATTTCCCAGAATTCCTTTCTCTAAATGCTTTTGGGTAGGACTGGTCTTAGGCGGCATTTGGGGCGAGATTCACAAGGTTGGTGCGGGGACACCAGGGGACGTTGCGGTTCGTGCGCACTGTCACTTATCTGTCGGCTCATCCGGTCATGCGGGTCAGCAGCTGCTCCCCCCTTTCACCTTCTCCGACTTCGGCTCCTCTGACTGCTGGACCAGGGTAATGATCAGCCCCAGAGCAAAGATGCTCTCTTCTCCTGTAGGACCCCTACATCATCCAAGTCACAGGCACAGGCCACGAGAGACTGACAGGGGCTCCAGACCTTTCTCATGGATTGTTATTTGTCCTTGATCCACCCCAATTTATAGCTACCTTCCCTTCCCAGTTGCCCACCCTGCTGACTCGAAGCTAATCTAGTGTGGAGACCACAGCCTTACAGAAATAATCTACCAACTTCTATAACTACAAAAGGTCAAGTCCCGGCACGCCTGGGTGGCTCAGTCAGTTGAGCGTCCGACTTCGGCTCAGGTCATGATCTCGAGGTCCGTGGGTTCGAGCCCCGCCTCGGGCTCTGTGCTGACAGCTCAGAGCCTGGAGCCTGCTTCGGATTCTGTGTCTCCCTCTCTCTCTGACCCTCCCCCGTTCATGCTCTGTCTCTCTCTCTCTCTCTCAAAAATAAATAAACATTAAAAAAAAAGAGACAAAAACAAAAGGTCAAGTCCCTGTAGGAAATCACATAGGGACAATGGCAAGACCTTCCTTAGAATGACAGCAATGCAAACGTACTTCTACTCAGAGGGGAGGAAGCCAACAGAAGATTAGGATTTGAGAGAGAATGAGAGTAATGGGTGTGGCGGGTGCCATGGCCCCTGATGGGAGGAAGTGCCTGTGTGGAGACATCGACCTTGATCAAAGCCCTTGGAGACGGTGCCTCCTCCAAGGCAGGCAGGAAGGAGGGAAGGAGAAGGTTGACAGTGTATGGAACTCGCTGGCTGGGCGTTACCTTCTTAGGAAACCGGGAAACCGTATCATTATATCTGCCAGGGCTTTTTCCTAATCTGCATGAAAGCACTGTGCTCACACTTCATGGCCAGCCTGGGAGACTGCATCCACTCAGAGATCTTCTTCTGAAGATGCTGCACAAGCAAGTTTCTGCCTTAGACGTTGGGGAGACGGGAGCACAGGAAGGGTTTTCTGAAGATTCTGGGAAGCCAAAAAAGCAAAATAGACGCTCTCTGTGACTCCTCGGCTAAAAGGGAGGACGATTTCAAGCAACCAGTAAATGTCTCAGGTAATCGTTAAGAAGATACACAGCAATTAAGTAGAAGGATTTCTCAGCAACGTGAGGTTCCACATTAAGATTGGAGCGTAAAAGTGTAGAATTCGTCGGTTCACTTATTTAACAAATATTTATTAAATGCCACGTGCCAGCTGCTGTTGTGGCGGCGTGGAACGCGGCGGGGAACGTGAAAATAATTAATGGAGGCATTATGGAGAGGAGAAGATGATGATGAACGTTTTGGGGGAAAACGTAGCAGGCCTAGGGGCTTGAGAGGGAAGGCAATAAGGATTGCCAAGTTGAGATGCGATTTTAAGGGAATGCCTCTCGGAGGAAGTGACATGTGAACGGAGCCCTGAAAGTAGCGAGGGAGAGAGCTGGATAAATTGTCCCCCAAAAGGTGTTTCTGGCATAGGTAGCGGCAAGAGCCACGTCCCTGAGGGAGAAATCACCCCCCCACCCCCACCCCGCGCAGGAGTGTTTGAAGAACACCCAAATGGTGAATGTGAGCGCAGCAGTTGGTGTGGAGAGGGAGGGGGGAAATGGTAGGAGACAAGGTCATGAGGTGAGTGAGCCGAGATAACCTTGGGTCTTGTAAGCCACGGTAAGAAGACTACATGTTAGTTTCAGTGGGAGGAAACCGATGGGGGAATCTGGAGCAGGAGAGCGGTGCAATGTGATCGTGCTGATGGGCCCCAGGCGGGGCTCGAACTCACACTCCGTGAGGTCAGGGCCTGAGCTGGAGTGGGATGCTTAACCGACTGAGCCACCCAGGCGCCCCCTGCGAGAAGTTGTCTTAACGAGGGCAGTTATCACAAAACACCATAGATGGGCGGCTTCAACCATACACATTTATCTCTCACAGTTCCGGAGGCTGGGAAGTTCAGTATGGGTGGAGGGGCTGGCAGGTTCAGTTCTTGGTGGGGGCCTTCTCTTGGCTGATGGTCCACCATCTCACTGTGTGCTCACGTGGCCTCTTTGTAAAAGCAGAACCCTCAGGGGCGCCTGGGTGGCGAAGTCGGTTAAGCGTCCGACTTCAGCTCAGGTCACGATCTCGCGGTCTGTGGGTTCGAGCCCCACGTCGGGCTCTGGGCTGATGGCTCAGAGCCTGGAGCCTGCTTCCGATTCTGTGTCTCCCTCTCTCTCTGCCCCTCCCCCATTCATGCTTTGTCTCTCTGTCTCAAAAATAAATAAACGTTAAAAAAATAAATAAATAAAAGCAGAACCCTCTGGTGTCTCTTCCTCTTCTTATAAAGACACTAATCCCATTATAAGGACTGTAGTCTCATGATCTCATCCAAACACAGTTTCCTCCCAAAGGCTCTACTTTCTTTTTTTGTTTGTCTGTTTTTATTAAAAACTTTTTAACGTTTATTTATTTTTGAGACAGAGAGAGACAGAGCATGAACGGGGGAGGGTCAGAGGGAGAGGGAGACACAGAATCTGAAACAGGCTCCAGGCTCTGAGCTGTCCGCACACAGCCCGACGCGGGGCTCGAACTCACGGACCGCGAGATCACGACCTGAGCCGAAGTCGGTCGCTTAACCGACTGAGCCACCCAGGTGCCCCCAAAGGCTCTACTTTCTAATGCTATCACTTTGGGGGTTAGGGCTTCAGCATTTGAACTTTGGGGAGATACAACCATTCAGCCCATAAGATAAGTGGTCAGATTATGGACATAATTTGATGGAGTAGACATGAAAGTTAAGAAAAAAGTTATCAAAGATAACTGCTGGGTTTTTGGCATGAGCAAATGGGAGAATTGTATGAGTAGCGTACTGGAACATGTTTGACAAATGACACTCTGGGGGCGGGGCCGGGGGGGGGGGGGGAGTCCTGATGATGTGTAGCATTTGCCAGTCTTCACAGTGTATTTCCTTCATGGCTGATGTCAAGCTATCGATGTGTCCTAACTGAATACAGAGGTGAAAAGATATGCTAACTTTTAAACACAGTACTCTGACAACATATCTGTAATTTAAAGACAAAAAGAACTCCAAACAAATCTTGAACTTTCATTCGTGGGTCTTACTTTGTTTTTCTTAATAGTGTCAGTTTGCAACTCTGAAATTCTTTGATGTGTGTTAAAGGCTTGAGCAAATGAGTAAATATACTGATGATAGTGGGAGCCAGGTTTCTCACTGTTGGAGAAGGGAGATGTAAACATGGACTGAGTAAAGACTAGAAAGAATATTTTGATGGTGAGTTGGAATTAACCACAATTCTTTTGTAGGTCTGTCCACCGTATGGGAAGCAAAACACGACAAGAGCAACGAGACAACCTAGCACCAAATCTTAATTTCCCATTAAATACCATTTCCACTAAAAGGAGTCAAGGGTCGGGGCGCCTGGGTGGCTCAGTCGGTTAAACGTCTGACTTCAGCTAGGTCATGATCTCATGGTTCGTGAGTTCAAGTACCATGTCGGGCTCTGTGCCGACAGCTCAGAGCCCGGAGCCTGCTTCGGATTCTCTGTCTCCCTCTCTCTGTGTCCCTTCCCCGCTCACGCTCTGTCTCAAAAATAAATGAACACTAAAAATTTTTTTTAAAAAAAGGAGTCAAGGGTCGTTGGACAAAGGACTGATTTCAGGGCTAGGATATACAAAGTATAAGATGCAAATGAAACATTATTTTGTGTGTGTGCCAGAAAATTTAAAAAGTACTCAGAAAATTACAGTGTGTAACAAAAGTACCCAGTAGTCATCCTTAAGAGGATTCCACTGGCTAAAAGTAGAACACTTTAATGTCAAAATATTTCAAAATAGCAGTGAATTATAACCCACTGAATAGAACAAAAAAATCTATGATTCGGTATTGACGAGAGAAAGAACGAAAGAAAGAAAAAAGAAAAGAAAGAAAGATAGAAAAAGCTCCTTCTTACATGCTAATGCTACCTAATAAATCTAGAAGGAATAATGACTTCAAAAACCATCATTCGCACCAAGAATGGAACTGACATCATATGTCTCTTGACATCATGCACCAAGAAGGATACAGTATCGCGTATGCAGTGTTTCTACCAACAAAATGCATAACTGAATCCAATCATAAGGAAGCATCAGATAGACCCAAATTGAGGGACATTCTACAAAATATCTGGCTTTTCCTTTTCAAAAATGTCAAGGTGATGATAATCAGAGAAAGGCTGAGAAAGCATTCCAGGATGAAAGTAACTAAAACGATATGAAAATGAAATGAATTGGATCCTAAAGTAGAAAAAGAAATGCCATAAAAGTCACTACTGGAGGAATGGGCGATAATTGAATGAAGTGTGCTGGTTAGAGGACAGAACTGTATTATCATGATTGTTGATCATTACAACATGATTATGCAAGTGAACGTCCTTATCCCCAGGAAAGACACACTGCTGAAGTATTTAGAGGTAAAGGGGCATGCCACCTGCAATTTACTCTCTATTGATTCAAGATAAATATTACAAAAGGAGAAGAGAGAGACAGAGGAGACAGAGACAGAAAAAGGAGGGGAAGGACGAGGAGGAGACAAAATAATGACGAAGCCACGACAAACTATTAGTAAACCGAGGGAAGGATATGTGGGAGTTTTTTGTTCTACTCTTTCAGCTTTTCCATAGTTTTAAATTGCTCTATAATTTTTTTAAGTTTATTTGTATCTATTTTTTTATCATTTTTTTTATTTTTATTATTTACTTTTTTTTTTTTTTAATTTTTTTTCAACGTTTTTTATTTTATTTTTGGGACAGAGAGAGACAGAGCATGAACGGGGGAGGGGCAGAGAGAGAGGGAGACACAGAATCGGAAACAGGCTCCAGGCTCCGAGCCATCAGCCCAGAGCCTGACGCGGGGCTCGAACTCACGGACCGGACCGCGAGATCGTGACCTGGCTGAAGTCGGACGCTTAACCGACTGCGCCACCCAGGCGCCCCATTTTATTATTTACTTTTGAGACAGAGAGAGACAGAGCATGAATGGGGGAGGGTCAGAGAGAGGGAGACACAGAATCCGAAACAGGCTCCAGGCTCTGAGCTGTCAGCACAGAGCCCGACGCGGGGCTCGAACCCACGGACCGTGAGATCATGACCTGAGCCAAAGTCGGCCGCTTAACCAACTGAGCCACCCAGGCGCCCCGATTTGTATCTATTTTTGAGAGATAGAGAGCAGGTGGGGGAGGGGCAGAGAGAGAGGGAGACAGAATCCCAAGGGGGCTCCACACTGTCAGCACAGAGCATGATGCAGGGCTTGAAGTCACAAACCGTGAGATCTTGACCTGAGCTGAGATCAAGAGTTGGACGCTTAACCAACTGAGCCACCCAGGTGCCCCCCAAATTATTTTAAAATAAAAAGTGAAAAGACAAGAGAGAGACCAACTATGTTGAAAGCTGCTTGCGAACCGACCTTGGGGTTTAGCACGATGGAGGTCCTAAGCAACCATGACCGGAGAGGTTTCAGCAGAGTGCCAGGGAAGAAGCCATAAGTGGAACCTGTTGGTGAGAGAATGAGAGGTTAAGAAAGCAGAATCAAGGAAGAAACAACGCCTTCAGGGACTTTTGGTTAGCCGAAGGGGCATATGTGGTTAAGAGAAGGCTGTTGTTCTGTTTCTTAATACGAAACATCGTAAACATGTGATGGCTACCTTTTCACGATGGTGCAGTTGGAAAAGAGAATGGGGTGATACACGACAAGGGGATGAATGACGGCAGAAAATCGCCGCAGGAGGCACAAGGGGGTGGGACCCGGCGATAAGCAGACCCCTCGGCTCCAGTAGGAGCTCAGACATTTCATCGACGGTAGACAAGGAGCACATGGGTAACGCCACAGGGAAGACAACAAGTGATGCAAAGACGAAGCCACCCCCTTCACCTCTAATACTTCCCCACGATTTGACTCGAAAGACCCAGGTGAAAATGAGGCAGGAAGGGGTGCCGAACAGTTGAGAAGAAAGAGCAGAGCACGTATCAGCTCCCTCAGAGAAAGCGGAAGTGACTTCACTACCGAATGTATTAAGATTGCTTGGCGGTGCTGAGAGTTCACCTCGGAATTTTCTTGACATAAATTTACGGTAGCAACTCAGCGGAACTTCCACACCCGGTAAGGAGACCGGAGCGATTCAGAGCAAGGTTCCAGCCGGGCAACATATGTTTTCAATCTCCTTAAGAACATCAAGTACGAGATAGTAACGCGAGGCCGATGTGGGAGGACATCCGGGGAGGTGACCGCAGCGTCCTGACCAGGCAGCTGAGAGAACAAGTCGTGGTCTGATAGATTCTCGGGGCTGGGAAGACGAAAGTCAGGGTCCAGGGGCTGCCAAGGGGAGGGACCCTAGTAACCCACTCTAGGAGTCAGAGGAAGCCAGAAGCAAACCTACCATGAACTTGTAGCCCAGACCCGAGTCATCTGAGAGGATCAGAAAATTCTCTGGGGGGAATATTATGTTTTCAAAGATGACCTGAAGCACACAGACAAGCCTTCCATGACCTAACCCCCACTGACCTTTCCACCAATCTCTTCTCGACCTTCCCCTTTCCATGTCCCATCACTGCTGCCTATCCAATCTTCATTGGACTCTTGTAGGGTTTTAAAAAAATTTTTTTTTATGTATTTGTGAGAGAAAAGAGACCGCATGAGCGGGAGAAGGGCAGAGAGAGACGGAGACAGAGAATCCCAAGCAGGCTCCGCGCTGTGAGTGCAGAGCCCCACGCAGGGCTCAAACGCACGAAGCGTGTCCTGAGCCGAAACCAAGAGTTGGATGCTCAACTGACTGGGCCACCCGGGCGCCCCATGGCCTCTTGTAGTTTTTATTCTGCTTGACACATCTTCTCGTTTTCTGCCTTGACTTATGTCCTTTCCGTTGTCCAGGATTTCCTTCCCACAGTTTTAAAAAAAAATTAATGGTTTTATTTATTTTTGAAGGAGAGAGAGACAGAGCATGAGTGGGGGAGGAGCAGAGAGAGAGGAAGACATAGAATGTGAAGCAGGCTCCAGGCTCCGAGCTGTCAGCACAGATCCTGATGTGGGGCTCGAACTCACGAGCTGTGAGATCACGACCTGAGCCGAAGTCGAACGCTTAACCGACTGAGCCACCCAGGTGCCCCTTCCCACAACTTTCTTTTAAATTGATATGTAATTGTCATTTAACATTATATCAGTTTCAGGCGTATAACACAATTTTTTGATATTTGTATATATTGAGAAGTGATCACCACAATAAGTCTAGCTAACATCCTTCGCCACAAAGAGTTACACAGTTGTTTTTCTTGGGACGGGGACCTTCAAGATATATTTTCTTAGCAACGTTCAAATATGGAGTATAATTAACTATTGTCACCATGCTGTATATTACATTCTCGTGACTTCTTTTATAACCAGAAGTTTGTATCTTTTCTGACCACTTTCACCCACCCCTTTGTTAAAAACGTTTAAGAGCACAAGGAGTCCAAGGCCTCCCAAAGATATGGCTTCCATCTCTGGATCCAAGGCAGCTGCCCCAGTCTCCCACCTCTCAGACAGCTGTCTTCTTCACCGTTGCCACCCATGAAAGCCAAGTTCTTTTACCAAGTCCACCTACTCTAGTAACTCGTCCCGGCCCCAAAGTCAGAATTGATCTGCACCGTCCCTGTTAGTTCATTCGTCGGTTCTCTGATTCTGACATCTTCTGGGGCGTATCGTAGTCGTGCGTTGCTCACTCCCTGCTATTTGGTGAGTCTAGAGAGGGCAGACCCCGCGCCTGGCCCGTCTGTGTTCTCCGCATCGTCGGCCTTGCTGCCTGCACAGAGTAGGCGCCATAAATGTTCCCTGACTTGAACCGTGACAGCCGGACCAATGTCAAAGCTGAGGTTAAAAGCTACGGATTCTCTCCTCCGGTTTCCAGGTCTAATCAGATAACATTCCCCGGTTTTACCCAACTTTGAAAAAGTTACTTTCAAGGTCAGGAATGAGGGAATATTCTGCCCGTCCTCTTTTATGAGCAGACACAAAGATTAGGTTTGCTTTTTCCTTTTTAGTTCTCCTAACATTGAGCTGATTGATGGAAGGTAGAGAAAAGTAATAAACCTTTATTCACAGAACTACAAAGCCCTCTCAGGCTGCTACCTCCTTCCGTCTCTGGAGACAGATGGGGCCGTTGCTATTATGAAGTATACAGCAGAGGGGTATTTTTCCAGTAATCCCTCTGGTACTCATCTACATCTTGACTAGTTCCTGATAAAGATATCACCCTCTAGACAGAACCTGTCATCGAGACAAGCAGGCCACGTATACGCTTAACTGGTCGGTTTCTTAAAGAGAAAAGCAGCTTATGAGGAAGAATTGCTCCTTTCAGTGCAATGATTCGCCAGCCGTAGAGAGGAAGCGTCCTAGGTCACCAGTAGAACTTTCAGCAATAAATTAGTCATACGGTCCCACGCCACGCCACGCCACTCTCCTGTCCTTTATTTCAGCAAGTGACAAGTGGCCGGGGCCCAGCTGTCTGCGAGGGAAGCCGTGTGTACAGGTAACCAAGCTAGCTGTCAGTGCTGGGCGAGGCCGTAAGGGCCTCCAAGTGCAAACACAGCACTCCTGCCGGCTGGGGACGGGCCCTGGGACAGGTGGCTCTCACCGCAGGCCAAGCCTTGGCAGAACTGTGCGGCTTCAGGCAACAGAGCGTCACTTCTCACTCTTCTATGGGCTGATGGGGCGGCTCTTTTGGCCCGGGGCCACTGCAGGAGAAAGGCAGCCCAGGACGGCCTCGCTCACACGTCTGGCAACTGGCTGAGCGCCGGCCTGGACGAGGGAGAGGACGTGGCCACGCGTGCGTCTCATCGTCCAGCGGGCCAGCTCGGGCTGGCTCACGTGGCGGGATGGGGGCTCCCAGAGCAGCCAGAGGGTGAGTCCTAGCACGTGGCCTTTCAAACCTCTGCTTGGGTCAGGGTCCCGGGACACAGGCCAGCCCAGATGGAGGAATCGGAAAAATAAAGGGCACCCTCGAATGGGAGGGCGTGCAAGGCCACGTCCAACAGGGGCACGCACACACGCCTCCACAGGCAGGCCCCAGCCTCCACTGCGGATGCGGCTCTCAGCCTCGTGCAGCAAAGGAGAGGACGGCAGAGAGGATTACCCAGGACTCTTGACGTGCGAGTCAAGAGAGGCGAGGGGGAGGCTAAGGGAAGTCTCCCTGAGCTGCTCTCCAGCTCCCGTCTTGATCGAACATGCACGTAGAGAAACATCGCGCGGTACGTCAGTGGGCTACCTGCCGGTAAGAACATATAGAAAACGTGCGGGAAAACAACACGGCCTAAGGAACGTATGAACAAAGGCAGGACCGAACCCCTAGAGGGACGTTAACCAGGTAAGCGAGGCATGGCTGCTGTGTTCAGCAAGGCCAGAAAGCAGTGTGCTGCTTTGCAAGGCGTTCCCTATAATCTCCTAACCCACGACATAGCTATTTGATTGCCCACACCCCGCTCCACTTTCCTGCGTGGATTAGCTCTCCTTTGTCACTCTCCCGTAGGGTAACAGCGCAGAGCGAAGGGACTGAAGAAAGAGGTGGGACCGACTGCTTCTCTGGAGCCCTTTCCCAGGGGCTCCGCGCTGCGTTTGCTGCGCGCCGCCTCGGAAGGCGGTCAAAGCAGACACCTGGCCAGAAGAGATAAAGAACACGATGGAAGGGCAAAGGCCCCATCCCGGTCTACTTGTCTGGAGACAGAATGGGGGAGGGAGGGTGCCCATTTCCCGAGGAGTGACCTGCTGAACGGGTGAGAAGGGAGACGGGGAGGGTCCAGGCGGGAGGGGCGGGGCTACGAGAGGTTCTTCTGAGCCTCGCCTTCCTTCCTCCCTCCCTCGGACACGGCAGGGTCAAGATCGCGCTGAGGCCACACATCCTGGAAGAGCGGGCAGAGTAGTTTGAAAAGTAGATGATTGCACACAAAACTTCATTTTAGAAAAAAGGGGTTTAAGATTTTACATTTAACCTTTTGTTTCAAGGTAGTTTCGAGGAACAGAAGAATTGCAAGAACATGCGTCGTGCATAGAACACGTGACCCTTCGGGCACCTGCACGGCTCACTGGGTTGGGCTTCCGACTCTTGATTGGGGCTCAGGTCTTGATCTCGTGGTCATGAGATCAAGCCCCAAGTGAGGCTCTGCGCTGGGTGTGGAGCCTGCTTAAGATGATCTCTCTCTCCCTCTGCCCGTCTCCCCCATGCTCTAAAATACAAATTAAAAAACACAAAAAAGGGGCGCCTGGGTGGCGCAGTCGGTTAAGCGTCCGACTTCAGCCAGGTCACGATCTCGCAGTCTGTGAGTTCGAGCCCCGCGTCGGGCTCTGGGCTGATGGCTCGGAGCCTGGAGCCTGTTTCGGATTCTGTGTCTCCCTCTCTCTCTGCCCCTCCCCCGTTCATGCTCTGTCTCTCTCTGTCCCAAAAATAAATAAAAAACGTTGAAAAAAAAAAAACACAAAAAATAAAGAACGGGTGACCCTTTATCCAGAGTCATTTACTGTTAACAGCTTGCCTCATTTGCTTTATCATTTGTGCTCCCATTTTGTGTGTATGTGTGTGTGTGTCTCCATTACTCTCAAATGATTTGGTATATATGTGTATATGGAGATCTTCCTCAACTTACGGTGGGCTTACATCTCGATAAACTTGTTCTCAGATTAAAATATCCTAAGTCGGGGCGCCTGGGTGGCTCAGTCGGTTAAGCGGCCGACTCCGGCTCAGGTCACGATCTCATGGTCCGTGAGTTCGAGCCCCGCATCGGGCTCTGTGCTGACAGCTCAGAGCCTGGAGCCTGTTTCAGATTCCGTGTCTCCCTCTTTCTCTGACCCTCCCCTGTTCATGCTCTGTCTCTCCCTGTCTCAAAAATAAATAAAACGTTAAAAAAAATTTTTTAAATATCATAAGTCAAAACTGCATTTACTACACCTGACCTATTGACCATCACAACTCAGCCGAGCCCAACTTAAACCCGTTGAGAACACTTAACATTAGTCTACAGTTGGGCGAAATAATCTGACACGAAGTTATTTTATAATGAAGTGTCGAACATCCCATGTAATATCCTGAATTCTGTACTGAAAGTGAAAACCAAAATGGTTCTAAGTGCACTGCTCGTTGATCCTCATGAATTCGTGGCTGCTGTCATCCAGCACCACGAGAGAGTATCATCCTGCATGTTGCCAGCCTGGAAAAGATCCAAACTCAAAAATCAAAGTACAGTTTCTGCTGAACGCATATTGCTTTTCACCATCGTAAAGTTGAAAAACCCTAAGCGGGACCACCACAAGTCGCTGACTGTATATACGTGGACTACAGTGTGTGCATACACAGACACACACACACACACACACACACACACAGTAAAACTTTGGATTTCGAGTAACTTGCTCTGTGAGTGTTCCGCAAGACGAGCAAACATTTCTAATAAATTTTAACTTCATAAACGAGCGATATCTTGCGATGCGAGTAGTACGTGATGCCCAATGTCACGTGATCACAACTGAGCCAATGGTTCGTCTCTCTCTCTCTCTCTCTCTCTCTCTCTCTCTCGGATTGTGGGTGATCATCAATGCAATGTCACAATGCGAAATGCTCAAAAGGAGGTAAAAGCAAGTGTCATTGGATAGGTTCCTTGCTAAAGTTGCACAAAAAGATTCCATTGAGCCAACAGATCGCAGTGATTCCCTTCGTGATAGTGAAAGTGGTCCTGCACAGTAACCCTCCTCTCTCTTGTCACCCTCATACCAGCCATGAAGGCTTTCAAAAGGTAAGTGCAGGTTAATTTTTTTCTTTATATTTTGTATTTTCTTTACTATTTTTATTATATTACAGTATTATAATCATTTTTATATGAATATTTTTGGGTTGTGGAATGAATCATCTGAGTTTCCATTACGTCTTATGGGGAAATTCGCTTTGATATACAAGCACTTTGGGTTACATAATTCGTTTCTGGAAGGAATCATGCTCTCAAACCAAGATTTTACTATATACACATATACATATGTATATGTGTATATATATGTGTATATGTGTATATATATATATATATATATATATAACCATTTGAAAGTAAATTGCATACATTGTGGCTCTATACATGAAATACTTTAGTATACGTGTTCTAAGTATGAATTCCCAAAGAAAATATCCTTTAAAATTCCAAGAATAGGGACACCTGGGTGGCTCAGTCAGTTAAACTCTCTTGATTTCAGCTCAGGCCATGATCTCGGGGTTCATGGGGTGGAGCCCCGCTTCAGGTTCTGCACTTACAGCTCATAGCCTACGTGGGACTCTATCTCCCTCTCTCTCTGCCCCTACCCACCCCTCTCGAAATAAACAAATAAACATTTAAAAAAATAAAATTCCAGGGGCACCTGGGTGGTTCACTCGGTGGAGCCTCCGACTTCAGCTCAGGTCATGATCTCGAGGTTCATGAGTTCGAGCCCCATATCGGGCTCTGTGCTGACAGCTCAGAGCCTGGAGCCTGCTTCGGATTCTGTGTCTCCCTCTCTCTCTCTGCCTCTCCCCCACTCTCGCCCTGTCTCTGTCTCTCTCTCTCTCAAAAAAAATAAACATTTAAAACATTTTTAAATAAAATTCCAAGAACAAACATTGAAAAGGGGCCCCTCCAGCTAGCTGGTTGGGACCCCAGAGCAGTGCACCACGGTGCTGGCCTGGGTAAAGCCCTCACCCACGTGCCCTCCCCTGCTCCAGGCACGGCAGCCCTCCTCTGTTCCCTCTAGGAAGTGTGACGTGGGGAGAAGAGAGAAGCAAGCACGAGAAATAGGGAGGGCCGGGGCAGCCGGCCACAAGAGAAGTGAGGAAAGAGCCAGACAGTCCTGATCGCTTCTGGGAAATCAAACCACTAGAGGAGAGGAGGGAGGAAGAACACTTAAAGTTGTTTTTTATTTCAAACCGGGATGGGGAGGAAGGAAAGCACTATGCTGAAAGGGAACACATGGGCTTTTTTTCCCTCCTGCTATTTTATTTTATTTTTATTTTATTTTATTTATTTTAATTTTTACTTTTATATTAAATTTTATTTTAATTTTATTTATTTTAATTTATTTAATTTAAATTCATTCCTGTTAGTTAACACGTGGTGTAGGAATGGTTTCAGCAGTAGCATTCGGTGATTCGTCACTTACATACAACACCCAGCACTCATCATAAGTGCCCTCCTTCATCCCCGTCACCCATCTAGCCCGTTCCCCACCCACCTCCCTCCATCAACCCTCAGTTTGTCCTCTATTCTTTTTTTTTTTTTTTTAATTTTTTTTTTAATGTTTATTTATTTTTGAGACAGAGAGAGACAGAGCATGAACGGGGGAGGGTCACAGAGAGAAGGAGACACAGAATCTGAAACAGGCTCCAGGCTCCGAGCCGTCAGCACAGAGCCCGACGCGGGGCTCGAACCCACGAACCGTGAGATCGTGACCTGAGCCGAAGTCGGACGCTTCGCCGACTGAGCCACCCAGGCGCCCCATCTATTCTTAAGAGTCTCTTATGGTTTGCCTCCCTCCCTGTTTTTATCTTATTTTATTTTTCCTTCCCTTCCCCGACGTTCATCTGTTGTGTTTCTTAAATTGCACATCTGAGGGAAATCATATGGTATTTATTTTTCTCTGATTGACTTCTTTCACTTAGCATCATACTCTCTAGTTCCATCCACGGGAACACACGGGCTTTGGGAAGATGTGGACAGACATCCCAAAGACACCCTTTCTCTACTTGTTCCATTTGCTTAGGACTGCCTTTCAGGGAAGTCTTGGGAGGCCTTGAACACCACAGGCATCTCAGTGGTGACACATTGAAACGGTAGGTCTTTTCTCCTAGAAACACCCTAGCATCATTTTCCTCATTTGGAGCGCTCATGTCTTCATCACTGTCCTAATGTGAGAGGCAACCCGCTCTGGCCCCAGCTCGGAGGTTGTTGACTGCGGCTTGCTGGCCCCTTGTGGCCGGGAAGGACCCTCCCAGCTCCTGGCTCTGCCTGGCTTCGCTGTGACTCCAGGGAGGAGAGGGGGGCCTGGAGGCAGCAGCGGATGCTAGGTGTCTAATCACGGGCTTCCCGGGAATACTGGACAATCTGCTTCTTTACCCAAACCGCCATTTACCTGGAGAAGCTTCCGATGGCCCAGAACAAACCATGGAGGCCACATTTGGGCCCACCCTCCAGTCCCTTGTTTCTAGGATGTGGATAATGTTGTATGGATAAGGCTTTCCAGTTTCTCAGATGAAAGGTGCAAAAATAGATGGCAGGCGAGATATGTTTCGAGAAGCCTCTCACCAGCCCGTGAGGGGGAAGACCGAATGGAAATAACATACGCCAAAGAAGTTTGTAAACTCTAAAGAAGTACATACATATGCAACATTATTTTGGGGGGAAAAGTCAGCAACCATGTGGCCTCCATAACAGTCTCTTGGACACTCGCAACTTCTCCAAGCTTCAGTCTCCCCATCTGGGAATAGCGGTACATCCCACAGGCAGGTATTGCCAGAGTTACATGAGTCCGTAGGTAAAGGGCTTACCTTTTACTTTGCAGGACTGACAGCTATTAAAGTTTTAATAAATTTAGCTATTACTATTATTATTATTTGACTGTATTACTATTATTACTATTCATATTATTATTATTATTTATTATTATTCTCTAGGAGATATAGTCCTATCATCAGTTTTATGACATGCCAGGAGAATCTTTCCCTAAAGTGAAATTCTACTTCACGGTTGATAGAGGTCCTTCAAGTACAGATAGATCCCATTTAAGTAAGGCAGCACCTAAAATTCCTCAAAGTTCTCTCCATCCAGACGGAGCCATAGCTCTTCCAAGGGGAAAGATATATTTGAATGGTCACTTGATATGAACATTAACATAGAAGGGATCTAAGTGGACTTTGGAGAGTTGACAGGATGGACTCTAGGCCCTCTCAGGCCTAAAATTCCACATCACATGACTCTAGGACCTGCATCATTGCCTGCAATTTGATGAACACAGGGAAACGGCAGAAGAGCCCAGAGACACGTCACAGCACAAGGCCGTGGTCAACCCCGTGCCACATGCTGGAGGGGAACACTCCATCCTTTCGTCCTCAGAGACAGGCACTCTGGTCCCTCCCAGTCACACAGCGAGACTCTCAGAATGGCACAGAGGCTACCAGGGAGGGTAATCTCCCTGCCGGTGCCGTGTGCCAAGAATGCGTTCCAAGTGGAGAAAAGATTGGCATCGAGTTGAAGTAAATCAACATAGTAAGACTCGGAGGGATGGCTTGAAAAAGGAAAACAGACCTAAGTAAATAATTGACTGTAAACACTGGCAAGGATGATTTAGATGTCAGTCTGGTTTTTGCATGATCTAAATAATATCAATTCTTAGTGTTTTGGCAGAAAATAAGGCAAATAAGATCACATAATTTGTTTGTCAATTCTGACAGCAATAGAGTTAATAGAACCCTGTGATTCGTGTGCATAGGAACAAACCGTATATGTGTGTATTGGGACATAGAAGCTACATATCCTCACTTCTTAGTTATAGAAGGGTAGAATAACAAGTTGGTGAATTAACGGTAGGAAATCATAATAACGGGCCATAAATTGTTAAGAATGATTTATCATTATAAATCAGCAATACTTTGATATATAAGATACTTATAGTTTGGAATTACGTGACAAAAATAGATTAACACCCAAATCGCTCATGTTCGTTGAGCACCTCTGGAACACCAAATGCTATGCAAAATGATTTTCATGCATTATCTCATCTAATTCTTGAGACAGATAGTGTCTAATCCCATTTTGCAGATGATACTATGGTTCTTACATAAATTGTTTTCTTCCCTTTCATATCATTTGTCACAATTTATAATCACACACTTATTTACTTGGGTATCGGATTAGTGTGAAACACGCAATTACAACGTATGCTTCTTGACTACAGCAACTGTCACTGGTTTGCTAAGCTTTCCCTAGCAAAGGGCTCTGCACATAGCAACAAATATTTGTTGACTAAAGTGATGAATCTTGGAGAGTTAAGAAGCTTGCCCATGGCCACTCAGTTTTGGGAACTATTAACTTTTGGATATTCCGTACATACTACATTGGGTCTGCTGAAAACACGGAAGTGAGACGGCCATCTTAAAACCATAAAAAGTCACAAGCGATATCATGGCTGAATAAGATGTCCTTCGTTCATATCCCCACTTTAACAACAACAATTTGGAATCCTTCCACAGACAAAAGGGCCTTTGTGGGAGCTGTGTGATTCGGCACGGTGTGCCAAGGGACTCGGGAGAAGTATCACCCATCCATGCATCAGGTAATGAGTACACAGACCTTGGTCTCAGCTGTGGACTCTGCAGGGGCCCATGAACTCGTTCCATCTTGGCCATGGTCCAGAAGCCCTTGGAGAACACAGTCTCAGATAATCACTCACGGACAAGAGAGCCTTTGTGCAAGTTCAGGTTTCCAGAAGAGACTTTCCAGCACACCATTGGAGAAAAAAAAATACGACTTTGGACACATTGGAGAGGGTAAAAGGAATAGTTTGACTTTACCTGTGTCCCCCTTCTCCAGGTGGCAGAGCTCAGAGCCAGGTTTAAAATGTTTATTTATTTTTGAGAAAGAGAGAGAGAGAGAACAAGCACACAAGCAGGGGAGGGGCAGAGAGAGAGAGAGAGAGATGGAGACACAGAATCTGAAGTAGGCTCCAAGCTCCAAGCTGTCAGCACAGAGCCCAATGCAGGGCTCGAACCCACGAACCATGAGATCATGACCTGAGCCGAAGCGGACACTCAACCGACTGAGCCACACAGACGCCCCTCGGGTGGCATAGCTCAATACCAAGGAGACCTTCCCAATCCGTGATTTCTCCCACGGGGAGTATGTGAATAAGTACCCAGTTTCTCCAAGTATGCAGGATGCTGCCAAAGAGACGTATTCTTCTCCCACGCCCCATCCAGAACACAGAATTGTGACCTGCATGGCTGGGGGAGGGAAGAGACTGGGAGAGCAGCTGACAGGACACTCAGAGGGCATTAAAGGATGCAGATCCTAATCACTGCATCAAGGCTTCCATCCAGAAGCCCACCCATGTGCGGCTCAGAACACTTCACCCACAGATCCCTGCCATGAGCCCTGTGCTCTGTGCCTTATCCCCATGCACCCCCACCCTGTGACAAGCTCCCTCTCCATGCTTCTGATCATCTAAAGCAAGCTTTGCAGATGGCTAGTGAGCATGTGCAAGAAAGCCTGCCTAAATGTGTGGGCAGGGAGAGCCCACAAACTTGAGCTTTAGCACTGTCCCTGGGAAGGCAAAAGGGAGGCTATCAGCACACAAGCCTGGCACTTTGCAAGATCAAGAGAAGGCATCCAGGCTTAAGAATTCTGCCAAACACAGGGCGCCTTGGTGGCTCAGTCGGTTGAGCGTCTGACTTCGGCTCAGGTCACGATCTCGCAGTCCATGAGTTCGGGCCCCACGTTGGGCTCTGTGCTGACAGCTCAGAGCCTGGAGCCTGCTTCAGATTCTGTGTCTCCCTCTCTTTCTGCCCCCCCTCCCCCACTCATCCTCTCTCTCTCTCTCTGTCAAAAATAAATAAACATTAAAAAAAAAAATTTTTTTTTTAAATTCTGCCAAACAATGGGCGCCTGGGTGGCGCAGTGGGTTAAGCCTCTGACTTTGGCTCAGGTCATGGTCTCACGGTTCGTGAGTTCAAGCCCCACGTCTGGGTCTGTGCTGACAGCTCAGAGCCTGGAGCCTGCTTCAGATTCTATGTCTCCCTCTCTCTCTGCCCCTCCCCCAACACACACTCTCTCTCTCTCTCTCTCTCTCTCTCTCTAAAAAATAAACATTTGAATAAAAAAAAAAAAAAAGAATTCTGCCAAACAAGGGAGCAAGAAACATGGAACAAGTGTATCCATAGAAGGTCTGGGAAAGCCTCAGAACCTTGTCAGGGCTGAACGAAGGCATTTTTCTCCTGAAAGCAGTTAGTAAAGACGAGAGGAGGCGACTCCCACTTCAAATGGGAAGACAGTGATGCAAGACTTGAAAGAACATGAAAAACCAGGGAAACATAACACCACCAAAGGATCACAAAAATATTCTAATAACCAACTTCAAAGACATGGAGATTTGTGCTTTACGTAATAAAGAAGGGAAAACGATTAGTAAGATGGCATTGGTAAATCCGTACTTGTCAATAATTGCTCTAAAGGTAAGTGAAACAAATTATCCAATCAAAAGGTATAGAGTGGTTGGATGGATTAAAAAAAAAAAAAAAAAACAAGACACAAGTACATACTTCCTTGTAGGAATGAGATTCACTTCAGCTTTAAGGATACACGGGTTCAAAGTGAAGGGATGGAAAATCATATTCAATGCAAGCGGAAACCAAGAGTGCAGGGGTAGCTTTACTCATACCAAACAAAATAGACTCTAAGCCAAAAATGGTAACAAGAGACAAAGAAAGTCATATTATAATGACAAAGGAGTGAATTCATCTAAAGGATATAACACTCATAAATATATATGAGCCCAACACCAGAGCACCTAAAGATATTAAACAAATACAAACCTATCTATATAGAGAAATAGACAACAATACAAGAAGAGTAGGAGACTTCCATACCCCACTTTCAACAATGAATAGATCACCCAGACAGAGAATCAATAAAGAAACATTGCAACTGAACTATACTTTAGACCCATTGATCTAACGCACATGTACAGAATATTCCATCCATCAGCAGCAGAGTACACATTCTTCTCAAGTGCACATGGACCATCCTCCAAGATAGATCATAGGTTAGACCATAGAACAAGCCTTAGCAAATTTAAGGATATTAAAATCATGCCAAGTATCATTTCTGAACGCAGTGATAGGAAACTAGAAGTCAAGAAGAAGAAAACTGCAAAATTCACAAATATTTGGATATTAAACAACAGAGTCCTGAACAAGCAATGGGTCAAAGAAGAAATCAAAAGGGAAATAAAAAAAAATATCTTGAAACAAATGAAAATAGAAATATGATATACCAAAACTTACAGGCGAGGCAAAAGCAGTTCTAAGAGAGAATTTTAGAGGGGTAGCTGGCTGCTCGGTCAGTGGAGCACGTGACTATTGATATCAGGGTTGTAAGGTCAAGGTCCACCGGGGCTTTAAATTTTAAAACTTAAAGAATTTTTTAAAAAACAAGAGGGAATTTTATAGTGATAAATGCCTACTTTAAGAGACAACACAGCTCTCAAACAACCTAACTTTATACCTCAAGAAGTAGAACGAAGAACAAACTAAGCTCAAAGTTAGCAGAAGGAAGGAAATAACACGAACAGAAATAAACGAAATGGAGGGCCACTTGGTGGC
The DNA here is from genome assembly GCF_028018385.1 of Neofelis nebulosa. NCBI lineage: Eukaryota > Metazoa > Chordata > Mammalia > Carnivora > Felidae > Neofelis > Neofelis nebulosa. The sequence continues at coordinate 26,784,373 of NC_080800.1, read as the reverse complement.
TCAGTCCGTTAAGCGTCTGACTCTTGATTTCAGCTCAGGTCATGACCTCAGAGTCGTGACATTGAGCCCCACATTGGGCTCCATGCTGAGCCTGGGGCCTGCTTAAGATTCTCTCTCTCCCTCTCCCTCTGCTTCTCCCCCTGCTCTCAAAAAATTAATAAAAATTTAAAAATTTAATTACATTAACATTGTATTTTTAAAAAATGAAATGGAGGCCAGAAAGACAATAGAAAAGATCAACTAGACTAAGACAAAGAGAAGACTCAAATCAAATCAAAAGTGAAAAAAAAAACTGTTACCACAAAATACAAAGCTTTATAAGAGACTCTTATGAATAATTACATGCCAACCAACTAAATAAGCAAGAAGGAAGGGATAAACTCCTAGAAACATACAACTTCCAAGACGAAATCATGAAGAAATAGAAAACATAAACAGAGCAATAATGAGGAAGGAAATTGAATCAATAACCAAAAATCTCCCAACAAAGAAAAGCCCAGGATCAAATGGTTTCCCTGGGGAATGACACCAAACATTTAAAGAAGAATGAATGCCATTCCTTCACAAACTCTTCCAAAAATTGAAGAGGAACTTCCATTACCAAACTAATTTTGCGAGACCAACATTACTCTGATTCCAAAGCCAGATAAGGACACTACAAGAAAACAAAACCACAGACCAGTATCTGATAAATATAGATGTAAACATTCTCACCAAAATATTGGGGGACTGTATATGCTAACTAATTGGACGTAAATTTAAAAAAATAAAATTAATAAAAAAAATAAAATTGTTATAAGCATTAAAAGATAAAATTATTGGAAGCATTTAAAAAAACATATTAGGAGACCAAATTCAACAGCACATGAAAAGGATCACACATCACCGCCAAGTGGAATTCATCCCTGGGATGCAAAGACGGTTCAAAGTATGCAAATCAATCAACCTGATGCACCACACTAAAGGAGTCAAAGTTCAAAATCAACTATACTTGAATTAAAATAAAAACTTAATGAACAAGAAAAGGAGGGGTACCTGGGTGGCTCAGTCGGTTGAGCGTCCAACTTCAGCTCAGCTCTTGATCTCGCGGTTTGTGAGTTCGAGCCCCGCGTCGGGCTCTGTGCTGACAGCTCGGAGCCTGGAGCCTGCTTCGGATTCTGTGTCTCCCTCTCCCTGTGTTCCTCCTCCGCTTACAGTCTCTCTCTCTCTCTCTCTCAAGAATAAACTTCAAAAAACTTAAAAAAAAAAAACAAGAAAACGAAAAGATCTCAGCATCATCTCAATAGATGCACAAAAAGCATTTAACAAAATCTAAGTCCTATTATGATAAAAATGCTTAACGAACCGGGTACAAAATGAAGTACCTCAACGTAGTAAAGGCATATATGACAAGCCCACAGCTAAGGTCACACTCAATGGTGAAAGACTGAAAACTATTTGTTTAATTTATTTTTTTTTTTTTTAATGTTTATTTGCTTTTGAGACAATGCGAGAGACAGAGTGCAAGCAGCAGAGGGGCAGACAGAGGGAGACACAGAATCTGAAGCGGGCTCCGGGCTGTCAGCCCAGAGCCTGATGCGGGGCTCGAACTCACGAACCATGAGATCATGACCCGAGCTGAAGTCGGACGCTTCACTGACTGAGCCACCCAGGCGCCCCCAAAAACTCTTTTTCTAAGACTGGGAACAAGATAAGGGGGCCCACTCTTACCTCTCCTATTCAACACAATACTGAAAGCCCTAATCAGAGCACTTAAGCAAGAAGAAATAAAAGGCATGCAAGTAAGAAAGAAAGAAAAATGGCTGTGTTTGCAAGCGATATGATCTTATATAGAGAAAATCGTTAAGACTCCACCAGAAAAAAACAAAAACAAAAACCTGTTAGAACTAATGAACTAATTCAGTAAAGTTGCTTGTAGAACATCAACATACAGAAATCAGTTTCACGTCAAAACATGAACAGCCTACTATCTGAAAAAGAATTAACACAATCTCATTCATAAGAGTATCAAAAACAATAAAAATATTTACAAAGAAATTCAACCAAGGAGGTGAAAGATTTGTGCTCTGAAAACTAAGTCCTTGATGAAAGACGTTGAAGAAGAAACAAATAAAAGGACAGATATTCTGTGCTCATGACTGGAAAAATTAACATTGTTCAAATGACCATATTAGCCAAAAAATATCTACAGCCTCAACGTCATTATCTATCAAAAGTGCACTGGCATTTTTCACAGAAATAGAGAAGGCAATTCTAAGATTCATAGGGAACCCAGAAAGACTCCAAGTAGCCAAAGCAATCCCAAGAAAGCAAATAAAGTTGGAGGCATCACACTTCCTGACCATCAAGTACAAAAGTGTAATTATCAAAACAGTATGGTATTAGCATAAAAATAGACACTTAAGCCAATGGAACGTCATCAAGAACCCATAAATGAACCCAAGCATATATGGACAATTCGTATCTGAAAAGGGAACCAAGAACATTCAATGGAGAAAGGATAGTCTCCTCGATAAGTGGTGTTGGGGAAAGTGGATAATCACACAAAAAGAATGAAAATGGAGTCCTATTTTACACCACCCCCAGAAGTTAACCCAAAATGAAGACTTAGACTTAAGACCTGAAACCGTAAAACTCCTAGAAGGAAAAAATCGGGAAAAATCTCATTGGAATGGGTCTTGGCAGCAGTTTTTTTTTAATGTTTATTTTTGAGAGAGAGACAGAGCACGAGCGGAGGAGTGGCAGAGAGAGGGAGACACAGAATCTCAAGCAGGCTCCCAGCTCCGAGCGGTCAGCAGAGAGCCCGATGCGGGGCTCGAACTCATGAACCGTGAGATCGTGACCCGAGCCGGAGTCGGGCGCTCAAATGACTGAGCCACCCAGGCGCCCCATTGGCAGCAATATTTTGAATAGGAGCACAGTCAACCAAAGCAAAAATAAATCAGTAGGCCTATAATCAACAAAATGAGAAGGCAACCTCCAGAATGGGAGAAAATACTTGCCAACAACATATCTGATAAAGGGCTGACGTCCAAAATATGTAAGGAATTCATACGACTCAAAAGCAAGCACAAAACAAAACAAAAACAAACAATCCCATTGAAAACCGGCCAGAGGCACCGAATAGACATTTTTCCAAGGAAGAGATACACGTCCAACAGATATACGGAAAGATGCACCACACCACTAATCATCAGGGAGGTGCAAATCAAAACCACCAGGAGACTGTCACCTCACACCCGTTAGAGTGGCAATTATCAGAAAGACAAGAGACAACAAGCGTTGGCAAGGATGTGGGGAAACACGAAGTCCCGGGCGCCATTGGCAGAAATGGAAATTAACGCAGCCACCGTGGAAAACGGTATGGAGGTGCCTCAAAAAACTAAAAAGAGGGGCGCCTGGGTGGCGCAGTCGGTTAAGCGTCCGACTTCAGCCAGGTCACGATCTCGCGGTCCGGTCCGTGAGTTCGAGCCCCGCGTCAGGCTCTGGGCTGATGGCTCGGAGCCCGGAGCCTGTTTCCGATTCTGTGTCTCCCTCTCTCTCTGCCCCTCCCCCGTTCATGCTCTGTCTCTCTCTGTCCCAAAAATAAATAAAAAACGTTGAAAAAAAAAATTAAAAAAAAAAAAAACTAAAAAGACTATTACACGTGATCTAGCAATCCCTCCTTTGAGTGCATATCCAAAGGAAATAAAATCAGGGTCTCAAAGAGATACCTGCACCCCCACGTTCGGGGCAGCATCATTTACGAAGAGCTGAGAGATGTAAACAAGCTAGTTGTCCTTCTGCGGACGAGTGAAGAAGAGGGCAGCACACGTATCCAACGGATAATTATTCGGCCACGAGAATATACGCAGTTCTGACATTTGCAACAACACGGTTGGATCTTCAGAGCCGTATGCTGACTGAACTAAGTCAGACGAAGAAAATCCCGTATGCCATCGCGCATGGGTGAAATCCGAGAAGGTCATCCTCAGAGAAGCCGAGGGTGGGATGCCGGTGTGCCGGGGGCAGGTCCGGGCCAGGGCGGTGAAGGTGTCGGCCAAGGGGACCAACTGTCAATTATGAGATGAACACGTTCTAAGGAGCTAACGTACAGCCTGGGGACTGCAGTTAACGATACCGTATTACAGAGTTAAAAGTTGCTGAGAATAAATCTTACGTGTTCTCACCCCAGAAAGGAAAGCAATGATAATTGTGCGAGGTGAGCTAACCCTACCGTGGTAATCATTTCAGAATACGGAAGCCTATCGAGTCGACACGTTGTGCGCCTTAAACTTACGCAACACTCTGTCAATTACATCTCAACAAAGCCGGAATGCAAACCGTAGGGGGTCAAACAGAAGGAAAAGCTCCAACCATTATAGAGTTGCTGGCTCCAAAGTCCTTGAGATCCCGGATGAAGGCAAGCAACCACCTACATTCAGACTTTCTGCTTTGAGGGAAACAAAATACGCTCTATTTGTATTTAAGCTGCTGTAAGGCGGGTTCTCCTCTACTTGCAGCTTAAAGGGCTGGTGATGGAACCCCCTGCCCCCGTGAGAGCCGCAGTTGTTCAGCGGCTCGTGGGGAGACTTTAAAAAAAAAAATTTTTTTTTTAACGTTTATTATGTCTGAGAGAGAGAGAGAGAGAGAGAGCCAAAGACCAAGCAGGGAAGGGGCAGAGAGAGAGAGAGGGAGGCCCAGAATCGGAAGCACAGAGCCCGACGCGGGGCTCGAACTCACAGACCGCGAGATCATGACCTGAGGTGCAGTCGGCAGCCCATCCGACTGAGCCACCCAGGCGCCCCGAGAGTTTGGAACAACGATACCACAGACGTCCTATGCGGTCAGGAAAAAAGGCTGTTTTGCATGGCAGTCGGGGAACTGGAGGGCCCTTGGCTCTTGGTGGTTCTAAGAATGGGAGGCAGAGAGGGAGGAAGGAAGAGATGGGGATATTTCAGAGCAAAGTCGAGGGCTCAGCTCTAAGGACCATGAGACTTGGGACTCCCAGATCTATTCTAAACTCTCTGAGGGCGACACTAGACTGACAAAGTGTTTACTCAACACGGAAGCCCTGAGGCCTGTGGAGAAAAAGCAAACAGAAGGGGACACAGAATGTACCTGGAGATGAGGCATTTGCTTTCAAGACGAGCGGCCTGAGTGACGCGGGTGCCGGCTGGGGTTGAGCCAGTGAGGCCTGGGGTCCTGACACAGGTCGGCGGTAGGAAGGGGAGCGAGCGCTTAGCCAGGCAAGCAGGTTTCCCGCGGCACCTGAGACCCAGGAAGCCTTCTGGATCATTTGCCCTCGAGGCGTGGCCCCGTGCATGTGCACGTTACACGGAGGACTGCCCGCACCTGGGACCCGTACAGCTTCTCAGCCATCTGGGGCCCAGAAAGTGGTGGACGCTCCCTCCCGATCCGGTCACCCCGATGAACTGCAGAGAGCAGGGGGACAGTCATTTCAGCCGCAAGGTGATGCTGCACAGACATTTTCTAACATGTGAAAAAGGATGTAGGGTTCAGTTATGCAACCAACAGCAGCCACAGATGATTGTAACTCTTTGGTGAAGTTTGGGAGTCCTACCCTGCCGTTACTTGTGTCACTTGAACTTGGGATTTGTGCTGGCAGAAGGTAAACTCGTGATTGCTTCTGCCTCCTGTATTTATCAGAACGGGGGGGGGGGGGGGTGTTCAGGGCCCCTCCTCCGTTTCTACGGTTAGTAGATTGCTGATTCCATCGCACCAACCGAGCCCCCCCTGGACTCAGAATGCCGCAGGTTGAAGGAAGACTTTAAAGGTAATCCCCTGGCTTTCAGACGAATCAGCTAAGGCCCAGGTTGTTAACAAAGCTAACTGGAACGGAGACCAATAAGATGCCTCTAGAAGGCCATGCTCGTGTCCTCGTGCAGCTCTCCGGGTAGGAAAGGATCCCTGCTCGGTGTTTTCTAAAAGGCCCCCTGGACAGAAGACACGAACAGACATTTCTCCAGAGAAGACGTACAGAGGGCCAAGAGACACGTGAAAAAACGCTCCGCGTCGCTCAGCACTGGGGAAATGCAAATCAAGACTACCAAGAGATACCACCTGAGACCTGTCAGAATGGCTAAAATCAACAACACAGGAAACAAGCGTTTGGCGAGGATGCGGAGAAACGGGAACCCTCTGGCACCGTTGCCGGGAGAGCAAACTGGTGCAGCCACTGCGGAGAACAGTTAGGGGGTTCCTCAAAAGGTTAAAAATAGAACCACCTTGCGATTCGGTGATTGCACTACTGGGTATGTGCTCAAAGAACACAAAAACACCAACTGGAAGGGACATATGAACGCCTATGTTTATTGTGCCATTACTTACAACAGCCAGATCCTGGAAGCCGCCCAAGTGCCCATCAGTAGAGGAATGGATAGAGAAGATGTGCTCTATGTAACTATAACGGAATATTAGCCAGCCGTGAACAGAATGAAATCGTGCCATTAGCAACAACGTGATTGAAGCTGGAGAACATATGCTAAGCGAAATGAGCCAGTCAGAGAGAGACGAATACCGTATGACTTGACTCATGTGTGGACTTTAAGAAACAAAACCCTGAGCAAAGGGGGGAAAGAGGAGACAAACCGAAAAACAGGCTTTCAGCTGCAGAGAACGAACTGACGGTCAAAAGACAGGAGGTCACTGGGGGGGGGGTGGGTGAAATGGACGATGGGGACGGAAGAGTACACTTATCACTAGGAGCGCGGAGCAATAAATATGTGGAATTGCTGAATCGCTACACGGTACACCTGAAATACTCTGACACGGTATGTCGACTGCACCGGAATTAAAATAAAATTTTAATAATTAAAGGCCCCTGACAGGGTTGTATCCACGGATGCGACGGACGGTTGTGGGAAGCTTTAGCGCCACACGGGACTGTCAGTACTCCGAGTGAGTGCAAGTGACCCCCTGGGGAGGCAGCAATGACAGAAATCAGTCAATTAGCTGAAAGAAAACGGACTGACAAAGCAGTCATTTGGAAAACCACTTAATCTCAGTCGCTGCCAACTTCAGATAAGAAGCATATACACAATCATCTAAGGCAGGAGTACCACTTAATATTTTTCCTAAGTGTTTAAATATCACCACTTATCGGTGATTACCTCTGCATATTTGTAAGAAAACAAATAAAATGAAACGTATTACCGGGATATGAAGCCACATTTTGTTGTAAGGAATTTAAATAAATTTTATATTTTAGTCTGCCAATTATGTTCTTTCCTTCCAGTTTCTGAATGCAATTAATTAAAACAGTAATGGGTCTGTAATCAAAGTTTACATTAGTGTTTGGATTATTGAAGTACCGAGAGAAAATGATTTCCCACCAAATACATTTTCACTTAGCTAATTCAATAATTTCCATCTTACACGAGGAGAAGAAAAAGAGAGGTAGAAAACAACGTTGAGGTTTCTAAGGGGAGCAACTCAAAGGATGAGTTCACATCATTAGAGATTCACTAATAGTTGTAGGGGATTGTTTGCAAAAAGAATTGGAGTAATTTCCTTCCTCTCTCCGTGCCCTCGACACCTGACGCTTGGCTTGCCCATGTGGCTTGCTTTGCTAATGGAACAATAGCAAATGTGACACCAGCAAAGACTTGAAACATATTTGTGTGTTGCTCTCGGGTACTCTCTAACTACAACCAAGCGAATGAGCCCAGGCTAGCCCGCTGAATAATGAGACATGTGGTCAAACCATCCCCTGCCTCACGAGGCACAGAGACATAACCAGACACGTGAATGAAGTCACCCGCAATGAGCCAACCTCAGCCTAGGTTACCCAGACCAGAAGGGCTACCAGCGAAATGAGAGGAAATTATAAATATTTTCCTTTACGAAAAATACCCTTGAGGCCCTTTTTAAAAAGTTTTATTTAATTTCAGAGAGAGAGAGAGAGAGCCCGCGTGTGGGCTGGGGAGGGGCAGAGGGAGGGAGAGAGAGAATCCCAGGCAGGCTCCGCACCATCAGCACAACGCCCGACTCGGGGCTCAGACTCACGAACCGGGAGATCGTGACCTCACCCGCAATCAAGAGTTGGACACTTGACCGACTGAGCCACCCGGGCACCCCATTTAATATCACAATTTTTAATTAAATTTTTTAATTTAATATATCAAAAGTGTATGAATTATATATGCTTTAAAAATGTAGATGTGACTAACACTGCCCTCGAAACTCTATGGTGAGAGTCATCTGTACTGGGGAATCTCAACGTGACTTAGGAAATGATGGCTATAAAATAAAATAACAGTGGCATTTTCCTAGACTTCCCATTATTTAGATACTACAAACAATAGATGTGGGCCAGTGTCTTCAGATATAGCGATAAGAAGTACAGGATTTAGAGGTGTGCTGGACGTTTCCATTTGACCATCCAGTTTGCTCCCTACCTATCCATATTCTGCTCTGTGCCCCCGGAACTGAACAACGTCATCTTGAGGAGATTGGAAGGTGGGAGGAGAGTAAGGACAGGATATTTACTCCTCTTCTGCTGGACTGTGAGTTGCCATATCCTTCTACCAAAGGCCATAAAAATTGTCTAGTGTCCCTTTCCATACAGCTATTCTCACCTGGTTCTGGTAATTCTTCCCTCCCTTTGCTCCCTCATGCTGTTGCTAGCCCTGGAGTATCACACCAACTCTTCTCTGAGCCCTGCCCCCACCTTGGTAAATGGCCCCTTTCTTTTCTTAATATATATATTTTTTAATGTTTGTTTATTTTTGAGAGAGACAGAGTGTGAGGAGAAGAAGGGCAGAGAGAGAGGGAGACACAGAATCCAAAGCGGGCTCCAGGCTCTGAGCTGTCAGCACAGACCCCGATGTGGGGCTCAAACTCACAAAGGGCGCGATCATGACCCAAGCCCAAGTCGAGCACTCAACGGACTGAGCCGCCCAGATGCCCATTAAATGGCCCTTTTATTAACTCACCTCAATTAACCGGCTGAAATGTGCCGTATGGTTTATGCTGGGACCCTGCATGATCCAGTATTTGGTACCAGAATTGGACCTACGACACAGAACGCTAAAATGGCATTCTGGGATACGATGGATCACAAATTCGAAGTGTGCATAGAGATGGAGGGTGCCTGGTGGCTTAGTCGGTTGAGCGTCTGACTTCAGCTCAGGTCACGTTCTGGCGGTTTGTGAGTTCGAGCCCCGGAGCAGTGGTTTGGCACAGGCTGTCTGGAGATAAGTCGCACAACCAAGCAATCGGCTGTATTTTTCTCTCGAAGGTCTGGCCAGTTTGTTAATACACCACCTTGCGTTCGCTTTCCCTTGGTCCTTTCCTCCGTGCCTTGCTTTCCCCTTTCCCTCATCGCTGCTGCCCTGGGATTTGACCTCTTGCTCAGGGTAACAGATCAGCCAGGTTTGCCTGGGGCTGCAGGGATGTGGGACAATCAGTGTTAAAACCTGGACAGTCACAGGCAAACTGCACTGTGAATCAAGCACTTGGATTCAAGCGTTGAATCGGGCTCTCTTTTCTAAAGAATCCTAGGCACCACAACTGGGATCGGTGGGAGTGGACCCCCAGAGCGGATTACAAGGCTGGATGGAAAAGAACCTAATGTCACTGAGGCACTCTCCTGGGGGAGGGAGGGAGAATGTAGGAACGGATTAATAGAAGTAACTGGAGAGCCTCGTCCCCCGACTTTTCCCCGGGAGGGCCCACAGGACACTTGCTTCATTAAAGGAAGAAAGAAGGCACCAGCGGTAAACGCAACACTTGCCTTGAGAAATTCAGTGTAGCCATTCTCTGTACACCAACCTTGAGAACAGGAGATACTGCCACGAAATCAGGCTTCCCGATATGAAAGGAAATGCCAGGAGTGGGCTCCCTGGCCGTCTGGTTTCCACCAGAATGAGGCCCCAACAGGAGACCAGTGAACTCAGGGGGTTTATTCACCCAGCGCCTCCCTGCGGGATTACCACAGGCTAGCTGTGTCTCCACTGAAGGTCAAGGCAGTCCTCTCCACACAGCCTCTCTGCCTCGAGGGTCACTTCCTGCCCCTCCCCACCCCGTTAGTCCTCCGAGTCCCGTTACTAGTGGGCTCCCCAACACCCCTCTTTACTTCGTAAACAATGTCTTTCCTCAAATTGATTAATTTGACTGTACGATCTGTTTCCTGCCAGGGCCCCATATATGCTTAGAATATATTTGGGAGTTTTTCCCAGAAACCTCGGAGAGAGGAACTGGGTGGCTAGGGAAAAGAAATGGGAGGAAATTTTTCCAGTGTATACTTTTAAATTGATTCTTTTTGGGGCGCCTGGGTGGCTCAGTCGGTTAAGTGGCCGAGTTTGGCTCAGGTCATGATCTCGCGATCTGTGAGTTCGAGCCTCGCGTCGGGCTCTGTGCTGACAGCTCAGAGACTGGAGCCTGTTTCGGATTCTGTGTCTCCCTCTCTCTGCCCCTCCCCCGTTCATGCTCTGTCTCTCTCTGTCCCAAAAATAAATAAACGTTGAAAACAATAAATAAGTAAGTAAATAAATAAATAAACGTTAAAAAAAAATAAAAAAATAAATTGATTCTTCTTATTTTAGAGAGCAAGCGTGCACACACAAATGGGGGAGAAAGACAGAGGGAGAGAGAGAGAATCCCAAGCAGGCTCCACGTTCAACACGGATCCTGATGTGGGGCCCGATCCCATGACCCTAGGATCATGACCTGAGCCCAAATCAAGAGTCAGACAGTCACCCAGCTGAGCCACCCACATGCTACTACTTTTGAATTTAGAACTATGTAAATGCATTACTTATTAAAAAGAATATTCCCCACTAATGTACACTTTGCACTTTATTTTTAAAGTTTACTCATTTATTTTGAGAGACAGAGATCACAAGCGGGGAAGGAATGGGGGTGGGGGGCGGGGGGGGGCAGAGAGAGAATCCCAGGCAGGCTCCACACCACCAGTGCGGCGCAGGGCTCAAACTCACAAACGGAAAGATCATGACATGAGCTGAAGTTGGACGCATAACTAACGGAGCCACCCACTTAATTTAATTTAATTTAATTTTACTTTATTTTATTTTATTTTATTTTACTTTAAGCTCTACACCCAATCTGGGGCTTGAACTCACAACCCGGAGATCAGGAGTCCCAGGCTCTACCAACTGAGCCAGCCAGGTGCCCCTCACATACACTTTTAAAGCAAAGTCAAGCCTGTGAGAGACAGAGGGGAGCCAACGTGGCAATTGATATCATAAGCCTTAAACCTGTGACACAGGATTTCTGCTTCTAGAAATTCATCCTCAAAAAAGAATTGAAGGTACGTAACTTCACGTACAAGGAGGATTCACTGCAGCCTTTCCTTTGGCAAAAGAAAATTTACTGGCAATGTAAATGCTCAAGAGTAAGGGCATTTGGAGAAAAACTTAGGACAAACATCTCTGTGGCCATCAAAGGTTGTGCGTTTAGAAGAATTTTGAAGAACAGAGGAGAATCTCATTATACAATGTTATAGGGCAGAAATAGAATACAAATGATTGTGTATAATTTTGTAAAATGTGTGTGTGTGTGTGTGTGTGTGTGTGTGTGTGTGTATTATCTCTATTTCACCAACGGAGCCACCTAGGCAGAGAATAGTTAATACTTGTATGTGTTCAAGGTCACAGGGCTTATGAATTTGGATTTGGGGGGCTCTGAGTAACAGAATACCCAACTTAAAGGAACTTAAACAAGTCAAGTATTTACTCTCCTCACCAAGACATTTGAGGATGTGCATTCCTAGGGTTAGTCTGGCAGCTCAATTATATCAGTAAAGACCCATGTTCTTTCTATCATGCCAGTCTTGTCACCTTCAGTGTCTGAGCTTTTGATCCTCAGGCTTGTCACCTTAGGTCACAAAATGACTGCTGCAGCTCCAAATGTCACATCATCCCAGGCAATGATCAAAGTAAGAAGGCCTGAGAAGCCAACTAGGTTACATCAGGCTCTTTGTCTGGGTCTCACCCAAGATGCAACCCGGGGTTTTTCCATAAGTGTACTGTTCTTGCTGAAACGACTTGAAAGAAAACCAGAAATAGCGCCAACCTTTTAATGGATTCTCTTCATCTGTAAAATGAGTAGGTTGGACTAGATAGTCTCTGAGGTCCCTTCTAGCTCGTCCAGACTCTGATGAGAAAAAAGCCTGGCAGAAAACCCACCAAATCATTAACTGTGGTGGATTTTGGATAGTGAGATTATGGAGAATTTTCATTATCTTTTTTACGATTTTCTTTCTTGCCAAATTTTGGAAGCCGAGTATGTGTTATTTATGTAATGAGAAAATATATCATTTTTTAAAGATCGTAAATGTTCTACACTAGAAAACTCTTAAACTAACTTTACAAACGTACCATGTGGGGTTTTTTTAAGTTTGTCTGCCAACAGTTCCGCCCGTTTTCATACGATCTATTCCCATACTTTGACCACGCTGTGTATACACGTAAATGTCATCTGCGGTTACAGATATGGGCCTCCTAGTGAAATATTAGAATAGATAATGGCAGACGGTAAGGAAGGGATCTCTTCTCAAATGAGCTCAATTGCCTTAAACAACTGAAATTCCTCCAAGAAAAGACAAAATATGTGGGTAAACTCACGACGCATTTAACTACCTGCAAAACTTGGTTACCAATGACAGGAATGTGCAAGTAATCCCAAATAGATTTATTTACAAGGTGTTCAGAACTACTTTGTTTCTCAGGGAAACTGGGTGGTCTTTCAACAAATTCCAAAGGTCTTTGGGTCCACCTCACAAATTCCTTAACATTCAGGAGACACGGACATGTTGAAAAAGAACAAGAAGGCGAGTTAATAAGTTTTTATTGGCAACAAATACTGTCAGCTGAGTTTCCTATAGTGACAGGCTGACTTCATTCATTGTTGAGAAAATGTCTCCCAAATATCCACATCAGAAATACCGTAGTTTGTCTCCCGTCATTCTTTGAAGTAAAAATGGCGCTCCCTGAACAAAGCAGCCAATTCAATTTAGAACCCGAACAATCCCACAAGTCGTTTTCCTTGAGACAGCCCCCATCCTTTGGCACACTATCCGTTTCGTTACACGGACTATTAAAAAGGTATGTGTTCAAAAAAAAGATACACGTTCGAGGATCGAAATCTAATAAAATTAACCATTTTTACTGCATATTCAAGGACCTTTGAGGTGCAACTGCCTTTTTTGGGAACTGAAGAATATAATGACTATTGGTACAGGTTGGTGTCAGTTCCTTAATTTGTGTTAAGAAGTCAGAAGTTTTGCCCACATTTGCTTTTGTACCATGGATGCACTGGCAACACAGAGAAAAGTACAAATAAAGTCTTAGTGTTACTATTTTGACCCCATGGGCACCCGGAAAATATCCTGGGGATTCCCAGGGGTCAGCGGACCACACTTTGAGAACCATTGCTTTTTATCGCTTCTCGGCCTTTTGGCTAAGATCAAGTGAGAACCATTGCTTTTAACCAGGGGCAGGTAAATTTTAATTGTAAAAATAACTAAATTAAAAAGCAAAGTAAAATCAGCACATAAATAAATTATATTTGTGCGATAATAAAGTTAAAAAAAATAAGACTCTCAACCCTTAAATAAATATATTCTACATTATCAGTGATCTCTATAAGTTGTCTTTTTTTTTTTTTTAAGACTTTATTTTTAAGTAATCTTTACACCCGGTTTGGGGCTCGAACTCAGCACCTCAAGATTAAGAGTCACCCAGTTCTTCTGACTGAGCGAACCAGGCACCCATCTACGAGTTAAGTCTTTAGTAATAACAAATGAAAAGATAATTTGGATTCTTACACATTTTTTCTAAAATTATTTATTTTTCTTACTAGGCAACATTCTATCACTCTACCAAATTCTCAAACACATTATTATGCTAGCTTGCTAGATTATCCTCCCTACCCCATCCCCACTCCATCCCGAATTTCATGAGGTCGGGGACTATATGCCATTCATGACTGAAACTAACACTTGGCACACAGGAAGTGTTCCACAGATGTTTGTTTTCCTCGGTGAACATATTTATCAATCAGTCAAGAAACAAGATAAGTTTTTAAAATCAAAACCATAGGGGCACCTGGCTGGTTCAGTTGGTAGAACATGCGACTGTTGATCTCGGGGTTATAAGTTTGAGCGAGCGGAAGGTTACCTCGTAAGACAATATAATAACAAAGAGGAGGGATTTCGTTGATATTTGCGTTCCCCTCCCAATATCCCCCACCCCTGCACATTTTTTCAATGAGTGAAGATTCTGGGATTGTGTCTGTCATGATCCCCAAAATAGTGAGCTTGCTTTTTCCAGATTGGCTTTGATTCATCATTAATGTTCAGCCAGCTGTTCATGAATGAGGCCATCTCCTTGATCGAATCCTCATTTGAATAATTTTGAAAACCAGTCATTTCAGGTGAAGATACAGCAAACCAACAGCACGTAGCTTGCGCCGTTGCAACTCTGACGGGGTTTCTAAGGCATAGATCGCTGCTTAAAGGAAAGAGATACCACAGTGGGACTTCATCACCTATTCATTTCACATACACGGGTTAAACTACATTCGTTAAAAAAGAATGAAAGACAGAAATGATAATAAGTTAAATATTGCTTATGGGAATACATTTAAATGGAAACAAATTGGCATTTAAATATCAGCGGATTCCGACCGTTTCATTCAATGAGATATGAATCTGATGTTCCCTCAGTTGGTCTCTGGATGCAGCAGCTAAGAGAGGGTCATTCGCTCGCCATCCAGTGAGGACTTACAAAGCGCCTGGACTGTACTAAGTCCCAGAGACACAACAACGAGCAAGATAAGTAAGGTCGTTTGGAAAATGTTTGATGTGGGCTGGTTTGCCCAAGTTACTTCCTCAATGTCTCCTCTTCTGGCCTTGGATTTCCCATGTGTGCCATGGCACTGAAAGTGTGGGTCTCTTGCAAATCCCCCCTCGACACGCCCCCCACTCTATTGTACTATTATTTTGACATGTTGCCTGTTGACCTGTGATGAGGGGCAGGAGACAAGAGCATTCTCTGCTGGTCTGACTCTGCATCGGTCTTAGGCAGAGTCTCTGAGTCTCACAAGAGCTCTGGACTCCCCAGCTGTAGCTTTGGCCTAATGTACATTCTTCTTTTTTGGTAAGTTTATTTACATATATATATATATATTTAGTAATCTCTACACCCAGTGTGGCGCTCGAACTCAGGACCCAGAAATCAAGAGTCACATGCTCTTCTGAGCCAGCCAGGCGCCCCTACCTAGTACACATTCTCGGTTTTCCTTCAGAGGTAGAGTTTCTTTTTTTTCTTCTGTCTTCTCAACTACGGTGGGTTTTCACCAGTGCCCTGAGATAACTACTTGTGCTGTGTGCCCCCCTGGAAATGTAGGGTTTTTTCCATGGGGAAGTAGGAAAGACGGGCTGAGCAGAGTGTCAGCAATGGCTCCTGTTGCCGACAGTAAGCTTTTGCCAGCCAGCAGCCCGATGGGAAGTTTTGTCACAATTGTCCCTGAACTTCCCTAGTTCAGGAGTGCGTGCTGGGGTTTGTGGAGGAAAATCCTGCAAGAGGGTGACGTCTTCAAACCAGCCCACCCTTGGCCTCGAGCAGTTTCTTAAGAGCTGTTGGCGGAATCCTCTGGCCAGCTCGTATGGAGTCGAACGGCCTCGGCCCCAGATAAGCCAACGCGCAGGTCCCATATATCCCTGCAAGAACTTGGCATCCTTCAGCTGTTGGGTTAGGTGGTTGTCCTATAACCTCAGTCTCCTGGCTCCTTCAAGAAAAACCACTAATTTCCACTTTGTCCAGGTTTTCATTGTTGGGTGGATGGGAGAGACCCTCATGCCAGCTGTCTCCATCTCTAAGCTAAAACCAGAAGTTCGTATCGGAGGATTTTAAGCAGTATGGTAATATGATTGAATTTACGTTGAAAGCTCACTGGCTCAGTATGTAGACCCATGCGGCTCTTGATCTCAGGGTGATGAGTTCAAGCCCCACATTGGGTGTGCAGCTTACTATAAAAAAAGGGGGGGTGACTCACTATGGCTGTTACACGAATGGACTGTAGAAGTCTGGGGACAGGACAATAGAAAAGTAGAGACACCAGATAGAAAGCTGTTGCATTTGTTCAAGAAAAAATGTTGGGGGCTGGTCTTGGCTGCTAGCAATAGAAACGGGAAGGGGTGGGTATTTCAGGACACGTTCTTGAGGCACAGTAGAAAAGATCAGGATCCGCTCAGGAGACAAAAACCCAAAACCCAGACCAATCATTTGCAGAGGGAAAATTCAGCGTAAGTCATCATTCACTAGTAACAGGGGCTTAACTACGAAGAAGAGTGAAACTAACTGTACCGGGAACAGCAGTGAAGGAAGCAGCCACTGTCTCTAAGGCTTTGGGAGAGCAGCCAGGGAAGAAACAAACCGGGAGAAGGGCACCATTTCAGAGATTCGCAACCTTGTTGGAGACGGTATGGTCCCTCTGATGACGGGGAAGCTCGCTGAGGTGGCCCAGGCCTGGGATGGCAAGCAAATCAGTTACCAGAGAAAGTCACCGCAAAGCTGCCTACGGCGATGCTGGCCAGACTCATCAGTGCTTGGATTTGGCGGCAAATTCGACCCTGCAATTGCATTCCAGGTATTTACTCGAGAGAAACAAAAAATATATGTCTATAAGAAGGCATGGAAGAACGTTCTGGGATGATGGAAATCCAGTTGTTCTCCAACTGGATCATGGTGGTGGTGACAGTACATCCAATTGTCAGGAATCACTGAACCTGACACCTAAACTCGGGGCTGGGGGAAGGAGGGGATATTGGAGGTGAAGGACGAGAGAAGAAAGCGTGAAACAGTTGTTTCACGTTTGGAAAGTGAGTTGACAAGAGCAATACAGTAGGATCGGCCAGGAGTACTGAAGGCTTACTGGAGACTTAAAGCGAGAATCTTCAACAGAGGTTGTAGGATTTTCTCCAGCAAACTTCAGTTTCTCTACCACCGACGCAGAGTAGGACAATTGCCCGTGACCAGGGTTAGAATCTGGCTAGGCAAACATGATGAGGGGAAAAGGCACGAGGGGCTGGGGCGTTTGCAAGAGAGGAGTGATTCTGGTGACGATCCAATGGATTGGAAAACAAATATTTGAAGATACAGAGGGGCACCTGGGTCAATCAGTCGGTTAAGGATCTAACCCTTGATTTCGGCTCAGGTCATGATCTCACAATTCCTGGGATGGAGCCCTGCTTTGAGCTCCGTGCTGACGGCACGGAGCCTGCTCGGGGTTCTCCCTCTCTCTCTCTCTCCCTGCCCCTCTCCTGCTCACTCTCCATCTCTCAATCTCTCTCTCTCTCTCTCTCTCTCAAAAATAAATTAATTTAAAAAAATGAAGATACGGGATGGGTGCTTCACGTCACACGGCCACAAACACCAGCCTTCTGTTGCTCAAAAGAAAATTAACAATCTCTCCCAAAATGTTTGCTTTGATTGTAAACGGTAACTGCCTAAGGGATATCCAATGGCAATTTTGACTTTACAAGGTTTCTTCCTCACACGGTAACTGAAAAATCTCACCCCAGAGAAGCAGGTGGCTTCCCTATATACCAGGAAGGCAGCAGTTACCGATTGCTTCTAAACAAACCTCCCTAAAACAAAGTGACTTAAAACAACAGCCATTTTATTTGCTTAGGATGCTGTAGGTCAGCAATCGGGGCTGAGTTCAGCTTATGTAGTTCTTCTGCTGGTCTCATGTCAAGCAGTTTTAGTTATCTGGTGGCTCAAAAGGGACTGAATGGTCTAAGATGGCCTCACTCACATGTCGGCAGTTGATGTTGGCTATTCGCTGGTCCTCTCGTCTCTAGATGACTGGCCTAGGCTTGTTCACATGAAAACTGGGTTCTAAAAGCAGCAAGAGAGGGGCACCTGGGTGACTAGTTCGGTCATGATCTCGTGGTCCATGAGGTCGAGCCCTGCGTCGGGCTCTGTGCAGACAGCTCAGAGCCTGGAGCCTGCTTTGGATTCCGTGTCTTCCTCTCTCTCTGCTCCTCCCCAGCTCGCACTCTGTCTCTCTCTCTCTCAGTCTGTCTCTCTCAAAAATAAATAAACATTAAAAAAACATTTTTTTTTAATTAAAGCAACAGGTTGGGAATGCAAGCTGGTGCAGCCACTCTGGAAAACAGTATGGTTTCTCAAAAAATTGAAAATAGAACTACCCTACGACCCAGCAATGGCACTGCTAGGCATTTATCCACGGGATACAGGGGTGCTGTTTCGAAGGGACACATGCACCCCCATGTTTATAGCAGCACTATCGACAAGAGCCCAAGTATGGAAAGAGCCCAAATGTCCATCGATGGATGAATGGATAAAGAAGATGTGGTACATATATGTATGCTAACTAATTTGGATGTAAATTTAAAAAAATTTAAAAAATTAAATTAAAGCAACAAGAGAGTAAGCAAATGCCAATGCACGAGCACTTTACTCGTTTCTGCTTGTGTCATATCCACTAACATCCCATTGGTCAAAAGAAGTCACATGACAAAGCCTAGTGTCTGTGGAGAGGGTTGGGGACTACATAAGGACAGACAGGGACAGGTGATGCCTGGAGGGCCGTTAATTTAACCATCCATCAACCACAAGGAAATTAGGAGCAATGCTTTCCTCCTACAGCCAGTAAATAGTAGCTTAAACTAAACAGAAAAGTGAACCAGTTCTGCTTCTGGAAAAACAATCCTTTTCCCGAGAGTATCATAACCTAGTCTAGGACGTCTGCAATTTCTCTGAATGTCACAAAATTCTAGACAATCGATTTGAAAATCCATGTGTCATAGAACATTCTGGGAAGAGAGAAGTCATACAATTAGATGATGATAGTGTTTAGCAGCTTTGAAAACATGTTAACGTGGCCCTTAAGCTTTGAATGAGCGTATTTGTAGACAGGAGATTGAACCATATGACCTTTAATGTTCTTTTCCAGTACGGAGATTTTTATGATAAACCATTTAGTAATCAGTCTATTACAGCTCATTCTATCTTGGCTGAGAAAATGCCCTTTTTCCTTACAAGCTCACACAATACGCCCCTGCATAAAGCAGAGCTCAGAGACAAATGACAGTTCTGTTTCATAATATTTGTCTCCTGACAGAAGAGGACCAGCTCTTGAGTTATTGCCTCATTAGCGAAAATAAAAATCATTGACAACTCCCAGGATTGTGGGAAAGGAAATATTGAAACTTTGATTTACACGGGCTATTTCTGACTTTCATTTTCCTTCGAACACCAGAAACTTGGCTTTCTCTGCCCCGTGTTCCTAAATTAGTGGAAAGGCTCTAGAAGGAAATGTTGAAGGTCAGAAGTAGGAAAAAAAATTAGGCATGGGCAGAGAAGAACAAATGAGTAATCAGTATCATGTTTCATGACGATTAGAAGTGAAAATACAGTTTTCCTTGTTCTCTAATGACTGAGCCACCCAGGCGCCTCTGAACCGTACACGTTTAAAAAGATGGGCATTTGGGCATGTGAATCGTATCTCCACTTTAAATACATGTGACGAAAAAATATACTAGATGTAGGTAGGTAAGTGGATCGGGAGATGGGCAGTGGAGCCTCCTTCCTTGCTTCCTTCCCCCTCCCTCCCACCCTCCCCTCCCCCCTTATTTCATGTGACATCACACAAAGAGAGCTCCGCGGATCCAGAATTAGATCCCCAAGTTTTTCACTTGCGCTGCTGGCACAGCGAAGCTTATGGGCAACTTATAATTGCCTGCGTGCCCAAAGGTTATGGATCAATCACTCAGACCGCCAGTCCTGCCAGCCCGCAAGCCCGGGAAGAGTCACAGAGGCTTGGGATCTTTTTTTCGCTAAGGCAAGATGGCTCATCGTTAGATTTGGAGGAAAAACACAGGGAAAGGAAAAAAATGCTATTATTGAGCGGACTTAGTGAGGAACATCATTTATACCTGACAGCAGCATGTTTTTAATAATGAGACCAGCAGGGAAAAGACAGAGAGGAGGAAAGAACTTACAAGGAGAGCTCTGCTCAGTGAGCCAACTCGGCTGGTGTCGAAGTGGGCCCAAAAGTCCACGAGGGGAAAGACTCTTACATTTTGAAAATGCAGCATTTACGTTTGTTTTCAGGGAGGAAAAAAGGCTTGAGAGTCAACCCCACCCAATGACGTTACCTCACGTCAACTTCATTTATGCTTGCCAGCAAAAATGTCTTCGTTATACACATTTGAAATCTTTTTTTTTTTTTTTTAACTGAGCTTGTTTTTCTTATGATTTTTTAAAAATTTGTTTAGGGGCACCTGGGTGGCTCAGTCGGTTAAGCAGCCGACTTCGACTTCGGCTCAGGTCATGATCTCGCAGTGAGTTCAAGCCCCGTGTCGGGCTCTGGGCTGACAGCTCGGAGCCTGGAGCCTGCTTCGGATTCTGTGTCTCCCTCTCTCTGACCCTCCCCTGTTCATGCTCTGTCTCTCCCTGTCTCAAAAATAAATAAAACGTTAAAAAAATTTTTTAAACTAAATAAATAAATAAATAAAATTTGTTTATTGTTTACTTTACATCCAAGTTAGTTAGCATACAGTGCAACAATGATTTCAGGAGTAGATTCCTTCGTGCCCCTTCCCCATTTCGCCCATCCCCCCTGTGCACCCCCTCCAGCAATCATGTCTGTTATCTACACTTAAGAGTCTTTTATGTTTTGTCCCTCTCCCTGTTTTTCTATTATTTTTGCTTCCCATCCCTTAGGTTTATCTGTTTCATCTCTTAAAGTCCTCATATGAGTGAAGTCATAGGATTGTTGTCTTTCTCTGACTGACTCATTTCACTTAGCATAATGCCCTCCAGTTCCATCCACGTGGTTGCAAGTGGCAAGATTTCATGCTTTTTGATTGCTGAGTAATACTCCATTGTGTGTGTGTGTGTGTGTGTGTGTGTGTGTGTGTGTATACACACCACTTTTCTTTATCCATTCATCCATCGATGGACATTGGGGCTCTTTCCATACTTTGGCTATTGTTGATGGTACTGCTATAAACATGGGGGTGCACGTGTCCCTTCGAAACAGCACCCCTGTATCCCGTGGATAAATGCCTACTAGTGCAATCGCTGGGTCGTAAGGCAGTTGTATCCTTAATTTTTTGAGGAACCTCCATACTGTTTTCCAGAGTGGCCGCACCAGCCTGCGCTCCCACCAACAATGCAAAAGAGATCCTCTTTCTCCGCATCCTCGCCAGCATCTGTTGTTGCCTGAGTCGTTCATGTTAGCCGTTCTGACAGGTGCTCTCATTGTGTTACTGAGCTTATTTTTTTCAACTATTCAAATATTCGATATCACCTTTTTAAAAAACGGAACTTTACTTTGCCACAGGTTAGAATTAGCTTGAGCCGTATGGAATTGCCAGTATTCTACTATTTTGGGCTCCAAAATAGTAACTTCATATTGTTTGGTTTCCTATTATGTATCTATAAGTAATTATATCATAGCTGTGTGATACTTTTGGTGTTTTATATCTGTGGGGATAAGATGGATTATTTAAGAGATGGTCCTGAGGGGCGCCTGGGTGGCTCAATCGGTTAAGCGTCCAACCTCAGCTCAGGTCATGATCTCACAGTCTGTGAGTTCGAGGCCCGCGTTGGGCTCTGTGCTGACAGCTGGGAGCCTGGAGCCTGCTTTGAATTCTGTGTCTCCCTCTCTCTCTGCCCCTCCCCCGCTCATGCTCTGTCTCTCTCTGTCTCAAAAATAAATAAAAACATTGGGGCGCCTGGGTGGCGCAGTCGGTTAAGCGTCCGACTTCAGCCAGGTCACGATCTCGCGGTCCGTGAGTTCGAGCCCCGCATCAGGCTCTGGGCTGATGGCTCAGAGCCTGGAGCCTGCTTCCGATTCTGTGTCTCCCTCTCTCTCTGCCCCTCCCCTGTTCATGCTCTGTCTCTCTCTGTCTCAAAAATAAATAAATGTTAAAAAAAAAAATAAATTAAAAAAAAAAATAAATAAAAACATTAAAAAAACTTTTCTTAAAAACGAGATGGTCCTGAGACTATCAGACAAGCATGTGAGAAAAAGGAAAGCAGGAGTCCTATATAAATCCAGACACAAAAATAAATTCCACATATCAGCATTTAGCTAAATGTTAAAAATACAGAAAATGAAGAGAATTTGAATGAATATTTAAATAATTTGCGAGGGCACAAAAAGCACTTATCAAGAAAGCACAGGACGAAAGCCATAATAAATTTAACTAAGGTATTTTACTTGCCAAAGCATCAACATCTTTTAGAAACTCTATCAATAAAATTAAAGCACATTGTTAAATTGGTTAAATATTTGCAACATATATGGCCCAAAAAAGCTGATACCCTTAATATCGGAAGAGCTCTTAGCTATCAGTAAGAGATAAACACCCCAGTTAAAAATGAGCAATTTCCAAAAGGAAGCCTATAAATCCCAGTAAACCTCACAATCAAAGATAGGGCAATTGAAAACATTAATGAGATACCAAGTATCACCCTTCAAATTAGTAAAGTAAAACGAAAACGAATGAAATAAAAAGAATGGTGTCACAAACATTGGTAAGAATATAGGAAAATAAACGCTCTCATACACAGCTGGCCAGGTGGGGCCAAATTCATGCTTTCTAGTGGGCAACTGGTAATTTGCATCAAAAAATGTTAAAAGTCTGCCTATCTTCTGAACTCATTTTTGCAAATTAGCTGAAGGACAAAACCAAAGCTACATGTGACACTATTTCATCACAGTGAAATTTTGGAAATGAACCAGATGTTGTTAAATAAGAATTGTTCAGAAATCACAACACATACAAAGGAAAATACCATGCCAGGGATAAAACCGTGTCATAACAGATATTTCTAGGCCTGAGGAAACATATGCTATTTATACGAAAAGGAAAAAAGAGCAGGCGCTCAGTCAATAGATGCACTGTATGCCCTGGGGCGGTGGCAGGACTCACTCCAAAATTTCCACGGCATGCGGTGGCCCTGGTACCTTATTTCCGGGTCTTGGCCTATCACCTGATAACCACGAGATACTGAGATGCATGACGGTGATGTCATCACCTACACTGAACACAATGACGTCCCAATTCAGGCTCCTCCTCCAGAGTGCGGAACGGACCATCTAGAATCACCGTGACATAGTTCTAGGTTGTCATGGTAGTGAGATAAATCCCACTCTCTGGCCCAGGGGAAATCTGGCTTCAATAAACGTGAGAGTAGTAACGGCTTATTATTCTCCCAGCGGCACCCCCTCTCTGCCCCCAAAACCCCCGTTCCCTTTATCCTGCTTTTTTTCTTCTCCGTATGCATCATTTCCTAATACTTTCTATCATTTGCCTGCTTATTATTTTTATTATCTGTCTCCCCCTGCTGGTGCGAAGGCAGAAATTCTTGTCTATTTATTCATTTCTATGTACGCCCAGCACCTATAACATGTACCCGGTCCACAGCAGGACCTCGATAAATACTAAGTACAGAAATGAATGAGTGAATGAGTGAGTGAAGGAAAGGAAGCTCACATTTACTGCATGTATTCCAGACAACAGGCGCCTTAATAAAATTCGTAACAGAGCAGGTGCTGGCTCACCATCTCGGCCTCGCTCGTGGTGGTCAGGGCGCTGGGTAAGACTTGATCAGTGGTTCGTGAGACAAATGTCTCTTTTAATGCGAACTCCCCACCGATTGTCCCTGGGCGATGCTGCCCACTGAGTGCACAGCAAGGACCCCGAAGGGACAAAGCTGGGGACACCTCTCTCATTCACTGTATTCTAGATTTAAAGCTGATGGGCACTAATGATCCAGAGTCCCGCACCGGGAAGCAGACGAGTGACATCTAATTAGGTCCGGGGTACCCGGTGGCTCAGTCGGTTAACTTACACATGTAAGTTTCGGTTCAGGTCACACTCTCACAGCTTCCTGGATATGAGCCCCACGTCGGGCTCTGTGCTGACAGTGTGGAGCCTGCTTGGGATTCTCTCTCTCCCTCTCTGCCCCTCCTCCATTCGTGCTGTCTCTGTCTCTGTCAAAATAAATACACACACTTAAAAAAAAAATTACGTCTCGGGGCGGCTGGGCGGCTCAGGCTGTTAAGCGTCTGACTTCGGCTCAGGTCATGATCTCACGGTTCATGGGTTCGAGACCTGCAACGAGCTGTCTGCTCTCAGCATGGAGCCTGGAGCCTGCTTCGGATTCTGTGCCTCCCTCTGTCTCTGCCCTCCCCTGCTCATGCTGTCTCTCTCTCACACAAAAGTAAATAAACATTAAAAAAATTTTTTTTAAATTATGTCTCAATAAGGAGAACAGTTTCAATACTGAGCAGATATTCATCTGCTGTGACAGATGAATATCTGTCCGTTTTTTTTTTTTTTTTGGCCTCGCTACTTAGAATGCCCCTTTTGCTTTCCGTATTCAAATTCATCATTCTCAGAAGGATCACGCTTTTACCCTAGAAAGACTAGTTCTCTGAATCATACCTCATAATTACACTCATTGTATTTTCCTACTGAGCCAGATGAGCTTTGTCCTTGTTTAGGTAAAAGTGAAGTTTAAGAATGTATGCCCTGCCCTTCTCTCCCCATATTATCTGTCATAGCTACTGGCTTTTGCCTCTTTTGCTGATCATTGGTTTGAATGCGCCTGCAAGGAATAAAGGCTTCGTTTTCATGCAGTAACAAAAGAAAAAAGATGTCTCCTCCCACAAGCACAAAACAGCCAGGTTTTACCATGTGAACAGGAACTTCAACATTATTACCAGTTCCTGACACACAGATCATTCTTTTAGAATTGCAGTTTTTCCTGTCCAAATTATACTTGAAAAACCACCAGCTTCCTAGAATAAACTCTACATAATGTCCAGCTCAGGCCACCCCCTCAAGAACAGAAAGAATATGGCTTCATATTTCTCCCTTGAAAGGCAATGCAGCCTAGTTGATAAGAGATCAGAGCTGACCCGGGAAAACCTGATTGTATTTATGACTCTATGTCTTAAATACTGCACTTTTTTTTTTTTTTTTCTTCTCCTCTCTTTGCCTCTTTTCTCCCCTCTCCCCTCCTCCCGGCTCCTTGTCTCTTCTCTCTCCCTCCCCAACCCCTTTCTCTCTCTCCCTCTCAATCTCTCTCTCCCTCTCTCCTTCTAGAATGAAGCATTTGTTACAAGTAAATTTATACTAGCAACCACAATACCAAGTGATGACAAGAATGAGACTTATATAAGATGTGAGAGCAGCTTTACTCCTAATATCCGAAAACCAGAAACTACACTTACGTCCATCAACACATGGATAGATACACAAATTGTGCCGTGTTCAAACAACGGATCACTGCCCAGCAATAAACACGAAATGATACGAACTGCTCATACTAACACTAAGCTGGATGAATCTCACCAACACCGTGCTGAGTGAAAGAAGGTAGACACAAAGGAGCACATACTCTACAGTTTACTTTGTATAAAGTTTTAGAACACAGAGAACTAATCTATGGTTACAGAAAAAAGTTCGGGGCGCCCGGGGGGCTCAGTCGGTTAAGCAACCGACCTTCGATTTTGGCTCAGGTCATTATCACAAGGTCGCGAGTTCAAGCCCTGCGTGGAGCTCAGTGGGGAGCACAGAGCCTGCTTGGGATTCTCTCGGTCTCCCTCTCTCTCTGCCCCTCCCTTGCTTGTGCTCTTTCTCTGTCAAAACAAATAAACTAAAAAAAAAAAAAAAAAAAGTTCATTTGTTCCCTGGGGCAAGAGGGATGGCAGTGGTGAAGGGGGTTGACTTCAAGGGGAATAAGGAAACTTCCTGGTGTCGTGAAAATGTTTTAGATCTCTATTGATGTAGAAGCTTTAGGGCTGTTAATATTTGTCAATATTCATCAGACTATTTACTTTATACCTACGCATTTTATTGTGCGTAAACTGTATCTCAATAAGGTTGGCTGAAAAATTCACGCTGGGTTCTAGGCAAGAGTTTAGAAAAAAAGAAAATGTTGCCAAGAGTACGCAGTGGATCCTACATCAGCCTGTCTGTAAGTTCACATATTGGTAGTTTAGAGGAAGTCGCTGAATCAGTGAGGTCATGGGTATGTGGATAAAACTCCTGTGATCCGCCCCATCAAGTTCAACAGACAATTACTGACTGCTTGAATCTGAAGGATAACGTGTTGGGCATTACTAGAGATATAAAGATGAATTCAAAATCCCCACTCTCAAGTTCCTGCTAACCCTTTTGGGCCTGGGGGGGCTAGTGGTGATTTAAAACAAAAAACAAAAAACAAAGGACAGGTACTCAACCAACTATTATAAAATAAATAATAAAAGAGTACCCTAGGACCAAACTTACTTACTGCATACTTAGTCAATCCAAGGAAATGTCACAATCTACTGGATGTCTTAGTTATTTATGGTCCCTAAATCCTCCGGGAAGAATTTTGGGAAGTACTTTGCAGCCCAAGAATGGATTAGTGCTGGGCGTAAGATTCTTTCAGAAAGAATCTGCTACAGGGTTGCCTTCTTTCCCCCAGAAAAAAAAAAAAAATGTCCAGTTAAGTAGAAAAGCCTAAGAGGGTGGTAAGCCAAAGGATCGCACCTAATTCGAGACATAGGAGTAAGAATGAAGGAAGATAGTCAGTAAGATTACACGGAACATACAATGGAATACTACTTGGCAATGAGAAAGAATAAAATCTGGCCTTTTGTAGCAACGTGGATGGAACTGGAGGGGATTATGCTAAGTGAAATAAGTCAGGCAGAGAAAGACAGATGCCATGTTTTCACTCTTATGTGGATCCTGAGAAACCTAACAGAAGACCATGGGGGAGGGAAGGGGGGGGGAATTTACAGAGAGGGAAGGAAGCAAACCATAAGAGACTCTTAAAGACTGAGAATAAACTGAGGGTGGGTGGGGGGTGGAGGGGGAGAGGGGAAAGTGGCTGATGGGCATGGAGGAGGGCACCTGTTGGGATGAGCCCTGGGTGTTGTATGGAAACCAATCTGACAATAAATTTCATATTAAAAAAAAAAAAGTGCAAAGCGAATGGCCATGTGCTGCTAAAATTCTTGCAGGGAAAAAAATAAAAAAGATTATACGGAACAGCTTCCCATGGTCTTCCTCTAGGTCTTTGTTAAGTGGAGTTGTCAAAGTGGAAATGCAAATGTATTCAGAGTAGGTGATCTCACTGGCTTCACGCAGTCACAGGTGTCTTTCTTCTTCCCTTCAAGTGCTAGTGGACATTCTTGTCGGAGCAGCTCTCCTGGACGGCTGTCCTCCAAATGATGACTCAGGGACTCGGTGCTTTCTTCCTGTGGCTTCGGTACCTCTGGTGCCATCTAGCTAACAGCTGACGAGAGGTACACATAGACCATTATGTGGAATGATACGTAGGTTATGCCTAGAAGCGGCATACATCCATTCTGCCCGAATTCCACAGACCAGAACTCAGTTACGGCCTCGCTCTTAGATGCAAGGGTGGCTGAGAAATTCGGTTTAGCTGTGTGCCCAGCCTAGAGAAGGGCCAGATTGGTGAACGCCAGCCGTCTTGGGCCCAGCAAGGCTACCTATGGTGCAACTGGCAAACTATTAATGGTCAACGGTCAGTTACTCAGCGGCAGCTGAAAGAGAACATATAAAGTGGGGACTGCAGATGGGGAAGGTAGGATGCATCGTCCTCTTCAGAAAGTGCTGTGTTCCTCATTGGGAATAGGGGAACAAATCAACGGTTGAAACTAAAAAAGCAGCCCTATACCACAAATGCAAGGTTACCCGAGAGCCAGAGAAAACAAAATAGCAGAGGTCTGGGGTGAGAATCACGCTACCGACGATGTGATAAAATGCCCCTCTGCTCGGAGCCCCCCCCACACCCCCCCTCTTGGAGTAGATGCGCTGCTCAGAGCAGCAAGGGTTTGGATTGGATCGACCAGACTGAATTCTCAGGAGACAGAGCTCCAGGAAGTTAGCCGGGAGCTCTAGCCAGGTATCACAGACATTATTAGTCAGGCTCTTGTTTTTTCCCTTTGTCTACGTAGGCGAAAAAATGAAGGACGCTTGCTCAAAAAGTTAAACATGGAAGTAAGTACCCTACGATCCAGCCATCCTACTTCTGAGTGTACACCCAAAAGAATGAAAAGCAGGGACTCAAACAGATAGATTTGCACACCCGTGTTCATAGCAGCTTTGTTCACAACAGCCAAAAGGTGGAAACAACCCAAACATCCATCAACAGATGAATGGATAAACGAAATGTGATATACACAAGCGGTCCCTGGCTGGCTCAGTCAGTGGAGCATGTCGACTCCTGATCTTGGGGTTGTGAGTATTTGAGCCTCACGCTGGGCATAAAGCTTACTTAAATAACCAAATGAATAAAAATTTGATCTCCACATACAATGGAATACTACTCAGCCTTAAAAAAGAAGGAAATTCTGACACATGCTACAACACGGATGCACCTTGAATGCAGTATACTAAGTAAATAAGCCGGATACGGGGGGGAAAAAATTGTATGATTTCACTTGTAAGAGGTATCGGGGATAAGCAAATTCATAAAGGTAGAAAATAGAATAGAGGTGACCAAGGGTAGAGGGTGGTGGTTATTGTTTTATGGGTACAGAGTTTCCGTGTGGGATGATGAAAAAGTTCTGGAAATGGAAAGTGGTGATGGCTGTTGTGAATGCACGTAACGCCACCGAATGGTTAAAAGGGTAAATTTCATGTTACATATATTTTACCACAATAAAAAAAAATGTTCCCCCCAAAAGTGAAAGGCACAGGCTTTCTATTAGAGACACAAATAACGGCACCAAACGCCAGACACAGGGGCGCCTGGGTGGCTCAGTCAGTTGGGCATCCAACTTCGGCACGGGTCACGATCTCACGGTTTTTGAGTTTGGCTCTACCTTGGGCTCGCTGCTGTCCACACAGAGCCCACTTGGGATCCTCTGCCCCCCTCTCTGTCTGCCCCTCCTGCACTCTCACGCTCCCTCTCTCTCAAAAATAAGGAAATATTAAAAAAGAGAGAGAGACAGAGCCAGATAGAGGATTCCAGTTGGTAAATCAGGATGGGGATGGGGATGGGAAGAATCAAGTAAGACTTCACGGAAGAAACCTCTATCAGCTGGGCCGTGGAGAATTTCAAGCTGGAGATTAGAAGGAAGAGGATAGAGGGCGGATGTATCTCAGGCTGTGAGCAAGGGCAGCAGTCAGAGAAGCATGTAGCATACCTAAGAAATGGTGATCAGTGGTTTGTTTACTCATTGCATCTCCTATTTTCCCCTGCTGGGGGCGCTGATACTCCTCCTTGGGGCTGTGTTAGGCAAGAGCTAGTTGCTCAACACTCCCTAGAGTGCATGCACCACCGAAATCTCCCCCTGAGCTTACCTTGAAGAGGCATAAGCCTCAGCTACGTGCAGAGGAACGCTTCCACTTGAATCGTACTAAAGAAGTGTACATACTTATGTAATATACAAGGAGAGGGAGTCATTGTGTTCTGAGGAATTTCATGCACAGAATCTGTTTACATATTGTCAGAGGCATGGATGGATAATACTTCCGAGATGGGAACTACAGTGTTCTCTCCCCCATGCTTCCTTCTTTGTTTCTCCCTGCTCAAGCAGGTGGAAGAGGGTGTCCAAGGTGCCTCAAGGGAAAGACGCAACAGGGCGGTGCGTGGCTCTGTTTTCTGTGTTGCACTTGAGGTATTTTTGACATATAACACCGGATTCGTTTCAGACGCGGGGTTTAGATCCTTGCGAAAGTTAGGCATGGCTCTTTTCTCCGGACCCGTCGTTGTTTTGAGCCTCTTTAAAATCAACAAGATAGAAGTTTCTGAACACCAGTGGTCCGCTTCGCTTATTTGTGCTTGTGGGATTGATTTTAACTTCATTCCCTGCGCCAGACCATTCCAGAAGGGATGTCGAGTAGTGTGTTAGCTGCGCAGCTTCAAGCCTTCTGCTGCAGACGGACTTCGTCTTCCGACTTGTGAACTGCTCTGCCTCACAAGCTGCTTCAGTTTACCTGATCTGAGGAGTGGACTGACCTCACTCTACAGCCAAGCCCTGGAGGCCTGCCAGCTTGCCTTTTTGAAGGGAGGGAGATCTTCCGACCGTTTTGTTACTTGTCCTGGGGCAGCACTAAAGAGCCGGGGAGACAGCCAAGCTGACCTTCATACCTTATCCAGGGGCAATCTCTCTCTAGGAACTGCATCAAACAAGAGGTGAATATAATTTCTCAACACAAAGTCCGAAGAGCACGCAACTCTTGATGTCAGGATCATGAGTTCGAGCAGCATGTTGGGTATAGAGATTACTTTTTTTTTTTAAGTTTACTTCTTTTGAGAGAGAGAGAGAGAGAGAGAGAGAGAGAGCATGCACAAGAGCAGGGGAGGGGCAGAGAGATAGGAAGAGAGAGAGTGAATCCCAAGCAGGCTTCGCACTGTCAGCCCAGAACCACATGAGGGGCTCAAACCATGAGAGAATGATCTGCGCTGAAACTAAGAGTCGAATGCTTAACCAACTGAGCCACCCAGGCATCTATAGAGATTACTTAAAAATTTTTTTTAATTTTTTTAAATAATTTTTTAAATGTTTATTTATTTATTTTGAGAGAGAGTGAGAACTGAGGAGGGGCAGAGGGAGGGGGGAGAAAGAATCCCAAGCAGGCTCCACGCTGTCAGCACAGAGCCAGACACGGGCCTCGAACTCACTAACCGTGAGATGGTGACCTGCGCTGGGATCAAGAGTTGGATGCTTAATCGAGAGAGCCATCCGGGAGCCCCTTAAAAAAATTATCTGTGACCCACTTCAGACCTATTGAATCAGGACTTTGGGAGGCAGAAAAGTGTTTATTTGGTCCGTAAGGGGGTGTGAATGAGAATGCTCATCAAAGAGCTATTTGCCATGGAAGGATTTGGAAAAACAATGTATCAGCCGTGATACCTTGGATAAGCAAAATGTGTACAGTCATACTGCAGTTAGAAACAAGCAAGGAACGGGATGTACCACAGAGCAAGGTGACAAGGGTAGAAAAACAAAGAGTTGAACAAAAATTGCAAGAGACCTGATGTGGAGCACAGTAACATTTTGTACATTTAAAACGAGTATGTTTCAGCGTCGGGCTGCGGGAGAAGATGGCGGTCTCCACAGGAGTTAAAGTTCCTTGTAATTTTCACTTGTTGGAAGAACTTGAAGGACAGAAAGGAGTAGGCGATGGTACGGTTAGCTGGGGCCTTGCAGATGATGACGATAAGACACTTACAAGGTGGACAGGCATGATTACCGGGCCACCAAGGAAATGGGCCACCCATTTCCATTTCCCATTCCCATTTCCCATTTTGGTTGGGCCACCAACCAAATTATGAAAACAGAATATATAGCCTGACAGTAGAATGTGGACCTAAATACCCAGAAGCTCCTCCATCAGTTACATTTGTAACCAAAATTAATATGAATGGAATTAATAATTCCAGTGGAATGGTGGCTGCACGGAGCCTACCAGTGTTAGCAAAATGGCAACACTCATATAGCATTAAAGTTGTACTCCAAGAGCTAAGCCGTCTAATGATGTCCAAAGAAAATATGAAGCTTCCACAGCCACCAGAAGGACAAACATACAACAATTAATTTGGATCTCAAACTTGTCTTAAATCAACAGCCTTCTACTCATGTTCATGTCTTGATTAAATATCACACTGCAAAATACCCACACATTAAGTAAAAGAATTCCAGCTGGTAAACATGACCTGGACATTTGTAAGAATATATTTAATATATGTACACCATTATGTTTTCAGCTTACAGGAGGAAAAATGCAGCACCATTTTTTTTCTCTTGTTAAGGCACTGTCATTTAAGCATAAACCTGGAACACTCAAAATAGAATTCAGGTTTACAAGATGAAAGCACGGAGAGAAGAGTCAGATGCTGTGGAAGCATGTATGTTTCTGAAAAGTAAAAAAATCTCAAGAAGGAAAAACCAAAATGGCATGCTTTATCCATCTTGCTTGGCGAAAGAGCTTCAAGTTGAAATTGTCTAAAGTGGCAGGTACAATGAATCTTGTCACAAATTGTGTTAATTTTTGAAGCGGTGTGGGTGCTGACTGCGAGAAATATGAAAAATAAGTTCAGGATTGTTTTGATACCTGTATTTATGATAAAAAAAAATGTCGTGGGGGAGGCCGACGAGTATCTGTTAAAAAGCCGTTCCTGTGTGTTACATGTAACAGACATGGTAAATATTTGTTTACTGTCTTTGTTTGACAAACCATGCATTTAAGTGAAATCAACAAAAAAAGGAAACAGGTGTATGGATATGTGATTTTGAGATTAAAGTTAGTCTTAAAATGTAAATAAAATGTGGAACGTGTCCTCGGGAAAAAAAAAAATGAGTATGTTTCTAAACACGCTATTCCTTTTCAAATAAAGATCCACGAATAGAGAGGGGAGCAGAGTTGAAGTGGAATGGCAGTGAGGATCAGGGGCAAAGGGGGGGAAATTGGTAAATAGTAAGAAGACAGGCAAGCATCAAAGGGAAGAACTTTGCCCAGACAGATGTCAACGTGCTTTGAACTGAGGAACAAGATTCACTCAACTCCAACACGAGGTCCACTAGCTGGCGGGGTGTGTAGAAATCTCTGCAGATGGGAATCCGTTGAAAACGAGACCCCCAGATGAGTCCGCTGCATAGACCACTGAGTCTTTAATACCAAAGCATCTTTATTTTTTAGCACTTCCTCGATTTGGTTGCTACTTAACTCTCCAGTCACCCTGGCTTCCGTGTTGCGATCCAGTAATAAAACAAATGTCATGATGTGTCCCACCCATAGATCTTTACGCATCCTGTGCCGCCTGTCTGGAACACCCTTTTTCTTTTTCTTTTCTTTCTTTTTCTTTTTTTTTCTTTTTTTTTTTTTTTAAGTAATCTGTATGCTCAACATGGGGACACAGGGCTAGAAGCCACAGCCCCAGGATCCAGGGTCAGACGCTCTGCCGACTGAAGCAGCCAGGCGCCCCTGGAACACTCTTTTTATCTTTCTTCACCTGGCTAATTCTTATTTATTCCTTTCAACTCAGGCCGGGTGCCATCTCCTCGGGAAAGGCTTTCTTACCCCTCTGGCTGGGTTAAGCTGATCCCCCGGCGTTGATAGCACTGGGTTACGAGGCCGGTCGTCGTACATTATGCTGAAATCCTTGATTTGTGTGTTTTGAAACCTCTCCAGCCCAAGGACTCGCTCTTACTACCTTTTGGACCTCAGTCCTGGGAATATTGTGCCTGCAATTCAATAGGTTTTCAAATGCAGTAGCGTGTAGCCAGCCCCAGGAATATTATTTCCGTATTCGTTCACTTACACAAGACGTTGTTCAAAAAGGACTTAAGGCAGCACTTGACAACTAAACTTGAGAGAAAGCGAAGGTGGAATTTCACCGGGACAAGCACCAGCAAGAGCAGCCCTCCGCGGCTACAAGGACCCATCACGGCCACCCGTCCGGACAGACCAAGGTCCCGGCAGGAGCCCAGCGTTCTGGCTGGGGCTGCTTGGCAAAAGATCTCCATCCCTGCCTGCTAGTGCCATCTCCAGGGGACTGGTTGCTTTTCACCCAGCTGCAGGACTCCAGCTGCCAGGAGAAAAGTCGCAGCTCTGGATTAACATCACCTTCATCATTCAGGGAAAGAGAGCTCGTTCTTCCCCCTGGTCCTTTAGGGCTCAGAGAGAGACGTTGCGCAGCCCTGTGTGTTTCGGTCAGGTACTGAATCTATAGCCTCACAAGAAAACTCCAAGATAGAGGCTGCCTTTACAAAATCAGAGAGTCACATGACGAATTGATGCAGAAAATCAGAAAGTTCATTAAAGGATTCACAAACCCTCCACTGAGAAAACATTTGCAGTTATAGTCAGGCTCCCCTCCCACAGAAAGGAAAATAAATGTTTTATTTAAATCAATGTTACGAAAGAGTTACAAAAAAAAAAAAAAAAAGCTGAAACACTGAGTCTAAAATGAATTTCTTTCTTATTTCCAGCATATTTTTTAGTCTTATATCATGATGTTTCTAAAAGAATCATCACAAAGTATAGGTTATTTTTTTTAACAGACAAAATTATACTTGCTTAATGATAGGAAAACATGGTTCGGTAAAATCTAAATTCAACTGGCTAAAACAACCTTTCCTGTAATCTGTAAGGTACCATCTCAGAACGAAGCAAATAGTCAAGGGGAAAAAAATAGTCAAGGGACAAAATTGGAATACTCACTAAAGCAGGGTTTCTCAGCCTCAACACTAGGGACAGTTGGGGTGGGAACATTCTTCCTTGCGGGGTGTGGGGGGCTGTTCCCTGTATTGTAGACTGTTTAGCGGCATCCCTGGCCTCTGCCCACCAAACGTCCACCCACCCTCAGGCATTGACAATCAAAATAGCCTCTGGGTGACGGAGGGAAGCAGAATCACCCCCCCCCCCCCCCCATCCAGAACCACTGCACTGCGGGAGACACAAAGCCATTCACAGGTAAGCTACAGAGAAGAGTCTGTAAATTAGAACCTGACACGGAATACACAAGCCTTTCCCCCCGGGGCCAAACCCCAAGGATTACACTTCCTTAATTCAAAGGTGTCAAACTTGCCAATAGTATATTTGAGAGCGGATCCTTTTCTTAATCCGCTTTGGCATTTCAAATCTTGGCATTTCAAACTCTAGCCAAGGTATATCTGATAGGAGAGGTCAACAAAGGAGCCATGTCGACTTCGGTGAACAGGCTTAACCATTCTTGATAAGAACTAATTAGAAATTTATAATGTAGCACCTGTTTATTAAGTGCTTGCTGCAGGCAGCATAATGCCCCCCGCAAAAGACGTCCCTGTCCTAATCCGCAGAAGCTGCAAAGCAAAAGGAACTTTGCAGATGTGATTACGTTAAGGATCTTGAGGTGGAAGCGTGTCTGACGGGCTCAGTCGGGAGAGCAGGCCACCCCTGATCTCAAGGTAGTAAGTTCAAGCCCCACGGTGGGTGTAGAGATTACTTTAAAAAAAAAAAAATACAGTCTTGGGGCGCCTGGGTGGCTCAGTCAGTTAAGCGTCCGCTTTAGCTCAGGTCATGATCTTGCAGTTTGTGGGTTCGAGCCCCGCGTCAGGCTCTGTCCCGACAGCTTGGAGGCTGCTTCGGATTCTGTGTCTCCCTCTCTCTGCCCCTCCCCACCCCTCATGCTCTGTCTCTCTCTCAAAAATAAATAGACATTTAAAAATGTTTTTAAATAAAGAATCAAAAATTAAAAAATAAATAAAGTCTTTACAGGAAAAAAATCTTGAGATGGAGAGATTATCCTGCGCTATCCAGGCAGGCTCAAGGTAATGTAAGGGTCCTTGTAAGGGAAAGAGGGAGGAGGTCCCTATAAGGGAAAGGGAAGTCATGCGATGCCAGAAAACAGAGAGGATTGCTGGCTTTGAAGACAGAAGAAGCGGCCAGGAGCCAAGAAATGCAGGCAACCTCTAGAAACTGAAAAGGCAAGGAATAGATTCTCTCCTAAAGCCTCCAAAAGGAATGAGACCCTGACCTCCAGACCTGCAAGAAATAAACATATATTTAAGCCACTAAACGTGCGCTCACTTATTACAGCAGCAAAGAAAA
The DNA here is from genome assembly GCF_028018385.1 of Neofelis nebulosa. Lineage (NCBI taxonomy): Eukaryota > Metazoa > Chordata > Mammalia > Carnivora > Felidae > Neofelis > Neofelis nebulosa. The sequence goes on along the minus strand of NC_080800.1, from coordinate 26,748,798 downwards.
CTGACGTGGTGAAAATCCAGCAGGAATATTATGACCTGGGAAGCCAGGAGAGGAAGGCCATTTCATAGTTTCAGTAAGCATATTTTTTTTGCCTTTCTTTTTTAAAATTAGAGAGAGAGCGCGTATGCAAGATCAGGGAGGAGAGGGGCGGGGGGGAGAGAGAGAGAGAGAGAGAGAGAGAGGGAGAAAATCGTAAGCAGGCTCTGCACTCAGCACAGAGCCTAATGTGGGCCTCAGTCCCACAATCCAGGGATCATGACCTGAGCCAAAATCATGAGTCAGACACTCACCCTGGCGCCCCAAGAATAATGAATATTTTAAACCATAATTAAAGATCTCAGACAACACAACAATGCATTATCTCTCCCTAATTATAGCCAGGAAGTAGACGGCTCTTAGATGTTAGACACCCATCTAAAGTGTATTAAGATGGATTAATTCATTTAATCATCATAACAACACTGTGATGAAAATGTTTGTATGATTTCCATTTTTCAAATAAGAAAACCAAGATCCGGACAGGTTTCGTCTCAAGCTCACAAAGCTACGAAATGGCAGCACCGGGCTTCAAATCCAGGCATACCGTCTCCAAAATCCAGATAAATGTGGCCCAGAGTGTTACAGGAGGGTGGCGGAGACACGGGTCCCTGTCTCACCGAGTCAAAGAATGAATCTCGCACACAACAGCGAGTGAGCAACGCGATAGAGTTTGAGGGAGAAAGGGTAAAGTTTTCCAGAGTGAGTGGGGACCCGAGTGGGTGGCCACAGACAGTTTCTGCCCGGAGCTTTTTCTTGGGACCTGATCAGAAAGTTTGTGAGACTTCATGCACGGCATCTAGCCCAGACAGGTCCTCTCCTTCCCCTCCCAGGTGTACCTGCGGTCTGCCTCCCTGAAGGTCCCTCATTTATCCTTGCCTCATGTTACCCCTTTCCCTACTCAAGAGCAGTTCCGTGAGGTTCAGGGATGGAACGTTACAAAACAAATCCCCGTACTTCTTCACCCAGAGAGGGTGCTTGACCAGAAGTACCTAGGTTTCCAAGTGTAGGAACGTCTGCTGTGCCCTCCAGCCACATTTATTTAATCTATGTTTTTTGTAATCTCTACACCCGAAGCGGGGCTTGAACTCATGACCCCAAGAGATCAAGAGTCGCACGCTCTCCCCACTGAGGCAACCAGCCAGGCAGCCCCCTGCCCCCTCACTTAGAGGGAAGGATCTCCAATTTCCTCAGGCGATCACCCCCTCCCACACCACCTACGGTCTCTGTGGAGTGTCGATCGAGATGGCCTGCCCTTGTTCTGGCCAATTTGATACAAGCCAGACCAATACGATCCCCTCCCCGCTCTGCAATTTGGAAGGATTCGCCTTAATTCCTGCCGTCTGATTCCTGGAGTGCCCCCCGTTCCTGTCTTTTCTAGGGCTTGCCAGTTCAGCCTTTTTTCTGGTTCGGTGGGCCACGTCATACCTTCCCAATGAAGGCCTTTATCATTTAAGCGGACGGGAGTCAGCTACTTTCCCTCCAAAGAAGAAAGTCTACCTGAAACTGAGCACGCAAGAGATTTATTTGTGAAGAACCCTTAGTGGCAAGCGCCTTTCCTGGCACATGAAAAGAGCTGGCACACTCCTCCCCTGGCCCTAGAGCAGGCGGGCCGCACGCAGGAAGCTACGAGAACAGAGAGAGCTCGCATTGAAGGAGGCTGAAGACTGCAGGGCTGTGCAAATACAATACAGCTATGGTCCGATAATCACCCAGAGGCGGTTCCAGAAGGAGACCACTTTTCCTTCGCAATTGCTGTGGCATAGGCTATGTATCTAGAGCGAACTATGCGCAGTGACTGGACCATCCCAGCATCCACTAGTGTGGACACAAATAAGGGATGCGCTGAACCTAGACACGGGAGGGGAGGGGAGGGGAGGACCGCGCTGGCGTAATTAATCCTTTTCTTGCCTTCACGCTGCTGTCGGGAGCTCATCTCGATCCCGTGGACACTAGGCGACCACGGCAGTCAAGATGCTGTTGACAGAGTTGACAAATCAAATAAGGTTTACTTCCAACAAAATGCTACCGTAATCACGATCTCCCCGTTGGTGAGTTCAAGCCCCACTTCGGGCTCTGCGCTGACAGCTCGGGGCCCGGCGCCTGCTTCGGATGCTGTGTCTCCCTCTCTCCCTGCCCCTCCCCTGCTCACGCTCTGTCTCTCTCTCAATCGCAAAAATAAATGCACATTAAAAAAATTTTTTAAAACACCACCTTAATAGGGCTTATTTCTTTTAGGGTTGCCATGTAAAAGTAGGACACGAATAAAACTTCTTTTGGATCGCCTAGGCTTCGGCAACCCTATGCATCATCACAATCTAAAAATGTTTCACCGGGATGCATTTTCCCTCTGCGGTACCCTATCACAGGTACAGCTCCAAAACCACAGCCTCCAAGCCCTCAACGTTAGGATAAAAACCTGGATATCAGCAGCAGCCTCGCTGACCTGATTTGAACAGGTCTTAAAGTCACTTCCAGTTTCAAAACTTTTTTAATTACAAAAAGCTACATTTTTCCAATAAATGAAATGTCAAACATTTTGAGATTGCCTGAGGCGGACTTTTTTAAGTATTGTGGGTTGTTTTTTTTTTTTTTTTAACTTTCCATTCGTGACTGACTCAGGGACATTAAAGGCCTTATGTATATTGTCATCACCCCCTCATCTTTTTCAACAATTTTGTCCTAGATTCGGTCTATAGAAGACAAGTTTTACTGTCCCTGTTTAAGAATGTCACGAAGAAGTCATTCTACTTCTCTGAGACGGCTAACTCCATGATTAGTAGATCCTATGGAAAGAAAATCTCCCGTTTAGTCTTTGGACTGAAACTCGTGCATTTTTTTTTTTTTTTACATTTATTTATTTTTGAGAGACCGAAAGAGACAGAGCACAAGTCGGGGAGGGGCAGAGAGAGAAGGAGGCACAGAATCCCAAGCAGGCTCCAGGCTCCGAGCTGTCAGCCCAGAGCCCGAAGCGGGGCTCGAACTCACAAACCGTGAGATCGGGACCTGAGCCAACGGAGCCACCCAGGCACCTGTGAAACTTGTGCATTTCAGGGGGCGCCTGGGTGGCTCAGTCGGTTAAGCGGCCAACTTCGGCTCAGGTCATGATCTCACGGTCAGTGAGTTCGGGCCCCGCGTCGGGCTCTGTGCTGACAGCTCGGAGCCTGGAGCCTGTTTCGGATTCTGTGTCTCCCTCTCTCTAACCCTCCCCCATTCATGCTCTGTCTCTCTCTGTCTCAAAAATAAATAAACGTTAAAAAAAAAAAAAAGAAAAGAAACTCGTGCATTTCTAAGGGCATTACGAGGGCAAGAGCAAATTAAGAATGCATTCAGATTTCGGTATTTGTTGTTACAAAAATAGATGGCACTGGGTCTAGATTCATCAGTCATCTGGGGTTTGTTTGTTTGGTGAGAAACCTAGTGCTGGAAGTTTGTGCCTCTTGCCCCTTTCTTTCAATTCCTGCATTTCCCACCACCTGCCTCTGGTAACAAGTCTGATCTCTTTTTCTACGAGGTGTTGTGTTTGTTTTTGGGTTTTTTTATAGTTAATAAGCTATATATATACATATATATATTTTTTTAAGTTTATTTATTTTGAGAGAGAGCAAGCATGAGCAGGGGAGAGTCAGAGAGAGAGAGGGAGAGAGCATCCCAAGCAGGTTCCGTGCTGTCCGCGCAGAGCCCAATGTGGGGCTCGATCTCATGAACCGTGCGATCATGACCTGACCTGGAACCAAGAGTGGGAGGCTTAACCGACTGAGCCACCCAGGTGTCCCTCAACGAGTTTTTTGGTTTGTTTTTTTTTAAATACCATGTGTAAGTGAGATCACAGTATTTGTCTTTCTCTGTCTGACTTATTTCACTTAGCATAATGCCCTCAAGGACCATCCACGCTGTTGCAAACGTCGGGATGGCTGAATGATGTATGTATCCCTATCTCACATTTTGTTGATCCATTCATCCATCGATGGACCTCTAGGTTGCTTTCATGACTTGGCTATCGTAAATAACGCCGCTGTGAATCTGGGGCTGCAGAAATCTCTTTAACGTGGTGTTTTCATTTTCTTTGGCTATATTCCCGGAAGTGGAATTGCTGGCTCGACACTCATCAGATTTGACTTCTCTTCAAAGCATAGCCACTAATTAGCTATGTATCAGGATGGACTGCAAAAAACCCCTGACCGTCGCTTTTCCCCGTTTCACCTTCAACCATCAAAAATTGCTCCGCCCTTAAAATCGTAGCTGTTCTCGGGGCGCCTGGGTGGCGCAGTCGGTTAAGCGTCCGACTTCAGCCAGGTCACGATCTCGCGGTCCGTGAGTTCGAGCCCCGCGTCGGGCTCTGGGCTGATGGCTCAGAGCCTGGAGCCTGTTTCCGATTCTGTGTCTCCCTCTCTCTCTGACCCTCCCCGTTCATGCTCTGTCTCTCTCTGTCCCAAAAATAAATAAAAAACGTTGAAAAAAAAAATTAAAAAAAAAAAAATCGTAGCTGTTCTCAAGATTCGCTTTTGCTACGAGACGGCAACTGAAGTGACCTCACGTGAGTTGTAAGTCTTGCTGCTTTTGGAAGGTGACACCACTAAGTGAATAGACCTGGACCAGTTTACTGGAGGTGAAGAGGCCGTGTAGACAGGCGATCTAGCTACGCCAGCCATTCCAGCCAGGGTTCCAGGCACAGCAGGGAGCCCAGTCCAGAAAAGCTGCACTGCTTCAGGTCATAAAAACTGCCATCGCGCTCAAGAGCCAAATAAATGGCTACTTGGAGCCACTAAGATTTAGGGCACTTGCGATGCAGCCAAAGCTCACTGACACCACGGCCCTTAGAACACGTAAGCACTCTGTAACGCTGTAAAATGAAGGGACTGAGGGAGCGCTAGAATTTTCTTCTTGTAGAAACATTCTTAGAGATATACATACCACCCTCTTTACTCCTGAGCACCCGAGTGGAAGGAAGCTAAAAATAAGATTGACCCAATTGGGGGTCGCCTGGGTAGCTCAGCTGGTTGAGCGTTCCACTCTGGATTTCGGCTCAGGTCATGATCCCAGGGTTGTGAGATCGAGCCCCACATCGGGCTCGGTGCTGAACGTGGGGTCAGCTTGGGATGCTCGCTCTCTCTCTCTCTCTCTCTCTCTCTCTCATCCTATGCCCCGTTCCCCACTCTCTCACTATCTCTCTATCTCTCTCTCGTGCGCGCTCTCTCTCTCAAAAAAAAAAAAAAGATCGACCCGGGTCTATACAAGGATTCAAGATGTATAGCAAAGAATAATAGTATGTGAAAATGTTTGTAAACATTAAAACGGTACAAAATTCAGCTGTCATTATAATCACACACACACGTGAGGAGTGCAACGTAGCCTAAGGAAAATACAGGAAGAGCAGCACAAACGTGTCTAAGGCAGCCTGACGTTTGTCACGTGAGGAAGGAATGAATGGTTATTGAGCACCTGCAATGCCCCTAGTTAATTACATACATTAGCTCGTTTAACCCTCAAAATGACCCTATTAAGTAGTGTCATTATCAATCCACCTTACAGATGAGAAAACTAACGCTTGAAGATGGTAAATAATTGGACTAAATTCAAAGAGAGTAAGATATAATAACAAGGGTATAGACGAAGGTCTTTGGACTTCAAAGCCTAAAGCACGTCTTTGCTTTCACCACTTTACCCGTTACCATCCAGCAGAAATGAACTTAAGTTAGGTATCGTGAAACGTTTTTCTTCCTCTTTCTTTTCACACCTATACGTACAAATGGCATAAAAGGATTATCTATGCAGTCAAGGTCTTATTGTCCCAAAAAATCTTCTGTTACTTTGGGGGCATTTTTTTCCTATCTATTTTCTCTATCCTGGGTTTTTCTTTAATCAAGAAAAACCACACTTTTATTATGTGTGTTTTTTTTTTTTTTTTTTTAAATCACGCATGTAATACGTGAACGCATGTTTATTATACAATGTCAAAGAGGGGTGCCTGGCTGGGTCAATTGGTAGATCACGTGATTCTTGATCTTGGAGTCGTGAGTCCCAGCCCCACGAGGGGTGTACAATTTACTTTAAAAATATATATATGGGGGCTCCTGGGTGGTTCGGTCGGTTAAGCGTCCGACTTCGGCTCAGGTCACGATCTCGCGGTCCGTGAGCTCGAGTCCCGCGTCGGACTCTGTGCTGACGGCTCGGAGCCTGGAGCCTGTTTCCGATTCTTTGTCTCCCTCACTCTCTGCCCCTCCCCCGTTCATGCTCTGTCTCTCTCTGTCTCAAAAAGAAATAAACGTTAAAAAAAAAATTTTATAAAAAAAAAAATATATATATATATGAGCACATATTTGTTATAAATAGTCAAAGAGAGGCGCCTGCCTGGCTCAGTTGGTGGACCATGCAACTCGTGATCCCGGGGTTGTGAGTTTGAGCTCCTCGTGGTTTGTAGGGATTGCTTAAAACTTAAAATTTTAAAAGAAAAGTCAAAGAATCAAAGGCTTACAAGGTTCTTTTAAAAAGATCAATATGGTGGGGCGCCTGGGTGGCGCAGTCGGTTAAGCGTCCGACTTCAGCCAGGTCACGATCTCGCGGTCCGTGAGTTCGAGCCCCGCGTCGGGCTCTGGGCTGACGGCTCGGAGCCTGGAGCCTGTTTCCGATTCTGTGTCTCCCTCTCTCTCTGACCCTCCCCCGTTCATGCTCTGTCTCTCTCTATCCCAAAAATAAATTTAAAAAAGGTTGAAAAAAAAATTAAAAAAAAAAAAAAAGATCAATATGGTGTGTACTCTTCTAAACACATAGTTCATACACAATTCTATTGCATTATAATAAGTTATTTATTACTTATGTGCAGATATTATATATTTTTGTTTTACATATATGGGATAATTCTAGATATATTTGTTGCACCTTTTTCTTTCACTTAACATTATGTCTTGGAGATTTTTGCATATTGGGGCATATAGATCTGACACATTTCTTTTTAAGCTTATTTATTTATTTTGAGAGAGTCCCAGAAAGGGAGGGGCAGACGGAGAGAGAAAAAGAATCCCAAGCAGGGGTGGAGCCCGACTCGGGAGCTCAGTCTCACAAAGGGCGAGATCATGACCTGAGCCGAAATCAAGAGTGGGAAGCTTAACCAACTAAGCCACGCAGGTGCCCCAGATCTGCCACATTTTTAAAAACTATGCAAATAGTGCATGTACCATGTTATTTTTAACCCTTCTCTTATCCGTAGCCACTTAGACTGTTTTTAAATTTTTACTGCAACATAATCATGTGCATACTTTTTTCTTAAAGTGCCTCAGCAAATGTAATTACACATAGAGTATTATAAATGTGAGAGCTTTTGTTTTTTGAAGCTTATTTTTATTTACTTTGAGAGAAACAGAGAGTAAGCTGGGGATGGGCAGAGAGAGAGAGGGGGACAGAATCCCAAGCAGGCTCTGTGCTGATAGCGCAGAGCCCTACGTGGGACTCAAACTCACTAACCGTGAGATCACAACCTGAGCCGAAGTCAAGAGTCGGATGCTTAACCGCATGAGTCACCCAGGCACCCGGAGATCACTTCTATTTATAGATATGGACGTAGTTTTAATTTTGAAAATTACTCCCAAATTGACTATCCAAAAAAAAAAAAAAATGCAATTCCGAAGAGGGTATCGAGGTTCATTTCCACCACCCTAGTGAATACTAGATATTTTACAAATTTACCCTAATCTTCTTAGATTATTATAGCTTATTTTACATTTCCCTGATTTCAAAAAAGCATTAGTCCTCACGTTTATTGGACATTGAATTTTCTTCTTCAATAAATGAATATTTCCTGTAATCAATTTTAATTGCATTGTTTTCCTTTTGCGCACGCACACACACACACACACACACACACACACAATGGATATTAATCCTTTCACATATGTATTTAAAATACACTCCCATCCTGTCACTTAACCTTTATCTCGGTTTATGGTATATTTCACTGTACAAAACTGTGACATTTGCATCTATTCAAATATGTCAATATTTTCCCTTCTTGGATTCCAGGCTTTTAAAAATACTTTTCCCCACTTCTACTGCTTCCAAAGCTTTTCTAACCTTTAGCCGTTTAATTCATCTGCAATTTATTTCGTATTTGACCTAGAAGGGTTTTACTTTGGCTGTCAATGCCAAAGTATTTTTACTATTTTGGCTTTAGAACGTGTTTTGTGTCCGGCAGAGCAAGTCCTTCTTCATTACCCCTACTTTCCAAAAACGTCTTTGTTATTCTTGTACATTATCTCTTTTACATTAAATTCAGAATCACCTTATCAAGATTCTAATTAACATTGCGTTAAATTCATGCGTTAATTCTGGGGGGAAATGACAGGTCTATGTGGTAGGCAGATTAATGTCCCCCCAAAGATGTCCATTAATATGTTATATTACATGGCAAAGGGGAATTAAAGTTGTAGGTGGAAATGAAGGTCGCTCATCAGCTGACCTTAAGATAGATTTTGCTGAATTATCTGGGTAGGGCAAAAGTAATCGTTAAGGGTCCTTAAAAGTCCAAGAGGAAGGCAGAAAACCAGAGTCAGAGGGAGCTAGGACTTTGGAAGAAGCGTCAGAAAGGTGCGATGTTGCTGGTTTTGAAGATGGAGGAAGGAGACTGTGAGCAAACGAATGCAGTGGCCTCTAGAAGCTGAAAAAGGCAAGGAAATGGATTGTCTCCCGGAGCCTCTAAAAAGGAATATAGCTCTGCTGACACCTTTATTTTAGCCCAGTGAAGGCCAAGTTGAATTTCTAAACAGTAGAGCTATAAAGAAATAAACCAATGTTGTTTTAAGCCGCTACAGTTGTAGCAATTTTAGGGGTGCCTCGCTGGCTCGGTCAGAAGAGCACACAGCTCTTGATCTCAGGGTCATGAGTTCGAGCCCCATGTTGGGTGTAGAGCGTACTAAAAAAATTTTAAAATAAATAAAAATAAAGGCTTAGTAATTTTCTTGCAGTAGCAACAGAAATTAATACACTCTACGTTATTGCAATTTCTGGAACAGTTGGGATCTTTGATTGCAAGCAACAGAAACAGACTCCAGCTAGGGGTGCCTGGGTGGCTCCGTCCGTTCAGCGTCCAACTCTTGATCTCGGTTCAGGTCATGATCTCACCGTTTGTGGGTGTGAGCCCCACACCGGGCTCTGCGCTGACCGTGCAGAGCCTGCTTGGGATTCTGTCTCCCTCTCTCTCTCTGCCCCTCCCCTGCTCGTGCTCTGTCTCTCTCTCTCTCTCCTGCTCTTGCTCTCAAAATAAATGTAAAAACTTAAAAAAAAAAAAAAAAAAGATTCCGGCTAACTTAAATACAAAAGGAATATATTGAAATGATAGTAGAGATCTTCTAGAACTCAGAACACTTAGGAAACACCAAGGTCTGGAAGGAAAGCAAACACGAAGAGAGGCCGGAGAATAAGATGCATAAGTACAGTTTTTGTGCCACTCGGTGTTCAATTGAAAAATCAGAAACCATCCTGGACGCTCAAGCAGAGGGAATTTAACACAAGGAATTTCTTCCAAGGGTGTTGGCAGGGCTGAAAGAGCAAAAGGAAGAAGGAGGCCAGAGAAAAAGGGCGAGGCAGGAACTGTGCATAGAGTGTTAGTCAGAGATCAGTAGTACAGCACCCCTGTGCCCGGGCTGGGGCCCATGAGCCTGCGGTCACCGTCGAGCTTCTGAAGACAGTATCGCCACTGCCATTGAAACTGCACTTTGGGGGCGCCGGGGTGGCTGGGTCCTTTCAGGGTCTGCCTCTTGGCCTCAGCTCAGGTCACGATCTCAGGGTTGTGAGTTCAAGCCCCGCGTTGGGCTCCACGCTGGGGGTGAAACCTACTTAAGAAAGAAACCACGGAAAAGAAACTGCACTATGGCTGAGCAGGAAACCAGTATCCCACACTCGCACTAATGCCCAGAGCCTCTCCGGTTACTCTCAGTTCTTTTCTCCGGTGGTGCTCTTGTCAGAGACTTCCTCCAAAAGTGGGAGAAAGGACTTGTCCGCTGCCTTTAAAATTTCCGCCATGATTTTCCATCAGCAAAACACAACAGAAAGCCAGCTAAACAGGCAGTTTGGGGAATGTAGTTTGTAGGGTTTTAATCCCAGCAGGGATATGGTTAGCCTGCTACTTTTTTTTTTTTTTTTCAGTTTTTATTTATTTATTTATTTTGAGAGAGAGAGAGACAGAGCGCGAGCAGGGGAGAGGCAGAGAGAGAGGGAGAGAGAGAATCCCAAGCAGGCTCTGCGCTCGAACTCACAAACCATGAGATCACGACCTGAGCTGAAACCGAGAATGAGACACTCGACGAACTGAGCCATCCAGGGGCCCCTGGCCTGTGAGCTTTCTAGTGCTGTGCAACAACTTAGCACAAATGTAGCACCTTAAAGCAACCTACGTTTGTCCTCTCACGATTTCCCTGGGTCAGAAGACTGGGCCCGCGTAACTGGCTCCTGTCCCAAGGGTCTCACAAAACTTCGATCAAGGTATTGGCCAGGGTTGCATGATCGTCTGGGCCTCCGGGTCCTTGTCCAAGATCACTTGGTTGTTGGCAAAATTCAGCATTTTGCGTCGGTAGGGCTGAGGTCCCTGCTTTGTTGGTGGCTGTTGGTCACGGGCTGCTCCCACCTCCTAGTGTTTTTTGCTGTGTGGCTCCTTCACGATACAGCAGGTTGCTTCATTATTCTATTGGCTGGGAGCAAGTCACAGATTCCACCCACACTCAAAGGAAAGTGATTATTCAAGGGCATGACTCATCGGACGGTCACCTTAGGGTGTGTCAGCACAGAGCCCGACTCGGAGTTCGGTCTCGCAACCTGGGAGATCATGACCTGAGCTGAAACCGAGTCCGATGCTCACCCGACCGAGCCCCCCCCCAGGCGCCCCATGTTGCTGAACTCTGATGACCACTATGCCTGTGAATAATTTCTAGTTTTCTGAATCTTCCTCTATCTCTCCATTTATATTCAGATCTTCTTCTAGAACATAATGTAAAGTACTGTAGTTTCATTCATAAAAGACTTGTAAGTTTTTGTTTTAAGTGGACTCCTTTTAACACTTTATTTTAAGGTAATCCCTACACCCAACCTGAGACTCGGACTTACAGCCCCGAGACCAAGAGTCGCACGCTCTACCGAGCCAGCCTGCCCCACCCCCCCTTGGGAGACTCTTTTAATTAGTCCAGAATTTCAGTTGCAAACGACAGGAACCAAAGCAGATGAGCTAAAAGAAGAAATAAAATATATTGGCCCATTTATTGGGAACACCAGGGATGGAGCTCAGTGAGAGACTCCAAGAACTCTTGACAGAAAGAAGGGCAGGAGTGAGAGACAGTAGACACAGAGACAGAGGTAACGATGGAAAGGAAAATACAGACAGATAGACAGATGCCGTCTACAACCCTCCAACAGCAGAAAATCTTTTTCCATGAGATAGGGAAATCTGTGACCTAACTGCACAAAGGTAGTACATATGAAACTCAGTGTCCCCAAATCTGAGTGTGGAAACATGTGACTTCTAAATATAATGTGCAAATATCCTGCTGGAAGTTAGATAACTCATTAATTACATACGATAATTTTTCACTGTTGCAGTCATCACTATAGAAATCCTGTAAATAATGTGTTTTAAATACATCTTGTCTAAAATCGTTACACTTTCAAAGGACTTTCAAATAACTAAACGAAACTTCCTTTCTTTCTCCTTAACTATACTTAATTTAGCTATGGAGCCCCCAAGGCAGTCAGCAGTAGAAGGCGTCATCTCGCCCAATCCAAGGTAATTCAGCCATTTCCAGATGGACACTCACATCCCCTTTCTCCTCAGAAATAGGCTAGGTTCTTTCTGGGGGACTCACTACAGATCAGGCTTCAATATGAACAGGGTTTCCAAATACGCAGGTCCTGCCTTTTACCAGAATGAATTGGAATTTAACGTGCTCGTCTGGCCTTTGTCATTCAGTTCCGGCATTCATTGCTAAAGCCCAGAATCTCATCATGGCCTCTGACGACCGAAACATAATCCTGATCCTTCGCCATCTTGACCCCAGACTCCTCAGGCCCACTAGTGCGCTCCCAGACTTTCCGAGGTTAGGAACACTCAGCCGCTCTCCTCACAACGGGCAGGGCCCCTGTGAGGCCGACATCAGGTACATCTGCCCGGGGGACCTGTGTCACCATCAGTATCCTCTGCTCTGGCGCCTTGCTAAATGAGAGGCTACTCAAAGGTTTGCAGTCTCCAGGCCACAGTCGACACGGGTGACATTATTTTCTTTCACCCTCACATCCCATCACAGGCATGTATCCCTTCCTCCCACCCCAGACCCATCCCAAGATTGAGAGCCAGGCCCCACTGTCCCTTACGGACTCAGTTATCTCTAACCCCCTCATTTTCTCTCCAAATAACACTCCTCCCTCAACCGAATGGGATTTCTACCCGGTCTGGGGCGGGAATTACTCTCACAGCATCCTGCATTCTTACTCTGTTGTTTATAATCGTCCTGTGGTACTTACTTGAACATGTTTATAATCTACATGTTCTTAGGAAGTCACAAAAAGGGTAAAATGAAAAAATGCTCCGAAATTCTAAAGCTCTTTAAAAACGTTAAGACGACATTTCGGGGCACCTGGATGGCTCAGTCCGTTAAGCGGCCAACTCCTGATTTGGGCTCAGGTTACGATCTCCCAGTTCGTGCGTTCAAGCCCCACATTGGGCCCTGTGCTCTGTCTCCCTCTCTCTCTCTCTGGTCCTCTCTCTCCCAAAATAAATAAATAAACATTTAAATAAATAAAAATAAAAATATGAGATGACATTTCAACTAATGTCTGCATAATAAATAATAACTCCTTAGTTTGAACACAGTATTTATTCAACCTTATGGAGTTGAAAAAAGAAAAAACAAAGCAGTCACAATTGACCTTCTTAAAATCTGAATTTACAAAGTTTTGGACATGCTACCCTTTAACAAAACACCTTATTTTCCTAGGGCATGACTCCTTTTGGCAGAAATTTGCGCTACCTATAACAGTAGCTAATTTTTCTCTCTCTCTCTCTCAAAAATAAACAAACATTAAAAATTTAAAAAAAAATAAAGAAAGAAAAGGGGCGCCTGGGTGGCTCAGTCGGTTAGGCGTCCGGCTTCGTCTCAGGTCATGATCTCACGGCTCGTGAGTTCGAGCCCCACATCGGGCTCTTCGCTGACAGCTCAGAGCCTGGAGCCTGCTTCGGATTCTGTGTCTCCCTCTGTCTCTGCCCCTCCCCCGCTCACACTGTGTGTGTGTGTGTGTGTGTGTGTGTGTGTGTGTGTGTGTTTGTCCCTCAGAAATAAACATTAAAACATTTTTTTAAAAAATAGCAGCTGATTTTTTTTTTCTAAGTATCAAAACTAGACTTAGGCTTCATTTTTCTTCTTATGTCACACACAATTAATTATAAGATGACTTCCCCAAAAAACATTGACCACACTATTAATATTCACGCCACAGTCAGCCCCAACAGCCCATAGTCTTGAATTAAAGTAAAGAACGTGTGTGACATTCAACTTGAAATCAGAAAAAAAGTGTCAGGGAAGCGTAAGAGATTCTACCGGTTGGCAGAACTTTGTGTAACCTTGCTCACTCTTGAGAACATATCAGGCTATCCCTAGGGTGGTTGGACTTACAATGCTTGATATTTTATGCTTCATTCTTCTACGTTGACAATTTTACCGATTCCAACTGGTTTTTAAAAATCATATGCAGCCTCGGAGCACGTGGGTGGCTCAGTGGGTTAAGCGTCTGATTCTTGATTTTGGCTTTGGTCATGATCTCCCAGTTCATGAGATGAGGCCCCTCATTGGACTCTTTGCGGACAGCACAGAGCCTGCCTGGGATTCTCACTCTCACTCTCTCCCCCTCTCTCTCCCCTTCCCCCACTTGCTCTCTCTCTCTCTCTCAAAATAGACAAACATTTAAAAAAAAGTGGTCCCATTGGGGATTGAGGATACTGACGAATATATCCAGCACTCCTATTCCCCACCCCTTGGTTGAGAGTTGTCCCTAGGACCACCAACTATCCTGTACAGGTTGAGCCTGCACAGAGCTGAGCAAGTTTTGCTGTGCCAGGGAAAGCCCTTGACAAAAAAACCAGATATATATCTGTTCCCACCAGCGGTGGGAAGCTAGTTGCTTGTTTGCAATGTCCATAGCTTCAAGTGACTCAAGCAAACCAGGAGGATATGGGGCAGAATATCAACGGCATTTATTATATTAGATACTCCCTCTTTACCCTAATGACCCTTGGAACTGTTCCAAAGTCTCTAAGCAAATCTCTCCTCACTTTCACAATCTCCAAACTTACCTTTCTCCATAATACGGGAAAGCTATAGTTAACAATGCTTTTCTCCTGGTCGACACCATATCTGAGTTACTGGAAAAGTGTTGGTCTTTCTATCCAAGCTCTTCATGAAGAAATGTGGCTTTAGAGACGCAAAGACAGGGGGAATAACCTTCCAGCCATAGTGGAATGACTGGGGCTCAACATACCCTCCCCCACCGTAAACAACTACAAAACTGGTCAAAATATAGGAGACAATAATTTTTGGACATTGGAAAACAGGCAGTACACTGCCATAAGAACGTAAGATGAGCAGGGACGCTTGGCTGGCTCGGGCGGAACAGCATGCAACTCTTGATCTTGGGGTCGTGAGTGAGTTCGAGCCCCACAGAGGGTGTAGAGATTACTCAAATTTCAAAAACTTTTAATAAAACGTAAGTGAGTCTTACAGTCAATCCAGTATTCTGCCTACAGGCAATTTCCAGACTGTGATGCGGATTCCCAAGCATAGCAGGGAGGTGTTGCTAAAGAGACAGATAGTGTTCAGGAAGACGCAGACGGTCATAACTTGTGGGGCAGAGTATCAGGGAAGAGGGGGATGTGTAGAGGAATCGCTCCAAAATCAAAGTTCGGGGGGCCATTGAATCTGGTGCTGAATAGTAAGTTACACGTGGATAGGGGTGAAAATACTTGAAAAGACAAATTGGAGCTGTGATCTGAATAATTCCCAGAGATCACACAGGACTGAGATGTTTAAATGCTGACCAGCTAGGGGCGCCTGGGTGGCGCAGTCGGTGGAGCGGCCGACTTCGGCTCGGGTCACGATCTCGCGGTCCGTGAGTTCGGGCCCCGCGTCGGGCTCTGGGCCGACGGCTCGGGGCCCGGAGCCTGTTTCCGGATTCTGCGTCTCCCCCTCTCTCTGCCCCTCCCCCGTTCATGCTCTGTCTCTCTCGGTCTCAAAAAGAAATAAACGTTAAAAAAAAAAAAATCTCTAAAAAAAAAATAAAATAAAATAAAATAAATAAATAAATGCTGACCAGCTAAAGAAATTTCCCGTGGAATATCCGCGGCTTAAGTGCGGAGCTCAGAAGAGCATACTTTAGCAGACAGAGTAAACTAGCCCTAGAGTAAAGGCTATTCGAAATTCACCCACATAAAACTGCAAATAAGCCTCATGAGGATCAGAGAGAGAGAATCCCAAGCAGGCTCCACACTCAGTACGAAGCCCAACGTGGGGCTGAATCCCACGGCTCTGGACTCATGACCTGAGCAGAAATCAAGAGTCAGATGCTCAACTGACTCAGCTGCCCAGACGCCCCCTCCCCCCCATCAACACTTTTATTTGTTTTTATTTTAATCCCAGTTAGTTCTACCCGACAGTTTCTTTAATTTACATCCAAGTTAGCATATGGTGTCACAGTGATTTCAGGACCCCCTGACCCATTTAGCCCATCCCCCCCTCCCACACCCCCTCCGGGAACCCTCAGTTTGTTCTCTGTATTAAGAGTCTCTTGGGGCGCCTGGGTGGCGCAGTCGGTTAAGCGTCCGACTTCAGCCAGGTCACGATCTCGCGGTCCGTGAGTTCGAGCCCCGCGTCAGGCTCTGGGCTGATGGCTCGGAGCCTGGAGCCTGCTTCCGGTTCTGTGTCTCCCTCTCTCTCTGCCCCTCCCCCGTTCATGCTCTGTCTCTCTCTGTCCCAAAAATAAATAAAAAACGTTGAAAAAAAAATTTTTTTAAAAAAGAGTCTCTTATGTTTTGTCCCCCTCCCTGTTTTTATATTATTTGTGTTTCCTTTGCCTGGTCTTCATCTCTTCTGTGTCTTAAGGTCTACATCAGTGAAGTCATATGATATCTGTCTTTCTCTGACTGACTAATTTCACTTAGCATAATACCCTCCAGTTCCATCCACGTAATTGCAAATGGCAAGATTTCATTTTTTTTTGATGGCCAAGTAATACTCCATTGTATGTACGTGCCACGTCTTCTTTATCCATTCATCCGTCGATGGACATTTGACACCCAATACTTTTTTAAAGAAAGGCAAGACCTAGCACTCCACAACGTAAAAACCACAATGTTCAGCATTCGATCAAAAATGACTACAGATACAAAGAAGCAGGACAATATGATCCATAATCAGGAAAAGAAAGCAGTCGCCAGAAACAGAATCAGAAATGACAGCGATGATGGGTTTAGTGGAAAGGACTCTAAAAAGCTAGTATGGGGCACCTGACTGGCTCAACTCAGTTAAGCATGTGACTCTTGATCTCAGAATTGTGAATTCAAGGCCCATGTTGGGCATGGAGACTACTTAAAACAAATAAAAAGATTATAAAAAGCCTTAAAAAATTAAAACAAAAGATAAAAGCACAGAAACCTTTAACAAAACAAATAAAACAGCTACTACGACTGTGTTCAAGTATTTAAAGGAAAACATGAGGCTAGTGAGGAAAGAAATGAAAGACAAGACAAATAACCAAACAGAACTTCTAGAAATGAAAAGTACACTCTCTGAAAGGAAACATTCTAAGGTACGGAAAAGAAACTCAATAGGACAAAATAAGCTAAACCCATTTTACAAAAGGACTAGGTCCTTGGAAGAGAGTACTAAGGGATTCTCATAGAATGCAACATTGAGAGACATAAAATGTATCAAAGAGAAATATATAACAATTCCTACAACTCAACAACGGCAATAAACAACCCAATTCAAAAACGGGCAAAGGGCTTTATAGACATGTCCCCAAAGATACACAGATGGCCAAAAAATACAGGAAAGGATGGTCAACATCATTAGTCATTAGGAAATCAAAACTACGAGATAGTACTTTTTACCGATGAGGATGGCTATTATCAAAACACAAGCAAACAAACGAACCAACCAAACCTTGGAAAATAGGTTTTGTTGAGAATGTGGAGAAATTGGAACCCTTGTGTGTTACTGGTAGGAAAGTAAAATAGTAGAGCAGTTCCTCAAAAAGTTAAATGTAGAACGATTTAACCATTCCTCTTCCGGGTATACACTGTTAAGAAACGAAAACAGGAACTCAGGTACTTGAAACTTGAAAACAGTTGGCTAAGTGACATAAGCCAGAACCAGAAAAGCAATTATTGTATGATTCTACTTACATGAAGTATCTAGTATAAGGCAAATTCATAGAGACAAAAAGTAGGACAGAAGTGACCAGGAGCTGTGAGGAGGGAGTCATGGGAAGTTGTTATTTAATGGTACAGAGTTTCTGTTTGGGATGATGAAAAAGTTCTGGAAATAGGGAGTGGTGATGGTTACACAACATTAGGAATGCACTTCGTGCCACTGAATTGTACACTGAAAAGTAGTTAAAATAGTAATTTTATATGATGTGTGTTTTATCACAATAAAAAAGAGCAGGGATAAATAATAAAGAAATAAGAGACATGGAAAATACGCTACGAAGTTCCATATATTTCTGAGAGGGTTAGAGAAGAGAGAGAAGTAGCAAAAAAAAAAAAAAAAAAAGGCAATATTTGAAGAAATAACATTTGAGAATTTTCCTGTATTAAAAAATTGGAGGGGGGGGGTGCCTGGGTGGCTCAGTTGGTTAAATGTCCGACTTTGGCTCAGGTCATGATCTCACCATTCGTGAGTTCGAGCCCCGCGTCGGGCTCTGTGCTGACAGCTCAGAGCCTGGAGCCTGCTTCGGATTCTGTGTCTCCCTCTCTCTCTGCCCTCCCCCACTCATGCTTTCTCTCTCTCAAAAATAAACAATTAAAAAAAAAAAATTGGAGGGGTTGGGGCACCTGGGTGGCTCAGGCGGTTGAGCGTCTGACTTCAGCTCAGGTCATGACCTCGCACTCCGTGAGTTCGAGCCCCGCCCCGCGTTAGGCTCTGTGCAGGCAGCTCAGAGCCTGGAGCCTGCTTCTGATTCTGTGTCTCCTTCTCTCTCTCCCTCTCCCCTGCTCATCTCTCTCACTCTCAAAAATGAATAAATGTTTTAAAAATTTAAAAAAAAAAATTGGAGGGGCATCTGGATGGCTCAGCGGATGGAGCATGTGACTCTTGATCTGGGGGTTGTAGGCTCAAGACCCACACTGGATGTAGAGATTACTTAAAAAACATGAAAAAAATTTTTAAGTTTGTTTATTTTGAGAGACAGCGCACACGCAAGCAGGGGAGGGGCAGGGAGAGAATTCCAAGCAGGCCCTGTGCTACCAGCACAGAGTCCGACATAGGGCTCGAACTCACGGTGAGATCATGACCGGAGTTAAAATCAAGAGTCGGATGCTTCACCGACTGAAGCATCCGGATGCCCCGTTAAGAGAGGAGATCTTGAATGTTCTCACCACAAAAACAAAATGGTAATTACGTGATGGGATGGAGGTGTTAGCTAACCCTATCGTGGTGACCATTTTGCAAAATGTAAGCATATTAAATCAACATGTTGTACACCTTAAGTTTATGCAATGTTGTATGTCCATCATGTCTCAATAAAGCTGGGGGTGGGGAAAGGGGGGATAACAAAAGCTTTCCACATGACCTTCCAAAGATCCGATCTCTTTCTATTTTCTAGGTCCTTGTGATCTCTGTGATCTTCTACTGGAACTGCTGTATCCAATCAGAAGATAGAGCATGTGGATAAGACATACCAACTCTTAACTGCCGCGTATCAGAAGTGACACCTCACTCCAAATTATGCTCTCTCTCTCTCTGTCTCTCTCAAAAATAAATAAACATTAAAATGATTTTTAAGATAAAATAAATATAATTACTCTGTCTCTCTCAAAAATAAATAAACATTAAAATGATTTTTAAGATAAAATAAATATAATTACTCTGTCTCTCTCAAAAGTAAATAAACATTAAAATGATTTTTAAGATAAAATAAATATAATTAATTAACAAAAAAGGGGGAAAAAAACCAAAATAATTAGTTTCATATAACTCAAATAAATTCCCGGGCACCTGGATGGCTCAGTCATTAAGCATCTGACTTCGGCTCAGGTCGTGATCATGAGTTTGACTCCCTTCTCCGGTGAGCACGAGTCCCATATCCCATATCCCTATCCCATATCGGGTGAACTCAAGCCCCGCTTCAGGTAACACGAGCCCCGCTTCAAGTGAGCCCTACTTCTCTCTCCCTCTCTTCCTCTCTCTACCCCCCCACCCCTCCTGGGATTCTCTCTCTCTGCCTCTCTCACTTGTGCCCTCTCTCAAAAAAAAAAAAAAAAAAAAAAAAAAAAAAAAAAATCCCAACGTGTTTATTGCTGTTATCACAGGGAGTTTGATTGATTTAGCTTGTGTTTCTCTCATTTGTTTTGCTTTTGCAGAACGTAGAAAGCTTGATTCCAAAATTGTCATGGCAGTACACAGTACCAAAACTTATTAAGCTTATTTATTTTCAGAGAGAGAGAGAGCACACATGCGCACAAGCAAGTAGGGGAGGGGCAGAAAGAATCCCAAGCAGGTTCCACACTGTCAGCACAGAGCCCCAGCAGGGCTCAGCCCATGAGTCTGAGGTCATAACGTGAGCTGAAATCAAGAGTCGGACACTCAATCTACTGTGCCACCCAGGTGCCCCCACAGCCATTTTGAAGGAGACCATCAGGGAAGGGAGATCTCCCTTATGAGATATCCCTCCTCATTATAAAGTTATATAAACTATGAGATTGGGACACTGGGACAGAAATAGACTCAGCAATTCCACTAATAGGAATATAGTGTAAAGGTAATAATACACAATTGGCTGCAAAGAGATGCTAAAGAATTTTTAGCATAAAAATTGCACTGTTTGTAATCGTATAAAATCGGAAATAATCTACATGTACATCAATAGTTGAATGAATAAATACTTTGTAGTACATGAAGAAGTAAAATGCTAATATATTAACTTTTCAAATGACCCAGAGCTACATATGTCAATATGTTAACTCTTTTTTTTTGTTTTTTTAAAGTAGGCTCTACACCCAACACAGGTCTTTTTTTTTTTTTTTTCAACGTTTTTTATTCATTTTTGGGACAGAGAGAGACAAAGCATGAACGGGGAAGGGGCAGAGAGAGAGGGAGACACAGAATCGGAAACAGGCTCCAGGCTCCGAGCCATCAGCCCAGAGCCTGACGCGGGGCTCGAACTCACGGACCGCGAGATCGTGACCTGGCTGAAGTCGGAGGCTTAACCTACTGCGCCACCCAGGCGCCCCAACCAACACAGGTCTTGAAGTCACAAACCCCAGGTCAAGAGTTGCAGCTTGAAAACCCCAGGTCTATCGACTGAGCTGGCCGGACGTCTCAATATGTGTAACTCTTAAAACCACACTATCAATAGAAACAAAGAAGTTGCAGGATCCATATTTTATAATAACACGTAAAGAGACTTCTTAAGAGGCAAGCAAAACCACATATTATATTCTCATAACATATACTATATATATTATTTATGCAGATACATATGTGGAGTTATAATATTTATATTTTATATACGTATTTAATATATCTTTCTGCTAAAGAGAACATCTCGGCAAATTTGGGATAGTGGTAACCTTACGGAGGGAGAGAGGAATGGCTTTGAGGGGTCAAAACAGAGGGCTTCATCTATTCCTGAAATGTTTCATCACTTAGAATGTATCCGAAGCAAATAGAGAAAAATGTTAATGTATCAAGTGTCAGGTAGAAAAGTATTTATTTTATTTTCCATAACTTTGTATGCTTGCGATACTTCATAATAGAGTATTTCTAGCACCTAGCAATGGTCCGTTAACATTTTCTACCACAAACTCCCAGACATCTTTTATTGTGTGTGTGTGTGTGGGGGGGGGGGGAGTGTGCAAATACTTAAGCTCAGATTTTAAACATTATTGAGGGGTGTCTGGGTGGCTCAGTCAGTTAAGCATCCAACTTTGGCTCAGGTCATGATCTCAGTTTCTGTTTCCCTTGCCCTCTGCCTGCCTCTCTGTCTCTCTGTCTCTCTTTCTCAAAAGTAAATAAATAAAATATTAAAGAAATATATATATTAAACAATATGGAGCTTGTGGACTTCATACTACTTTATTACATGCTACTTTCAATAGCGTCACGAATATTTTTGTTAATGAATATATATTTAGAATATCTTGATGGTTTATTATATTTCATTATACATTTGTATCATGATTTTTAACCAATCTTATATTGTCAAGTCTGATTCCCATACTTCATTTCCATAATCTAAGCTACAATAAATATTTTATTGTCTCTGTTCAATTACATGATTATATTCTTACAAGAAATTCCTTCAAGTGGAGATGATTAGATAAAAGAAATGCACTTTTGAAAGCTCCAAAATATATTGCCAAGTAGCCCTTCTGAAAGTATATCCCAATTTAAAGTTCAAGTGTGACGGAGATTCCATTAGCCTTTACCAGTTTCAGTAATCTTTATTTATGGATCTTTGGAATGCCTAAACGTCCCCACTGACAGAGGGCTTCCAGGATTATTTCTCTATAAGCTGGTTGTCCTCAGAGAGGTGTGTTTGCTTAAATGTAGAGTTTCTCAACAGACTACCTACAATTAAAAATTGCATTTTGCTGAGTCATAGGAAATGTGACAAATCTTGAAAAAGTATTGCCTATCCCCCTTGAGGCCAATGCTATCCTTTGTATTATAGGTATTTTGAACTCTGTAAAGTATACAGTTTTCTTTTACTTCAACTGGTGACTTGACTTGTCCTGAAGTCTAATTAGTCTAATTGGATGGGGAGATTAAAAGGTCAAAAAAAGTAACCCAGACCAAGAGGTTTTTTATTCCATTGGCAATTTCCTGCTGTTTCTTGAAATTGTCCTGCGTGCCTGAGTGACAATTCTCGTTTCGTTTCTAACCACAGACCATTGAAAATTAAAATCATGTTCCAGGTTTTGGCAAATGTGGGCCTCACCCTTCCAGTTTCTGGTTTGACAAGTACTTTAAAGACGCAACAAAACAAAACAAAACCTTAACCAAGTTAATGTGGTGCCAGGTGAAATGAGATACAAAAGAAGTCACCTTGGAGGATCTTATTAAAGTTAACCCTTACTACAAACTTATTACCTAAGTAATGGCTTCAGCAAAATACTAAGTTGTAAACTGTTTGAAGTAAAAAAAAAAAACTGCTAAGTAAAGTATGTCCTTGTATGATCACTCTAGGTTAGGCCTCTAGAAACAGTAATGGACATACTTTAGAGGACACAATGAACCTATGTTAGATCTGGTGAATAAGATTAAAGAAGCACGCTCAGATTTCAGTTGACATGCAGAAAACTTTCTTGACTCAGCTTTAATAATTCAAGGACAGCGTCCTATAATTTTATTAAGGTTTCTTAAATTGCATCCCTGGGTAAGACTTCTTTGTGTAATATCAGATCATTTTTACGGGCAATCTTCTAGTTCCAAACTACAAACCTATTGGTCTGCTTATCACTCAATTGAAATCCTAGATCTGCTCCTACTTGACAAATTTTATGTATAAGATTGTTCAGACAATATGTCACACGGGCATGAATGGCTACTGATACACTCTTTCATAACTTTTGGAATCGTCTGTTAAGAATAATAAGTTACGGGTCAGTTTCATTTAATTGACTCCTCCTTGCCTATTGACTGTCAGTTATGAATGGCAACTCTCTCATCTCAGTAGGGATGCCCGATTATTCATACTTACTAGGCCCCTGCCTCAACACCACTGTAAGAATTAAGGTCTGTTCAAATGGCCTCCTGATAGCTAAGCTGATAATTGAAACCATTTAACCTTCATTTATTTTTGAGACAGAGTGAGACAGAGCATGTGGGGGGGGGGGGGGGGGAGAAAAGGAGAGAGACACAGAATCCGAAGCAGGCTCCAGACTCTGAGCCATCAGCACAGAGCCCGAGGCGGGACTCGAACCCACGGACCTCGAGATCATGACCTGAGCCGAAGTCGGACCCCTAATCGACTGAGCCACCCAGGGCCCCTAAGTCAATGATTTTAACTGGTGTAATACAAGTCTGCATTCTACTCCCCTCCCCTCACTTTGTATCTTGACCCTTTGTAAAAACCTAGTTTAGATAACCTAGAATCATGCCCTCTCACTTTTTAAGTCCCACTGGAGAATAGAAAGATTTGTTATCTTTGATTGCTGACGTGAGTTTGCAGCAATATCAATAGGCAATTAGTTGTAATCTAGTTATCAGAAATACTTCTTGAGATCAGTTACTCTAAAACACCATCATTTGGGGCAAATGATCCTGTATCACTATTAAGACTGGCTATTAGTGATGGCAAGTCAAAAAAACATTAGCTTCACTGCAAATGAAGTTTATTTCTCTCTCATATGCTGAAGTATAGGGTTTACCTCCCACACTCCACAGCGCACATCTTACCTTGGCCTCCACCTAACTAGCCACTTTCTTCCCATCCTTCCCAATTGGCATAATGTCACCGATGCAATGAATCAATGTGATACTCTGTGGAACTGCGTAGATCTCTTTGAACTCTGTGGTAACAGGGTATGGGGAAGTTAACATAGCCTTGTGGCAAAACGGTAAATGTATATGGGAAAGACAAGAACGCATTTGCCAAATCAAGGGCTGTCTATCATGGACCTGAAACCATGTTAACCTTGTCTAATATTGACAACACGTCCGGCATGGCAACTGTGAATGGGCCTATCATGCAACAGTCCACGATCATTTTTCAGGATCCGTCCATTTTCTGCAGGGGCCAGACCACCGAATGAAAGGATTCATGAGCTCTTTCTAGGTCCTTAAGCATAGCAATAATCACCATCCCCTGGGATACTATTTTGTTTTTGAGTTACTACCTTGGCTGCTGGGGTGAGGGGGAGGGAGTATAGGGTAGAGGAGGGATCGTGTGTCATCCATTTGGCCTTCCCTGGGATGATAGCTCTCACACCCGACCAGCACCAATGTGGGGATTAAATCAACTGCAGAAGTACATCCATCCCGATTATGCATTCAAGGACTAGGAAAATTACTAATGGGTGCATCCATAAAGAAAGTAGAGACAGTGTAGCGACATTGTAAGCTAGACTTTGGCCCCCATAGGTCTAACAAGAGGCCTGATGATGTTCTGAGTCTCTGTATATCAATGTCAACTAGGAGTCTATGTCCAATCATCTTCAAAACGTCTGCATATTTCCCTTTTCTAACTGAAGGTAGGCAAAAATAATTTTCCCTCTAGTCTTCCAGGTTGTTGGCTTAGACCCCTGCCCTGCAATAAAACACAGTTTCACAGAAGAAAAACAAATAGAAGTTTAGTAATGTGGAGGCCCCTGGCTGGCTCGGTCAGTACAGCATGCAACTCTTGATCTTTTGGCGGTGAGTTTGAGCCCCATATTGGGTGTAGAGATTACTTAAAAATAAAATCTTCTTTAAAAAAAAATGGGAGGGGCGCCTGGGTGGCTCAGTCGGTTAAGCAGCCGACTTCGGCTCAGGTCATGATCTCGCGGTCCGTGAGTTCAAGCCCCGCGTCGGGCTCTGTGCTGACAGCTCAGAGCCTGGAGCCTGTTTCAGATTCTGTATCTCCCTCTCTCTGACCCTCCCCTGTTCATGCTTTGTCTCTCTCTGTCTCAAAAATAAATAAACGTTAAAAAAAAAAATTTTTTTTTTAAATAATTAAAAAAAAATGGGAATGCAAGCTGGTGCAGCCACTCTGGAAAACAGTATGGAGGCTCCTCAAAAAACTAAAAATAGAACTACCCTATGACCCAGCAATTGCACTACTAGGTATTCATCCAAGGGATACAGGTATACTGTTTCGAAGGGACACACGCACCCCCATGTTTATAGCAGCACTATCAACAGGAGCCAAAGTATGGAAAGAGCCCAAATGTCCATCGATGGACGAATGGGTAAAGAAGATGTGGTATATATACACAATGGAGTATTACTCGGCAATGAAAAAGAATGAAATCTTGCCATTTGCAACCACGTGGATGGAACTGGAGGGCATTATGCTAAGTGAAATGAGTCAGAGAAAGACAACAATCCTATGACTTCACTCATATGAGGGCTTTAAGAGACAAAACAGATGAACACAAGGAAAGGGAAACAAAAATAATATAAAAACAGGGAGGGGGGCAAAACAGAAGCGACTCATAAATATGGAGAACAAACTGAGGGTTCCTGGAGGGGTTGTGGGAGGGGGGATGGGCTAAATGGGTCAGGGGCCAAGAAGGAATCTACTCCTGAAATCATTGCTGCACTATATGCTAACTAATTTGGATGTAAATTCAAAAAAAATCAAAAATCAAACAAGTTAAAAAAAAAAAAAGAATACGTTTCCTAACATGTATACGTTTTGTATATATGGGAGATACCGAGGAAAAGTGAGTAACTCTATAATAGGGCTCAAACCACCACTCTGAATACCATCTTCAAAGACAAAAGATGTTGCGGGGAAAGGGAGGTCAGTTATGGGAGGTTACCAGGAAAAGCACAGTAATCAAGGGTGTGGTTGCCGTGCAAATTTAAGTCTTTGCCTTCTCCATTGATAAAAGAGTTTCTAGAAATTTAGTTATTCTTTCCTTCCGGGTGCAGGGAGGGAGACGCCCTTCCACATGCCGATTCCCCTTATAAACGTGAATGTCGTCTATCAAAGTGTAACTTCCGCGCAGTTTTCAGAGCTTTTCCTGTGTGTGCAGTTTCTTAAAAATAGACAGCCCCAAATAATCTTTAGACCCAAGACGGTATTTTGGGATGGCAAACTCTGCTCGACTTCGCAAGGATACGGTTACCTGAGTGAACAGCTTGTTCCTTCGGGAAAACACGGGGGGAATCGTAGTTGTATTTGCCTGGTGTTGTGGGTTCCTTCCACCTGGGGACCTCAAGACGCGGCCACCTCTTCATTCAATACATTCCACTACTCTTGGAACGACCGTCTTAAGCCTTCTGCACCTCCACCTTTGCTTCCTTTGGGTTCTACAGTTGCCCCCCCGCCCCCGTATCCGCGGGTTTGCTTCCCGCAGTTTCCGTTATCAGCGGTCAACCCGCAGTCTGGAAGCAGGTGACCCCCTCCTCGGAAAGTCAGTAGCAGCCAAACGCTAGGTCACAACGCCTGTATCACTCACGGCACCTCAGCTCAGCGGGCAGGTACCTCTTACCGTCTCGCATCATCACAAGAAAGGTTAAGCACGATACGGTGTAAGATATTTGCCGCGAGAGGGACGGAGACCATAGTCACCTAACTTTTGTTACCGTGCATGGTTACGGTTGTTCCAGTTTACCAGGAGTTGTTGCTGTTAGTCTCTCAGTGTGCCTAATTTATAAATTACATTTTACCGCAGATGTATGCGTAGAGGGAACGGCACGGCATGTACAGGGTTCAGAACAGTCCACGGTTTCAGGGGGTTTGGAGCAAGCGTATCCTCTGCAGATAAGGGAGGACTACTGTATATTTCAAGCAGCATCCTTGCACGCCCATTGGTTTTCCCCTCGGCAGCTACAGTTTAGCCCCTGGGGAGCTGTAGTTTTATAACCATCTTCCCAACTCTGTCCTAGCTAAAGCCCCTTGGCTGCTACCCCATCCTTTCTGGTCATGATAATTGCGCTCCCATAGCTCCTGGTGGTTAAACACCACCATCTGGCCTCCATTGCTTTTGAGCCCCATTTTATCACCTCCCTTACCCATCAACAAGCCAAACTTTCTGACGGTCTCTCTGAATCAACCTTACAGGGGAAGCCTCCACTAAATGTCTCAGTGAGGCCGATAGCCAGCTCCCTGGCACATTTATGATGGTCTTGGTGAATGCCGTGTCCTCTGGATTTTTCCATGGGGCATGATCCACTGGTGAGTCATCTGGTCTCATATAATATATGCATTCCTGTCCGCCCACCTCCCTCAGGCTCTTGATTCCTCGCTCTATTGTTTTTTGTGACCATTTAGGCATTTCAGCTTTGCTCAGCTTGGGCTACCACCCTCTCCAGGCGTCTAGAAACGGCCCTATCAGAGATTTGGGCCCACCTCCAGGGTCCTTGCCAGGGTGTCCCAAGAGAGTGCCAGCAAGTCTGTAACTCTCCCCTGTTCAGTCCTAGTTTTCAGGTCCATTGATCAATCACCTCGAAACCCAGTCCGCTGTTTCTCTGACAGCTCTTGCTGGCACATGCTGGGCAGGTCTTGTGGTTCCACTGGGGTATGGCCCCTTTCCCCCTTTATCAAGCCCAGCCCTGCCCCAGCTGAGTTATGCTGCTGCATGATTCTAGTTATTGGCCTGACAACGAAGAGATAAAGTTGGGCAGATCCTGGTTGGGGGGGGGGGGGGGGACGCTGCTGTCTCTTCGGGGGGAAGACACTGGAGGTGGGGAGCATTCTAGCTCTTAATAGGGAGGAGTGGGCCGCCTTTGAAGGCTCTCAGGGTTCCAAGGAGCCTCGTGTTGAGGAACAAAATTCAACTGAATAAATTTTAAAGATCTTATTGGCGGGGCGCCTGGGTGGCTCAGCTGGTTGAGCGTCCAACTTCGGCTCAGGTCATGAGCTCACAGTTCGTGAGTTCCAGCCCCGCATCGGGCTCCGTGCTGACAGCTCAGAGCCTGGAGCCAGCTTCAGATTCTGTGTCTCCCTCTCTCTCTACCCCTCCCCCGCTCATGCTCTGTCTCTCTCTCTCTCTCTCTCCTTCAAAAATAAATAAAAACATTAAAAATTTTTTTAAAAAACAAAGCTCTTATTGGCTTTATTTAGCAATTTGTGAGTTGGGCAGCATTCAGTCTAGCGAAGAGAAAGGAGCTCCCAAGAGTTGTACAATTCAAGAGGGTCTTATAGACCAATAGAAGAGGGACAGGGAAGTTATGCTGGGCATTTGCTGATTGGTTGAAGCAGGGTTACTTTCCTCATCTGGAGCAAAGGGAAGTCTTTGGAGCCGGGTCAGCTAAAGTGTGCTGAGCAGCCTAAGTGCCGATTGGTTGACCCAGGCCTTCCTTTTCTGGGAAAGCCAAGCATAGAAATTTAGTATGGTTTTGGTGAGCACTCACGGGGCTTAGCATGAGCGACTGCAACGTGGGCCTAATCTAGTTTCTTTAACACTGGGAAGCCAAAATCTTCAGGGGCATCCGCCTACATGTCCTCATCCTATGTAGCAGAGTCCCAGGTTGCCCCAAAGAGGGCTCTGACCTTGTCATAACAGACCAGTCCCACATTCGATCAGCTTTGAAGGCCAATGAATGTAACTATTTAATCTTGAGTTTTGCCTTCAGCTTCCGACGGCTCTCCCACTGCAGGAGATAAGAGCCTCTTTGTAAATTACCAACGGGGACTTCTGGCCTTGGCACCTGGTTTTCAATGGTTTATTGACTGCGCTCGGTTTTTCATGATCTCTCTGTAGGGGATTATAGAACTTAGCAGCAACCAGACAATTCCATTGTTCTCCTATGCATCGCCACCTCCGCCCACTCTCCCAGCCTCCACCCCCACACCTCCAGACTCTTGGATTCCGTGCACTACCCTGAGCATTCCCCGCCAGGAGAACCTTCTCCCAAGTCACCCCCAGTGTACATTTTAGCCATCAGCCACAACGGTCCCCATGTCCTATATGCTACCCAGGATGGGGACTTCGTTGCCAGGTAGGTGGGGAGTGACGGTCACACATCTCCGCCTTCCCTGTGTCCTTACCAGCTGGGTCCGTGCAAATGCTCTGGGCAGCAAACAATGGGACCGAGCAGAGAGTGAAATGAGTGAAGAGTGAAACGTTCGTTGGGGGAGTTCAACACGTGGGAAAAACGAAGGCAGAGGAAGCAAAATCAAGAGAGACAGGCTTTAAACTGGCTTGCAGGTCTGACCCTTGTGAAAAAATGGAGGAGGAAGAATCAAGTAGGGACAGCTTCAGACCTTAGTGCAGATCTGATGAAGTCTCCAAAGGAGGTCTGAGCAAAGATTGCCCGTTAGCGAACACCTAGGCTCAGCAGAAATGGCCAGGCCTTTAGACCCGCATTATGCTCGGTCACTGGCTAGGGCTTGGCCCAGAAGAGCGCGACCTCACGGTTCTGTGCAGAGGCAGGTTGTGAGGGCGCCGCACTTGGATGCTGTCAGCTAAGGGAAAGTTCCTTCTTGAAGGAAGGGGCGGGCGAGGGGTACATCTTGTTTGCCAGAGCAGGCAACAACGACAGATGATCCTCTCGTTCCCACGGGTAATCTGAATACCTTCCATACTAAACAGGAAAGTCATAGAGACTTTTATTCTTGTAGTTTCTCTTGAAAGAGAACCGTCTCGCCTACAACCTCCACTGACAGAAAAGGAGACAAAAAGTCTCATCAGTACCATTTATTAAGCACCTGCTTTTTTAGCTACTAAACAAGGTGCGTGGCATAAATTATCATTAACCTCTACCTTATTTACTGTCCAAGAGTAACCCTAGTCTCCAAAGATAGGCCATCCCTCGCCATTGGCAAAACTGAATAGACAAAAGCTGCCACCTTCCCCGACTGAGGTTCAGACTCATTCTTGTCCCCTTTCTCCCACCACTTTCCTTTTTGAATTCCAAACTTGCCTGCGCCTCTGGCTGACACCTGTACCTGGTTTTATCTGTGGGTTTCTTCCACTTGGACTCTCCCCCACCCCCCCCGCCCCCTTAGATTTGTTGCTCATTTTCACTCGGTTTCCCTTCCCGGCTTCCATCCCTCAGATACAGTGATCCAGGCTTTGGTCCATTTCCTGACCCATACCCTACCCTCCACCCTCTGGTTTCTGTCCCAGTCATGCGTATAAAAGGCACTCAACTCCATCACCTGCAGGGTCATCCCTGCTTGGTCTCCATTAGCTGGGGAGGAAGAAAAAAAAATCAGGCAAGATAGATATTTATCATCTCAGTTTTACAGATAAAGAAACTATGGGTCCCAAACTGAATTTGGGTAATTGCTCAAAAGCCAGTACACTGTGCAGCGAGGTGTCTTAACTATTGTTAAGGCATATTATTTAAAACTTAAGAAATAAGGGGTAAAGTTGAGTTGCGTCAGGGTCAGGGTCCTTCTAGTTGGACTAAGAATCAAACTGACATGAGACAGATTAACAAAAGAAAACCAAATTTAATAGTATATACGGGGAATCCACACAGACGTAGAAATTCCCAAGAAAGGCTGGCAAAATAAGGTATATATGTCATCCTGAACTAAGGAGGAAGGAGGTAGGGGTCTAGGACTTTACAGAAAAGAAATACAATTCACAGGCCATAAGAAGAGCAAATGTTTGGGAATTAGAGGTCTGCCCTGCCATACAGATGGGTCACTCAGATGAAGTTTATTTCTGATAATAACCCTTATTCTGGGAAAGATCCCCAATTTGAGAAACAAATCTTTTTTTATTTTTTTTAATGTTTATTTATTTTTGACAGAGAGAGAGAGAGAGACAGAGCATGAGTGGGGGAGAGGCAGAGAGAGAGGGAGACACAGAATCCGAAGCAGGCTCCAGGCTCCGAGCTGTCAGCACAGAGCCCGACGCGGGGCTCGAACCCACGAACCGTGAGATCATGACCTGAGCTGAAGTCAGTACACTTAACCGACTGGGCCACCCGGGCACCCCTCAGAATAATTTTCGTGCCACAAAAATGAACTACTGGGACCTCATCAAAATAAAAAGCTTCTGTACAGTGAAGGAAACAATTAGCGAAACTAAAAGGCAACCAACAGAATGGGAGAAGATATTTGCAAGCAACATATCAGATAAAGGGTTAGTATCCAAAATCTGTAAAGAACTTATGAAACTCGACACCCAAAAAACAAACAATCCAGTGAAGAAATGGACAAAAGACACGAGTGGACACTTCTCCAAAGACATTCAGATGGCCAACTGACACATGAAAAAATGCTCAACATCACTCATCATCAGGGAAATACAAATCAAAACCACAGTGAGATACCACCTCACACCTGTCAGAGTGGCTAACATTTAACAACTCAGGCAACAACAAATGTTGGCCAGGATACGGAGAAAGAGAATCTCTTGTGCATTGTTGGTGGGAATGCAAACTGGTGCGGCCACCCCGGAAAACAGCATGGAGGTTCCTCAAAAAATTGAAAATAGAACTACCTTACAACCCAGCAATTGCACTACTAGGTATTTATCCAAGGGATACAGATGTGCTGCTCTCTCGAAGGGGCACACACACCCCAATGTTTATAGCAGCACTATCGACAACAGCCAAAGTATGGAAAGAGCCCAAATGTCCACTGATGGATGAACGGATAAAGATGTGATATATATAAACAATGGAGTATTACTTGACAATCAAAAAGAATAAAATCTTGCCATTTGCAACTATGTGGATGGAACTGGAGGGTATTATGCTAAGCAAAATTAGTCAGAGAGAGACAAATATCATATGGCTTCACTCATAGGAGGACTTTAAGATTCAAAACAGATGAACCTAAGGGAAGGGAAGCAAAAATAATACAAATACAAGGAGGAGGACAAAACATAAGAAAATATTGGGAACAACAGAGGGCTACTGGAGGGGTTGTTGGGGGGGGGCGCTAAATGGATAAGGGGCATTAAGGATCTACTTCTGAAATCAATGTGGCACTATATGCTAACTTGGATGTAAATTTAAAAAATTTTAAATTTAAAAAGAAAAAGAATAATCTTCGTGCCAAAGTGGCCTGTTATGGGGTCGCCTGGCCTTGGCTTCTAAAGTTGCACTTCTTTTCAAAGCCATCTTGGGATGTTGACAGGGTACCCAAGGATTATTTAATTATCTAGGGAACATATATCCGTGTGTAACTGCCACTTATTATTAAGGGCTCAGACTCAGAAGTTATATGGCAATTCTTCTGTCCAATAGAAAATATAGCCCCAAAGTTAGTTTCATTGCCCTTTGGACATTAGTCAGTTTTGTCTCTGACTTAGTCAATTTATTTCAAACTGCCTTTCCCAGTGGACTTTACTTTTTTTTTTTTAATTTTTTTTTAACGTTTATTTATTTTTGAGACAGAGAGAGACAGAGCATGAACGGGGGAGGGTCAGAGAGAGCGAGACACAGAATCGGAAACAGGCTCCAGGCTCTGAGCTGTCAGCACAGAGCCCGACGCAGGGCTCGAACTCACGGACCGCGAGATCATGACCTGAGCCGAAGTCGGACGCCTAACCGACTGAGCCACCCAGGCGCCCCCCTAGTGGACTTTAAATATGCCAGTCCTCAAAATGCTTTTTGAGCCAGCATTACCACCTTACTGATGCCCTCATTAACAAATTGAATACAATCTTTGACACACACCCATTCTATATTTGAATGAGCACCATGTTTTTAACTTTTGAAAATCACTTTTTACTTTTTTAATGCTTTCTTATTTACTTTTTGAAGGAGAGAGAGAGACAGAGCATGAGCAGGAGAGGAGCAGAGAGAGAGGGAGACAGAATTCGAAGCAGGCTCCAGGCTCTATGCTGTCAGCACAGAGCCCGACGCGGGGCTCGAACCCACAAACCGTGAGATCATGACCTGAGCCGAAGTCGGACACTCAACCGACGGAGCCACCCAGGCGCCCCTGAAAATCACTTTTTGACACTATGGTGTTTGACTTCAAAGTCCTTGGTCTTTCCTGATACTGGATGACCTTTCAAGATGGGCATGCTGATATATATTGGAACAGGAATAAACTTGTGACTCCCTGAGGTTTTTGTCTAGAATTGGGACAGATAGCTTGGGCTAGTTATCTCTCCCCACGTCAAAGTTAGGCCCCCATCTTGGGCCAGGTGTTTGAGAAGAGTTTTCTTCTTGCAGAAACTTGTGGTAAAAGGGATAGCCTGGGTACATTGACCATGAGAGCTCTCTAAAAAAATTGTTTCTGAAATTTGTAAAATCTTGCAACACATCCTATGTCATTGAAGCAGAGGCTTAAATTCTTCTTTGAGGGTCCTTTTGCATTTGGAAGCCCCGGGGATACCTAAAAGTGAAGCCAAGATCCTATTCCAGAATGGACCTTGAGGAGCTAATCTCATCTGTAAAATGTAAAAAATTGTCTTCGTTGTGGGCAGGGCGACATGCTGAGAGTTTACATTGCTTTACATCAAGGTAACTATTGTTGCCTGGTAAGATGCTGTAGCCCCTTCTACTCCTAACAAATAGAAATGCTAGATAAGATATGGAAAAAAAAAATGTTTTTAAACCATAGATGAGGTCGAGAGCAAATCTGCAGGTGTCACAAGAACAAGGAATTTTAGAATCAAAGCAGTGAGAAAGAACTGAAGGCAGGAAGTTGGAGGACTGAGCCTGGAGACACAAGTCAGAGTCTGGACCGAACAGAACACTGGAATCCAGGCTAAAGGAAAAAATCAAATCAGGAAACCAGACCTGGGCTGTCTAAATAAAGGCGAGCACTAGGAAGGTGTTTCCATGTCCTCAGAGAGCAGACACAGAGGATATCCACGCCGCGTGCCCGTGTCGGGCCACTGGAGAAAATAGAGCTACCTGCAAAAAACTGGAAGCCCAAGCATGACCACCGCCCAGGCTGGTGAAAGTTTGCGCTACTTTAGAGTAGGAGTTTCCTCTGCTGGGAAATTTACTTGAAACTAATCTTGAATCTACGAATTTTACAAGCCCAGGGTAGAGGCAAATGTCAAGCCATCTAACTGAGAGACTTCCTCAACCCAGGGCACAGTGAGGACTCTCTTGGAAGATAATTCCTGCTGAAACTGAGCTCACGGCAAAAAAAACTACAAAGCAGATGAGGACGCTCTCTGCCCTGTATGTCTGCCCTGAGTAATGCTATTAATCAGAGAATCTATTGCAAGGAGCCACAGAGAAATCTAATAGGTATGGAGGAACTATTCTCTCCTTTTCCCTTAGTTTTATTTTTCTTAAGTTCATTCATTTATTTTGAGAGAGCGAGCTAGCACACCAGCAGGGGAAGGGCAGGGAGAGAGGGAGAAAGAGACGATCCCAAGCAGGCTCTGCACTGTCAGAGCGGAGCCCGACGTGGGGCCAAACTCTCTTTATGACTCGTATTAATTTTTTCTCCAGAATCTAATTTGATATTAATAAACCACTCCAGCGTTATTTATTTTTTTAAAATATTTATTTATTTATTTAGAGAGAGAGAGAGAGCGCGAAAGGGAGGGGTGGAGAGAGAGAATCCCAAGCCGAGAGACAAGGATTCGAGCGCAAATAATTCACTTGAACAGTACCCTCCCTGGGAGGCTGGGGCGTGATGCAAGGAAGGCGAGGCAGGTAAGGTGCCTTTTTAAGCTGACTACTGGAGGGGCCACCTGCGGCTTAACCCAGGAGGCAACTCAGAGAAATGGTATAAAACATATATCCCCGAAATTGTCCCACCCAAGGCGGGACACAGCTGGGGTATTAAAAATGAGACCGAATTTACAACAGGGGATAACAATTGTGAGAATTTTGACTAAGGACTGTTCTCAGAGAGTTGATTCCCTGGCACTTCTGTCCCGCTGTACCAAGCACAATAGTTCCAGGGAAAAAACCCTTTACACACAGAGAGGCAGTTACTGGCCAGTGGGGTCAGAGAGACCACACTGAGACGATTAAGATGGGAGGGCTGTGGATGGGGCACTGAGAGTGTCAGGTCTGAGCAACTTTCGACACGTTTCTGCCTTTTCGTTTTCCTTGCCTGGGTAGGTACACATTTCTAGAGTTTCTTTTTTTCTCTCTGCCTCTCCTCTAGTCTAGTCCTGGGAAGCCTTTGTATGGCTTTAGGTTGTTTTGACTGATCTGGTCTTTTCCAGATCTTTCTGTGTCTACCCTGAAGCCTTCAGGGCCTTGGCTTTTGACATCCGAACCACTCAGGGTTTTGTAATCCAAAAACCGTTTCTCTCATGAATATCAGCTCAGAGACTTCAAAAGCCTATTTGGGACCACAAAAATAATTCTCTTTTCTTTCTCTTTTTGTAGGAATGCTGACAAGAGTGACTCCATCTTTGGCCCTCCATCTTGCTCATGTTCAGTCAATGACCTGTCTTGGGGCTATGTGTTCTGGGTCCCTCGGAGATCAGCGTACATAGCTTAAAAATGCCCACCAAGGCTGCGATAGGGGGAGGCTTCTTTCGGCCTCCCCTGAATCTGTTAGAGATAACATAGTATTTCCCACTCCCAACGCACAGGTAGTGCCACAAAATCTAATTAAAAATTAGCTATCAAGGGGCGCCTGGGTGGCTCAGTCGGTTAAGTCTCGGACTCCGGCTCAGGTCATGATCTCGCGGTCCAGGAGTTGGAGCCCCGTGTCGGGCTCTGCGCTGTGGAGCCTGATTCTGATTCTCTGTCTCCCTCTCTCTCTGCCCCTCCCCTGCTTGCCCTCTGTCTCTCTCTCAAACGTAAATAAAAACAAAAAAAATTTAAGCTAGCTGTCAATTAGGTGCATGAGAACCCTTTGATCTCACCACAGTGCCTCTTTCTGTGTGTCCCCTTGTTCTATAAAATCTGTGAACTAGTGTCCAAACTTTGTAGACAATAACCGTGCAGGTGCCGTAAACCGTCCTCCCCCCGGTGCCCTTTGGAAAATTCTTGGGAGGGGCAATTGAGTGGCTCGTTCGGTTGAACGTCCAAGTCTTGATCTCAGCTCAGGTCGTGATCTTCCGGTCCGTGAGATGGAGCCCCGGGTCAATTAAAAAAAAAAAAAAAAATTCTTGTGTGATAGGACTGTCTCTTTTTCACAGTGAGCTCCTTAGACCACACTGGATAGTTTATGCTAACAAGATGAATCGGGGCGGAGGTAGGTTAAGACTTTAAAGACTTAACCATTAACCATGTGATAGGAGGTGGGGTGGAGACTGAATTTGACCACACATCAATCCATCACACCACCATAATTAAATCCCAATAAAAAGTCTGAACAAAGCTCGGGTGAACTTCCCGGATGGACAACAGACATGGGAGAGCGTCAACAATGCCCTGTGCGCGTTGCCGCACGTCTATGTCAGAAGGGTAAAGCATGTTGAGAAAAATGGAAGTTTTGGATCTGGAGCACTTTGGGCCCCTCCCAGACTGTGCCCTATGCATCTCTGACTGATTTCAATGTATCCTTTTCCCGTGATACATGTAACTGCGGGTGTAATAGGTTTTAATGGGTTCTGTGCGTCTTTCCAGGGAATTATCCAACCTGAATGTGGTTCCTCAAAACATTCGATCCAGGAATTCCACTTCTGGGTATATATCTAAAAGAAATGGCTGGCTCAGTCGGTAAAGCATTGCAACTCTTGATCTCAGGGTTCTGAGTTCAAGCCCCACGTTGGGCATGGAGCCTACTTAAAAACCATTTTTAATTTATAAAAGGAATAAATCACTACGTCAAAGAGCTATCTGTACCCCCATATTCACTGCAGCATTATTTACGACAGCCAAGACAAGTAAACAACCTAAGTGCACATCAATGGATGGATGGATAAAGAAAATGTGCGTGTGCACACACACACAATGACCCAATAAAACTGAAAAAAAGAAAGGAAAGAAAGAGAAAGAAAGAAAGAAAGAAAAGAAAGAAAGAAAGAAAGAAAGAAAGAAAGAAAGAAAGAAAGAAAGAAAGAAAGGAAGAAAGAAAGAAAGAAAAAGAAACTCCTTGAAGTAGATGCCGGAAGTCTTGGACAGATGTGGCAGTCTGGAGTGATAAGAAAAAACGGCTCAGAAAGAAAGGCAGATAAAATTAAACTTCCTCACAACTTGCATCCCACTGACAAATACTTGAGATAGGCAGAGCGTGACATTCCTCAAGGAATTCACAACTGCCTTAAGGTTAATGTTTTGCTAGAGGCAAATCCAGAAGCCTGTAAGTCTCCTTTAACCTATGGAAATCCTTTGGAAACTTCCTGTATCTGTGCCCCTCCCAACTTACAAGTATGCAAACAATTGCTCATCACAACCCCGGTGCAACTCTTCCTGCCCCAGGGTTCTCTCCCAGTGCTTTAATAAAACCATTTTTGCACGGAAAACGGAAAACGTCTCAAGAATTCTGCCTTGACCCGTTCACTCCCGACCTCATATCACGTCATGGAGAACTAGTATCAATTGTAAAAACAGGTAAATCTAAATTATTTTCAGTAAGGATAATAGTTGAAGAATAGTGGAATATGCCACCCCAAAATATGTCTCTCTGGCACAAGAATTATTTTGAGGTGGCGTATTTTCGAGAAAAAGTAGACACTGGAGAAGCTCTAAAACCAAAGTAGAATTTACTCTTTTGTGAGAAAAATTTACATTTAGAAAGATAATCTCCGTGTGCAAGGAAAGGTAGGATGACTTTCGATTGCAAGAACCCCATCAGTGGAAAAGGCAAGGCCTTAAATCTGTACGACAATCTGTGTTTTTCTGGGGAGTTTCCTTATCAGGCCTCCCCCCGCCCCCAAAGTCTTTCTTTTGTCTTTAGCTGACCTGGCTATTTAAGGTGGCATCTTCGGCCATTTTCAGGGAGTTTCACTCCCTTTCTTCTGGGTCGCTCCCGTGTATAGAGGAGGCGTCCGTATTGTTAACCTTCTGTTTTTCTCCTGCTAATCTGCCTTTTATTACAGGTGGTCTCAGCCAAGAGCTCAGAAGGAGCTCAGAAAGGTAGAGGGAAAATTATCCCCCCTCTTCCCTTACGTGGTGATACAAGGAGGGAGGTAGTTAGTGAAAGGATGCGGAAGGGAGCCTCTAGGATTCTGGAAACATTCTCTTTCTACATCTGGATACTACGTACGTACTTCCGTGTGGGGGCACGCTTGGTGAGATTTTGTACATCTACGTACTTGGGATTTGTACATTACACGTATGTTGTATTTGAATTAGAAAGTTTACATTAACAGGATAGACGAATTAATATGGGAGAAGAATGGGTGGTACAGGTGGTGGGGATTAAAGAGTGCACCTGTCATGATGAGCCCTGGGTGACCTCTGCAATAGTTT
The DNA here is from genome assembly GCF_028018385.1 of Neofelis nebulosa. NCBI lineage: Eukaryota > Metazoa > Chordata > Mammalia > Carnivora > Felidae > Neofelis > Neofelis nebulosa. Next base: position 26,710,666 of record NC_080800.1, on the reverse strand, counting down.
AATCACCGTGTCGTCCGCGTTAAAACTAACACTGCATGCTAACTATGCTGGAATCAAAAAATTTTTGACAAGTTTACATTAATAGGCTGTTCTGCGCTCCTTTTGCCCCAGGGACACGTCCCTTCAGTGAACTCAGGGTTTAGAAAACATTCCAGGTTGGGAGGTGTGCCTCGCATGGGACTTCTGCCCAGGGTGACCAACTTATCCCGGTTTGCCTGGGACTTTCCTGGTTTTTGTACTGAGAGTTCTGCATGCCAGGAATTCCCCCTCCCCACATCCTGGGCAAACTGGGACAGCTGGTCACCCTTTCTGCCTATAAATATAATTGGAGGAAGGAATTATCAACTAAACTAACTAAAAAGAATTGACTAACTTTCTGGAATGGGGTGGGGGGGAGAAGACCGTACATTAAAATCTCCAAAAATTATCCTCCCACAATGCTTATTGTTGACTCTTCACCACAATCGACAAAACCTTTCTGGGTGACGCACTCTGTAACTTTGAAAAGTCACAAGCTACATTAACCTAAAAGCTCAAGTCACACGCACACACACAGAACCATCTGAACCTAGATCCAGAGGGAGCCATTCAGTTGGAAAGTTTACTTTTAAAAAGGTCAAGTTATTCTCCCCGAAGTTCCTGTAGACAGTGATTTTAGAGATAGAGGCCCCTTGAGATCTAAAGGAAATGCTATTATAATATAAATAAACCTCATGCAACCCAGCTGTGACATTTGATACCAAAGAGAATATGACCGAAAACACACAGCACCACTCTGGCTTTTCTCAAACAGAAAGGGAATTGTCAGAGACAACTATAACTTGCAAGGACAAAACCCAAAACATGTGAGTTTCCATTTAGAGTATGAAGGCTAAAGATGGAGGTCGGGTGGTCGGGGTGGGCTGCAGGAGAGCTAGCAAACAAATATTTCATTCAATCTCGACTGAACATGTCCAAAATGGGAAGCCAGAGAAGGAAAGACCTAGTTTAAATGAACTCCTCAGTCAATTAAGTCCCTTAAACAAAACGTTGTTCCTTTAATGTCTTTAATTTTTAATGTTTTTTTATTTTAAGAGAGAGTGGGGGGAGGGCAGAGAGAGAGAGAGAGAGAGAGAGAGAGGGAGAGAGAGAGAGAGAGAGAGAATCCCAAGCAGGCTCTGCCCTGTCAGCACAGAGCCCGATGCGAAGCTCGATCCCACAAACCAGGAGAACCACAGGATTGTGACCCAAGCCAAAACCAAGAATCAAGGTTTAATTGACTGAGCCACCCAGGCGCCTCCCTTTAATATCTTCTATTACATAGTGATTAAATGGGCTCCTACACAGCTCTGATTAAAAACACTTAATGGTTCCCTCCAAAATTGCTTTGGAGAGAGCAAATGAGTTCAAAAGGACTTCCCTACAAGGGCAGAGGGAAATGTGCACCTTCAATCCACGATTTGGAAAATATCAGGCTTTAGATTACTTTTGGAAGTTTACAGAATAAATTCAAGAACCCTGATACTGAGTGAGGTGATCTTTAAACGGTCCACATACACATTTAGCCTTTAAAACCATCCTTTTATTTTAAAGGTAATCTGTACCCGCAGTGTGGGGCTCAGACCCATGATCCCAAGATCAAGAGTCACGTTCTAGCAAGTGAGCCAGCCAGATGACCCTAAAACTATCCTTTTAACATAGGTGATTGCCAACGTTCTTCAGTTGAATGTACTTGTTTAGGAAGAGTAAACTCTTTGAATAGCATGTTTTATAAGCATTAGCTTTTATAAAATATCTCCTTTTCAGAGGCAGTAGTTTCAACTTTTGCCTTCATGACTTTTGGACAGACTATGTACTTAAACTTTGTACATGCACAGCTTAGTATTCAGCTATAGCCCTCAAAGGGATCCCTATGCAGGTTTTGGGATCTTTTCTATCTAGTCCCCTCACCCTCCAGTACTTTGTGTGGCATACACACCTCTCTTCACTGGACAGTCTTTCTGGACTTCACGGGTGAAGGGGTGCAGGATTTGCCACCCCAAAAGAAGCCTCTTCGGCGTATTGATGATTTGGGGCTGAGTATTTTTGAGAGACTTCAGACACAAGAGAATCCCTAAAAACAGAGACGTTTGCCCTTTCGGGCGTTTTTGGTTTGTTTTTAAAGATTTTTAAGCAATCTCTACACCCAACGTGAGGCTCCCGAACTCACAATCCTGAGATCAAGAGTCACACGGTCCACCGACTGAGCCCTCCAGGTGCCCCAGAAGCTGCTCTTTCGTAAAAGACATTTACGTTTATAAGGGAAATCTGTCCGTGTGTCTCCCTCTCTGTACCAGGAAAAGAATGTCTCTAAATCTCTAGAAATAGATCAGCGGAGAAGGCAAAGACTTAAAATCTGTAGAACCATAACCTTGTTTATGGTGCTTTCCTGGTAACCTCCCCGTAACTGACTCCCCAGACTAACATCTTTGCTTTTTTAATTAAACTCTACCCCCAACCCGGGTCTTGACTTCAGGACTCCAAGATCAAGAGTCACATGCTTTACCAACGAGCCACCCAAGAGCCCCATCTTCTTTTTTCTTTAGCTGGAGATGGTTATTTAAGGGGGTAGCTTGGGCCATTTTGGAGAGTTACTCAGTTTTCCTGGGCCTCTCCCGTCTCTACAGGAGATATACATGCCATTGAAATTCTGTTTTTCTTCCGTTAATCTTTTATTATGGTGGGGGGGCAGTCTCAGTCAAGAACGTGGAAGGATAGAGGTAAAATTATTTTTCCTCACCTACATGGGCAATGATGTGCATTGAGACAGTTTGCTTGGCCTTGTGTCCACTCAGGAAGACTCCTCTCAGCCTTTTCCACACGTGACTAATTCTTCCCTCCAAATGGGTTCTCTGGCAAAAGCCATAGCTTAACACAATTGCAGGGAGCACCATTCACATACATGATCCAAGGGGAGCCAGTCAACCAGAGTTATGTGGTGTCTAGGCCCTGTCACTCCCTCTGTTCTATTTTTGTTCGCATGAAACGAGGATTGGTCATTTGTTTGCATTGCCGTTAAAGCCGTAAAAGTTTCTATGCTTTTTGGATTGTTTGCTTCATCAGTAAAAAGATTTTCAATCACAATCTCCAATATACGTAGACACCTTTATTTATAAAATATTTACATGTGTCAACACACACACACACACTTTTCATTCAGTTTAAAACATAAACTACGTATGTATAGCACTTCAGATAATTTTTGAGATTATCACACTGCATGAAAACCAAGATCCAAATATGCTATCTACAGGAAATTCACTTCGATTTTAAAAATGCATATAGGTTAGGGGCGCCTCAGTCGGTTAAGCGTCCGACTTCGGCTCAGGTCACGATCTCGCGATCCGTGAGTTCGAGCCCCGCGTCGGGCTCTGGGCTGATGGCCCGGAGCCTGGAGCCTGCTTCCGATTCTGTGTCTCCCTCTCTCTCTGCTCTTCCCCCGTTCATGCTCTGTCTCTCTCTGTCTCAAAAATAAATAAACGTTAAAAAATAATAATAATAATTTAAAAAATATAAAAATAAAAAAAAAATAAAAATGCATATAGGTTAAAAGTCAAAGCATGGGAAACTATATACCATGCTAACATTAATCAAAATAAAGCTGGAGGGGCACCTGGGTGACTCAATCGATTAAGCATCTGACTCTTGGTTTCAGCTCCGGTCATGATCTCACGGGATTCTCTTTCTCCCTCCCTCTGCCCCTCTCCCCTGCTCAAACATGTGCACGCACTGTCTCTCAAAATACATATATGTACATAACCCTCTCAATAATTAACAGAACAAGTAAACAGAAAATCAGCAAGTACGTGGAGAGGTGAACTTATCAACTCCTATGACCTCATTAACATTTATAAAATATTCCCTCCACCGAGAGCAGAATATGCAATCTTGTCAAGTATATGTGGAATATTTACCAAGATAAATCACAGTGTGGGCCATGAAGCAAGTCTCAATAAATTAAAGATTCAAATTATGCAAAGTGTGTTATAGGACCACAATGGAATTAAATTAGAAATCAAACAGAAAGATCTCTGGAAAATTCCCAAATAACACAACTCTGAATAGTCCATAGACAAAGAAGAAATCAAGAAAAATTAGATAAGTGTTCTGAACTGTATGAAAATGGAACAGGACATATTAAAATTTGCTGGATGTACCTTAAACAGTGCTTAGAGGGAAGGTTCTGGCAAAAGAAGAAAAGTCTGAACTCAACGGCCTCAATTTCCATGATTAGCTGGGAAGTTAAAGGACTGTAACAAGCCATTTGTACAGAGATTCATTCTCTGTATATGAATTCTCTTCCCCTGGATTCTTTTTCGAGATTCTTATTTTTGGCCTCTTTTAGTGACCAAAGATGACAGAGGCCACACCTCTTCTATCACTGCCCTCTTGGCTAGGAAGAAGCCCCCCCACCACTACTTCCATCCCCTTAGAAGCCTAGATTCAGTCTCTGGAGAAAGAACACACGGGAAAAGCCACGTTCTAGTCCAGGCAAAAACAGTGCTCACTCCACACTAGTGATATAATCTACATCCCCTGGGCCAAGATGTCCACACAGAGGTTTGGGGACCAAAGCACTGCGGAGTGTATACTAATCTGCTTGGGCTGCCTTAAAAAAACACCATAGGCTGGGTGATTTAAAAAGCAGAAATGTATTTTCTCACAATTTTGGTGGGAAGTCCAAGATCAAGGTACCTGCCAACTCAGTTCCTGGTGAGGTCTCTTCTTGATCGCAGATGGCCAAATTCTATGTCCTCACACAGCCTTTCCTCAGTGCATATGCACAGAGCCCAAAAGAGCTCTCACTTTCTCACCCTGATAAAGCCACCAATTCCATCATGAGGGCCTCCCTCTCATGACCTCACCTAACCCAACTTCCTCTCAAAGGTCCTGTCTCCAAAAACCATCACATTAGGGCTTCAATATATGAATGGGAGGAAGGCACAAATCTTCAGCCCCTAATAGAGTTCCTACTAAATAGCTCTCCCAGGAATCCATAATGTGGCAGGTTGATTGGGGAGAACAATGGAACTTGGGTTCCAATTATCATTATTTTCTTCTGGAAGACCCAGCAAATATTATATATCCTTTCGGACACTTGAAGACGAAAGAAGTCCTCTATTAACTCAGGGCACATAATGAAATTAGAACATCAGTACAATATCCTTAACAAAAAGAACGAGAGATACGCTGCAGAAGGGGGTTGAGGGGCCGAGAGAGAACTGCAGAGCAGCTGGATGCCAGGAACAAAAGGAGGCCTTCTAACCCACCGTGACCTTGATTGTCAAAGACCTTCAGGTCTTGGCTCTACCAATCATCAGCCCCGGGGACCTTGGACAAGTTACATCTTGGAAGCTCGATTTCCACATTTGTAAAATGAGAACAGTAATAAAAAACCACTCTCAACTTTGTTGTGAGACCAGGAGACTCTAGGAAGAACACTTGAAAATCTGTATTTCGCAGGGCACTTGGGTGGCTCAGTCGGTTAAGCGTCCGACTTCGGCTCGGGTCATGATCTCACGGTCCGTGAGTTCGAGCCCCGCGTCGGGCTCTGTGCTGACAGCTCAGAGCCTGGAGCCTGCTTCCGATGCTGTGTCTCCCTCTCTCTCTGACCCTCCCCCGTTCATGCTCTGTCTCTCTGTGTCTCAAAAATAAAGAAATATTTAAAAAAAAATTTTTTTTAAAGAAAATATTTATTTCAATACTATGTTGCCAATCATTTGGGTCAATGTCTTCTCGGCCATTATCTTCCACCAGAGGCACATCTGAAACACTGTCGTATCACATAATTGTGTTCCCACACTTTGTGCCCCTCTTCCTCTCTCCTGGTATGACTATTTAGAGACATCAAATTGAGGTTAAATATCTTCTCACCCCGTCTGAATGCTTTCATGAATTTTAATAGTCTGAATTATATAATGCCACCATGCCTTCTCCTTGTAAGGAATCGCAAAGATCCAGCTCTATTCAACTGCTTTGGTTGAAGATTTTCCAGTGTACTTTAGCATTATGAAAAAGGAAAGCCCATTAATTTATTAAACCCAATAGCTATTTACTGAGTGCCCACCAAGTGCTGCTCTATGTGCCAGCTGTATCGCAGGGAACAAAATAGATCAACTCCCTTACATTTCACACCAGCATAAACAACTATAATGATACAAACTTCTCCAAGTCTCTTGACTTGGTTCAGAACTTCTGTTTAGAACGGCCACCGTCTCCATTCTCAGATAACATTGGTATTTAATTTGTATTTTGACAGTGCAAACTAATGAAGCTATCTTTAGTGCTAGAGATGAAGGGATCTAGAGTAGATTTATTAGATGAAATGAACATCCAGAAAATGACATCTAAAGAAAATGAACATGCTGGGAAGCGGAAGAAAAATCTCTTTGTGACAATCATTCATTTTTCATTCTCTTTAAAGGTTTACTTTACATTTTAAGAAGGGAGGAAACATCATGAAGCATTTAGAATAGATTACAAGCTACAGATCCACATGAAATATGCCTAAAAGAGAATAAAAGAATTTCAGAAGTATCTTAAGCAATATGACGACCATGTCGAAAAATTATACCAGTACCTGGGTTTCCTCAACCTTAGTTTTTAAAGTCGCTGTGTAGCTGTTTTACCAGGCTTTCAAAGTCAAGTTTTTGACAGGCCCCAGAAAATCAGCCTCATTGTGAGTTCTAACATAATCTTTGAGCGTTTATATCGGTCAGACCAAAACTAGCTGCAGCTTTGGGGGGTGGGGGCATGGGGTGAGGCTGTCTGGGTTGGTTTTTTTTCTTTTTTCCCAGAGTGAGTCCTCTGACACTGTACGATATGGCAATCTGAGGGAGCCAGTTTTCTATTTCACTGGCCCCATGCCTCCTACAAGTTGCTGACTCGCTTGAGGGAGTGGAATTAAGAACCTGTCTGAATCAATAGGCACCTGTGGCAGAGAGTTCTAGTTCTCCCCCCAACATCCATGTTCTCTTTCTTCTAAGGAAAAAGAAATTTTAGCTAGGCACAGCAATAACAAAGGTCAGCAAGATCTTGGAAAGCAGCTCACAGGCCTCAGAAGAATAGCATCGGGGTAAGTAAGAAACATTTAGAATGTTGAACAGCTTCCGTCCGCTGCATCTTGCTACTTGTAGGAAAATCCTACCAGAGGGAAGGGACCCAGTCAGAGCTAGGCAGACCCCGGGGAGCAAACCGCCACCACTAGCTGCACAGGTGTGGAACTGGGGTAGCTGTGGGAGGGCACCCAGGGGTGCAGGGCATAGGAGAGAGCCTTGGGCAGTTGCGCATCTCGGTCAAGTTCCTGGGGTCTGTGAGCCCTTCAACCCCTGGACCCTGCAGCTTCCTGCCTCCTTCCTCTGGAGGAGTTCGTGGCCAAGACAGACTCTTGCTGCCCTGAGGCTGACCCCCTGGGATGGGTTTTTTTCTGGCTGTAATTGACAAGCAGCAAATAGACCAGAAGCCTATTAAATGTTAGCATCTGAAAGCCAAAGAAACCAAGCGCAGGGTCTGCAAATGCCTGTGATGATTAGATCCTGCACAGGAAAGGAAAAATCATTTTCCCTTTATCCTTTTAGGTTCTTGGACGAGACCCCCCTCCCCCCCCCCAATAAAATACAGATTAATAGGATAAGAACAAACAGAAGTTTGATGACATACATACCTCCTGTCTGCACGGCAGAGACTCAGGAAGATGGAGTAACTCCCAGAAATGGCTGCAGCCATCCTTTAAATACCAGTTTCAGCAAAAGACAAACTATGTTGGGGGTGGGGAGTCAGTGATGGGAGGCCAGCAGGCAAAGCACGGTAAACAAGGGCGTAGTTGTTATGCAGATTTAAATCCCGGCCTTTTCCATTGAGACTTAGAGTTCACCACCAGTTCCTGGTAAAAGACGGAGACACCCTCACACATGCAGATTCCCCTTATACCTGGAACTGTCTCTTACCAAAGGGTAACTTCTACTTCATTTTCGGAGCTTCTCCTATGTCTGCAGTGTCTTAAAAATAATCAGCCCCAAATAATCCTTATGCCAAAGCGGTATGCTTTGGGGTGGCAAATTCTGCTCACCTTCAAGCAGTGTTCGGACCCCCAAACTGCTCACCAAAGAACAGACAGCAAAAACGGATCAACCCCCAAGAAAGGCCCACTGCAAATGTGGCCATGATAATCAACGGCAATGAACCTTCTGGAGGGCCATAGAGGACAGTGGACAAGGGCTTTCTTTAAGGGAGCAGAGCTAAGGGCGATCAGATGAGCTAATTAAGGAATTTAACCCAATGCTAGGACAAGGAGCTTTTGCATTTCCAAGCCAGTCGCACTCAATAACTGCCCTGAACCTGATGTGGGGAACAAAGGCAAGAAGGAAATGGCAGACAGTTAAATTTCCTTATAACCTGCAGCCCGTCGACAAACACCTGAGGCAGGCAAAGGAAAACGTTTCTCCAGGAACTCCTACCGTCTTAATGTGAATGCTTTGCTAGAGGGAAAAAAAAAAAAAAAAAAAAAAGCTTAGCTTGATAATAGATAGGCCTCCAGTATCTGGTGAATCTTCTTTAACATAAGAAGATCCCTTTGGAAACTTCCCCTCGACTTCATCTCTCCCAACTCCCAAATATATAAGTCTCACCTCCTGGTCCCAGGGCAGCCCTTCCAGCCCACAGGTCCCGTCCTAGGGCTTTAAAAAAAAAAATCAACTTTTTTGCACCAAAGACATCTCAAGAATTCTTTCTTGGCCTGCGGCTTCGAACCCCACCCATCACTCCAAAAATCCCCTCAAATTGATGACTGCTGGGGGTTTCTACCTCTCTCTTTCCGGCATCACTGTTTCTGTTCTTGTTACCTTGCCCCTAATCCACCAGTATGCTGTGGATGGACACACTGCTTGTCTTATTTTTTACAGATCGCAGCATCACAAGAAGATACATTTGAACCTAACACAGGGGATCACACATTCCTCAGAGATCCTGAACATCGAAATGTATGTAGTGTAGGGAAGGAAAAATAATTCTCTCTCTACTCTCCTAGATTCTCGGCTGAGACCCGCCTCCAACCCATCATAAGAGGGAAATTAACAGGAGAAAAACAAACAGAAGTTTAATAACATGTGTATCTCCCGTACACCTGGGAGAGACCCAGGAAAACTGAGTAAGTCCCTGAAACGGCCCAAGCCACCCCCTTAAATACCTTCAGATAAAGATAAAAGAAAGGCATTAGGGGAGAGGGGAGCCATTTATGGGAAGTGAGGAGGAAAAGCCCAGCAAACAAGGATAAGGTTGTTACAGCTGAAGTCTCAGGTTTCAGTTATCCTCCTCTTCCGGGTACTAGGGAGAGAGGCTTACAGATGGAGATTTCCTTTATAAGTGTAAATGTCTCTTACAAAAGAGTAACGTCTACTGGGTTTCAGAGCTTCTCCTGTGTCTGGGGTTTCTTGAAACTAACTAGCTCTCGGGGCGCCTGGGTGGCGCAGTCGGTTGAGCGTCCGACTTCAGCCAGGTCACGATCTCGCGGTCCGTGAGTTCGAGCCCCGCGTCCGGCTCTGTGCTGACGGCCCGGAGCCTGTTTCCGATTCTGTGTCTCCCTCTCTCTCTGCCCCTCCCCCGTTCATGCTCTGTCTCTCTCTGTCCCAAAAATAAATAAAAAACGGTGGAAAAAAAAAATTTAAAAAAAAAAAAAAACCTAACTAGCTCTCAAGATGGTCCATATAACGAAGAGGAATATTTTTAGGGTGCCATAATCTGCCCCCCTTTAGTAGAAATGGGATTGTACTGGTGAGTCTGCAATGGGCATGTTCTGTGTGCGGGAAGGAGGGTACACAGAGATGTTCGTGTGTCCAGAAAATCAGAATGCCAGAGGCCACCGGTTTCCCCCCCCCCACATCTGTTTGCCCCCTCCTCTGGTCGTAATATCATTTTGAGCTGAGTACGTCGCCTCTCAAATACGAACTTCATTTCTCAGTCTTGTTTGTCATTAGATGCGGTCATGAAACTAAGCTCTGGCCAATGAGATGTGAGTAGCGGGATGTGGGCAACTTCCAGGCTATGCCCTTAAAGGGAGGACACAGGTCCTTCCCTCTTCTGCTTCCCATTAGTTGGAAGATGGAGGCGGTACAGAGCCATCTGGGGTCAGGAGACGGTGGCAGTACTTTATAGATGGCAGAACAAGATAGAAGGAATCTGGTTTTCTGATACTATAACGTACCGCCCTGGCCTAGACTTGTACAGAAGAGATGTTACTTCTCTGTTATACATAGTCAAACTTATCAAATTACTAATATGCTAATATACTAATACGCTAATATATCATAATCCAGCTCTAGAAACCCAGAAGGGAGTCTTTTTCAGCTTTGTGTACGAAGGACAACTTTTGTAGCTTCAAGCAACATGAAGTGTCACATGTGACAAACAATTCCCAGCTATACCATGTTAAGAAGTCATTCAAAAAAAAAGTTTTCTGAGAAGTCACGCGAATTTATAAGAAAGACACCTAAACCCCGTAGTTAGGAGAAGGAACAGTCAACTGAGTCTTGAGGAAATACACACGGGAAAGGAAAGTCACGTAGAAAACGTTTATCCTATACAGACATCAAACGAATGAAAATTCAACTAATCTACAGATTTCATGTTGTACCTAGTACTTGTATTAGCTAGGGTTTATTGAGGACTTCTTTCATGCTAGGTACTGTGCTACGTGTGTTAGATCATTTAATTTTCACGACATTTTATAGATGAAGAACTCACACTTGAAGAGTTTAAGCAACTCACCCAAGGTCACATAATTAGGAAATGCTTAGAGCAGGATTTCCAAGCCAGGCATGTCTGACATTAGAGTCAGCACCTCAACCACTAAACTATATTGTCTCCATGCCGAAAGAACATTTACAATAACAACCCTACCGCCCTGCTCGTGCTCTGTTCTGTATCATAGGAAACCAAAGTTCCCCGACTCCTTTATTCTCTGACTTCTGGGTCATTTTGCCCGGTGGACAACATCTGCAGAGGACTGGAGAGTGAGAACCAAGAGTTCAAAGTACTTTTCTCCCTGTCTCTGCTGCTTGGAGCATTTCTTCCATGAGCCCAGCCCTGCTAGACCAAACCTCCCTTGAAGGTTCAAGCTACTATTGGACAGTTCTGACCGGACATACCTAGCTGTGGTTCTAGCTCCCTTCCGCTGGCCCTGGTTTCTGAGCTTTGGCAATACTACCCCATCCACGTGGCCATCCAGCCCTCGGGGCTGGCTGCACCTTTCTGCTGCTGCCGATCTTTGAGCTCATTTACCATTGACTTTTCAGCTTCTCCGTTACTTGTAAAGTCACTTGCCTATTTTATTTTCCTTCTGTCAAAAGTACTAGAGTGGTCCTTGTGGGGTTTTGCCGGAACCTAACCTTATATACAGACAACACACACCTTTCGGGAATAAGAGCAATCTTGATGACCGATCATACATGTTGACCCAGTTTTCTGCCCTTAAAAATGTAGCCCAGGGGCGCCTGGGTGGCTCAGTCGGTTGAGTGTCCGACTTCGGCTCGGGTCATGATCTCACGGTTCGTGGGTTCGAGCCCCGCGTCGGGCTCTGGGCTGACGGCTCGGAGCCTGGAGCCTGTTTCGGATTCTGTGTCTCCCTCTCTCTCTGACCCTCCCCCGTTCATGCTCTCTCTCTGTCTCAAAAATAAATAAATGTTAAAAAAAGAAAAGAAAAGAAAAGAAAAGCTCTTAAAGCGTAAGCTCAAATGTGGAACATAGCATTTCTGCTCAAATCCCACTCTCCAAAGCAAGTCATAATGACGAAGCTTAATATCAACGAGGCAGGGACACCCCACTTCAGCTCAGGTCACGATCTCACGGTTCATGGGTTCGAGCCCCGCCCCACGTTGGGCTTCTTGCTGAGAGCTCCAAGCCTGCTTCAGATTCTCCGTCTCCCTGTCTCTCTCTGTCCCTCCCCGCCCTCTCTTTCCCTTGAAAATAAATAAATATTTAAAAAAATACAGCAAGGCAGATACTGCTCCTACATGGAGGCCCGCCAGGAACTGGCTCCGTAGAAAAAGACCCAGAGGACAGGGGCAACAAGTACGTTTGAACAATAAACTAATCTACGACGATAATGAAGGCTATGAAGAAAAATGGAAAATGTTTAACATAATAAGCAAAATTTACAAAAACGTTTTACATACACTATTGGGGTACGGTCTGCTAGCTGTCCATCACAATCCATTCTAAACTGTTTCCTGGGCATATGGAGTTGGATGTAATCATGTGATTAAGTTGTTTTTTTTTTTTTTTTTAATTTTTTAATGTGACTTTCTTTCTTTCTTTCTTTCTTTCTTTCTTTCTTTCTTTCTTTCTTTCTTTCTTGGAGAGAGGGAGAGAGAGTGTGAGCAGGGGAGGGGCAGAGAGAAGAAGACACAGAATCTGAAGCAGGCCCCAGGCTCCGAGCTGTCAGCACAGAGCCCGACGCGGGGCTCGAACTCAGGAACCGTGAGATCCTCACCTGAGCCGAAGTTGGACGCTCAACCGGGTGAGCCACCCAGGGGCCCCCAGATGACTAAATTCTAATCAACGACACTATCTGCCTGGAAGCGCCATCGGAGTACATAGGTTATGAGTTCTGTCCCCTAGGACTACCCTTCCTGCCTTTAGACACCAATCACAGGTCCAAGTTGTCATCTGCGCTTCTGACCAACCAGCTATAGGTCAGAGGTTCCTATGACTCCCGTCTCCAGTTCAATTAATTTGCTAGAGTCACTCACAGAATTTAGGAAAACAGTTTACTTACTGGATTACCAGGTTGTTATAAAAGGCTATAACTCAGGAACAGCCAGACGGCAGAGCTGTGTAGGGTCCTCTGTGTCCAGCGTCCCGCACAGGCTCCCACCCAACCTGGGTGTTCAGTACATTTCTGCTGAAAAAGGAAAGAGCTCACTCGTCACCTGGTTATTGTCACCCCCATTTTAGAGCTGAGGAGCCCCGGGGGGGGGGGCGCTCCCCCCTCAACACCACAGTCCACCATCCTTGAAGACCAGTTGGAGCTTCTCCTGGAATGTCCCCCTGGGTGTGGGGAGGGGCTGGCCGCACCCCCTCGGCACCCCAAACCTGGGTGTGGGGAAGAGGCATGGGTGGAGCTTCTATGCCCTCTCTGGAAGGCAACTCATGGGGCACCTCCACAGATTCGCCAACCTGGAGGTTCTCTAAGCCTGTCTTTTGGGGTTTGGGGGAGGGTTCATTAAATAGACATGATTGATGACATTATTGGTCACCGGAGGCACCTGGGTGGCTCAGTTGGTTAAGCATCTGTCTTCGGCTCAGGGCATGATCTCACAGTTTGTGAGTTCAAGCCCCACTTTGGGTGTAGCACAAGCCCCGCTTCAGGGGAGCCCCAGTTCTTTCTCTCTCCCTCTCTCTCCCTTTGCCCCTCTCTCACTTGCGTTCATTCTCTCTCTAAAAAAAAAAAAAAAAAACCAAAAAAAAAACCCCCAACTTTGGCCATTGATGATTAATTCAACCTCCAGCCCCTCTCTCCTCCCCAGAGTTTCGGGGGTGGGGTTGAAAGTACCCTTTAATCACGAGGTCGGTTCCCTTGGCAACGAGCTCCTATCCTTAGGGGTTTTCCAAAAGTTACCTTTATACACAGACTCAGGTGTGGTTGAAAGGAGCTTGTTATGAATAACAAAAGGCACTTTTATAGCTCTTATCACTTAGGAATTCCAAGGGTTTTAGATCTTTATGCCAGGAATGGGGACCAAGACCAAATATGCATTTCTTATTATAAATCAAAATATAAGGAGGATCTAGTCACATGCACCCTCATTTATCATCTCCTAGCTGTTACCCCCCACATCTCTAGACTCATGACAATGGGTCAGAAAATTATAGAATCAGAAGTTTAAAAAGAATTCCTGTGATGTCACTACTCTCTGATTGGGAGGATGAGATTTGAGAATAAACAGGATACCAAAAAGAGAAGTTTTAGAGACTATACATAATTTTTCCCTGGTAAAATTGAAATAATAATAAGCTTTAATTTTGAGTATTTATTATTTCACTTATGATAACTGAACATATATTTAATCATTACATTTCTTAAAGTTTATTTATTTTGAGAAAGTGTAAGTGGGGGAGAAGCAGAGAGAGAGGGAGAGAGGATCCCAAGCAGGCTCTGCGCTATCAGCACAGAGCCCAACTGCGGGGCTCGAACCCAGGAACCGTGAGATCATGACTGAGCCAACATCCAGAGTCGGGCGCTTAACCAACTGATCCACCCAGGTGCCCTGTTTATTCATTTTCATGATGAGTTTACACAAGACCTCCTTGGGAACACTCTCCCCAGACAATCGTCTCTTTCCCACAACTTTTCCCACTCCCCACTATGCCAAACACTTCCTTTTAACCATAGTTAAAAGGAACATCATATGTATAAATTATAGCTTCATTTGTTTCATTCTATTATGCTCATTTGTTTCTGTAACATTTTTCTCCAATAGACCTTGAAGCCAAGGACTTTGTCTTATCCATCTCTGTAGCCTCAGAATCTGGCTTGATAAATATTTGTGGAACAATGAATAAATTCTTAAGATGTGAGCAAATGACACTTGCTGTTTCTGGTGTTCCTGGCAGAGAGCTTATTGCATTTGGGAAGGAAAGGATCCAAGTCCCATATTGACTGGTCCAGTTACCTATTACCTTAGGCAATTCTCTTAACCTCAATTTTCATTTTCAATTTTCTTTGTACTTCCCCATCTGTGCTACCAAGGGCAGTCTGGCCCAAAATGTGCTACTCTGGCATATTGATTATTTTGAATTAAAGTCAGGGTGCCTGGTTGGCTCAGTTGGTAGAGCATGTGACTCTTGATCTCAGGGTCCTGAGTTTGAGGACCACATTGGGTGCACAGATTACTTTGAAATATTTGGAAAAAAAAAATTATGAATTGAAGTTACTTAAGAAGCAACCAGTGCATGGGAATGCAAGCTGGTGCACCCACTCTGGAAAACAGTATGGAGGTTCCTCAAAAAACTAAAAATAGAACTACCCTGTGACCCAGCAATTACACTACTAGGCATTTATCCATGGGATACACGTGTGCTGTTTCGAAGGGACACGTGCACCCCCATGTTTATAGCAGCACTATCAACAAGAGCCAAAGTATGGAAAGAGCCCAAATGTCCATCGATGGACGAATAGGTAAAGAAGATGTGGTATATATACACAATGGAGTATTACTCGGCAATGAAAAAGAATGAAATCTTGCCATTTGCAACCACGTGGATGGAACTGGAGGGGATTATGCTAAGTGAAATGAGTCAGTCAGAGAAAGACAACAATCCTATGACTTCACTCATATGAGGACTTTAAGAGACAAAACAGATGAACACAAGGGAAGGGAAACACAAATAATATAAAAAGAGGGAGGGGGACACAACAGAAGCGACTCATAAATATGGAGAACAAACGGAGGGTTCCTGGAGGGGGTGTGGGGGGGGATGGGCTAAATGGGTCAGGGGCACTAAGGAATCTACTCCTGAAATCATTGTTGCACTATATGCTAACTAATTTGGATGTAAATTTTAAAAAATTAAAAATAAAATTAAGGGGCGCCTGCGTGGTTCAGTCGGTTAAGCGTCCGACTTCAACTCAGGTCACCATCTCGCGGTCCATGAGTCCGAGCCCCGCGTCGGGCTCTGGGCTGATGGCTCAGAGCCTGGAGCCTGCTTCCGATTCTGTGTCTGCCTCTCTCTCTGCCCCTCCCCCGTTCATGCTCTGTCTCTCTCTGTCTCAAAAATAAATAAACGTTAAAAAAAAATTAAAATTAAAATTAAAAATTAAAAATTAAATTAAAAATAAATAAATAAATAAATAAAAAGAAACAACCAGTGCAGGAAGAACACCCTGACCTTTGCTGCCAGAAAGCAGAAAATAAATTTCCCATGAGAAAGGAACCCTCCCTGTACCAGGAGGTAAAGAGACAACCTTATCACCAGAGATAGGGAATTCACAGCCAAGAAGGCTGTCTAAAGGAACTCTCTTACTTTTTCAAAAAAAAAAAAATTTTTTTTTTAATGTTTATTTATTTTTGAGACAGAAAGAGACAGAGCACGAGCAGGGGAGGAACAGAGAGAGAGGGAGACACAGAATCCAAAGTGGGCTCCAGGCTCTGAGCTGTCATCACAGAGACTGATGTGGGGCTCGAACTCACAGACCAGGAGATCATGACCTGAGCCAAAGTCAGATGCTCAACCGACTGAGCCACCGGGGCATCCCAGGAACTGTGTTACTTTTACTCATATTCTACCCCAGCCCAAAATCTGTTTAGAATTCCTTACGAATTGAACCTCACAAACCTAAGTTTTCTTTGTCCTGTCAATTTCTCACAAAGTTACTGTTTTCTTGTTTAAAAAGCATAAAACTGGGGCCACCTGGCTGGCTCAGTCTGAAGAGCATGTGACTCTTGATCTCAGGGTCCTGTGTTTGAGCCCCACGTGAGGTGCAAGATTACTTAAATAAATAAAACTTTTTAAAAAAATGTATTAAAAACTGCCTGCCTTGTTCATTCTTTTTAGGTCTCAATTTTATTATTCGTCCTCGATGTACATACACATCATTAAACATTTTTTTTTTCTCCCGTTAATCTGTCTCGTGTATTCTTAGGCCAGTTAGAAGAATCTTGAAGGTTAGAATAAAATGATTCCTCCCCTCCACATGTTTACTATGAAAAGGCAATTCTGTGCTTCAGAAAGACCTCAAGACCATCTGGGGAAAACAGTGACTAAAACAGAAGCCATTTTTTATATGTATTGAGGGGTTGGCTCTAGTCTTCCCAAAAGCAAGGAAGATTCTCAGGTACGATATTTTATAAAGTATATTAATCCAGAAATCATCAACTTTTTTGGTGAGGAGGGGTTTAAATCTTGCCTCTGCCCAAAGTCACTGTGTCGCTTGAGTTCTCCAGGTTTGCTTCCTTTTGTAGAGTTACTTGTAATTTAACAGATGCTCATGGAGCACTTAGTCTTGAGCACTTATATGTCGAGACCCAAAAATACTCAGAAAAGATAGAATTCATTTTATTAACACAGAATATAAGTATTTTCAGTCAACTGGCCTTCCCCATCTCAACGATGGTCTTGTGTGTTCCACCCATTCATTTCTTATGCTCGTTCTTTCGTGGTCTATCGGTTTAGAATCTTTTGCTTGCAAGCAACGGAAAGTTGATCTTCAGCGGGCTCACGCAGAAAGGAAAACGTATTGATCCGTCTAACTGAATGGTATAGGGGATAGGGCTGGTTTTAAGTACTGTGTGATACAAGAGTTCAAATTATATCCCCCAGACCTACTTCCTTTCTGTCTCTCTCTTCACCTCTCAAGTCACTTCTTTTGGGTTGTTACCCTTCCGTAGTTCCGGACAGGAGTTCCGTCCGTAGTCATGAGATGGGTGTTGTAGCTCCCCACCTTCCAGCCTCTAGAAGAAGTAGGAAAGTCTTCCCCAGATGCCTCAGCAAAAGCCTCACAGCGGCATCAGGGTTGCTCTGCCTAAGTCATGTGCCACCCCCGAAAGGTGGTGGCCAAAGGATTATGAGGCTCTGGTTGGTCAGAAGTGAATCATATGATGACCCTTCGAGCTGGAGGTGGAGGAACTTCATTAGAGGCACACGCACTAATAAAAGGGAGTAGTCTCTTCCATCCCTCACCACGGGAAATCTGGGACAATTATTAGAAGGGTTTGCAAGTGCTTGACAATAAAACCAACTCAGTCAAATACACATGGGTTTACTGTACCGACGGCGTAGATTGGCTTCTCTCGAGAGAGGTCTTGAGATGAATACCTGAGGGCGGGAGGTTTAGTGAGAAACTCTCTTAGAAAATACACCAGTGAGGAAGGCAAAACAAAAGGGGACAGGGGGAGACACAGATCCGCGACGACGATGCAACCCAGACCTCAGCCTACCTCACTTGGAGCTCTGAAGCTGGAATGGTCTTTCAGAGTTGTCCCAAATGAATGAAAGGTTGCCAGGCCTTTGCATTTCTACATCAGCCAGTCATTGGCCCGTGGGCCACCCACCGGGAAAGCGCGTAACTTTTGCGCCGCAGATCCCTGAAGCAAAGGCAATTCCCGGTGAGCTACACGGATGTCACAGCCCCAGAGACTTGGGGATAGGCGCATGGCTCTGAAGAGGGGATCTCAGTGGAGCACTACAGTGTCCACTATAAACACTGTCTACCATTGCTATGATCTTAGGTCACTCTATATGCACTTTTCCTAATTTACCTCCTCACTCATTCTCTTCTGCCTGCGTGGCCAAAAATGGTATTTAACGCTCCTGTCTTCTCCTACCACTGTTATCTGTCACCCACTGTAACTGTGCAAATCTACCTTGCTGGCTCGTTAGAGAAGAGATTTTTATTTATTTACTTACTTATTTTATTTTATTTCATTTTTTACTTTTTTTCTTAATGTTTATTTTTGAGAGAGAGAGAGAGAGAGAGAGAGAGAGAACGAGTAGGGGTGGGACAGAGAGAGAGAGAGAGAGAGAGAGAGAGAGAGGAGGCTCAGAATCTTAAGCAGGTTCCAGGCTCTGAGCTGTCAGCACAGGGCCTGACCTGGGGCTTGAACTCACAAACCGTGAGATCGTGAGTTGAACCAAAGTCAGATGCTCCACCGAATGAGCCACCCAGGCGCCCCTTATTACTTATTTTAAGCTACTTTTTTTTTCTTTTTTTAAGTCATCTCTATGGCCAACACAGAGCTGGAACTCACAACCCCAGAGATCAAGAGTTGCATGCTCTACTGACTGAGCCAGCCAGGCACCCCCACAGAGATTTTTAAAAGAAATCTGTGATTCCCTCAACTTGAGAGTGAAGCAAGGTGGGCAACTGTCAGCCTGTGCATTAGGATTCTCTCAGAGCATTGTGGAGATTATCTAGCATTAAGGAAAGATAGATTGAGAGTCACGGTGAATTTATTTAGAAGTAAATACCAAGTGTACTTTCTATTTGAAATGGACTCTTTTGGAAAAGGAATTAGAGCTTACTTTGTACTGGTCAAAAGAACCATACCCTTAAATGTTTTTATTCCTAGTGTCATTATTTTTTTGAGGGGAGGCAGACAGAGAGGGAATCTTTTTTTTCTCACTTTATTGTTTTTAAATGTCCTTTTAAATGTTTCTTCATTTATTTTTGAGAGAGAGAGCGAGGTTGAGCGTGAGTGCAGGGGAGGGGCAGAGAGAGAGAGAGAGAGAGAGAGAGAGAGAGAGAGAGAGAGAGAATCCCTAACGGGTTTTGTGCTGTCAGCACAGAGTCCGACGTGGGGCTCCAAACCACCAACTATGAGATCGTGACCTGGGCTGAAATGAAGGGTCAGACGCCTAACCAACCGAGCCATCCAGGTCCCTATTCCTAGTTTTAATTAACCTTTGACTTTAAACAAGAAAAAGACGTTGAGCCTATTTGAATTAAGCTACATTAAGAGAAGTAGGTTTCCACTCCTGGGATGACAGCCTTGGTAGAGATGAGCCAGCAGGGACTTGGCCATCGGATGGGGGCATAGGTGGTTAGGAATGGGGACTAGCAAGCAAAGGGATGGATGGGAAAGGGTTGATCCTGGTCAACAGCTGGCATTGCAGAGATCGGTGTATTCTGTCCATGCAGTTCAGGAGGTGGCCTGAGACCAATCCTATTTGTCTGGCCTGTTCTAAAAAGAGTTCTAGTGAGTATAGATGAGTCATGTTCCAGTTGTGATCACCAGATCACAACTCCCAAGTCAGAGAATGCTGAAACATGAGACAATGAGCATGTCCTGCCCTGGAACCAGGGGGGAAAAGGTGCTGGGGCTGGGCAACTGGTAACTTTTCCTTCTCGCTCCTTTGCATTTAATTCCTAATTTCATTTTTCCTCTTCAAATGTCTTGGCCTAAGAGGCTGAATTCTATTGTTCCTTGCGGTTCTGACAGGAGCAGTTAGAATCGGTTGCCTTTACTTCTTCCAGCAAGGTCAGGAGGCGCTTCGGCACACTCATTATTTATGGTACTGGCCAGTACAGGACAAGTGCTAGGTGAAGTTTAGGCGGGAAACAAAATAGGAGGTAGAACACAGGGAGCCATTTAGGTTACGAGCAACCTCTTTCCCATTGAGAATCACCAAATCGCAAGGCAAAAACCAATCAGGGGGTCCACCCAGGAGTGAAAATTAACATAATCTCGATAGAATATTTTCGTACAAAGAGCACACTTGTCTGAACGTGATTCTGACAAATTATGATGCTGGTTTGCGGGCAAAAAGCTAACTGGAACCAGAGATCTGCCCTTCTCCCAGAGAGATAGGCTGCACTCAAGCTTAGCTTCCCAAGGGACCTCTTCCTCTCACAGGAGGACTGTGACATCCCATTGACCTTAAGGTCCCGGAGAATTCCTATGAACAGCAGGTACCCCAAATCCAGATTGCCTGGCACCAAGCTGTCCAAACAGTCCATCACCAACAAGGTTCGTCATAGGCTTGCTCTATGAGAAGGGATCTTGCCGATGGAACCCAGGCTCACCTTTCAGGTCCAACAAGGACTCCCTCTCACTAAGGCTCATTTAGCTGCTACCGGCCCAACCCCCCACCTGCAGAAACCACCACTGAGGCACAGCATGGCACCATTCTCAAGGAGACCAGACGGCCACTTGGGCAAATAATTACTTTGGATCGATTCCACGTGGGGTGTGTGTGACTACGGGGCAGGAATTCATTCTCTTCAGGACGGATTCACACTCCAGTTATGGGTTTGCCTTTCCCATCCGCAGTTCCCCCAGCAGTGCTACCGTTGAAGAGTCTATGAAATGGTCATCCATTGACATGGTATCCCATGCAGTGTTGCTTAAAACCGACGGACCGTTGGGGCGCCTGGGTGGCGCAGTCGGTTAAGCATCCGACTTCAGCCAGGTCACGATCTCACGGTCCGTGAGTTCGAGCCCTGCGTCAGGCTCTGGGCTGATGGCTCAGAGCCTGGAGCCTGTTTCCGATTCTGTGTCTCCCTCTCTCTCTGTCCCTCCCCCGTTCATGCTCTGTCTCTCTCTGTCCCAAAAAATAAAATAAACGTTGAAAAAAAAAAATTTAAAAAAAAAAAAACAAAAAAAAAAACCGACGGACCGCGTTACCGCAAAGGAGCTGCGCCCGACCGTGAGAATCCGTGGTCTCATCATATACTTCACCACTCAGAGGCAGACGGTTTGACGAAATGGCCCATCGCAGGCCCAACTCCCTTTTTAGCTCTTAGTACATGTGCTGCCAGAGCGGGCACAAGCAACCTTTTAGCTTCTAGACTGTACCCTGTGGAGTTGGGCAAGTTGGTGAGAGGCTCTTGTCACCGTGAGTTACCCTGGGTGAGACCAGACGAAGAGCAGCCCAGCTGCGGCCAGTCTAAATTGCTGACTGCTGGGGCGCCTGCCCGGCTCAGACGGTGGAGTGAGCGACTCTTGATCTTGGAGTTGTAAGTTCAGGGTCCAGAGTGCTCACCATTACACTATGGAAGTTCAAGCCCTACGTTGGGTGCAGAGATTACCAAAAAAAAAAAAAAAAGAACCAATCCTTGAATTGCTGACCTACTGCATAATGTGCAAATCAAATGGTTATTAGTTTAGACTATTATGTTTTTTGGAAAGGTGTGTTATGTGGCGATAGATTATTAACACAAATGAGGCCAAAAATATCTGCAACGGTACATAGAGCTATCTGACACAGCTGAAGAAAATACCTGCTAAGCTCTGTCCTATGGTAATGAGAGCTCTAGGTTCCTCCCTAGAGGCTCACCAAGAGGCAGCAAACCCGGGTCTAGAACTATAACCCAAACACTTCCTCCAGCTGACATAAGAGAAGTCTCGAAGGAAGATTTTCGGTAGTTCTCACCTCTCAGGAATTACTGTAGATTTTCTCTTCTCCTGGAGAAGGCAAAGCCAAAGGGAGGGGGGCCTCTCGGAAGAGCTGAGTCAGGAGGGTCTTAAACATGTGTCACGCTGCGGCTGCTTGATTGAACTGTAGCTATTTGAGAAATTTAGGGGAGAGGCGGAGACTTTCAGCGAGAGCTGGCCGCATGTCCTTGGAGTTTAGACACCAGAGTCACCACAGACACTGCTGCCTGCCTTGCGCCAGAAGGGTTCTAAAGACAGGAAGCTTGCGGGTGCAGCAGTGACAGGGCGGCCTGGCTGTTACTTAGCGTGGCAAGGATATGCACGTTTCCTTTGGATCACGTGATGGTCCCAGAATGCAAAAAAGCTTGAGCCTCCTGCTTCTGCCCTGCCAAAGGCCCTGCTGAGGGGTGAGGGGATCCTGGCAGTAAGATGTCGTGGGTATCCCATAAAGGGAGTTTATATCAAAGAACTAGGCCGTGAGGAGGGTGCTGAAGAATCACACTCACCTCCTAAGAGAGCCAGCATTTGGGTGCCGGCCACACCGAAGACACGGACAACCAAGAGAGGACTTTTAGCAACATCAAAAAGTAGGAGACCAGGGATTGAGGAGAGAGAGGCCTGACAGAGGGAAGAACGCCATATGGGCCCTAGGATGTACTATCAAATCTTCCCAGTGGGAGCCTAAGAAGAACCAAAAGCAATCAAGAGATAGAGTCAATTTGGCCATCTGCTGTGTCCGGAGAGGACAAAAGCATCTTGTGACTGTAACCTGCCAAGCAGGAAATTGGCTGTCTCCCTTCCCTCCATCTTCATGCTTGGAGGAGAAGAAACTCCTAGTTAGAAAACTGGGGAAGGAGAAGTAGAAGCCCAAGGAACAGAAAGAGGATTATACTCGCTTCTTTGACTTTAAGCCCCTCCCTGGGGGCAGAACCCAACTGGGAGAGAGGACAAGACATAACTTTAGATCAAGTTCTGAGATTTGACTATTTTATGGGGCTGCTGGTTCCCCACTGTCCCCCCTCCCCCTTCCCGCCAGCAACCCACCAACCTTTTTTCTAGAGGCATGGCATTTGTAGCTTAGGTATAAGACTGCTTAAAATAAGAACACATTTCTCGGTCTCCCTTGCGGGGAAATACATTAATGTGAATAAGTTCGGGCTGACAGGCTGTGACCATAAATGATGTTACCAACTTCTGGGTTGTACCCTTCAAGGAAATGGGTAGATCTTCCCCTTCCTGATGACTGGAATGTGATGTGGTGCTGAGCCACTCTGGACCAAACATGCTAGGTCAGCACTATAGGGACGGTGGAGCAAGAAGACAAAAAAAAGAAGAAGAAGAAGAAGAAGAAGAAGAAGAAGAAGAAGAAGAAAAGAAACTTCCGCTCACTCTGCGGAACAGAGCTGCTGTTAGTACTCTGTTTCTGCCATGTAATAAGCAAAAGTCTCAGCGGCATACCACACTGCACATTTATTTCTCACTCATGGCTTTGTGAGCGGGCTCCCAGGGGCAGCTTTGTTTGGTACGAAACCCTGAACTCAAAGCAAGTTTTCTATCCGTGTTTGAACACCAGGGTGCCCACTACGTGGGGAGGGAGACAGGAGCGAACGGCTCCCTTTTGGGCCACATCCAGCTTCTAAAATGACTCTCAACACCAGAGTTGCTCTGCTGCTGGCTGTGGGTCAAGTGCAGCTCCACTCTAGTGTCTTTCTCAGACCCAGGTCAGAGGGAGATTGGGATTCTTAGGACACCGGCAGTTCCTTCCCATAGCAGCGGTTGGATCCAGTTTGCAGTTTTCCCCACAAGGGCAGACACAGCATCTTGAGCCCCCATCAGAGACACCAGCACCGGTAGGTGCGCTTCTCTCCTCAGTGGTCTGAATTTCAGCTCCACGCAGCCCCTTCTCTAAACATTTAAATTGTAATAATCCCAACGTCTCCCCTTGGTTGGTCCCCCTGGCTCTCAGCAGAGTGGCTGTTAGGCCACTGTGGCACAGTGGCCATCTCCGTCGTGTATTAAGCTCTCCTCTTGCATTTTCAGTTACCTAATTATCACTTTTTTATATTAAATTCTGTTAAAATAATCGGGTGGCTTGTTCCCTGACATTACCCTGATTCAATGGACTAAATCCCACGCCTATAAGACTGCCCTCAAAGAATTTTCTCTTTTGATGCATGTCATGATACCCTGCTCCCAGGACCTGTCACTCCTCTCGGTACCTATTTTTGTTACAGAATTCACTGTGCTGAACTGTCATCATTGTTTTTTTCTCATCCATCGCTATCCCAGGCCAATAGCTCCCTGAGGTCAGAGCACGTCTCCGTGTCTTCAGTCCCTGGCACGCAGGAAACTCTGAACATACGTTTGAATCAACGAATAAATGAATGAGAGAGAAAAAATAAAACAGGAACGGAAGCAGTTAAGTGTATGCCATTTGGAAGGTTCACGTAGCGCCAAAATGAAAGAGAAAGTTATTTGGTAATGTGAGAAACTGGAGGGCTGTGGCTTCCAGCAGCGAACGCTGCTCCGAGCACACAGCGAGCTCTCAAATAAAACAAGAAAAAGAAAAAAGAAAAAAAAAAAAAACCACCACAACGGGAATCGGACAACAGGATGAAAGGGCAGCTGAGACTTTCCAAAGAATACTTGGTGACTGGGAGAGAAGGGAGAAGGAAAGGGTTGGGACTCCTGGAGACGCCAAATTGGCCGTGCAGGCTCTGGAGGGAGGACCCGGTCTTAAGGGACACCTCCCACTTCCCAATCAGTCCTGCCCAACCCTTTCCCGGGTTTCATTTCTGGTTCCTCCGCCCACCCTTTCTCCGCCCCTTGCCTCTGGGAGGAAACAGGTAAAACACGGAGAACTGGGGCTTACTTCAGGAGCCGTTCTGAGCATGCGTCACTCCCCGTTCCGCGCAGCCGCAATAACTTCCGCTGTAACCGGTACCGCCCATTTTCGCTTTGGAGGAGCGTTTGCTCTGAGGGCAGCTGAGGCTGCCCTAATTGACCACCTTTCCTGTGGGCCCCCGCTCTCCAGTCGCTGTAGGAGAAGTCTCGCGAGATCGCCTTCGGCAGTCCCCGGCGGCGCCATCTTTGTGTCTGGCGAGCGACGGCACCCGACGAGAGTCCTGAAGCCGGCGGTTCGCTTGCCAAGCTCTCGCTGAGGCCGGATCCAGGAAATACGAGGCGGGCCTCGGTGGGAGGGACGCACGGAGGGAGGAGGGAGGGAAGGAAAGGGGGCGGCGGCGGCAGCGGCGGCGGCGGCGGCGGCTCTCACCAGACCGGGCCCCGCACGGCGCGCACCCGAGGGGGGTCGGGCGGGGAGGCGGCGCCAGCCCGGACCCCCCCGCGGGAGCAGGCGGCGGGCGAGAAGGCGAGGCAGCGGCAGCAGCAGACAGGGAGCAGCGGCTGCCGGGTGAGTGTCCCCAAGAAGGGCCCGGCACCTGTCCCAGTCGGGGCGTCGGGGGTGGCCCCTGGGTCGTCTCGGTGACCCAGCGCCCGGGCGCTAGGTGTGCGCTCGAATGCGGGCGTCCCGGGGGCTCGGCTCGGCCTGGGGTTGCGGCGGACACCGGGAATTGCGGGGCTGCTGGAGGTCTGCGCAGGGCCTGGCGCGCCCGCCCCAGACGCCCTGGGAGGCCGAGGAGAGAGGGAGTGGCCGGGGGCCTTGCTTGGCCTTCGCCCCCCAAGCAGAGGGGATGATGTCCTTCCTCGCCGCACCCTGGACATTGCGGAGAGTGAACGTCGGTGGACGGGCTTCAAGCCCCAGCAAGGCGTTTGCCGATGAGGACTAATCAGCATCAAGGTTGAGTCTCTTTGAGGCTCTCGAGAGATGTGGGGGAAGGTTAGTAGTAATAGTAATTGTTCTAAACGGGGGGTTGCAATTGGTGGCAGGTGTGGAGTAAGGCGAAAACCTGGTGTCCGTTTTTTGTTTTGTTTTGTTTTGTTTTGTTTTAAAAAACAAAGATCGCACAAACAGTCCTCTGAGGTCCGACAACAGATTAGTTATTCCCGGTTGGAGTTGTGTAGTTTAGTCCTGTGTGCCAGCTCATTAAAAAGGGCGTAAGAAACAGGATTTGGGGCGTTGGGATGAGGGATAAGGTGGGTTATCAAGTAGGCTGCATATAAAGTCAAAAGTTCATAGTGTTGATAAAAAGCATTTTTGTCTTTACGGAAATTTAATTTATTGAAATTGCTTAAGAATACTTGTCACCTTTGGTCCAGACGGGTTGTCAGTTCCATGTGTTCTTCAGTGACGTTTGTCAATCCGACAATAATTTTGGCATGCGATCTATTTAGTTCTGGTTTGTGAAAGAACAAGAATGAATGAGAACGAAGAACAATTTGACAAAGTTAGCTTCTTCTCCTCACTTTTTCATTTTAGAAGAATAAAGGGATTTTTTTCTTTGCCTTCTAAACGTTTTGCAATCGTACACCAGAACGTTTGTAAGAAGAAACAAACGTGTCAATCAAGAAAAGGCTTTTGAGATGAGAGGTTAGCTTTTAACAGTATTATTAAAGGCATCGTCACCCATGGTAAATTTTGTGATGATGTGAAGAATGCATGCAAATCCACGTACACATTTTCAAGCAGTGTCACATAGGAAGTTTTTCAACTTTAGTCCCCTGGCCCCATTTGCTTACCACTGGCTTAATCAAAGGAAAAGACTTCTGTGAAGATAAATATTAAATATATGAGTTTCATCTTTATATTGGACAGAACATAATAATCTATGTTCTGTCACTGTGAATTTTCTTTCACATGTTGATTTGACACAGCCTTCTCAGTTACGTATATTTTTCATTGGCATATTCTGTGCAGCGTGTGTTGGAGCTAAGGAAGCTGGTATTGTGTATATTCAGGCACTGGGTTTGGTGGGTTACCTATAGCTCTCCTGTGCAGGTAACGTTATGCCTGTTGTACACATAACCACACTAACCTCTCGTATTCTTCAGTAATTTTCCTCAGGAGGTTATATAGCTGGAAAATTGCAGACCTAGAGCCCACATTCATGTGTGTCTGATTTTAGAATGTGGGCTTTTTCTACCATACCCTGCTAAGTGTGTGTGCTAAGTGATAAAAATTTCATGAAATGGAAATTTTTGCTACAAAGAAACCTTTCAGTTCTGTCGGTAATCTTGAAAGATTTCAGTGCTCTTGGTTGAAGATAATCTCAAGGTTTTTGGGGTTTTTTTCCCCTTCTTTTCAGACGTGTTCATTTTCTAGCCAGAGGTAACATTTTAACAGAAGTCTGCTGATTAGTAAGGATTCCCAGTAGCCGGTAGTGACCTATGTGAAATTCAGATGTTTTCAGTAACTTTGCCTCTAGTTTCAGCATGCCAGGATACTTCAAAGATCAAATATTTCATTTATTCTGGTCCTGCATAGTTTTGC
Source organism: Neofelis nebulosa (assembly GCF_028018385.1). Classification (NCBI taxonomy): domain Eukaryota; kingdom Metazoa; phylum Chordata; class Mammalia; order Carnivora; family Felidae; genus Neofelis; species Neofelis nebulosa. The sequence continues at coordinate 26,683,393 of NC_080800.1, read as the reverse complement.
AAATTACATTACTAAAATAAAATACCAACTATTTCTAGGGGTTTGAATTTGCTTTATCATAGCTTGGAGGTATATACACACATGCACCCACCCACCTACCTTCTCCAACAAGTGGAGTATCTGATAACAGGCGCTGTTTTTCTTCTCTTTAATTTAGTCCAGAGGTTTTGTGGGTTTTTTTTGTTTGTTTTAAAAAAAATTTTTTTTTTAATGTTTATTTTTGAGACAGAGAGAGACAGAGCATGAACGGGGGAGGGTCAGAGAGGGAGGGAGACACAGAATCCGAAGCAGGCTCCAGGCTCTGAGCTGTCAGCACAGAGCCCGACGCCGGGCTCAAACTCACGGACCGTGAGATCATGACCTGAGCCGAAGTCGGACGCTCAACCGCCTGAGCCACCCAGGCGCCCCAGTCCAGAGGTTTTGGATCCACTTTGTCCTTCGCAGAAAATATGGCAGCTCTTCTGGGATCCAGTATGGTCTTCTGTGGGGTTAGGGGGTGAAAAATCTTCCCGGTTCCCAAGCAGTATCTGAGATGTCGGTGAAACAGCAGGAACATCCAGTGCATGGCCGATGGTCATTTTTGTCCTCTGATGGTCTCTGTTCTTGCATCTTTGATGTGCTGCTGAGTTTGCCTCCTGGCCATTATCTCTGCTCAGGAGAGATTTCAAGTGGAAGGGGAGCAGCTAAAATAACACGGGGGAAGGAGGATGCTAAGTGTCTGGCACTCATCCTCCAGCAGGTCATTTCCTTAGGTTTACCTCTTGAATTAATTATCCCTGGTTGGGAGTCGTGGGAATGTGGTTATGGAGTTGGGATTTACGGGGCCGTCCTTTAAGAAGTAACTTGTTTAGGGGGGACCTGCGGTTAAGTAGCCTTGTCTGATGGAAACGTGGGCATTAGAGGCTGGTGGGAGAGTCTGAAGTCCTGTGCTCCTCAGGATGCATCTGTGTGTATGGGTTTGGAGCTTTGCTTGAAATAATAACTTTCAGTCCTGCCAGGCAGTGTTTGGTCTGAATGAGCAAGTTTTTCATTATAGTTATACTCCCAAGAAAGAGTTAACTATCCTTCCTTATTTGTGAAGGTAATTACTCATGATATTTGGGCTATTGGGGTGAAAAAGTTGACAAATGATCAAGTAACTGAATGCTCACTCAGGAAACAAAAAAGCCTTTTCTGAAATGATTTATATTGCCACTGTACAAAAAAAAAAGCACCAGGAAATTATCTCATATGTATTTCGAAGTATATTTTCATATCGTCCACATAATAAACCTCAATCTATTACTATGGCCACAAATACTTGTTTATTTAAAAGTGAAATGGACCTGATGAAATACTGGAAACTGTCAAAATGAATTAATCCTAAATATTTGAGAACGGTGATTATAGTTTAATTCGTTGGCAATTCTATTGACTTATTTGGCCCTCCTCCACCATCCCACTTCCTGTGCCAAATTTCCCTAGGTTCCTTCCTCTCTTTTTACTACTAGTTGTTCCTGCTGGTACCTGGGAGCCCTTAGCCCCCTTGGTTCTAATTGTCCCTGAAGTCGTTGGCAGAGTGGATGCTGACAAGGAGGAAAACAAAACTCCTCTAGGTCCACTCCCCTTCTCCGAATCCCTGTGCTCTATGGGATCAAGAGGACCTGGACAAGACCCCTTACCGAACCTCCTCCATCCTTTATTGAAAAGGAGAGTGAGAGTAGCCAGAGTGAGAGGGGCAGTGTCAAGATCTTTGCCACCGTTTCTCTTTTTCTTTTCCTTCCCTCTCTTAAGCACGAAGAAGGAAAGTTTGTGAAAGCTCATCTGCTCCAGGAGTGGGCCCTGCTCTCTTGTCCTCTTCTGTCACCCACCCTGACCCTCACACTTTTCTCTTGCCCCTTTCTGCTGCCATCCCGCCCTTCATCCTGCTCTCCCAAGTAGGTCCTCCCTTCCGTATCCCAGGATCTCCTCCCGCCGCAGCTCTGCCTTTTTGTCCTAACTCGGAAGCCTCGTGCACTGCCAACTGCCATCTTCCCTGCCTTTTCTCCTGCTCTGCCTTGATCGTGGAAGCCTGGGCCTGTGGTCCTGGGGCGGGGGGTGAAGAATTGGTTGCTACCGGAGGGCTGAGTGGGGCAGGAGTAGTTGGTTTTATTCTAAAGCCGATTGCAAAATGAGTTTTCCCAGAGAAGCGTTGCCCGTGCAGGTTTGGTATTTTATTATACTTCGGTAACCTTATGGGTGTTTCAGTTTTTGTGGACTGGTTTGGAATCCTGCCACAAAGACCTTTGTTTGCTGGGAAGTCAAGTTCTGAGATTCAAGTAGATGATTTAGGAAATCCGTGTGTGCTCCAGAGGTTGTTGGGGGTTGCGTGCTTTTTGTTAATTACTCAGTGGGCTGGTATGGAGCACACCTTTTCGCTGTCCACAATTAGATGTGTTGTGCGGATCAGGTGGCTCTTCTGGGAGATAAACAGATAGCCTTTTTAGATGGTCAGTGAAGCAGTTTTGAATTCAGGCACATGTTTTGAAATATAGTGGTTCAGTCTATCCCAGGTTAATATTTGTTCTCAAAGCAAATGTTACAGTGTTGTGGAAAGAACAGAGTTTTGCTTTGTCATAAAAGCCGTATCTTGTTCCCACTATCTCTTGTTGCTGTTTTGAAACTTTTCAAGGGTATTTGAACTGTAGCAGTTATTTTAGACCCGTTTACTTAATGGTAAACCGGGACTGTGTTTGTTTTACCTGAACGTTTTAAAATAAAGTTTTATGGGGCGCCTGGGTGGCGCAGTCGGTTAAGCGTCCGACTTCAGCCAGGTCACGATCTCACGGTCTGTGAGTTCGAGCCCCGCGTCAGGCTCTGGGCTGATGGCTCAGAGCCTGGAGCCTGTTTCCGATTCTGTGTCTCCCTCTCTCTCTGTCCCTCCCCCGTTCATGCTCTGTCTCTCTCTGTCCCAAAAAATAAAATAAACGTTGAAAAAAAAAAAATTAAAAAAAAAAAATAAATAAATAAAGTTTTATTAGTCTGTTGTTGGAATTACATGCCGTTACCACTGTTTGCAGTGTTCGGACAAGTGAGGGATTTCGAAGTGTTAAAAGCAAAGCGGAATACATTTTAAATTTGTTCTGTATAAATGTGTTCAGTCTTGGCTTGGTTGAAAGATGTATTTCTACTGAAAGGCAAGATAGGTCTCTTTCTCTCTCTTTTTTTTTTTTTTTTTCAAAATGGAGTAAGCACCCTTTATTTCAGAGTTTGCCAAATTATTTAATTATACCCAGAGCGCAGTGGTTAAAAACATCTCTGGGGTAAAATGCTCGAATGTTCAAATCTTACTTTTGACACTAGCTCTGTGATCTTAGGCAAGTTGCTTAATCACTGACCTGTTTCCTCATTTTTGAAATTGGGGTAGTGTAATATTTACCTCACAGGGTTTTTGTGAGGATGAAATGAGCCAGACAGAGGATGTATCGTGCATATTTACAACATAACTAGCAATGGTAAAGACTCAAGAAGAGTCAGTTTTTCGTAGTACACAGTCATCATCATTGTCGCTACTGCTATTACTAACTTCTGAGATGAGACCCCTTCTGTGCTAGATGTGTGTGTCTGTGTGTGTGAGTGAGGGAGAGGGAGAGAGAGAGAAAGAAAACATTTGTGTATTTGGTAGTAATTTTTAAAAATTATTTATTTTATAAAGTTAAAAAAAATTTTTTTGATGTTCATTTATTTTTGAGAGAGAGAGACAGTGTGAGCAGGGGAGGGGCAGAGAGAGAGGGAGACAGAATCGGAAGCGGGCTCCGGGCTCGGAGCTGTCAGCACGGAGCCCGATGCGGGGCTCGAACTCACAGACCATGACATCATGACCTGAGCCAAGGCCGGACCCCCAACAGACTGAGCCACCCAGGCGCCCCTTATTTGTTTCTTTTAGTGGGAGAGAGAGCGCGTGAGTATGGGAGAAGGGCAGAGGCAGAGAGAGAGAGAATCTTAAGCAGGCTACATGCTCAGTGTGCAGCCTGACGCAGCGCTGGATCCCCTGTCCCTGGGGTCACATGAGACTTGAGCTGAAGTCAAGAGTCGGATGCTCAACCAACTGAGCCACCCAGGCGCCCCTGGGTAGTCCTTTTTAGCGCAAAGCTGATGGAGGGGGGCAGGGAGAGCAGCATATTAACTGCTGGATACATCCAAAATTGGCTGTAGTGTAGGAAATGCCTAAAATGTTGAGCTAATTTCTTTCAGTAACACCATTCCTATTATGTTAAGTATAAGAAACTGTGCCGCCTTGATATATGAGCAAAACTGGATTGTGTGAGTAACTGCAGTGTCTTTTATTAAAATTCATTTATTTATCTCGGCATCTATAAGGCCAAATTCTGTGTGGAGGGAGCCTCAGTTTCTAAATGGTCCAGAAATAATGTCATGTAAGGCCTTCAGATTCCCAGGCCAGTCTCACATATCTGAATTTGAAGACTGATAGTGGTATACAAACTAACTTCTTTGTAGAACAGTGTCTCAACAAGAGTCTGCATTGAGTGCAGGAGGTACTGTTAGATTATGAATACAATCTTTAAGATGGGATGGGGGAGTCACATTCCTTCAGGATCCTAGCAAGGACTCCCTAGTCGTGGGCAGAGAGCTTGCTTCTCTAGTGGATGCAGAGGACGGGGTGAGTAGTGGGACCTAGTCTCTAGAAGGCTGAACTTTTTTCCTGGTGTGGGTCTTCAAAAGGCTGTTTAGTATAGTGGTTGCCCTCAAACCTCTGTTCCTTCACTTACAGAACTTCTCTCCTCTGTAGATTGTACTTATTAGTACTGTACTGCCTACCTTATAGGTTCTTGGGAGGGTTCGGCGTGGTAATATATATAAAGCACTGAAAATACCAGCTAGCCCATAGGCCAGTGCACAAGTAATGTTACACGTATATTTATTATTAAGTGTTACTGTGTTACAGCCTCTAAAATACCCCTCTCTGCTTGGCTGTCCACTGCCTCAGTCTTCTATACTTAAATAGTATTGTTCCCCTTTTCCACTGAGAAATGGTTTCATAGCTTTTCATTTTCATACCTGCCTAATGTAAGCATCTTTTTTTTCTTTGAAGCTTTTCCAGGCTTTATTTAGTAATATTGGAAACATAGGTAACACTTTTTTAAAAAGTCTTTTTTCATAAATGTGCCCATCTCACCTGTTTAGGCCTTGTGAAGATACTGACTGGATATTTTGATTGTTTTAGAATTGATGTGAAATTTCTCAACTTTTAGTAGTTTTTGCTGTCAAAATTTTCTTTTTCAGTAAGCTTTTTATTTTGAAATAACTTTAGATTTATGGAAAAGTTGCAAAGACGGTACAGAGTTTCCATATACCTTTCACCCAGGTATACGGAACCATGGTATATTTGTCAAAACTAAAGACATTAACATTGGTACATTTCTATCAACTAAACTGCAATTTTATTTGATTTCATTAGCTTTTCCAGTAATGTCCTTCTTCTGTGCCAGGATCCAATCCAGGATACCATGTTGCATTAGTTGTTAAGTCATTAGAAAATTTTTTTTTTTTTAATGTTTATTTTTGAGAGAGAGAACCCACGAACTGCGAGATCACGACCTGAGCTGAAGCCGGAAGCTCAACCGACTGAGCCACCCAGGCTCCCCAATTGTTAAGTGATTTTTTTTTCCTTTTTCTTTCCTTTTTTTTTTTTTTTTTTTTTAACATTTATTTATTTTTCGAGAGACATAGAGAGACAGAGCACAAGTTAGGGAGGGGAGGAGAGAGAAGGAGACACAGAATCCGAAGCAGGCTCCAGGCCCCGAGCTGTCAGCACAGAGCCCAAAGTGGGGCTGAGACTCACAAACCGCCAGATCATGACCTGAGCCGAAGTCGGCCGCTTAACCAACGGAGCCACCCAGGCACCCCTGTTAAGTCACTTTTAATGTTTGTATTTATATCATTAAGACCTCCCATTTCTTTAGTGAACAAGTGTCTGTGGCCCTAAAACCATGTTGTGTATTAAGTTTTCTGCAGATCTTCAGAAGGCCAGGCGTTTCCCTGGGGATTGCAAGTGTAGGGATACATCTTGGTGCTGAACTTTATAGTTTGAAATAAAAAGAGAGAGTCCTATGATAGTGGAAAGAATGCTATGGAGATAGAGTGGAGACCAAAGCATGTATAGAATTTAAAAATATGTTTTTACAGGACTAAATGGGTTGTTGTATGCGTACACTTTTGATGGAGTTAGTTTCACAATGACAAGCCATTCTTTTCCAGCTGCTAAAGTTGGGGTGCCTCGGTGGTTCATTCGGTTCAGCGTCCAACTCTTGAATTTGGCTCATCATCCCAAGGTGGTAGGATCGAACCCCATGTCAGGATCCTGGTTGAAATTCTCTCTCTCTCTTTCTCTTTTTCTTTCTCTATTTCTCTGCCCCTCCCTGCTCATGTTCTCTCTCTCTCTCTGTAAAATAAAAAAAATTTAAAAATGTTAAAGTTACATAGAAAGCATACTTTCTTCATATTGGATATAGAAGTTAACTGGAATGAATTGTAGAAGTTAATTTTTTAAAACTGATTTAATAAGAAAATATTAAGTTAGTACAAAAATGTATTGTCACAGATTTAGCACTTTTTTTTTTTTTCCACTGTGTACTGATTTCAGGTTATGATCATTATTGGTTCTTTTGGTCTTTTTCAGGGACACTTTATGCTATAGGTGCCATTGTCATTGTAAGTGACGACGCATGCCACACAGAGTTATTTAGTGTAAACAGAAAGTTATCGGTTGGTTGCACATCGTGAACTTTACTTTTAGAAAGTCTTATCTTTTCTGCTCCAGAAATAGCTTTTGGCTATAAGTCTTGGATGGCACAGAAATTAATTTTGAGTTGGTAACACTTGGCTGAAAATGTTTAAATTGAATATAGCCTTATTGAGGAGCACTGCCAGTAAACAAATTCTCTTGCTGGGTGGCAATCCTCTAGAACTTAAAGAAATTGGGAGAGTGATGAACTTAATTAAATAACTTTGTTTTTACTTAGGGAGAGCTGCTTATGACCTTGGACAAATCGCCTGACTCAAAGGAGTTTGTTTTCTTCATTTATAAAATTAGGAGATTTGACTATAGGTGTGAGTCTGTTAGTTGATTTCTAACATTTGAAAGACCTTCTTACTTAATAATAATATCAAGTGGCTTGTCTTAGATCTGTATGAACCAATACTACTCACTAAGTCTAGATATAAATCAATTTATCTTTTTGGATTTGAGTAGTATCAAACCAATTTTACTGTAAGTTTGAGAGTTCCTAGCTGGTTTGGCACCTCTGTGAATACTTTTTGCTAGTTAGCATGTTGTCTGATACCTGCTTTTTATTTTTTTTTTTTATTTTTTTTTTTTTTCAACGTTTTTTATTTATTTTTGGGACAGAGAGAGACAGAGCATGAACGGGGGAGGGGCAGAGAGAGAGGGAGACACAGAATCGGAAACAGGCTCCAGGCTCCGAGCCATCAGCCCAGAGCCCGACGCGGGGCTCGAACTCACGGACCGCGAGATCGTGACCTGGCTGAAGTCGGACGCTTAACCGACTGCGCCACCCAGGCGCCTGATACCTGCTTTTTAAGTTCTTGTTAGTTATTTGATTTCTTTGCCCTGAAGCAGTGAACTTCAGACTTTTTTACTCCCCCATCCTTTAACAGATTTTGAAAAATAAGTACTCCTTCATACTTAAAAAAGAACTTATTAAAAGTTCACTAAATGTGCAGAAAGCATATGTCAGTGGTAAACAGCTCAGTGAATTTTTACCGAGCACACTTTTGTCCCAGATCAAGAAAGTGAACATTATCAGTCATGTAGAAGCTCCTATGTGTGCCTGTCTGATCACTTACTACCCTACACCCCCAGTCATTTCCCTGACTTTTTTTTTTTAAATAACCGGAAGTTTGTACCTTTTACTTTCCTTCACCATTTTCCTGACATTTAACATCATATAGTTTTGCCTACTTTTGTGCTTCATATAAATGGAATCCTCGTATACTCTTGGGCAACATTATGAATGTGGGACTCATTTATATATTGTGTGTAGTTGTATACTGTTTCTTCTCAGAGAGTGTGGTAAGATTGGTTTTATTTCTTCTTTAAAGTTATGATAGAAAGGAGTCCTGAAGCCATTTAGACCTAGAGTTTGCTTTGTCAGAAAGGTTTTAAGTACAGATTGAATTTTTAAAGTAGTAGTAGTATACTTCAGGGTTTTTTTGTTTTTTTGTTTTTTTTAATTGAGGTATAAACATAACCTATAACATACCAGTTATTTATTTATTTATTTATTAAAAAAATTAATGTTTACTTTTGAGAGAGAGAGAGAGAGAGAGAGAGAGAGACATTGCATGAGCGGGGGAGGTGCAGAGAGAGGGAGACCCAGAATCCGAAGCAGGCTCCAGGCTCTGAGCTGTCAGCTGAGAGCCCGGTGTGGGGCTTGAACTCACGAACCCTGAGAACATGACCTGTGCCAAAGTCAGACGCTTAACCGACTGAGCCATCCAGGCGCCCCGTATAACTTACCAGTTTAGTTCCAGGCCCACAACACAATGATTCCATATTTGTATATATTGCAAAATGTTCACCACAATAAGTTTAGCTAACATCTGTCACCGTACATAGTTATTACTCTAATTTTTTTCTTTTGATGAAGACTTTTTTTCAAAAATCTTTATTTATTTTTGAGAGAGAGAGACTGACTGAGGCCACAGGCAGGGGAGGTGCAGAGTGAGAGGGAGACACGGAATCTGAAGCAGGCTCCAGGCTCCGAGCTGTCAGCACAGAGCCAGATGCGGGGCTCAAACCCACAAACCATGAGATAATGACCCGAGTTGAAGTGGACATTGTAACTCACTGAGCCACCCAGGTGCTCCACTTTTGATGAAGACTTTTCAGATTTACAGTCTTAGTAACTCTCACATGTACATTACTGTATTATTAACTATCGTTGCCATGATGTACATTACATCCCCAGGACTCATTTATTTTATAACTGGAATTTTGTACATTTAACCTCCTTCATCCATTTGCCTACCTCTACTTGCTGTATGTGGCAGCCTCTAATCTAATCTGTTCTCTGTATCACTGAGTTTTGTTTTTTTTTTAAGATTTTACATATAAGTGAGATCATATGGTATTTTACTTTCTTTCTTGGCTATTGTAAATAATGCTGCAGTGAATACAGGAGTTAGTGTTTTTTCTATTTTTGGGTAAATACCCAGAAGTGGAATTGCTGGATCATATGATCGTTCTATTTTTAAGTTATTGAGAAACCTCCAACCTCTTTTCCATAGTGGCTGCTCCATTTGCATTCCCACCAACAGTAGATAGGGTTCCATTTTCTCCACATCCTTGCCAGCACTTGTTATTTCTTGGTTTTTTTTTTTTTGATATTAGCCATTCTTTTTTAATTTTTTAATGTTTATTTATTCAGTATTTATTTTGAAAAAAATTTTTTTTAACATTTATTTATTTTTGAGAGTGAGAGAGACAGAGCGTGAGCGGGGAAGGGTCAGAGAGAGGGAGACACAGAATCTGAAGCTTGCTCCGGGCTCTGAGCTGTCAGCGCAGAGCCCGACGCGGGGCTTGAACTCAGGAGCCGTGAGATCATGACCTGAGTTGAAGTCAAATGCCCAACTGACTGAGCCACCCAGGCGCCCCTATTTAGTATTTATTTTGAAAAAGAGAGAGAGAGAGAGAATATCCCAAGCAGGCTCTGCGCTGTCAGCACCCAGAGCCTGACATGGGACTTGATCTCATGAACCACAAGATCATCACCTGAGCCAAAATCAAGAGTTGGATGCTTAACCAACTGAGCCACCCAGACACCCCAACATTAGGCATTGTGACAGGTGTGAGATGTTATCTCATTGTGGGGTTTTTTTCCACTTTTTTCTTTTTTTGAAGTAACCTCTGTGCCCAATGTGGGTATCAAACTCATGACCCTGAGATCAAGAGCCACGTGCTCTACCAACTGAGCCAACTTGGTACTCCTCATTGTGCTTTTGATTTGCATTTCCCTGATCATTAGTGATGTTGAGCATCTTTTCATGTAGCTTTTGGCCATCTGCATGCCTTGTTTAGAAAACTGACTATTCAGAACTTCTGCCCATTTTTAAATTAGGTTGTTTGTTTTTTTACTGTTGAGTTGTAGGAGTTCTTCTCAGAGCTCTGATTTGCAAATATTTTCTCCCTTTCAGTAGGTTGTCTTTTCATTTTTGTTGATGATTTCCTTTGCTCTTCAGCAGCCTTTTAGTTAGGTGTAGTCCCACTTGTTTGCTTTGCTTTTTGTTGCCTTTGCTTTTGGAGCCAGATTGAGAAAAATCATCACCAAGACTGATGTCAAGCTTATTACTGCCTATGTTCTCTTCTAGAAGTTTTATGGTTTCGTGTGTTATATGTTCAAGTCTTTAATCCATTTTGAGTTCATTTTTGCATATGGGGTAAGATAGTGATCCAGTTTCATTCTTTGCCTGTAGCTGTCCAGTTTTCCTGACAGACGTTATATTTAAAAAATTTTTTTAAAGTGTTTATTTTTGAGAGAGAGAGAGACAGAGAGACAGAGCATGAGCGGGGGAGGGACAGAGAGAGACAGAGACACAGAATGTGAAGCAGTCTCCAGGCTCTGAGCTGTTAGCGCAGAGCCCGATGTGGGGCTCAAACTCGCTAACCGTGGGATCATGACCTGAGCTGAAGTTGGACACTTAACTGACTGAGCCACTCATGTGCCCCATTCTTTTTTCTTTTCTTAATTTTTCTTTTCATATTTGTTTATTTTTGAGAGAGAGAGACAGAGTGTGAGCAGGGAAGGGGCAGAGAGAGGGAGACAGAATCTGAAGCAACCTGCCAAGAGATTATCAAAGAGACTCTCCTTCCTTCCCTGTGTGTTCTTGGCTCCCTTGTCATAAATTAATTGACCATATATGCTTCAGTTTATTTCTCAGCTGTCTGTTCTGTTCTGTTGGTCTGTGTGTTTGTTTTTATGCCAATACCATACTGTTTTGATGATTATAGCTTTGTAATATAGCTTGAAATCCTGGAGTTTGATGCCTTCAGCCTTGTTCCTTTTTCTCAAGATTGCTTTGGCCATTTTGGGGTCCTTTTGAGGTCAGTCCTACACATTTTAGGATTGTTCTATTTGTATGAAAACTGCCATTGGTATTTTGATAGGGATTGCATTGACTCTGTAGATTGCTTTGGATGGTTATGGACATTTTCACAATATTCTTCCAATCTATGAGCGTGGAATATCTTCCCGTTTATTTGTGTCTTCCCTTTCTTTCATCAGTGTCTTATAATTTTCAGTGTACAGGCAGGTCTTTCACCTCTTTAAATTTTTTCCTACATGTTTTATTCTTTTTGATGTAATTGTAAATCAGATTGTTTTCTTAGTTTCTCTTATAGTTTGTTATTAGTTAATAGAAATGCAACAGATTTCCGTGTATTGATTTTGTTTTCTGCAAGTACTGAATTCATTCATTAGTTCTAACAATTTTTTGGTGGAGTCTTTAGGGTTTTCTCTACATAATATCATGTCATCTGCAGATAGTGACACGTTTTTACTTTTTCCTTAACAATTTGAATGCTTTTTATTTTTTTCTTGCTTAATTACTAAGATTTTTTTTTTAATTTTTTTTTTTAACGTTTATTTATTTTTGAGACAGAGAGAGACAGAGCATGAACGGGGGAGGGGCAGAGAGAGAGGGAGACACAGAATCGGAAACAGGCTCCAGGCTCTGAGCCATCTGCCCAGAGCCTGACGCGGGGCTCGAGCTCACGGACCGCGAGATCGTGACCTGAGCCGAAGTCGGCCGCTTAACCGACTGAGCCACCCAGGCGCCCCAATTGCTAAGATTTCTGATACTATGTTGAATCAAAGTGGTGAGAGTGGGCATCTTGTGTTGTTCGTGATCTTAGAGGAGAAGCTTTGAGCTATTTACCGTTGGAGTATGATATTAGCTGAGAGCTTGTCATACATGTCCTTTGTTATATTGAGGTGTGTTCCCTTTATACCCACTTTGCTCAGAGTTTTTATCATAAAAGGATGTTGAATTTTTTTTTTTGCACCTATTGGGATGATCATATGATTTTTATCCTTTATTTTCTTAATGTGATATATAACGTTGGTTTATTTGCATTCTTGTGTGCCTGGAATAAATCCCATTGCTTCTGGTGTATGGTCTTTTTCTTTTTTTTTTTTTTTTTTAATTTTTTTTTTCAACGTTTTTTTAAATTTATTTTTGGGACAGAGAGAGACAGAGCATGAATGGGGGAGGGGCAGAGAGAGAGGGAGACACAGAATCGGAAACAGGCTCCAGGCTCCGAGCCATCAGCCCAGAGCCTGACGCGGGGCTCGAACTCACGGACCGCGAGATCGTGACCTGGCTGAAGTCGGACGCTTAACCGACTGCGCCACCCAGGCGCCCCTGGTGTATGGTCTTTTTCATGTATTGTTGAATTTGGTTTGTTAATATTTTGTTGAGGATTTTGCATCTATGTTCATCAATAATACTGGCTTATAGTTTTATTGAGTTGTGGTGTCCTTGTCTAGTTTTGGTATCAGAATAATGCTGGCCTTGTAAAATGAGTCTGGAAGTGTTCTATTTTGGGGGCAAGAGTTTGAGAATGATTGGTATTCTTTGAATGGTAGAATTCACTCGTGTCACTGTCTGTCCTGGCGTTTTGCTCATTGGGAGGTTTTTGATTATCAATTCAATCTTCCTAGTAATTGTTCCACTTATTTATTCTATTCTTTCATGATTCAGTCTTACAAGGTTGCATGTTTCTAGGAATTTATCCATTTTGTCTAGGTTTTTCAGGTTGTTTGCATGTAATTGTTCATTGTGGTCTCTTATGATCCTTTGTATTTCTGTGGTATCGTTGTAATGTATTCTTTGACTTCTATTTTTATGTATTTGAGCCCTCCTTTTATTGTTGTTGAGTCTAGCTAACGGTTCTCTATTTTTTTTCCGCAGAACCAGCTCTTAGTTTTATTGATCTTTACTGTTGTTTCTTTTGTCTTTATTTCACGTGTTTCTGGTTTGTTCTTTGTTATCCTTCATTGTCCTGAGTGTGGACTTGCCCCCACCTTGTCCCAGTTCCTTGAGATATGTTAAGCTGTTTGAGAGCTTTCTCTTTTCTTTTTTCTTTTCTTTTCTTTTCTTTTCTTTTCTTTTCTTTTCTTTTCTTTTCTTTTCTTTTCCTTTCCTTTCCTTTCCTTTCTTTTCTCTTTTTTAAAAATATATATAGGTATTTGTTGCTTTGAACTTTTCTGTTAGAACTGCTTTTGCTGCATTGCATAAATCTTGGTATATTGTATTTTACATTTTCATTTGACAAGGTACTTTTTAAAAAAGTTTTTTTATTTAAATTCTAGTTAACATACACTGTAGTATTAATTTCAGGTGTACAATATAGGTCAACACTTCCATGCGTCACCTGATGCTCATCACAAGTGCCCTGCTTAATCCCCACCACCAATTTCACCCATCCTTCCATCCACCTCCCCTCTGGTAATCATCAGTTTGTTCTCTATGATTAAGAGTCTGTTTCTTGGTTTGCCTCTCTCTCTTCTTTTTTTTCCTTTGCTCATTTGTTTCTTAAATTCCACATGAGTGAAATCATAAGCTGTTTGTCTTTCTCTGATTTATTTAGCTTAGCATAATATTCTCTAGCTCCACCCATGTCGTTGCAAATGGCAAGATTTCATTCTTTTTTTTTTTTTTTTATGGCTGAGTAATATTTCATTATATATTCCAGGAAGTTCCATACTATTTTCCAGGGTGGCTGTCCGGGTTTCCATTCCCACCAACAGTGCAAGAGGGTTCCCCTTTCTTTTCATTCTTGCCAACACCTGTTGTTTCTTGTATTGTTGAGTTTAGCCATTCTGACAGGTGTGAAGTGATACGTCATTGTAGTTTTAATTTGCATTTCTCTGATGATCAGTCATGTTGAGCATCTTTTCATGTGTCTTTTGCCATCTGTATGTCTACTTTGGAAAAATGTGTATTCGTGTCTTCTGCCTGTTTTTTAATTGGATTATTCGTTTTTGAGGGTTTTTTTTTTTTTTAAAGTTTGAGAGAGAGTGCGAGACTGAGCATGAGCAGGGGAGGGGGCAGAGAGAGGGGGAGAGAGAAAATCCCAAGCAGGCTCTGTGCATTCAGTTCAGAGCCCAGCACGGGGCTCCATCCCAGGACCTGTGAGATTATGACCTGAGCTGAGAGTAAGAGTCAGACAGTCAACTGACCGAGCCACCCAGTTGCCCCTTGAGTATTGAGGGTTTTTTTGTTTTTGTTTTTTTAGTTTATTTTGAGAGAGCACATGCATCTGGGTGAAGGGCAGAGAGAGAGAATCCCAAGCAGGCTCCGCACCACCAGTGCAGAGCCTGAAATGGGGCTCAGACCCTCAGACTGTGAGATCATGACCTGAGCTGAAACCAAGAGTTGGACGTTTAACCACCCGAGCCACCCAGGTGTTCCAGATGTTGAGTTTTGTAAGTTATATTTTGGATACTAACCCTTTATCAGGTACATCATTTGCAAATGTTTTCTCCCATTCAGTAGGTTGCCTTTTAGTTTTATTGTTTTCTTTGCTGTGCAGAAGTTTTTGTTTTGATACAGTCACCAGAGTTGTCTTTGGCTTTTGTTTCCCTTCCTCAGACATATCTAGAAAGAAGTTAACTGTGGCTGATGTCAAAGAAGTTACTGCTTGTGTTCTTTTCTAGGATTTTTGTCGTTTCAGGTCTCATGTTTAGGTTTTTTATCCATTTCGAATTCATTTTTGTGTATGGTGTCAGAAAGTGGTCTAGTTTCATTCCTCTGCATGTTGCTGTCCACTTTTTCCACCACCATTTGTTGAAGAGACTGTCTTATTCCCATTGGGTATTCTTTCTTGTTTTGTTGAAGACTAATTGTATAATTGGGGGTTCATTTCTGGGTTTTCTATTCTGTTACATGGATCTATGTGTCTGTTTTGTGTCAGTACCATACTGACTTGATGACTACAGCTTTGTAATACAGCTTGAAGTCCGGAGTTGTGATGCCTCTAGCTTTGCTTTGCTTTTTCAACATTGCTTTGGCAATTTGGGGTCTTTTGTGATTCCATACAAATTTTAGGGTGGGTTGTTCTAGCTCTGTGAAAAATGCTGGTGGTAATTTTGGTAGGGATTGCATTAAATGTGTAGATAGCTGTCTCATAGTATTTTTTTTTCTCTTTTGAGTTCTTTGTTGACACATTACTTCAGTATTTGTGAATTTGCTGTTTCTGTTCTTGCAGTTGGTTTCTAGTTTCATACAATTGTAGTTGGGAAAAGATGCTTAATATGGCTTTATTTCTTCTTATAACCATTTGGCAAATCTCATATTTATTAAAATTTGTTTTAGCTGAAGTTCCAAATGTATTGGCATTACAGTTATACTCTTTTATCATTTAATGTGTACGGATGGCTTAGTGATAAACCTCCCTTTTATTTTTTATTTTTTTTAAATAGACTTGAGCATACAATGTAGTGGTTTTTAATACATTCACACAGTTGTCCACCATCATCATAAGCAATTTTAGAACATTAGCATTCATTCCCTATTATCCCCCAGCCCCTTCCCTCCTCATCAGTCCTAGGTAATTACAAATCTTTTTTGCCCCCTATAGATTTGTTTCTTCTGAAATCTTCATATAAATGGAATCATACAATATGTGCTACTTTGTGACCGGCTTCTTTCACTGAGCATAATGCTGAGGTTCATCTGTATTGTAGCATGTGTCAGTTTTATATTTTTATTGTGAGAAAATAGTACACTGGGTGGATATATCATTTTATTCATTCATCAGTTGATGGACATTTGGGTGGTTTTTACTTTTTGGCCATCAAGAATAATGCTGTCATGAACATTCATGTACAAGTTTTTTTTGTCCAAATGTATATTTTCATCTCTCGGGCATTTTTCATTCTTTCTACTGAGTAAGTGTATCTTTTCCTGCTTTTTAAAAATAATTTGCATGGGGAGGTTTAGCAATTAATAGTAATTTTCCCAAAAAAACACTACATTTTGTTAATATCTGCTTTTATGTCCACTATTTCCTTTTACTTCTTTAGGGTTTATTTTGCTTTTCTTACTGCTTAACAGTGGTAGTTAGGTATTAATTCGCAACCTAATTTCCAACACAGGGATTTAAAACTATCATTTCATGTTCAAGTATTGCTCTGCCTGAATCCCATAATTTTTGATAGGTAATATTTTCATTATTTCACATCATTTTCTAATTTCCATTGCAGTTTCTTCTTTGATCAGCGAGTTATTGAAAACTGTACTTCTTGGGCCGTGTGGGTGGCTCAGTCAGTTAAGCATCTGACCCTTGATTTCAGCTCAGGTCATGATTTCACAGTTTGTGAGATCGAGCCCTGTGTTGGGTTCTGTGCTGTCAGTGCAGAGCCTGCTTGCAATTCTCTTTCCTTCTCTCTCTACCCCTTCCCCACACGTGTTCTCTCTCTTTCTCAAAATAAATAAATACTTTTTAAAAATATTTCTTAAATTCTAGTAATAATGAGAATTTTCTAAGTATCCATATTTTGTATTTGGTTTCTGGCTTTATCACATTTTCCTTAGATAACTTCTTTTTTTTTTTTTTTTTAACGTTTATTTATTTTTGAGGCAGAGAGAGAGCATGAACGTGGGAGGGTCAGAGAGAGGGGGACACAGAATCTGAAACAGGCTCCAGGCTCCGAGCTGTCAGCACAGAGCCCGACGCGGGGCTCGAACTCACCGACCGCGAGATCGTGACCTGAGCTGAAGTCGGATGCTTAACCGACTGAGCCACCCAGGCGCCCCAACATTTTATCATTTTTGAAGTGACTCTTTTAACTGTAAGGATGCTTTTTCTTTGATGTCTGTTTGGTGTCTGAAACTAATTTAGCTGTTCCGTCTTTATTGTGGCTCATGTTTGCATGATGTATTTTTCTTTCCTTTTCCTTTTAATCTTTTTGTGTTATATTTTAGATGACTCTCTTGAAAACAACCTCTATTTGTAGGGATTTTTTTATTTTTTTTATTTTTTTATTTTTATTTTTATTTTTTTCAACGTTTTTTATTTATTTTTGGGACAGAGAGAGACAGAGCATGAACGGGGGGAGGGGCAGAGAGAGAGGGAGACACAGAATCGGAAACAGGCTCCAGGCTCCGAGCCATCGGCCCAGAGCCTGACGCGGGGCTCGAACTCACGGACCGCGAGATCGTGACCTGGCTGAAGTCGGACGCTTAACCGACTGCGCCACCCAGGCGCCCCTGTAGGGATTTTTTTAAATCCAGTCTGATAATCTTTCTTTCTTTTCTTTTCTTTTTTTTTTTTTGAACATTCAATTGATTCACATTTAATATGGTTACTGTTATTTTGAGATTACTTCCAGCATTTCTGTACATTCCAGTTTACCTGTTCTCTATTTCTTTTTCTCTTCCATTATTTTTGTATCAGTTTTTCCATTATTGGTTCAAATACCACATATTTATTTTAATTCTTTTTGTGATTACCCCAGCATGTACAGCATGTGTATTTGATTTATCAAAGTCTAGTGTTAAGTGATACTTTCACTTTCCTCTTGGTTGAAGCAAGAACATTAAAACTCCTTAGTTCCATTTAACCACCTCCTGACATACATGCTTTGTCCTATAATTTCATTTTCTGTAAATTTTTTTTTATAAAAGGCATACATATTTAATATACATAATGAGTTTGGAGTTAAGTTTCTATATGCATTTTAAACTCCACAAGACAGTATTTTATACAGTGTTCCGTTAGATTTTAAACCCATTTCCTTAACACTTGCATGGTTCTTCATTCTTTTCTGCATCTCTGAGCTTCCAATTTGGATCAGTTTTCTTTTGCTTTGTGATTTCTGAGTGGGGTTTGCTGGAAGTGAACTTTGTTCTTATTTGAGAATATACTTCATTTCCATTTCTTTAATGTTTATTTGTTTTGATGGGGGGTGGGGTGGTGCAGAGAGAGAAAGAGCAAGAATCCCCACCAGGCTCTGCACAGTCAGCACAGGGCCTGATGCAGGGCTGGAACCCACACACTGTGAGATCATGACTGGAGCCGAAATCAAGAGTTGAACACAACGGACTGAGCCACCTAGGAGCCCCTTCATTTCCATTTTTGGTGGATATTTTCTCTGCACTGGAGTACTAGGTTGGCAGTTTTTCTTTCTGCTCCTTAGAGATTGTTTTATTAGCTTTGATTTATATTGTTGCAAACTAAGCTATCTTGGGGTGCCTGGGTGGCTCAGTTGGTTAAGCTCAGGTCATGATCTCACGGCTTATGAGTTTGAGCCCCGCGTTGGGCTATGTACTGACAACTCAGAGCCTGGAGCCTGCTTCGGGTTCTGTGTCCCTCTCTTGTTCTGCCCCTCCGCTGCTCGCATGCGCACGCGCGCTCTCTCTCTCTGTCTCTCTGAAAAATAAACATTAAAAAAAAAAAAAAAAGAAAGAAAGAAAGTAATTCCCCCCACCCCACCCCACAGGACAGTTTTAAGTGTTTCTTTGTTGGTTGTCTGCTAGGAATTCATCGAGAGTCTTAAGTTTGTGGTTTGACATTATTCATCATTATTGGAAGATTTTAGCTATATATTGCTTGCGCCCCATACTACCTCTTCTTCTGGATTCCAGTTAACTGTGTTGTATGGTGGACCTTCTACTTTATCTTCATGTTTGTTACCCTCCCTTCATTCTGAGCTTTTTCCCCACCAATCTATCGTTTGAGGTACTGTCTCCACTGTCTGATTTACTCTTTCAATGACTGTTAAACCTCTTTCTTGAATTCTTAATTTTAGTTTTTGTATTTTTCAGTAACTTTTTTGCGTCTTTTAAAAATCGATTATGTCACTTACTATGGTTTTTTAGTTGATTACTGAGATTAAATTGTAATTTAAAATTTTGTTTGAAAAAAAAATTTTTCTGTTTGGTAATTCCAGTATCTGGAGTTCCTGTGAATCTCTTTTTGTTGTCTGCTCTTTCTATGGCTTTTGATCCTGTTTTCTTGTCTCCTCAAGTGCTCTGTTGTCTTTAATTGTATGCTGGGCATTGGATTTGAAGAGTTATTTGACAAATTATTTGTGACCAAGGACGATATCTTCCAGAAAGGATTTATTTTTGTGGCATCTGCTTGAGGGAATCCAGGATTACTTAGTCTAATCTCTGTCAAGGTTTTTCTGGGCCAACCAGATGACTCAAAGCCAGAGTGCATTCAGTGTATGGACTGATTCATTTCTGGTTCACCCTTACTTCTGAGGTGCTGATCTTCAGGTTCCTAACCTGAAGCTGGGGGGAGGATTTTCCTTTTGTCCCTTAAAGCCTGTCAGGCTGTCCGATGCAGTTTAGCTTCTGGTTTCTTTCGGATTGTTGGGGTCACCTCTCTGAATTTTCTGGTCCTCTAATCCATCTGAAAGCACTATCCTGTTGGCTCCTCAGTCCTTTAAGATAGTCGTTTCTTACATTTTGTGCAGCTCTATTTATAGGTCTTCGGCAGGCAGGTTGGTTCAAATCCCCTAATGTGCTGTAACTGAGAGAGGAAGTCTTGTTGGCTCTTCATGGCAGAGTACGCTTTGGACGTGCTTCTCTAAGACTTCAGACTCAGCCGCTAGTTCTCTTTAAGTTTTGTTTTACGGAATTGTACTCACTTGGCTAATTTTGTAGATTTGTGTTAAAAGTGTATATTCTGTGCCTATGAGTGTGTATAAATGTAAAATTATAACAATACTCAGCAGCATTTTAAGTCTCTTCAACCTTAGGCAGTTTCTAGATCCTGACAATGGACAGATCTGTTGTATTTTAAGTTTCAGCTAAAAATAGCGTCTGGAGGGGGGCGCCTGGGTGACTCGGTAGGTTGAGTGTCCGACCTCGGCTCAGGTCACGGTCTCACGGTTCGTGAGTTTGAGCCCCACGTCGGGCGGTGAGCTGACAGCTCAGAGCCTGGGGCCTACTTCCGAGGCTGTGTCTCCCTCTCTCTCTGCCCCTCCCCTGCTCGCGCTCTGTCTTTCCTCTTTCTCTCTCTCTGAAAAATAAATAAACGTTAAAAATATATATATTTACTTTGAGAGAGAGACCGAGCGTGAGCAGAGGAGGGGCAGAGAGAGAGGGAGACAGAATCGGAAGCAGGCTCCGGGCCCCGAGCTTTCAGCACGGAACCTGACATGGGGCTCAAACTCGGGGGCCTTCGAGGTGTGAGATCGTGACCTGAGCCGAAGTCGGCCGCTTAACCGACTGAGCCACCCAGGTGCCCCTCAAAATAAATATTAAAAAAAAAAAAATAGTGTCTGGAGTTACTCTTGGAACATGAAATCCCTCTTAATGGCTATTGGGTTGCACAGTATCGGCTAATTTTTTTCTGTCACGTAAAAGAAAGCTTTCCCAGCCGTGCTTGTACCATCATTACATCTGTCATGGTTGACCTGTTTGTAGGTATAATCCATATCTGTCCTTTTGAAATAGGAAACACGGATATATTTCTGCTGAGATTCCTCTTTGCTGTCCTGTGAGAGCTCTCAGACAGCCTTGGGAATGAACGTGGTTCTTTACAGGTGAGAACCATTTTCCTTCTTTGTGTAATTTCCACGGGAGCCTTGTGAGGTGCGATGGTTAGGCAGTTTTAAGCAAAAAAATAGGAAACAAAGCCTAAGGGAAGTTAAGTGACTTGCTGTGGCCCCACACCTGGCTAACGGCATATGTTCTTTGTCTGGGACCACGTGGGCATTTTTTACCTCTTGTGACCAGTTAACACTGGCCTGTGCATATACTCACTGATGTCCCAGTTTTGTCATGTTCTGCTTTCTTCTTCCTGTAAACTAAATGATACAGTGACTTCGTGACTCATGTCCTAAAGATTGGGACAACGGGGAGATTACTCCTTCATATCCCATCCTCAGTAACCCCCCCCTCGCCCCCATTTCTAGTTCATGATTCCACTGGCTCTGGAATTTGCCAACTCCTCTGTCCTTTTGGAAAGCTGGCTTTGTCGCTAGTCCTTTTGCATCCCCACGTGTACCAGCAGTCTCTTTCCCGTGTCTTCAGACGTGCCTCCGTTTTTCCAGTTCCAAAAAGATACCTCCTTTCTCTCCAACACATTTGCCATCCTTGTCATTCATGTGGCTAAACTCAAACCCTCTAACTCCCTTACTGGGTATCTTCTGTAAGGCTTCTTTTCCTTCTGTAATCACCCTTGATGAAGATCCTAGCCAAAATCTTGTTTGCTCTGATCATCTGAACCTTTGGGAGAACAAGAAGCTTTTCTGCCTTGGACCCGTTTTGCAGTCCGTGCGTCACCAGAAATATGGTGGTGCTTCTGCTTCTACGTGGTGCTTGCATTCCACATGCCGTGTCCTTGTTACGGTAACTTTGAACAGTTACGTAGGTCTGTGAAGGTCAAATGCCCTTGTTTACTGGCAGTAGTCAGTCAGTATGGTGTTCAGTTACTATGGATTTCAGGGTATGAGGATGTGGCCTCCTCACATTCAGTATTACTCCATTTTCTTTCAAGAACTAGTTACTTTTAATCCCTGAGGATTCTTTTTTCGGAAGTTCATTCGTTAGTGTCCCCTCTTGTCCCACTGACAAACCTGTCGTGCTTTAAACTGTTGATAGAACTGCGACCTGTGCTGTTATCTCTTGAATATCCTCATCAGAGTATTGGCATTCTTTCCTTTTCTTTTTTAAATCCTGTATCTTTTCTCTTGTCTACTTTGGTTATTTTTCTTCAGTAAACTTGCTTTACCTCAACCGGGGTATGGAGTATGTTTTTTTTTTTTTTTACCAGCGCAAGTGGAAGCTTTAAAACAGGGCATGGGTGCCATAGTCTTGCTTCATTGCTTATTGCAGAGCCTGGCATATCATAATTCAATAAGTGCTTAAGTTAACATGTTTAATATTATAATCAATTATAAATGTTAATATTGATAATTATAATTACTGACAGGATTATTAAGTTGATACTTAAATATAATGGTGTTGGCTTTTTAAGGGTTTTATCTCGGGACTGCCTTAAGAACCCTTGCATTAGTTTTATATCTCTAGCTTCTTATTCTACAATCTCTTTACTAAATAATGAAAATGAGGGGCGCCTGGGTGGCGCAGTCGGTTAAGCGTCCGACTTCAGCCAGGTCACGATCTCGCGGTCCGTGAGTTCGAGCCCCGCGTCGGGCTCTGGGCCGATGGCTCGGAGCCTGGAGCCTGTTTCCGATTCTGTGTCTCCCTCTCTCTCTGCCCCTCCCCCGTTCATGCTCTGTCTCTCTCTGTCCCAAAAATAAATAAAAAACGTTGAAAAAAAAATTAAAAAATAATGAAAATGATCTTTTAAATATTAATTTGAGTTCATTGATGTTTTCTCCTTAAAGGACTCTGTAGTGACTATTAGTTAAGTGCTTTTATTTTTACTTTTTTATTTGTGAACATTTCCAAATGTCTCTTTCGCTGAGAATTTATACCACGTCCGAGATATTGTTTTATTCCTAAATGTGTCTATAAAACGACACGTTGTTCTGTATTACCGCAATGCACTAGCGTACACAACACACCTGATAAGGATGTCTTTTTTGTTTTTAACTACTTATTTCGAAAGAGAGAGCTTGCACCTGCATGCACTCCTGAGTGGGAGAGGGGCAGAGAGAAAGAGACAGAATCCCAAGCTGGCTCGCCTGTTAGTGCATAGCCTGACTCGGGGCTCTGTCCCAGGAACTGTGAGAACAGGACCCGAGCTGACACCAAGTCAGATAGATGCTCAGCCGACTGAGCCAGCCAGGTGCCCCAAGAATGATTTCTTAATAGCTCATACCATACTTAGTCCATGTTCAAGTTTCCCCAGTTCCCTAACAAGTGTTTTTGTATAGTTTGATTTGTCAGAGGGCTCAGGTGATAACCTCCTGATCCCTTCATGAAGCCCCACTTTTTACCGAATTCTTTTACCATCTACCGATTACCATTGCAAGGATTATTTAAAGAAAATTTTCAAAAGTGAGGGGTGCCTGGCTGGTTGAGCATGAGACTTTTGATCGTGGGGTCGTGAATTCGAGTTCCACATTGGGGCTAGAGTTTACTTAAAAATAAAAAAAGTTACAAAATTGTGATTGTGCTAATTTGCTCCCTTCTGCCATTATTCGCTGAAATCTTTCTCTGTGGGAGAATTTTTCCCTCATTCACTAAGGCTCCTTGGTTAACCTGCAATATCTAGTCAGTTCTTTTTTTTTTTTTTTTTTTCAACTTTTTAATTTATTTTTGGGACAGAGAGAGACATAGCATGAACGGGGAAGGGTCAGAGAGAGAGGGAGACACAGAATCGGAAACGAGCTCCAGGCTCTGGGCCATCAGCCCAGCCCAGAGCCTGACGCGGGGCTCAAACTCACGGACCGCGAGATCGTGACCTGGCTGAAGTCGGACGCTTAACCGACTGCGTCACCCAGGCGCCCCTCTAGTCAGTTCTTGAGTTGTTAATATTGCCTGTTGGGGAACTGAAGACTGTTTTCTTCTCCTTTTTTAAAATGAAGTTTAATTAGTGTATAACATTATGTTAGTTTCAGGTGTATAACATTGATTCAGCAATTCTGTACGTTACTCTGTGCTCACCGCAAGTATAGTCACCATCTGTCACCAAAGAACATGATCACAATAGTACTGGTTCTATTCCCTGCATTACTTTTCATTTCAGTGATTTATTTGTTTTACAATTAGAAGATTGCACATCTTAATCCCCTTTGTTTCACCCATTTCCCCACCCACCTCCCTTGTGGCAACCAGCAGTTCTCTTTATTTAAGAGTGCTTTATTGTTTGTTTTGCTTTTTATAAATTTTTTTTTTCAACGTTTTTTTAATTTATTTTTGGGACAGAGAGAGACATAGCATGAACGGGGGAGGGGCAGAGAGAGAGGGAGACACAGAATCGGAAACAGGCTCCAGGCTCCGAGCCATCAGCCCAGAGCCTGACGCGGGGCTCGAACTCACGGACTGCGAGATCGTGACCTGGCTGAAGTCGGACGCTCAACCGACTGCGCCACCCAGGCGCCCCTGTTTTGCTTTTTAGATTCCATATGTAAGTGAAATCCTATGGTATTTGTCTTTCTTGGACTTACTTCACTTAGTAAAATACCTTCTAGGTCCCCATCCATGTTGTCTCAAATGGTAGGATACCTTTTTTTATTTTTTTTTATTTTTTATGTTTGAGTAGTATTCCACACACACACACACATACATACATACATACATACCATATCTTCTCCATTCATTCATCTCTGGATGGACACTTGGGTTGCTTCCATATCTTGGCTATTATAAAATTTTTTTTTTTTTCAATGTTTTCAATGTTTTTTATTTATTTTTGGGACAGAGAGACACAGAGCATGAACGGGGGAGGGGCAGAGAGAGAGGGAGACACAGAATTGGAAACAGGCTCCAGGCTCCGAGCTGTCAGCCCAGAGCCCGACGCGGGGCTCGAACTCACAGACGCGAGATCGTGACCTGGCTGAAGTCGGCCGCTTAACCGACTGCGCCACCCAGGCGCCCCTAGGCTATTATAAATCATGCTGCAGTAAACATAAGGGTGCATATCTTTTTGGATTAGTGTTTTCCATTTTCTTTGGGTAAGTGCCTGGTAGTGGAATTACTGTATTGTATACTATTTTTAGTTTTAATTTTTGGGGGGGGAGACTCCATACCGCTTTCCACAGTGGCTATGCCTGTTTACATTTCCACCAACAGTTCATGAAGTTTCCCTTTTCTCCACATCCTTGCCAGCTTTTGTTATTTCTTGTCTGTCTCTCTCTCTCTCTCTCTTTTTTTTTTTGAGAGCACCTGCGCTCTTTAGCAAGGGAGGGGCAGAGGGAGAGGGAGACTGAGAATCTTAACCAGGCTCCACATCAGCCCGGATCCTGATGTGGAGCTTGATCTCACCACCATGAGGTCATGACCTGACTGACCTGAAATCCAGAGTCAGATGCTTAACTGACTAATCCACCCAGGCACCCCTTGTCTTTTTGATGATAGCCTTTCTGGTAGGCGTGAAATGGTATCTCATTGTTATTTTGATTTGCATTTCCCTGATAATTGAGCATCTTTTCATGTGTCTGTTGGCCATTTGTATGTCATCTTTGGAAAAATGTCCATTTAGGTCTTCTGCCCATTTTTTAATCGGATTATTGTTATTATTATTTTTTTAATGTTTGTTTGTTTTTTGAGAGACAACATGAGCGGGGGAGGGGCAGAGGGAGAGGGAGTTACAGATTCCGAAATAGGCTCCAGGCTCTGAGCTGTGAGCACAGAGCCCAATGTGGGGCTTGAACTCACAAACCGCGAGATCATGACCTGAGCTGAAGTCAGATGTTTGAGCCATCCAGGTGCCCCTCAGATGGTTTTTTTGGTGTTCAGTTTTAGTTCTTTATGTATTTTGGATATTAGCCCCTTATCAGTTAATATCATTTGCAGATAACTTTTTCCATTCAGTAGGTTGCCTTTTCATTTTGTTGATGCTTTTCTTTTTTGGCAAAAGCTTTTCATTTTGGTGTAGCCCCGGTAGTTTAATTTTGCTTTTGTTTCCCTTGTCGGAGAGACATATCTAGAAACATGTTGCTAAGGCTGATGCCAGAGAAATTACTGCCTATGTTTTCTTCTAGGAGTTTTATATTTTCAGGTCTCACACTTTGGTCTTTAATCCCTTTTTTTTTTTTTTTTAATTTTTTTTTTTCACCGTTTTTTATTTATTTTTGGGACAGAGAGAGACAGAGCATGAACGGGGGAGGGGCAGAGAGAGAGGGAGACACAGAATCGGAAACAAGCTCCAGGCTCCGAGCCGTCAGCCCAGAGCCTGACGCGGGGCTCGAACTCACGGACCGCGAGATCGTGACCTGGCTGAAGTCGGACGCTTAACCGACTGCGCCACCCAGGCGCCCCTCTTTAATCCCTTTTGAATTTATTTTGGTGTATGGTGTAAGAAAGAGGTCCAGTGTCACTGTTTTACATGTAGCTGTCCAGTTTTCCCAGTACTGTTTAATTGAAGAGACTGTCCTTTCCCCATCATATAGCCTCCCTTGTCTCCTTTCTCATACATTAATTGGCTTTTTAAGTGTGGATTTATTTCTGTGCTCTCTGTTTCTTTGATCTATGTGTCTCTTTTTGTACCAGTACTATACTGTTTTGATTACTACATCTTTATAATATATCTTGAAATCTGGGATTGTAATACTCCAGCTTTGTTCTTTCTCAAGATTGTTTTGGCTATTCAAGGTCTTTTGTGGTTCCATATAGATTTTAGTAGTATTCTAGTTTTGTGAAAAATGCTCTTGGTATTTTCATAGGGATTGCAATGAATGTGGAGAACCCTTTGGGTAGTATGGATATTTTAGCAATGCTAATGATTGTAATCCATGAGCATGAAGTATCCTCCCATTTGTGTCATCTTGAGTTTCTTTCATTGGTGTTTTAGAGTGTTCAGAGTACAGATTTTTCACCTTCTTGGTTAGGTTTGTTCCTACGTATTTTTTTTTTTTTAATTTTTTTTTTCAACGTTTTATATTTATTTTTGGGACAGAGAGAGACAGAGCATGAACGGGGGAGGGGCAAAGAAAGAGGGAGACACAGAATCGGAAACAGGCTCCAGGCTCCGAGCCATCTGCCCAGAGCCTGACGCGGGGCTCGAACTCACGGACCGCGAGATCGTGACCTGGCTGAAGTCGGACGCTTAACCGACTGCGCCACCCAGGCGCCCCATGTTCCTACGTATTTTATTCTCTCTGATGCAATTGTTAATGGAATTGTTTTCTTAATTTCTCTTTCTGCTACTTCATTATTAGTGTAGAGAAATGCAACAGATTTCTGTGTACTTTATAGACTGCAATTTATTAAGTTCGTTTATCAATTCTATTTTTTTTTGGTGGAGTCTTTAGGGTTTTCTCTATATAGCACTATGTCATCTGCAAATCGTGAGTTTTACTTCTTCCCTACCAATTTGTTGCCTTTTTTTTTTTTTTTTTTTTTTTTTTTTTCCCCTCGTCTGGTTGCTCTGACTAGGGCTTCCAGTTCTATGTTGAGCAAAAGTGTTCAGTATGGACATCCTTGGCTTATTTCTGATCTTAGAGGAAAAGCTCTCACTTTTTTTTACCACTCACTATGCTGTTGTGGGCTTTTCATATATGGTTTTTATTACGTTGAGGTTGTTCTCTTTAAACCTACTTTGTTGGGAGTTTTATTGTGAATGGATGTTGTACTCTGTCACATGCTTTTTTTTTTTGTATCTCTTGACGTGATCATAAAGATTTTTATTCTTTCTCTTGATAACTGTGATGTATCACATTAAATTGTGAATATTGTACCATCCTTGCATCCCTGGAATATGATTTTTTTTTTTTTTTTTTAGTGTAATGTTGACCTTGGTTTGCTCATACTTGTTTAAGGATTTTTGCATCTTTTTGCTCTTGAGAGAGGGTGCAACTGAGTGAGGGGCAGAGATGTACTGGTGTTTTGTTCCAGATTTTTTCTTGTAATTGATTTCTGGTTTCATATTATTTTGGTCAGAAGAGATAGTTGATGTGTTTTCACTTTTCTTGAATTTACTAAGACTTGTTTTATGGCCTAACGTGATTTATTCTGGAAAACGTTCCGTGTGCACTTGAAAAGACTGTGTATTTCATTGTTTTTGGATAGAATGTTCTGTATATCTGTTAGGTCCATCTGGTTTAATGTGTCATTTAAAGCCACTCTCCTTTTAATTTTCTGTCTGAATGATCTGTCCATTGATGTATCTGGGTATTAAACTCCCCTACTGTTACTGTATTACAGTTGAGTTTCTTTCATTGGTGTTTTAGAGTGTCTGTTAATAATTGGTTTACATATTTTGGTGTTTCTGTGTCGGGTGCATAGATATGTACAATTGTTATATCATCTTGTTGTATTGTTCCCTTTATCTTTATGTAGTGTCTTTCTTTGTCTTTTGCTCCAGTCTTTGTTTTAAAATCTGTTTTGTCTGGTATAAGTATTGCTACCCTGGCTCTTCTTTTCACTTCTATTTGTATGATAAATGCTTTTCCATTCTTTCACTTTTATTCTGCATGTGCCTTTAGTTCTGAAGTCAGTCTCTTGTAAGACCATATGTGGATGGTCTTGTTCTTTGCTTTATTATTTTTTTTTAAAGTTTTTATTTATTTTTGAGACAGAGAGAGACAGAGCATGAGCAGGGGAGGGGCAGAGAGAGAGGGAGACACAGAATCTGAAGCAAGCTCCAGGCTCTGAGCTGTCAGCACAGAGCCTGACGTGGGGCTTGAACTCACAGACTGTGAGATCATGGCTTGAGCTGAAGTCGGATGCTTAACCGACTGAGCCACCCAGGTGCCCCTTTGCTTTATTTTTTAAACACTTTTTATTTATTTTTGAGAGAGAGAGAGAGAGAGAGAGAGAGAGAGACAGACAGACAGACATTGAGTGGGAGGAGGGGCAGAGAGAGCCGGGGACAGAGGATCCAAAGGGAGCTCTGCACTGACAGCAGAGAGCCTGATGTGGAGCTTAAACTCATGAAATGTGAGATCATGGCCTGAGCTGAAGTCGGAGGTTCAGCTGACTAAGCCGCTCAGGTGCTTCTGGTCTTGTTTTTTTTTTTTTTTTTTTATTCAAGTTACCCTATATCTTTTTTTTTTCTTTTGCCAGATTGCAGAACTTACACTTAGAAACATGGATAGCATCTCCCTCACTGGCAGGCAGGTTGGGGAAGGTAGGCAGGAACGGTAGGCCTAGGGTATTCTTTGCCCAGCTGAAGTGGAACCCCAGGGAAAGGGTCAGGTTCCCTCCATGCAGGTGTGGACCCTGAGACTTTCTCATTCAGGGAAACCCAGGACAGCAGGTGACTTAGCAAGCCGAGCAGCCAGGGGGCCGGGCCTGGGGGAAGGTGGCTAGAGTAGTCCTTTGCTGACATCCCCGGGGGAGCGTCATGGGCTGAGGGTTCCGCAGATTGGACATCACCGTGGCAGAGATGGACAGCGTGGCTGCTCATCATCCGTGCACTGTCCTCAGAGCTCTAGGCGTTGGCCACGCCGATGAACGGGCAGAAGACGGTGACCCGGGCGTACCACTGCACCTTGGGCACGAGGCTGCACGTGCTGAAGATAATGCCGAACGGGTTCATGTAGGCCGGCGTCAGGTCGTCCAAGGCCAGGTTACACTGGCTCTGTGGGGGCTTGTTCCCCGGCACTTTGTTCAGCCCCTGTGGGTCCAGCATACTGTTAGTAGATACCCACCCTGTATCTTTTTATTGGAGCTTTAGTCCATTTACATTTAACGTAATTATTGATCGGTATGTATTGTTTCCTCTGTGTCTAAGACTATTTATTATTTCACTGAGGCTTATGATCAAATACTTTTTTTTCTGTATTTTTGAATGATGTGTGATTTTGTGAGTTGGGTTATGGGAAGGGCCTCCCAGTCTTCAGTGAGCATTTTGAATTCTATTGAGAAGATAGAGCAGGTGACAAAAAGCCATATACCCCCTTTGCTGTTGGGCTTTGCAGTGTGGGTGTGGTGCTCCTTTGGGGGTTTGGAGATTTAAAAAATGCCTTTACTTTACCAGAGAGTAAATTAGATTCAGTATGGAGTCATATAAATTTTAAGACCTCTGGCTCTTAAAGAGCCTGAAACTCATTACATTTTAATGACTAGTATAAATGGGGAGCTACAGGGACCCCCGATAGTTTGCCGGGGATGCAAGTAAAGTTCCTGTTGCTTGCTTTTTAAAAAAATTTTAAATTTTTTAAATTTAAGGTTATTTGTTTTGAGTGAGTGAGAGAGGGAGGGAGGGAGGGAGAGACAGAGAGAGGGAGAGACAGAGAGAGAGAGAGAGAGAGAGAGAGAGAATCCCAAGCAGACTCCTCGCTGTCAGCACAGGGCCTGATGCAGAGCTCGAAATCATGAACTGTGAGATCATGACCTGAGTTGTAACCAAGAGCCAGCCGCTTAAGTGCCTGAGCTCCCCAGGCGTCCCCCAGCCTCGCTAGCTTTCTGTGAAGACAGAAACCTCACAGGAGCTGTGGCTGTCCTCCCTGCTGTTGCTGGCTCTCCCCTAGGCACTAGACGTGACTTAGTGGGAAGAGGTGCAGGGTGGCTGATGCAGTCAGGTGAACTTTCTGTTGGTATTGATTGAATGTAAACGTATTCCCTGAAATTTCAGGCAGTAAAGGAGTACGAACACTGCTTTCTGTTTCGTGACCTTTGATTTATCTACTATCATTTGCTCAGGCTGTCTTTAAACCTTTTATAATTGAAACCTCTTTGGTCTTCAGTTTTTTCAGGGTAGTGTCTGCAGCCTTTTCTCAAGCGTTTCACCGTGAATTGTTGTGTGTCAAACTGGACAAGGCATCTTAGTTGAAGTTTCAGCAATCGAAAAATGAGAGGTAAGGAGTGTATATATATCTTCATTTCGGTAGTTACTAGGGCCAAAAACCGTTCCGAAATCTAATCTGTACTGCTGTTAACACGTATTTACCCCATGCCCTCCCTCTCACCCCTTTGGGCATGGAAGAGCAAGGATGGAAAAATAAAAGATGGCCGGGAAACTTGACGTGTTTGGATTTGGGCCCTAAATCAGGCCCCTGAGAAGGTCTTTGTACATGTAATTTGTTACTAGAAAGCTCATCAGCAAAGGGAAGGGTAACTTAGCATATGGTTTTGAACTAAAGGGGCAAATCCCACCCAGGTCCCAGACCCTCGGTGACTGTGGCTGGAGCTGGTGGAGTTTCAGAGACCTGCCCTGCGGAGTAATTGAGTGTGCTGTGTGCACATGCCCATCTTCCACCTGCCTAGCTTTTGTGGTAATTGTTCTTTTCGGTCCATGCTCAGTAACAGAGTTGTGGAGATGATAAATCTCGTATACTGAACATGTACGGGTATAATTTTTTATATGGTTTTGTAGTTCTCTGAGCCACTGGTAGATCCGTTTCAAGAAAGACTGAATAATAATATCAGCTTTGATTTCCACCTAGTTTTTCCACATGACAGAGACTTTGCCACTGTTACAAAACATCTCTTTCCTAGTATAATAACATGTGTGGCTGTGTGTGTGAATTAAACGCCGGCCAAGATGTTGTGAGGCCGGTTGTGTGATTTTAGCTTTTTAGCAAGTTTTTAAAATCCCTGCAGCTTTCAGTCATCTTATATAAAACAAGGACATTATACTGAGGCTGGATTCAGGGTTTCTCACCTTTGGCACTATTGACGTTTGAGGCCAGGTAATTTGTTGTCGGGAGCTGTCTGTGGCCTGTAGGATGGTGAGCAGTATCCTTGGCTTCTGCCTACAAAATGCCAGAAGCGTCCCTCCCCAGTATGACAATTTAAATTGTCTCCGCACATTTCCAAATGTGCCTTTTGGGGCAAAAGCATCCCCAGTTGGGAACCAGTGGGTTACGCGACATCTAGAGTTCCTTCCAACTTTATATTTCTATTGTTTTTATTTCAAAAAAAATCCTATTCTTTGCAACCTAGTTTAAATGTCATCTCTTCCATGAAGATTTTTCCTTGTCTTACCTTGTTTCTTTATATGACTTAACCCCTCTCCTATACCTGTCACTGTGTTTCTTTGAGGGCATCAGTCTTTTGTACCTCTAACCTGACTGCTCAGATCTTGTTAAATGAATGAACAGTGGATTCGGGAGGATCATCAGGTTTGACATTGTTAAAGAAATGATTATAAACGATATTTTTGTTCATCTTTCATACCCTTCCAGTATGAAGTTCCCACGGTTTGTGATCTTGAATTTCTGGGTTTAGGGAACGGGTTACTTTTTTTTTTTTTTTTTTTTTTTTTTAATGTTTGTTTATTTTTGAGAGAGAGAGAGATAGCACGAGTGGGGGAGGGGCAGAAAGTGCAAAGGAATCACAGAATCTGAAACAGGTTCCAGGCTTCGAGCTGTCAGCCCAGAGCCTGACTCAGGGCTCACACTCGGGAAGGGCTGGATCATGACCTGAGCCGAATTCGGACACTCAACCGACTTACCCCCCAGGCGCCCCAGGAAATTGATTACTTTTTTTAACCTTTTTTTTTTTTTTTAATGTTTATTTATTGATTTTGAGAGAGAGTGTGTGCGTGCTCTTGCAGGGAAGGGGCTGGGGGTGGGAGGGGGAGAGAGAGAGAGAAAGAGAATGCATCCCGAGCAGGCTCGCCTCTGTCAACACAGGGCCAAGAAGGGGCTCAATCCCAGGAACCCGAGCTGAGATCAAGAGTCGGACGCGTAACCGACTGAGCCGCCCGGGCTCACCTTTTAAAAATCTTTTTAGGAGGCAGGAGCCCTCCAGTAGTACGTGAGGGAGCCACCCAGAACCCATTGAGGCTGCATTTGAGAAAGACAAAGTCACACAGAAATTCGTAACATCAAGAGTTGTTTCAGCTTTCATATGCACACGTGTCTCAGCTCCACGCCGAGTTGCTGCCATCTCTTCTCTCCCTCCCTCTCTGCTCTACCCCGCTGGTGTGTGCATGTGCTCTCAGAATAAACCTTTAAAACGTTAAGAAAATCGTCATCTGTTGAGATAAAAGTAAAATGGAAAGGTAGTAAATGTTTGTTGTTTTTTTACGTAGCCTAGAATACCTCCCCATGTTCTAAGTATTTCTCATAAGAACCCACAGTGGGGGCGGGGGGGAGGAAAACAACACAACACATTTTAATCATGATCTAATAATACATACCTACACCTCATACAAGACTTCTGAATCCAGATTTACCATTACTATGTATCAAGCACTCTGCTATTTTCTGTGACTTTTTTTTTCTTTCATACTTACCATCACCCAATAAATGTTATTATACGTTTCACTAATAGGCCACAACCTCCCTTTTGAAAAAGTGTGCTAAGTAATCTGTTTAAGTTATAAAATGTGGAGATGATCTGCCTCTGGCATGTGTTACTAGTCACTTGTCCTGTCTCTCTTTTTAAATAATGTTATTTGAGACTAAAGACCTTGGAGGGAGGGCCGGCAGGCCGAGAGAGCGGCACCTGGCTCTGGCCCTGAGCCCAAGCCCGTGGGACGGGAGGCGGCCCAGCTGTGGCCTCGGTCTCCGCTCCAGCCCCACCAGCATGGCCGGTGGGACCCTGCGGGCTAAGACCTGGAGCTGGGGCAAGGATGACCTCACGAAGGTGATGGTGACCGTGGAGAAAGTCTGGAGATGGGAGGAGTGCTGGGTCAACTGTAGGCCACACTTCCCTTTGTATCTTCAAGTTGAGTGCCAGTGGTGGATCTCCAGGAGGGGGAGCGACAGAGGGCAGGTGGTGGGGACAGAGAGATTCCAAGCCCTGGAGTGGCGGGGTAGGGGTGCCAGTCCCTTAGGGTGGCCCCCTCATCCTGCTGGGTCTCAGTGATGAAAACAGTAACCACAGTCTCCATTCGGAGACCTCCCTGCAAAAGGGCACTGAGTCCAGCCCATGGGACACCCACCAGCCCAGCCTCCCCGTGGCTCCTGCCCCACCACTTGAAGCGGCCCCAGAGCATGCTCAGCCCCCATGGCTGTGCCAAGAGACAGATCCTGGGGGCCTAACTGCAGGCGGCACCCATGCACTCCCATTGCTGACCAAGGAGGACCCTGTTCGAGAATTGCTAGAGGCTGAGCACTGCCCCCCCAGCTTACCCTGTTCCAGGATTGCTAGAGGCTGAACAACACCCCCCCGCCCCCCCCGCCAGCTTACCCTGTCTTTGAGTCAGTGCCACCTGTCCCCAGGGGAGCCCTGGGTGACACAGACACAGGGCATCCCCTACCCCAAGCACATCTGCCCAAATGCCCCCAAGCCCTGAGAAGCTGGCCTGTCCTATCGACCAGGAGCCCTTTGGCTTTTTACAAATAAAGACTCTTTGTTTAAAAAACCGAAAACAAAAAATTTAAAACACCTCAACCAGAGCAAATTAGATTTCCAATTAATTTAAAATCCTGTATTTAATCATTTACACTAAGTATTTAGTGTGCATAAGGCACTGTAACTAAAAGAGCATGTTTGATTTTTCTTAAGATTTACAGTGCTGAACCCTAGAGGACGATGAAAAGTTAACACACATTATTTCAGGTGCAAATAGGGTGATGCACACTGAACTTGTTGGGCATTTAGGAAGGGGAGAGAGCTATGGTGATTAAGGTTGAGAAAGTTCACGTGAATGTGGGGTGGATTTTGTGTTCTATCAGGTTTGAAAAAGCCATTACATATGGAAGAAGCAGCATTCATGTAGGTGCCTGGGATTTCTGCTCCTACTTGAAGTTCATTTTTGGGGTAATGTTTAAGATAAAGGAATTGAGAAATTAAAAAACAAGAAAAATGTAGTTACATTAAATTTTTTTTTTTTTTTGAGAGACAGAGCACGAGTGGGTGAGGGGCAGAGAGAGAGGGAGACACAGAATCCGAGGCAGGCTTCAGACTCTGAGCTGTCAGCACAGAGCCCGACATGGGGCTCGAACCCACGAACCGTGAGATCATGACCTGAGCTGAAGTCGGATACTTAACCCACTGAGCCACCCAGGTGCCCCAGAAGAATATGGTTAAGTACTAAAAATATACAGTATAAACAGGGTGTGTTATTTTAGCTCTCCTGTGGTCATAAAATGAGGTTCAGTCAGGAGATTAAGTAGAGACTTGTATCCATGATACCTCTTACAGAACCCGGTGTTTACCCCCAAATGGTAAAGTTAACATTGGATTATCAGGTTTACCGGGATGAAGATACAGTAGCCCCCCTTTTATCCACAGGGAACATGTTCCAAGTCCCCCAATGGATGCTTGAAACCATGGATAGTACCGAACTCTATGTAAATTATGGTTTTTTCTCTACATATCTATGATAAAGTTTATGAAGTAGACACAGGAAGAGATGAGCTATAATAAATGAGAACATTTATGACAGTGTACCATAATAAAAGTTAGGTGAATGTGGCATCTTAAAATATTTGATAGTATTCATCCCTATTTTTGTGATGATGTGAGATGATAAAATGCCTACGTGATGAGCTACAGTGAGACGAAAGGCGTAGACGTTGTGACATAGTGTTAGGCTGCTCTTGACCTTCTCATGGTAAGTTGGAAGGTGAATCATCTGCTTCTGGACTGCAGTTGACCATGGGTAACTGAAAGCGCAGGAAATGAAACCATGTGTGAGAGGGGACTACTGTAGTTTCTGAATGATGGGGAGAGAGAATGCTCATCTGTCAAAAGAAGCCTGTAAGGTTACTCTTCTTTGTATAAATTGCCCTTTGGGGAACAGAAATAGTTTGTATTATAGTCCACGTTAAAAAAAATTGTTTAAAGTTTATTTGTGGTGAGCGAGAGAGAGCAGAGGAAGGTGGGGAGGGAGGGAGAGAGAATTTGAAGCAGGCTCAGCTCAGAGCCTGACACGGGACTCAAACTCAAAAACCGTGAGATCGTGACCTGAGCTGAGATCAAGAGTTGGACACTCAACCGACTGAGCCACTCAGGCGCCCCTGTAGTCCACATGTTTTATGAAGGTATTTACTATTTTGACCACACGGTTTAAAGTTTCATACATAGCTTGTGAGGTCTGGGCTTCCTCCTATCTTCTGTGATGAATGGGGGGTCAGGATGGTAAGTCACAACCAGGCGTGCTACAAAAGCCTTAAGAAAACAAGTGGTGGATTATTTTCTTGTTTTCCTGAACTGCTGCTCTCTCGGAATAACGTAGAATTAACGTGGGAGAGATTTGTGACCTGACAAAAAGGACAGTGATTCAGCCTGTGAGGATACTTGGGAAAGAACCACCTGGCTTCACAGTGTGGTCTGGCATCCCGTCTGCTGTCACCTTAAGGCCCCAGAAGTCTGTGGGGTTCTGTCGTTTTTGCATACTGAGTCGGGAAGTCAGCACAAGGATAACTATCTCCTCGTTTCGTCACCTTTACAGACTACTGAAAAGAAGGTGCTTTTCGAGCTGGAGATGTGAATAAGACTGCCGTGCCAGAGCTTATAAATCATCTTCAGGTAAATTTTTGTTTAATTAAGTAGATTTTTGGTTTTGTACAGTTTTAGTTTTACAGAAAAACGGAGACGGTAATACACAGAGTTCCTGTCTACTCAGCACCCGGTTTCTTCTAATTAATGAATAGATTACATTAGCAACGGTACATTTATTACAGTTAATTAACCAATATCGAAACATTGTTATTAACTCCACAGTTTATTCAGATTTCTCTGGTTTTTATCTAATGTGTTTTTTCTGTTTTAGGGTCCCCCCCCCCCCCCCCCGGGACACCACATCACGTGTGGTCACCATGTCTCCTTAGGCTCCCCTTGCTGTGACAGTTTCTCAGACTTTCACTGTTTTGATGACCTTGTCAGTTTTGAAGAGAACCGATCAGGTATTTTGTAGAATATCTTTTAGTCAGGATTTGTTTCCTGTTCTTCTCATTATTTAGATTGGTGTTGTGGGTTTGGGGGAGGAAGACCACAGAGGTAAAGTGCCATTCTTCTATTCTTAGCACATCAGGAGTGTCTGCTTCAATATGACTTGTCACTGTTCATGTTCACTTTGGTCACCTGGCTAAGGTTTATGTCAGGGTTCTCCACTGTAGTGTTACTTTTCTTTCTTTTTTTTAAATTCTTTCCCGCACTGTGTTGTTTGGAACGAAGTCACCGTGTGGTCCCCGCTTGAGTGGGAAGTTAAGGTCCATCTCCTGAGGGTGTTCTGCATAAATTATTGGGAAGTCTTCTGCATGGAAGACTGTCCCCTCTCCCCCATTTAGTTGTTCATTTAGTCACTTATTTATATCAGCATGGGTTCATGGATAATTATTTTATACTTTGGATCATAATCCATTGCTACTTTATTTTGTTGTTTAGCTTTTTCTAGCTTTGGCCATTGATGAACTCTTTTGGATGGTCCCTGTGTCACTTTAACATGCCTCCACGGTGATGGGGGGGAGGGGTTGTGCCTTTTGAGCACTTCGTAAGTTTCTATCATTATAACATACTCCGGGCTTATCCTGTGTATCTCCCTTCCAGTTCTAGAATCAGCCATTTCTCCACAAAGCCCTGGTTCCTTTTATTAGAGAATGCTATTAGAAATCGAGATCTGATGGGACTGGGTGGCTCAGTTGGTTGAGTGACTGACTTCAGCTCAGGTCATGATCTCATGGTGTGTGAGTTCGAGCCCCACATCGGGCTCTGTGCTGACAGCTCGGAGCCTGGAGGCTGCTTCGGATTCTGTCTCTCCCTCTCCGCCCCTCCCCCGCTAGCTCGCACGTGCTCTCCGTCTCTCTCTCTGAAAGAACAAATAAACATTAAAAAAAAATAAAGATCTGAGTACTAGGTGTGCTCATTGCCTTTTCGGGGTGTTGGTGCTTCTGGACTCTGCTAGCTGAAATCCCATATATAGACTATATATTTATGCATGTCTATAAACGTTTCTTTATGTCTGTTTTTGTATATCTGTGTTAGTATTAAGCTGTTAAGCTAAACATGAGTTGCTACTGATGTCTCCAACCTAATCCATTGCTACATGGATCCTACTAGTCTTCTCCTGTTGCTTGTCTGTGACCTCCCACTTCTAACAGTGAGACCTGGCTCCCAACGTTCACCATCCATGTACTTAATTGTTCTCTCCTAGTATACGTGTATAGATGTATATCAGTTTTGTTAACCTCTACCCCCATAAGAAGCAATTTTATCAACTAGAGTACAGTGCTTATGTACAGTTCCTCTTGCCTTGACTTTACTCTCAGAGGTGCCGCTCCTTTCCAACGTTATTTAGGTCAGCACCTTTCCCCTCTACCACCTGCAGTGATATTGTTTCATACATTGGTAATACAATTAGGTTACATCATATGGTCTCCGTTCCTTCCTGGGATCCCTTGACCTGTTTTAAAATTTGCATACTTTAAGGTTCACTCTTTGTGTTATCAGGTTCTGTGGGTTTTGACAAGTGCATAAATGTCATGTATCTACCATTAGAGTATTATACAGAATAATTTCACCACCCTTAAAATTGTCTCTGCTTCACTTGTGGACCCTTCCTCCCCACAGACCTCTGGCATTCACTGATCTTTTTACTGACTCTGTAGTTTTGTCTTTTCCAGAATGTTCTTGAGATATTTTTAAAGTCATTTTATGAAGGAAATCTCTGATTTTTCTAAGCTAGATACTGTTTTTTTTTTCCTATAACCAACTCAGTATTCCTAAACGAACAAACTATTTCTAATAAGAATCAAGGCTTTCCCATTTCTTTTTTCATATACCACTGCGTAACATCATTTCATTTTAGTTTTTAATATCCTGCTTCTTTGGGGCACTTGGCTGTCTTAGTTGGTGGAGAGTGCGGTTCTTGATTTTGGGATCATGAGTTCAGGCCCCATGTTGGGCGTATAGCTTACTTAAAAAAACAAATAATTATACCCTACTTTTTGGTTACCAGACTCAGAATTGGGAGGAGATCCCAGGTACCTTCATTTGTGTTTTTGTTGAGGAGGCTGGTGGGGGAAGGCAGGAGTGACATGTATGATAGATCCTGTATAGGGGACAGCTGGCAAACAGATGTTCACTTGGGAGGAGGTGTTAAGTTCAGTTAAAAGTGAATCTGCTTCTTTTTGCATCCGGGGGACTATATTTAACATGAAAATGCTCTTGAATCTTTTAACATGAATATTATATTGATCCATCATATATATATATTTTTTTTTTTTTAATTTTTTTTTTTCAACTTTTTTTTATTTATTTTTAGGACAGAGAGAGAGACAGAGCATGAACGGGGGAGGGGCAGAGAGAGAGGGAGACACAGAATCGGAAACAGGCTCCAGGCTCCGAGCCATCAGCCCAGAGCCTGACGCGGGGCTCGAACTCACGGACCGCGAGATCGTGACCTGGCTGAAGTCGGACGCTTAACCGACTGCGCCACCCAGGCGCCCCTGATCCATCATATATATTTTTTGAGAATAGAATATGAGATAGATGCAGTGAAAATGTGACTATTTCAAAACGTTTTTCCCTCTAATCAGAATCCTGTGACACGATTATAAGTTATTTGGAAGGCCTCATGTAGGGGAAATAACAACTATCATGTTCCTGTCCCTCCCTTGTTAATTGGTTACACCTTTACATACATGCATGAAAAGTCCCGAAATTGGAACCCTTACCTGTACCAGTAAAAGATGCTTTTTATGTTTCACTGTTCAGGCCACTTCTTGTTGCTGTTTACCTCAAAGAATTTATCTACTACAAAAAACTCTTCTATTTTATTTTATTTTATTTTTTTCATTTTATTTTTAATTTTTTAAAATTTACATCCAAATTAGTTAGCATATATATATGTGCAACAATAATTTCAGGAGGAGATTCCTTAGTGCCCTTACCCATTTAGCCCATCCCCCCTCCCACAACCCCTCCAGGAACCCTCAGTTTGTTCTCCATATTTATGAGTCTCTTCTGTTTTGTCCCCCTCCCTGTTTTTATATTATTTTTGTCTCCCTTCCCTTATGTTCATCTGAAAAAACTCTTCTACTTTATAATCAGGTTTTGGTTTGAACTTTAAACTGTCTTGGGGCACCTGGGTGGCTCAGTTGGTTAAGCGGCTGACTTCGGCTCCGGTCATGATCTTGCAGTCTGTAGTTCGAGCCCTGAGTTGGGCTCTGTGCTGACAGCTCAGAGCCTGGAGCCTGCTTTGGATTCTGTGTCTGCCCCCCCCCCCCCCCCCGCCCCTCCCCTACTCGTGCTCTGTCTCGCTCTGTCTCTCAAAAATAAACACATGTTAAAAATAAATAAACAAACTGTCTTTAAGAGTTTTGACATCATCAGGGTCGCCTGGGTGGCTCAGTCGGTTGAGCGTCCGACTTCAGCCGAGGTCATGATCTCACACTCCTTGAGTTCAAGCCCTGCATCGGGCTCTGCACTGACAGCTCAGAGCCTGGAGCCTGCTTCAGATTCTGTGTCTCCCCCTCTCTCTCTGCCCCTCCCCTGCTTATGCTCTGTCTCTCTCTGTCTCAAAAAGCAATAAAAACATTTTTTTTTAATTTTTTTTTAACGTTTATTTATTTTTGAGACAGAGGGAGACAGAGCGTGAACAGGGGAGGGTCAGAGAGAGAGGGAGACACAGAATCTGAAACAGGCTCCAGGCTCTGAGCCGTCAGCACAGAGCCTGACGCGGGGCTCGAACTCACAGACCGTGAGATCATGACCTGAGCCGAAGTCGGACGCCTAACCGACTGAGCCACCCAGGCGCCCCAAAAACATTTTTAAAAACTAAAAAAAAATAAAAGAGTTTTGACATCATCAGAGTTTTGACATCATTGTCTTAACCACGTACCCGGAAATAAAGGAGATTTTAAGTCCTCATTGACTTGAGGTAGAAGGAAAATGATGTTTAAGTTTGTATCCCAGCTTTGCTGCTTATTAACTCTGTGACTGACTACAGGCAAATTATTTACCCTCTCTGCACCTCCTATTTCCTCGTTTTCAAATTTGTGGGTGATATCGTGGCCTCTCCCGTGGGATAAGGGGGATTAAATGAGACAAAGCACTTAGCACAGTGCCTGGTACATACATAGGGCTCAGTAAGTATCATCAGAAGCCAAAACCTCCGAAGCAGCAAGAAATGGATGAAAGTTCCAAAGTTTTATACTAGTATATGTATTTTTGTTCACTGGTTATTAGCTGGGCCAGACTAATCAGAAAAATGAATGATGCCTTTACTTATAAGTCCTCCCAAGACCAGACTAACTTTTCTTCAATCCTCCGAAGTTGTCACGTCACCAAACTTAACATGCTAGCAGTAGGTGTCAGCCTGAGATGCTTTTGCCTTTCTAAAGAAGCCTGGGGTGTTTCTGGCAATTTCGCAAGAGGGGCCAGGATGCTAACCACCTTACGATACATCAGATAGGCTTGCACGATGAAGAATTCTTGTGCCCCACATTACTGTCTCAGCAGCCTACTGTTGAGACACAGTAGCCTGGACTTCCACGGTACTGGCTTTGCACCTTTTATGGAACACATTGCGGGTAACAGCAAAGTCGGGCCTCTGACTTGGGGACGCCCTAGGGAGCGTGCCGAGTAGGCAGGCTGGAAAGTATGTGTCTCCTCCATGCTGCACTTTTAGCCACTTGATACTGTTCCAGCTTCTCATTTTTTCTGAGGAAAGCTGGATAGCCAGATTGTCACGTAGAATTTCTCTATGTGAAAGTGTGTTTGGGGCACCTGGCTGGCTCGGTCGGTGGAACATGACACTCTTGATCTCGGGGTTGTGGGTTTGAGCCCCATGTTGAATGTAGAGATTACTTAAAGAGATAAAACGTCTTTTTTAAAAAATACGACTCAACTTTTTTTTTTGCTTTTTTTCTTTAACACTTCTGAGGTCAGACCAAGCAGATCAGCGGGCTGGGTTGGCCTACAGACCATTGGTTTATAACCTCTGCTAT
The DNA here is from genome assembly GCF_028018385.1 of Neofelis nebulosa. NCBI lineage: Eukaryota > Metazoa > Chordata > Mammalia > Carnivora > Felidae > Neofelis > Neofelis nebulosa. The sequence continues at coordinate 26,642,015 of NC_080800.1, read as the reverse complement.
AATTCTTTTAGGAAGTGAGCTACAATGTGGCAGAAGTAAACACTCAGACCCGGAACCGCACTACCCTGCATACTTGGCGATCTCAGAGAAGGCTGTGGACACGAGGCACTAGGTGTGAGCTCGTTTTCTAGAGTGTGGAGAACGGCAGCATCCGAGCAGAGCTCTGGGGGAGCTTTCCCGCCGGGGGGAATAATTCTGTTGGGGGAAATCCCAGTAGCTGCTTTTGGAGGAACAGAACCCACTGCGCCTTGGTGCCCACGTTCCTGAATGCAGGGGGCAGGGTAGCCTCCCCACTGAAGGAAACCTCAGAGTGGTTCCACTGCTAAGCATAGCGTCAGAGCCCAGCCCCCGACCCCACCTCCACCCTGCCCTCAGAAATTGGGAGCCCCGGCAAAGCCGACAGACAAGAAAGGCTTCACGTTGCAGAACCTCTTGGTTTATCTGGCTTTGGAACCCTGTGACGATCGTGGGGTTGTGCCTCCAGTGTTTCTTTTTTGATCTAGGGTTACCGCCTGCACAGTTCCACAGTCCACAGCTGTGGCCATCTGTGCTTTAGTGGGCGGTGGTGGGGTTTCAAGGGTGTCCCAGGAGTTAGGTCACAGCCTAGCCTAGCCAGTACAGTTCACATACTGCCGGAGTCCTCTGGTTGGTTTCAGATCATCACTCACCACTTTCGAATTGTATAAAGAGTAGCAGCCCATTAAAGCGTTGTTAAGAAACAAAGTCCGTATGTATTTTGCATGGTCGTTGCACATGTTGATAATATATGGACAAGAATAGACGGTGTGTTTTGATGAGCGTCGTATTGAAATCTATAATATGCTATATGGCAGTGTTTCATTTTAGTTGCGTTCTGTGGGATTAAATGCAAAAATGTAGTGTAGTGCTTCACTTTGTTTTTTAGGAAAAGAGGCTCATCTTACTGGCTAGAATATTTTCTGTGTGTAAACTATCTGTCTTAGCCTCCCAGTGAGCAGAAAGGAAATTGCTTTTTTTTTTTTAAAAGAAGTCTTGTAACATTTTCTGATTATCAGGAAATTATTAAGTTTGAGAGTGCTGTATATTGTGAAACACTTAATGACGATCCATGTCAGTCAGTGCTTACTAACTGTGAATGAGTGTTTGTATAGGGCAGAGTGCTGTCCAGTGTTCAGATTATGTACATAATCCCTTTAAGCGCAGACGTTTTTACCAGTTTAGGCTCATCTTTGTGAAAAGCAGGTCTCCTGTTAATCATCTTTTCCGGTGGTAGCCGTCTTTGTGGGTATGTAAGTTGTTGGCTTTGATTTGAAAGATGCCTTTCAGTGTGTTTTTCCAAGGCGAGTACAGTAATTGTAACCTTTAAAAAAGGGCCAGTTTTTCCCTTTTAGCTCTGCTTCTCGTGTGTCCCCAAACAGCTTATTTATATCAGGATTCTTTCCTCCCCTCCCAGCCCTACCCCCCACACCGATAACCACCTAATTGGTTGATAAGCTGGTGGGGTTTCTTGTTTTTTGTTTTCCCGGTCAAAGGCGCTCATCCTCACCCTGCTGGCAGTGTCCTTGATACCTGACCCTGGGGAGGACACAGCCTTTGGAGAAGGCAGGCTTGGATTTGAGTCGTGATTCTGCCATAGGCCCGTCCTTTGAGTTTGTTTTCTTACTTGTAGACTCCAGATCATCAGAGCTGCCTTTTAGGGCACACGGGTTCCGTCTTGGGTGTCTGACGTTCCGTCTTGGGTGTCTGACGGCAGTAGCGGTGAAATGAACGGGAGCTTTGGCTTCCGTAGCGCCTGAGGTTCTAAAGGCGGAGGGAGCCGGCGGGGAGCCGGCGGCTCCAGAGACGAGAAGAGGAGCGAACCTAAGCCCTTCGCACCCGGAGCCTCTTTGTTTTGGGGGACCCTTGGCTGCTTTTTCACAAAAAGTCAACTGTATTATCCTTACGTTTTAAACCCTTGACATTAGGGTTGAGAAGTGAATAAAACTGGTTTTTGGAGCCACTGGGACAGCTTGAGTTAAGCTTTTGGGCGCTTCAAGAGAAAGCTCTTTAGCGTTGACAGTTAAGTAGCCATCAGGTGTTCTGAATGTGGTTAGCCCCTCGAGTCTCGAAGTGTCATTTCCTGTGGGAAAGTTGTCATTATCTCTGTAAATCAAAGTGGATCTGATTACTAAAGTCATTCCTACCTTTAAATTCAATGAATTCTACTTTTCTTTTCTATTTGACCTTACAGAGACTCATTGAACACCTGGTCTCTGCCAGGCCCTGTCCCTAATTGATTGATTGTCTACCGTCAGAGGAGATACTGAATTCTAGAATCAAAGAGTTGTACCTGGTAGCCTTTTATTTATTTATTTTAGAAAGAGAACAGGAGCAGGGGGAGGGGCAGAGGGAGAGAGAGGCCGGGGGTGGGGGGGAGTGCGGTGGGGGGAGAATCTTTTTTTTTTTAATTTTTTTTTTTTTCAACGTTTTTTTTTTTATTTATTTTTGGGACAGAGAGAGACAGAGCATGAACGGGGGAGGGGCACAGAGAGAGGGAGACACAGAATCGGAAACAGGCTCCAGGCTCCGAGCCATCAGCCCAGAGCCTGACGTGGGGCTCGAACTCACCGCGAGATCGTGACCTGGCTGAAGTCGGACGCTTAACCGACTGCGCCACCCAGGCGCCCCAGGTGGGGGGAGAATCTTAAGCAGGTTGCATGCTCATTGCAGAGCCCCACACGGGGCTCAATCCCATGACCCTGGGATCATGACCTGAGGTGAAATCAAGAGTCAGATGCTTAGCCGACTGAGCCCCACAGGCGCTTCCATGTTAGTCTTTTAATCGAATGAAAATCGTAAAGCCTTAGAGGTGTGCTGTCTAGTAAGGTAGCCGCCGGTAACTGGCGGTAACTGCTGAGCACTTGAAATGTGGCCGTTCCGAACTGGGATATGCTGTTAGTATAAATTACACACTGGAGTTCAAGGACTTAGTTTGAGAGACATAAGTAAAATAGCTCATCGGTGATTTCTATATTGATCGTATGTAAAAACAGTACTATTTCTGGTGTATCCGGTTTAATAAAATCTATTAAAATGTCACCTGTTTGTTTTTCCTTCACACGGCTACTAGAACACTTAACTTGCATTATAATTTTATTAGACACTGCTGTCTTACAGCCTCAGTGATTGGGCAGAGTTAACTCATCTAGTTAGGACTCCTGTGGCTAATGCAAATTACAGATTATCTTACTGTGAAAAAGGCAAATAATGTTTGTTTTGATCACAATGTAGGTAATTCAAACAGGTTTGAATTAACACCCAGGACTTTGAAATGTTTATTTTAAATTAAGCCTAGGTTGTTAATCTGGGGGAATAATTTAGCATTTCAAATTTGAGATATTTTAAAAGTGAAAAGCTAGAAATACATACCCACTGGTGGAGTGACTTAACCTAGTTTTCCTTTTTCCTAAGCATTGACAGATTGTTCTACATCAGTGGTCCCTGAGGGCCCCAGTATTTTATTGGGGGTGTGTGCAGGAGGTAGGGGGCAAGAGTCATCTCTATGTGTAGATTGGTTTGCTACATACAGTAAGAGTGACTCTTCATTATTTAACAGACACTTGAGCAAGTACTCCGTCAGGCTGTGGGAGTGCGTGGGCGAACAAGGCACAGCCCCTGAATATAACTACAGACTTTCTGTCTGTTGTTCTGTTTTGTTTTGACTTTTTATTTGGAAATGATTCCAAAAGTACAGCGGTTGCAAGAATAAAAATTATGCAAAGAAGACTTTATATCCTTTGTCCATATTCACCTCTCATTAACATTTGTCCCTGTTTGCTTTATTTGTTCCCTCTCTCTGTGCATGTGTGTTTGTGTACGTGCGTGCGTGTACACATGGTGTATGGATTCTTCCTGAATTGTTTGAGAGTAAGTTGTCATGCCCTTTACCCCTAAATATTTCATTGCCTAATTCCTAAAACTCATCACCTGTCATCTCCATTTCAATTTTGTCAACAGATTGTTTTCTAACACTTTCCCCACCTCGTATGGGATCCAGTGTAGGATCAGTTATTAGGTCTAGTTGTCATGTACTCTGTCTCCTTTAATCTGTGATACTTGTCTTGCCTTTTTCTTTTATGACATTGAAATTTTTCAGATGACATCCTCACCCTGTCCCCACCCCTCTTTTTTTTTTTTTTTTTTTTTTTTTAAATAATAGAACATTTGTCATTCTGTGTTTGTCTATTTCCTCATAACTAGTTTCAGGTTCTGCATTCCCGACTGGAATAGTATAGCATAGAAACCATATTACTCTGTTTTCTCAGGGTGTCACATCTGGAAGTGCCCACTGTCTGTCTTTCCCTCATTGATGTTAATTTTGACCAGCCAGGCATGACATTGTTTGATTTGTCTACCACATAATTTTTACCCCTTGAAACTAATAAGCGGGTCTTTGGGGGAGATATTTTAAGACCATTCATGCATCCTACTCTTCATCCAAATTTCCTCCAAGATGTAGCATCCCTTGATGATTTTTGCTTGAAGCGGTCTCTAGTGTGTTGTCTGCAAAATGATTTTTTAGGTCTTACCACTCCTTGCGTGTTTACCAGTTGGATTCTACTGTAAACAAAAGCCCTCCCTTCTCCACTTGTGTATGTGTGTACTTAATACTGCTAGCGACTCATGGGTTTCTCTTTTCTAGAGGCCTGTAATTCGTTACTGTCCTTAATTATTTGGGTACTCCGATTGTCACAGGTTTGGCCAATGGGTGCCTCTTCAAGCCGGCTCCCAGGTCCTTATGACAAGCTCCCATCATTTTCTGAGTACTTCCCCACTTTGGCATAACAACACGTTGCAAGTAGAGCTGCAGTTTTATATGAGAGTCCTTTAGATACACAGGCGGCTTCAGTGTAACGTGTTTGGTGCGTCCATGAAGGTAAGCCCAACCTGCTGTGGCAGCATAATGGAGGGTCCTCTAGCGTAGCGTAGGGGAGGAGAGGCCTGGCAGCAGGACTCGGGGGAGGAGGTTGTCCGTAGAAGCCTCCTTAGAAGGAGCACCATCAGTACCAATATGGACAGGATCATTGTGGCTCCGAGAAACCGTGCGTGTGTGTGGTAGGGGGAGGACAATACGAAAAATCTACGGCAGGTGGATGATGATAGTCTAATGCCCGAAGAGAAGGTGGCACAGGATCACGCCCGGCTCGGCTCTGTTGGGACACAGAGTGGAGGGGACGTGCTCAGTGCGGCATCTTGTAAAACCAATACTCTGACCATGTTGTGGAGGGACGAAGGCAAGCTCACAGGTGAGGGCCCAGCCGGAAGTTGCAGCTATGATGCCGATGATCGCAATATTCAGAAATGCCTTGAATAATAGTAACTAATGCCTTCTGACTTATTAATGTTTGACGTAGGAATTTGATGACAGCTCTACCGTTCTTTCCATTTTATAGGTGAAGTTTCCAAGGCATACGAGTTGAGTATATTTCATAGAGACTAACAAATTGCAGAACTGGGGTAGAAACCCTGACCGCTTCATTTCACACTCCAGTTGGTCGTACGAGAATGGGAAGTCAGGGATCGCAGTCGGGTTTCTAGTATCGTTAACTGACTCCATGGTGGTAACATCCATGGACAGAACAGAGAGCATTTGAGGAAGGGTTGTGGTGAGGGTTTCCTTTTTGAACATACTGACAATTATCTTTGGGCGTATCCAGACGGTGCTCTGGAGTAGGCACTTGGCTGTATGCGTCTGGAGTCTCGGAGAGAGCATGATGTTCAAGATCCCAGTTTGGAAATGATCAGCCTTTAAATGTTACTGAAAGCTTACTAGTAGATGTGATCGCTGTTTAAAAGGATGTAGGGGCGTCTGGGTGGCTTAGTCGGTTAAGCGTGTGACTCTTTATCTCTGCTCAGCTCATGATCTCACAGTTCGTGGGTTCGAGCCCCTCTTTGGGCTCTGTGTTGATGGCACGGAGCCTGCTTGGCATTCTGTTTCTCCTTCTCTCTGCCCCTCCCCGGCTTGTGCTCGTGTTCTCTCTCTCTCCCAAAATAAATAAACTTAAAAAAAAAAAAAAAAAAAAAAAAGAATGTAGAATGAAAAGAGGAAGCAGCTTAGGGCAAGAACCTAGGAACCTTAATGGGACAAAAGAGGTGGGAAGAAACCAGGCTAGGATATTGTCACAGAGGCTTAAAAAAAAGCAGCAGCAATCAGTACTGTCACATGCTACAGAGGTCAAGGGTGCATAGGGACCAGAAAGTGTATCCTCTGGATTTAGCATCAGGGAGATGATGGCATGTCAGTGGAACAGTGATAAGAGCTAGATAAAAGCAGACTAAGGAATGAATTGCAGGGAGCAAAAGAGTACAGGGTCGACAGAAAGCCCATCTGGGTACCTGTTGTAATCCCCAACTTGTCAGTATTTCTTCATGTTAATTAGACCTCTTCCATGTGGTGGCTGGGAGTTATTAAAACAGTAACTAATAACTTTTTTTTACCTGTGGCTAGGCAGAGTCTGATACATAGGGGCTTTGTGGCCACTTTGTAGACAAAAAGAGCGTACGTAACTCTTGACAGCCTTGGCTTGGAAGGAAGAAGAGAGCAAGCTAGATGTCCAGTAGAAGCCAACAGATTGCAAGCAAAATGAAATACCCTGCCTGTAATTAACATCAAGTTTGAGATTACAGGATGGTGGTTTTTTGGGTATGTCCTTAGTTATAAACGAGCAAAAGTGATTGAGCAGTTGCCTTAAACATTTTTATTTCTTCATTTGTTTTTCAAAGATTCATTCCCTTCTTTACAAACATTTTCTTTTACTGAAGACTTACCGTGTCATATTAGTTTCAGGTGTACAACAGTGATAGAACAATTATGTACATTAGGAGTGTTTACTACGATAAGCGTAGCTACCATTTGTCATGATACAACGTTACTGCAGTATTACTGACTGTATTTCTTATGCTGCACTTTGTATCCCCGTGGCTTACTTTATTTATTTATTTTTTAAGTTTGTTTATTGTGAGAGAAAGAATGAGAGCGCACATGCATGTGAGCACGGGAGGGGCAGAGAGAGAGGGAGAGAGAATCCCAAGCAGGTCCCCACGCTGTTATCACAGAGTCCACCGTGGGGCTCAGTCCCAGAAACCCTGAGATCGTGACCTGAGCCGAAATGAAGAAGAGTTGGACGCGTAACCCACTGAGCCGCCCAAGCTGCCCTGACTTAGTTATTTTATAACGGGATGTTGGTACCTCTTAATCCCCTTCATGTGTTTGGCCCATCCCCTTCCCCCTCTGGCAGCTACCAGTTTGTTCTGTTGTGTTTCGGAGTCTGTTTCTGTTTTCTTGCTTGCTTATTCATTTGTTTTGGGTTTTTTTAATTCCACACGTAAGTGAAATCATATGGTATAGGTCTTTCTCAGAATGGTTTATTTCACTTAGCATAGTGCCTTCTAGGTCCGTGTTGTTGTAAATGACAAGATTTTACTATTTTTTTTTATGGCTGAGTCATATTCCACTGTGTACATACACCACATGTTCTTTAGCGTTCAGCTGTCAGTGGCCACGTGGGTTGTTTCTGTACCTTGGCTATTGTAGATAATGCTGCACTAAGAATAGGGGTGCGTATAACTTTTCAAATTAGGGTTTTCATTTTCTTCGGGTAAATACCCAGCAGTGGAATCACTGGATTGTATGGTATTTATATTTTGAGTTTTTTGAGGAATCTCCATAGTGTTTTCCAGAGTGGCCGCACCAATTTACATTCTCGTCAGTAGTGTACGAGGGCTTCTTTTTCTCCGCGTCCTTGCCAATACTTATTTGCCTTTTTGATATCAGACATGTGACTAGAGTGAGGTGATAATTCATTCCGATTTTGATCTGCATTTTCCTGAAGACCATTGATGTTGAGCGTCTTTCCACGTGTCGGTTGGCCATTCATATGTCTCTGCAAAAATGCCTATTCGGGTCTTCTGCCCGTGTCTTAATCAGAATGTTTGGGTTTGTTTGTTTGTTTGTTTGTTTGTTTGTTTTGGTGTTGTATGAGTTCTTTATATATTTTAGATATTAGCCCCTTACGAGATACATCGTTGGCAAATATTTTTTTCCCCTTCAGTGGGTTGTCTTTGTTTTGTTGATGGTTTATTTTGCTGTGTACAGGCTTTTTACTTTGATGTGGTCCCCATAGTTCATTTTCTCTTTTGTTTCTCTTGTCTAAGGAGACATATCAAGAAAAGTGTTGCAAAGGCCAAAGTATAAGGCATAACTGCCTATGTTCTCTTTTAGAAGTTTTATACTTTCAGCTCTCACATTGAGGTCTTTAATCTATTTTGAGTTTATTTTTGTATGTGATGTAAGAAAGTGGTCCAGTTTCATTCTTATGCTTGTAGTTCTCCAGTTTTGTTTTTTTAGCACTGTTTATTGAAGAGACTTTTTCCCCATGGTATAGGCTTGTTTCCTTTATCGTAGATTAATCTGTTTCATTGATCTCTGTGTCTGTTTTGTGCCAGTACCATACTGTTTTGATTACTAGACCTTTGTAGTATAGCTTGAAATCTGCGATTGTGATAGCTCCAGCTTTGTTCTTCTTTCTCATGAACCTTTTGTGGTTCCACACAAATTTTAGGATTATTTGTTTAGTTGTGTGAAAAATGCTGTGGGTATTTCTGTATTTATTTTTTTTTATTTTAGAGACAGCACAAGTGAGAAGGGCAGAGAGGGAGAGAATCCCACGAGGCGGGGGAGAGAGAGAGAGAGAAGCGGGTCTCCCTCGAAGCACGGTTCCTGTCTTGACCCGAAGTGGGGCTCGAGCTCACATGAAGTGGGGCACAAGCTCCCATAAACGGTCAGATCGTGACCTGAGCCAAAGTCAGATACTTACGAGTGAGCCAGCCGGGTGCCTTGCTGTGGGTATTTCGATAGAGTTTGCAGTGAGCCTGTAGATTGCTTGGGGTAGTGTGGACATTTTAACAGTATTCATTGTATCACTTCATGAGCATGGTGTTATCTTTCCATTCGTTGGCCTCATCTTCATTTTATTTCATTAATGTCTTACAGTTTTCCGAGTTACAGGTCTTTCATCTCCTTGGTTAAATTTATTTCTGGGTATTTCCTTCTTTTTTGAGGCACTTGTAAACGGGCTTTTCTTTCTCTGCTTTTTTATTAGTATATTAAAGTGCAACAGATTTCTGTATATTTTATATCCTGTAACGTGACTGAATTCATTTATTCTAATAATTTTTTGGTGTCCTGTGTGCGTTTTTTTTTTTTAATTTTGTTTTTTTTAACGTTTATTTATTTTTGAGACAGGGAGAGACAGAGCATGAACGGGGGAGGGTCAGAGAGAGGGAGACACAGAATCGGAAGCAGGCCCCGGGCTCCGAGCCGTCAGCACAGAGCCCGACGCGGGGCTCGAACTCACGGACCGTGAGATCGTGACCTGAGCCGAAGTCAGACGCTCAACCCACTGAGACACCCAGGTGCCCCAGTGTGCATTTTTTCTATATAGCATCATGTCATCTGTGAATAGTGACAGTTTTATTTCTTCCTTACCACTTTGGATGCTTCTTATTTGTACTGTCTAATTGCTGCAACCAGGACTTCCAGTCTGTGTTGAGTAAAAGTGGTGAGAGTGGACATCCTTGTCTTGTTCTTGATCTTAGTGGAAAAACTCTCACTTTTTCACCATTGAGTGTGCTGTTAGCTGTGGGTTTTTCATAGATGGCCTTTATTATGTTGAGTCGTGCTCCCTCTGAGCCCACTTCGTTGAGAGTTTTTATCATGAATGTCTATTGAATTTTGTCATCTATTTTTGTCTGCAGCTATTAGGATGATCATAGACTTTTTTTTTTTTTTTTTAACATTTATTTATTTTTGAGAGAGAGAGAGACAGAGTGCAATCAGGGGAAGGGCAGAGAGAGGGAGACACAGAATCCGAAGCAGGCTCCAGGCTGAGCCGTCAGCACAGAGCCCGACGCGGGGCTCGAACTCACGGACCGTGAGATGATGGCCTGAGCCGAAGTCAGGTGCTTCACCGACTGAGCCACCCAGGCGCCCCATAGGATGATCATATACTTTTTATCTTTCATTCTGGTAATGTGTGTCACGTTCATTTGTTGTTGGATCTTGAACCATCCTCACATCCCTGGAATAGACCCCCATTGATTGTGGTAAATGACTTTTTCAATGTATAGAATTTGGTTTGCTCATATTTTGTTGAGTTCTGTGTCTATATTTATCAGGGATACTGCTCTGTAATTTTCTTTTTTAAAGTTTAATTTAAAAGAGTTTTTTATATTCGTATTTGAACGAGAGAGAGAGGGAGACGTAAGGTGAGCAGAGGAGGGGCAGAGAGAGAGGGAGACAAAGAATCTGAGGCAGGCCCCCGGCTCTGAGCGGTCAGCACAGAGCCCGACGCGGGGCTCGAACCCACAAGCCATGAGATCATGACCTGAGCCAAAGTCAGTTCAACCAACTGAGCCACTCAGGTGCCCCTTAATTTTTTTTTTTTTTAATACAGTCGATTCATTTATTATTTCTGAGAGAGAGAAAGAGAGCACAAGCTGGGAAGGGGCAGAGAGAGAAAGGGAGACACAGAATCCAAAGCGGCTCCAGGCTCTGAGCTCTCAGCACAGAGTCCGACGTGGGGCTCAACCTCGTGAACTGCGAGATCATGACCCGAGCTGAAGTAGGACGCTTAACCGACTGAGCCACCCCAGTGCCCCTTCTTTTCCTTTTTTTCCAAGCTTATTTATTTAGTGTGTGTGTATGTGTGTGTGTGAGAGAGACAGAGAGACAGAGCGAGCGAGAACGCGAGCGAGCGGGACAGGGGCAGAGAGAGAAGGACAGAGAGTAGCTCAAGCAGGCTGTGCACTGTCAGGGCAGAGCCCAATGCCGGGCTCGAACTCAAGAACCGTGAGATCATGACCTGAGCCAAGGTTGGACGCTTCACTGACTGAGCCACCCAGGCACCCCTGTAATTTTATTATAGTGTCTTCATCTGGTTTTGATATCACATTAATGCTTCTTTCATAGAATGAACGTGGAAGTTTTCCTTCTGGTTGTTTGGTTTTTTTTTTTTTTTTTATGCATACTTTGAGGTTAGGTATTAAGTTTTTTGTTTTCAGTTATCTATTTTTTTTTTAATTTTATGTAAGTCCAAGTAGTTAACATATAGGTATTCAGTCTTTATTTATTTATTTATTTTTTTTATTTTTTTAAATTTTTTTTTTTCAACATTTTTTATTTATTTTTGGGACAGAGAGAGACAGAGCACGAACGGGGGAGGGGCAGAGAGAGAGAGGGAGACACAGAATCGGAAACAGGCTCCAGGCTCCGAGCCATCGGCCCAGAGCCTGACGCGGGGCTCGAACTCACGGACCGCGAGATCGTGACCTGGCTGAAGTCGGACGCTTAACCGACTGCGCCACCCAGGCGCCCCAGGTATTCAGTCTTTAAATGTTTGGTAGAATTTACCTGTGGTGGACTTTTGTTTTGGGAGAGTTTTGTGATTATTGATGTAGTTTTGTTACTAGTAATCACTCTGTTCAAATGTTCTATTCTTCCTGATCCATTCTTGGAAGCTTTTTGGTTTGGGGAATTTATCCGTCTCTTCTGGGATGTCCTGTTTCTTGGCATATCATTTATGGTAGTAGTTTCTTACAAGCCTTTGTATTTTTCTGGTGTCTGTTATTTCTCCTCTTTGATTTCTGATTTTATGTACTTGGGTCCTTTTTTGTTTTTTTAAATGAGTCTGGCTAAACGTCTATCGGTTTTGTTTTTTTCTTTTCAAGGAACCAGCTCTTGGTTTTACTGATTCTTATTGAGTTTTAGCCTCTACTTCCTTTATTTCCACTCTGTTTCTTACTGTGTTTACCTTCTAGTAACTCTGGGCTTTGTTCTTATTTTTTCTAGTTCCTTTAGCTGTAGAGATTTTTCTTGTTCGTTGAGGTAGGCCTGTTTCACTATGAACCTCCCTCTTAGAAGAAGTGCTTTTGCTGCGTCACAAGGATTTTGAACTGTCGTGTTTTCATTTTCATGAGTCTCTAGGTATTTTTAAATTTCCTCTTTCATGTCCTTGTTGATGCATTGATTATTAGCATATTATTTTAGCTTCTGTATGGTCATGTTTGTCTAATTTTTGTTGTTGCTGTTGTTACTGATTTCTAGTTCCATATCATTGTCATTAGAAAATATGTTTGAGGGGCGCCCGGGTGGCTTAGTCAGTTGAGCATCTGACTTCGGCTCCCATCATCACCTCACGGTTCATGAGTTCGAGCCCCACGGCGGGCTCTGTGCTAACAGCCCAGAGCCTGCTTGGGATTCTGTGTCTCCCTCTCTCTCTGCCCCTCACTTGCTTGTGCTCTGTCTCTCTCTCTCAAAAAATAAATAAACACTAAAAAATTTTTTAAAAAAGGAAAAGAAAATATGTTGGATATAACTTCAGGCTTCTTAACTTTATTGAGAATTGATTTGTGGCCTAAAATGTGATCTGTCTTAGAGAACGTTCCATGTGCACTTGAGATGAATTATGTATTCTTCTGTTTTGGGATAGAATGTTCCGTATATGTTTGCTCCATCTGGTCTAATGTGTCATGCAAAGCCAGTGTATCTTCATTGATTTTCTGTGTCAGTGATCTATCCATTGATGTAAGCGGGATGTTAAAATGTCCTACCGTTATTGTAGTACTCACAGTTTCTCCCTTTTTGTTTGTTTTGTGTATTTAGGTGCCCTGATGTTGGGTGTATATTTACAATTGTAATAATCTCTTGTTGGATCGATCCCTCTATTATTACACAATGTCCTTCTTTTCCTTTTGTTGCAGTCTTTGTTTTAAAGTCTGTTATGTCCAATAGAAGTATTAGAAGTCTTGCTACCCAAGCTTTTTCTTTTTCTCTTTCTCTCTCTCTCTCATCTGTATGGAATGTTTTCCATCTCTTCACTTTCAGTCTGTATGTGTCTTCTTGTCTGAAGTTAAGTCTCTTATAGGCAGCATAGAGATGGGTGTCAATTTTAATGGATTCAGTCACCTTGTGGCTTTTTTTTTTTTTTTTTTAAACGTTTATTTTTGAGACAGAGAGAGACAGAGCACGAACGGGGGAGGAGCAGAGAGAGAGGGAGACACAGAATCCGAAACAGGCTCCGGGCTCTGAGCTGTCAGCCCAGAGCCTGACGCGGGGCTCGAACTCACGGACCGTGAGATCGTGACCTGAGCCGAAGTCGGACGCTTAACCGACTGAGCCACCCAGGCGCCCCGACCTTGTGGCTTTTGATCGGAATATTTAGACCATTCATACTTAAAGTAGTTATTGATAGGTATGTATTTATTGTCATTTTGTTAATTTTTTTGATTGCTTTTGTTGTTCTCTTGTTTCTTTATTCTCTTGCTCTCTTCCCTTGTGATTGGTAACTTTCTTTAATACTATGCTTGGATTCCTTTCTTTTTAGTTTTTTTTGTGTATCTGTTACAGGTTTTTGTGTTGTGGTTACCAAAAGGTTCATATAGAACAGGAATCCTAAGTATATAGCAGTCTATGTGAAGTTGATGGTTGCTTAAGTTCTGATACTTCCTAAAAGCACTGCATTTTACTTTCCTATCTATCTTTTCTGTACATTTTATATCTTTTTATTTTGTGAATCCCTTAATTTTTTAGATACAAATAATTTAACTCCTGTTAGCTTTTAACCTCCATACTAGCATTGTAAGTCGTTGATGTACTATATGCTTGCCTTTACCCTTGAAAGTTTTTCCTTTCATAATTTTCTTAACTCTGGGTCTTGGCTAAGACCCTTTAACATTTCTTGTAAGGCTGGTTCACTCGTGGTAAGAGAGGTCAAAGTGGTCAACTGCTTTAACTTGTTTGGGAAATTCTGTCTCTCCTTTTATTTTGAGTGATAACCTTGTATTGTAGACTGTTGGTTGTAAGTTTTTTCCTTTCAGCAGTTTGAATATATCTTGTCCCTGTCTTTTGATCTGCAAAGTTTCTGCTGAAAAAATCAGCTGATACCCTCACGGGTTTTTTGTTGTTGTACCTAATTGGTACGTTCATAATTGGTTTCCTCGTGGCTTTTACGATTTTTCTCTGTTTAATCTTTGACATTTTATGTTTTAAAACGTTTTTCGTGTTTATTTTTGAGAGAGAGAGTGTGAGCAGGAGAAGAACAGAGAGAGAGGGAGACACAGAAGCAGGCTCCAGGCTCTGAGCTGTGATCACAGAGCTGGATGTGGGGCTCTAACTCACGGCATGATCGTGACCTGAGCTGAAGTCAGACACTCCACCGACTGAGCCGCCCAGGCACCCCTAATCTTTGACATTTTAATTATTATGTGTTTTGGTATGGACCTTTTTGGGTTTATCTTGTTTGGGGCTCTCTGAGTCCTGGACCCGGATGTCTATTTCCTTCCTTGGGTTAGAGACGTGTTCAGCTATTGTTTCTTTATGTAAGTTTTGTGCCCCTTTCTTTCTTAGCTCCTTCTGAGAATCCCTATAATGCAAATGTTAATATGCTTGATTTTGGGGGCGCCTGGGTGGCGCAGTCGGTTAAGCGTCCGACTTCAGCCAGGTCACGATCTCACGGTCCGTGAGTTCGAGCCCCACGTCAGGCTCTGGGCTGATGGCTCAGAGCCTGGAGCCTGTTTCCGATTCTGTGTCTCCCTCTCTCTCTGTCCCTCCCCCGTTCATGCTCTGTCTCTCTTTGTCCCAAAAAATAAAATAAACGTTGAAAAAAAAAAATTAAAAAAAAAAAATAATAATATGCTTGATTTTGTCACAGAGGTCCCTTAACCCTCTTCATTTTTGAAAATTCCTTTTTTTTTTTTGATCCTCAGTTTTGAATGTTTTCTCTTACCCTGTTTTCTGGATTGCTGATGTCTTCTTCTGCATCCTCTAATCTCCTGTTGATTACCTGTAGTGTATTTTTTGTTTCAGTTCTTCAGTCTTTCAGGTTTTTAAAAATATTTTTCTTGAAGTTCTTAGTTCATCTACTCTCTCAAGTCTGGTGAGCAACTTTATGATCGTTACTTTGAAATTTCTGTCAGGTAGATTGCTTATCTCATTTTGATTTATTTTCTTGAAACTTTGTGTTAATTTTGTTTGTGTATATTCCTCTGCTCCCTTTTTTCTTTGATTTTCTGTGCTTATTTCTTATGAATTAGGTGGAACAGCTCCCTCTGCCGGTCTTGAAGGAGTGGCCCTGTGTAGGTACATCCCCTGTGCAGACTGTGTGCTCCTCGCACGTTTGGCTGGCTGGCTGGCTGGCTGGCTGGAGCGGTAGTGCGCGTGGTCTGTGGGTCCCGCGGCACTCTGCGTCAGGGCTGCCCCTGTGGGCGATGCTGGTGTGGAGGGAGAGGCGTCAGGCTGCTTTGCACTTAGCCCCCTTGGTGAGATGACTGGAGCCGTAGCGGAAAAAGGCCTGGCGTGCCCTGGTGTGCGCCCCACGGGGGCTGCCCTGTTTGGATGGCTGGAGCTGGTATGTGCTTGGGGGCCGGGACCAGCCAAAGTGGCAGCGCAGCGAGAACACCCAGACCTTGCTCTTGGGTGGACTCCCAAGGTGGAGAGGGGAGGTAAACGGTGGAGATCACCAGCATTTCCAACCCCTGGGAGAGTTCCAGTAGTTACCCATTGTTGGGTGGACATTCTGGAGTTAATAAGTGGTTTTTCTTCACTTCTAGTCTAGTTACCTTTTAAACTGCAGCTTATTTTCTGTGCCCCAGGCAGGTGAATCTATGCATCAGTCTATCAGTGATGTCACTACCGCATCCTGTAACATCGGGGTGGAGTTGCCTTTGGTAGCGTGCATCTGTCTCTCTTGCCGTTTTGATTGAGGTTTCCCTAGCCTTTATTGTGCGTAAGGTGTTCAGTCAGCCTTCGGTTCTTGTGGAGGAATGGATCTATATGTAGGTGTAAATGTAGTGTGTCAATGGGAGGAGATGAGTTCAGGGTCTGCCTGTGGTGCTTTGGATCTTGGACCGATCCAAACATTTTTAATTTTTAAAACATTGATTGTAGTTGTCTACATTGCCCCCAAGTAATGCTATAATTTAAAGTTTTGGGGCTTATTTGCAAGAAATAGAAGATTTGGTGTGGAATGACCCTCCCTTATGTGTGTGGTTTAGATACATACCTTATAATCATGGTTTCCATGCCTCTTAGGAAAATGCAAGTGTTTACTTCTTATACTTAAAAATATTTGACTACGTAGTGAGTGAATACAGCAGAAATATTATGAGATTGTATGGTTTATTCTGCATTGTTCCCGTTAAAGAAATGGGAGATATGTACAGTTTACCCTTGAACAACACAGGCTAAATATGGGTCCACTTATATGCAGATTTTTAAAAATTTTTTATTTATTTTTTTTATTTAAAGATTTTAAATAATCTCCACACCCAACATGGGGCTTGAACTCAAAGCCCCGCCATCCAGGAGTTGCATGCTCTACCAACTGAGCCAGCCAGGTGCCCTTGTATGCGGATTTTAAAAAATAAATATAGTCCAGGGGTGCCTGGGTGGCTCAGGGAGTTTAGCGACCGACTTCGGCTCAGGTTATGATCTCACAGTTTGTGGGTTCGGGCCCCGTGTCGTGCTGTCTCCTGACAGCTCAGAGCCTGGAGCCTGCTTCGGATTCCGTGTCTCCCTCTCTCTCTGCCGCTTACCCGCTCTCTCTCTCTCTCTCTCTCTCAAAAGTAAAGAAATGTTAAATTTTTTTAAAAATACAGTACAGTGCTGTAAATGTATTTTTTCTTCCTTGTGATTTTCTTTAAAAAAAATTTTTTTTAGTGTTTATTTATTTTTGAGACAGAGAGAGACAGAGCATGAATGGGGGAGGGTCAGAGAGAGAGGGAGACACAGAATCCGAAACGGGCTCCAGGCTCTGAGCTGTCAGCACAGAGCCCGACGCGGGGCCTGAACTCACTGACCGTGAGATCATGACCTGAGCCGAAGTCAGCCGCTTAACCGACTGAGCCACCCAGGCGCCCCAGTTCCTTGTGATTTTCTTAACATTTTTTTCTTGAATTTACTTTTGTAAGAATACCGTATATAATACATCATTTAACATGCAAAATATGTGTTAATCCACTGTTTACATTATCAGCAAGGTCAGTAGTAGGCTATTAGTAGTTAAGTTATTGGCGAGTCAAAAGTTATATGTGGATTTTCGACTACACAGGGGTTGGTGCCCCTGATCCCCCTGTCATTCAAAGGTCAGCTGTATTAAAAAGTGTACTGGCTTATTGATCCTTGACCGTGCCAGTTAATTTATGATTTCATTATTATTTCGCTCCTTGCCTGTTTACATGAGTGCTTAACTTGAGTAGTGCCAGTGAGATTAGATGTTATTTTTCTACACTCAAATTGTAATCGCAAATCCTTCCATTTTAGCCTTTCTGCTGGTGGCATCAGAAGTAGGTGAAAGCCTACCTAGTTAGGTCTGGCTCATGCTGGGCCACTAGCATCATCTTTAAAAACAAAGGAGTCTACATTTTCATTTTTGCTTGCTAAGTTATTTCCTTTAGACATTGGGTTTCCTTTACTCACACTTGAAATTCAAACCTTTTGGCCTCAAAATACGAGCAGAATGTAAGGCAGACAGGACAAGTATGCTTTGTGGTGTTATCAAGTCCTTGTTTTCAGACATTTGAAATGATTACTCTGCTTTAGAGGAGTGATGTAATAGCCCTTGATAAAACATAAGTGATTATATTTAAGTAGCATTTCTCAAGGCTAGAAAAACTTGGTTGCCAACTAATAATCTGTAGTTTAAACTAGCTGCTGCAGTTTTTTTTTTTAAGCATTAAAATGAAACTGAAGTTTTGGGATGCAGTTTGGCTTTTTTTGTTTCGAAACCGGTGATTGGCTCTATTACATCAGAAAAGTCTGGCTAAGTTGAACTCAATTTTATAACTTTGGAATCAAATGTGCTCATGTTGGGTCTTTCCATTTTAACATATTGGTCATTTCTTTTTGAGTCAAGTGAAATATGTACTTAAATGCAACCATAGTTTCATTTCTTTTACCTTTTTATTGAAGTATTGTCGACACAATGTTACATGAGTTTCAGGTGTATAGCACAGTGATTAACTTTGATTTCTTTCAATAGAAAATGACTGCGGTGTTGGAAGATCATTACTACTGGAAGGCCGGTTAGCATCAATTTCCTAACACATACTTGACCACCATCTGTGCTGGCATGGCGCAAAGCAGTCCACAGCTTGATATGCAGGTTCTCCATGACCTCCGACAACGTTTCCCGGAGATTCCAGAGGGTGTTGTGTCTCAATGCATGTTACAGGTAGATTACCCAGCAGTGATAGTGATATTAAGCTACATTTCTCCTTATTAGGGCTGGCTTTGTGTTGTGGTGACTAGAAGTCAGTTCACCTTTCTTGTGTGTGTGGAGGAGGGCAGTGGGAAGCATTCAGAGCAGGATTTCTCAACCTTGGTGCCATCGACATTTTGGGTGGGTAGTCTTTGTTGTGGGGCCCTGCCTTGTACTTCGTAGGCCGGTGAGCAGCATTCTCGGTCTCTACCACTAGATGATGATAGTATTCCTGCGGTTGTGACAACTCAAAATGTCTCCACACATTGATAAAGGCCTCATGGGAGGCAAAACCTACCCCATTAAGAACCCGTTAAGAAAAGAGTAAAGGCATGCAGCAAAAGGAAAAATGATTCGGTTCACAATTTGCCTTCTTACATATTGGAGTTTGTTTCATCAGTCCCCAAATTCTTACATTTGAATTTTGAATCTCAGAGTTATCATTTTAACTTTGAGCCAATGTTTAAAGGTCTATAGAGAGTCCTGTCCCTTTCTTAGTGTTTTTCTCGTTAATAAATGGTTACTAAGATGCAGTTTTAAGGCCGCTTTCTCTAGTTTAACCATAGTCCTTTGGTTTTGTTGTCTTATATTAAAATAAATCTTTCATATTGGATAAAATATGTTTTCCCATTCAAGGACAACAGAGAAACAGGCCTGATACTCTCTCCCTGTTGAATTTTGCATCATCCTCCACAGGATCTTGGTGTGTTTTGGGTTATAGAATTTCCCTTTTTGGTTTACGTTTGGGTCTACACTACTATCCTGCTGCCCACTGGTCTTTGTCACACGCAGTCAGTTCAAATCGTTCCTTACTGCGTAATATGCCAACTCTACCTAATTGCAGTGTGAATGGCTCAGGATATCACCTAAGCCTATATACAGTTGAGGTTATTTGCCAGTAGAGACTCAGAGAATCATTGTGGCAGAAGTGGTGCTTCATAGCCCTTTTACTAGGTCTAGACCTTTGGGTTGTGATTTTTGTATTATAACTTGCCTTTGTTTTTTCTAGCACACATTCCCAGTCTGTCTTTCTGTTGTCTATTTTAGCCCCATTTTGCTCTCTGGTAGAGTAAAGGTGCTTCCCGCTGGAATGAAATCAAGCAAGAGTGAGGCTTCTAGTTAAAACCATTTCCAAGCAATCACCTTCCTTACCTGTCCTAACCAGCTCCCCCCAGCTCTGACTTTGTTTTTTCAAATTTAATTTTTCCCATTATCACCTGTATTTTTTCACGGCTTAGTGTCTTTATCACGCTTTCTAAACTGAAGGAATGGACTTTAAATTCAAGTTAATGATCATTTGTTATCACTTTACATTGACCCAAGTCTTTCTCTTCTTTGTTCCTTTGGGATTAATATAGTTTTCAAATTTTTTTTTTTCAACGTTTTTTATTTATTTTTGGGACAGAGAGAGACAGAGCATGAACGGGGCAGGGGCAGAGAGAGAGGGAGACACAGAATCGGAAACAGGCTCCAGGCTCCGAGCCATCGGCCCAGAGCCTGACGCGGGGCTCGAACTCACGGACCGTGAGATCGTGACCTGGCTGAAGTCGGACGCTTAACCGACTGCGCCACCCAGGCGCCCCGTTCCTTTGGGATTAATATAGTTTATTGGTAGAGAGACTTACCAGTTCCTGGCTCTGAAAAGTTTTTCTGTTTACATTTAAAGACTCAGTAGTTTACATTTAATATACAAGTCTTAAAGTCTCTCTGAGCTGTCCTCTCAATTTACAATCACTTTAGGAATATGCTTTTTTGCCCCAGTCTTTTCAAAACCTTTTATGTGTTTTCTTAATTATTTTTATGTCTTTATCCAACTAAATAATTTTGATTTATTCTTCATATTGACTGGTATATTTTATATCCATGTTTTTCTTTGAAGGCAGTCAGCAGGTTAAATATGACCTTTCATTCTGGTGGTTTTATTTTAAAAATGCTTTCATAAAAATAATACTTAAATGTCTGTATTTTTGGTTTACATTTTTTCTTGATGAGAAAATTGACTTACCTTGTCACTGTAGACACGCATTTGAATAGGCTAGCAAGTCAGCCTTGTATCATTTTGAATCCGGGTCCTCTTGTGAGGATACTGTTTTACTTAGGCTGCCTAATTCACTGTAGAAAACACGAAATTTCAACAGTACTAAGACAAATGACAAATAGTGAAGTACCCACGACTGCTTTAGGTTTCATATAAAACTGTCTAGTTTTTGTTCTCCTTTTAATCCAATCGCAGAGATACTTTGTCTTCACTTTTCATACTCTTTTCTCTCAGATATCGGTCAGTGACATTTTCTAGTTGGCAATCGATTTGAATCCTTTGGATCCAAATTTGCTAAATATCTAGCTTTTCTTCCTTGATCAGATCAGAGTGATTTTCAAGCAGGATAAGAGAAAGGCTAGACTGTGAGTTTTAATAATTTTCTTTTTAAATTTCAACAATTACTTTTTTCTCTGGCTCAGAATTTTAGTATCAGAAGCTTTATGTAAGGAGAAAGATACCAGTTGTGTATGGGGTTTGATAAAGCCAATTCTTTACATTTCTGAGAATTCATTTTATGAAGGTTTGCTTAACTGAATCTGCGTTTACTTCCTCTGAAGCCTTAGAACAATTTGCTTTTGGCCCAACATCCTCTCCCTTGAAATGACTGTGTTACAGTGGAAGCAGCCGTGGGAGGCAAGACACCAAGAATCTCGAACTGGCTTCCCGTCAATTAGTCGAGTGCTTGTTGTCAAGCCACGTAACTCCGCGGGCATTTCTTTCCTCATGTGGAAATGAGTTGAAATAGATGAACCCAGAAGTTAATCCAGTGGCAAAATTATAGCACTCAGTGTTCTGTTTTGGGTTTAACCTTATGTGCTTCTTAGCAGAAGTAAAAGTGTTTCCTTTCATTTTTCTATAAAGTGTGCTTTTTCCTAAAATAGGTAGTAGTACACACGCATGTATGTGCATATCTGTGTGTATATTTCTGAACTACAAAGTCCTAGTAATTGACAACCTTTATTATTGTGAAGGCAATAAATAATACGGTGCTTGAGGCTGATAAAATAGTTGAGATTTTTGTATTTTAACGGAAAACTACCTTATAGTATTTTAAATCAAAAAAGGAATCCTTCATCAGAATGATTATTGTTGAGTGGAGTGTCTAAAATGTCACTCTGCTATTATCATCTGTGAGTATGTGCCTAACTCACAAAATTGAAACCCTCCAGTGATGTTGAAGGTTTACCAAGCAACCAGCCTTTCAGTGGGTCAAAAATTTTGAGACTCTGGGAGTGTGAGTGAATTTCATTAAGGCAGTTGAGACCTGGTTTCCTGTTAGAATTTACCATAACTTTGGCAAAGTCGTGGAACCATAGTTCAAAAAGTGTATTTGTTTTTACTGATTTCTTTGTTTAGCTTACTCTTTCATAACGATAACTGAAGTGATGTAGGGATCAATTTGGTTAAAAAAGACTGCTTTAGAGTTTTTATTGTTTTGACTCCAGGAATTTTATAATTTTTCTCCTTCTGTAGTTTCAGTGCTTTTTGAAAACTAAAGCGTGGTTGTTTTCATGTTTTCCAGTGTAACTATTAATGACGAGTATTACTTTAACTTGTATTTCAGAGCGGTTGTGGTGAGTCCAAGATTAGCCCAACCTTTTAGTTTGTTGAGATGCAACAAACATAAAATGAGCCCTGGACTTGGAGTCAGAAACCTGGGAGTTGAGTCACAAAGTTCATTGGCGGGTTCTTGACATTTCTGTAGCAGTCGTGGTGGTAATAGTCCTGTGAGCTTCCGGTCTGTGGAACCGGATGAATTGTTTGGGATCTCCTGGTCAGAGTAGATGACCGCGAAGCTTTTTCTGCTGAAAGTACCATTGTCTACTTATTCTAGGACAGTTGTATTTGCGTAACCGGCAAAGTTTCACTTCCACTATTAAGATTTGTTAACTTTGCCAATGTTACCGTCTTTTTCCCCTAGAACAACAACAATCTTGAAGCCTGTTGCCGAGCCCTTTCCCAGGAGAGTAGCAAATACTTATATATGGAATACCATAGTCCAGAGGACAACAGGATGAATCGAAATCGCCTTTTGCATATTAATCTGGGTATCCATTCTCCTAGTAGCTACCACCCAGCAGATGGAGCCCAACTTAACGGTGGTCGAACACTGGTACACAGCTCAAGCGATGGACATATTGATCCGCAGCATGCGGCAAGTAAACAGCTGATCTGCTTAGTTCAGGAACCACACTCAGCTCCAGCTGTCGTGGCTGCTGCTCCGAACTACAATCCCTTTTTTATGAATGAACAGAACAGAAGTGCAGCTACTCCTCCTTCACAGCCACCTCAGCAGCCATCTTCCATGCAAACAGGAATGAATCCATCTGCTATGCAAGGGCCTTCGCCACCCCCCCCTCCTCCTCCTTCATACATGCACATACCTCGGTATAGTACCAATCCCATTACTGTTACGGTATCCCAGAACCTCCCTTCCGGACAGACTGTACCAAGAGCTTTACAAATCCTGCCACAGATTCCAAGCAATCTCTATGGGCCTCCTGGTTCTATTTATATTAGACAGACATCTCAGAGTTCATCAGGGAGACAAACTCCTCAGAGTACGCCGTGGCAGTCCTCCCCCCAGGGCCCGGTGCCTCATTACAGCCAGCGTCCCTTACCCGTTTATCCACATCAGCAGAACTATCAGCCTTCTCAGTATTCTCCCAAACAGCAGCAGATTCCTCAACCTGCTTACCATTCACCGCCTCCTTCTCAGTGTCCTTCACCCTTCAGCTCTCCGCAACATCAAGTGCAGCCTTCCCAGTTGGGCCATCCAGGTTCCCATGTCTTTATGCCACCTAGTCCTTCCACCACGCCACCCCATCCGTATCAACAAGGACCTCCTAGCTATCAGAAACAGGGGAGCCATTCGGTCGCCTATCTCCCGTACACACCGTCCAGCTTACCCAAAGGATCCATGAAGAAGATAGAAATTACAGTTGAACCCTCTCAGAGACCTGGGACAGCCATGAACAGGAGTCCTTCACCTATCAGTAATCAGCCGTCTCCACGGAATCAGCACTCACTGTACACAGCCACCACGCCACCTTCAAGTTCCCCTTCCAGAGGCATATCCGGGCAACCAAAACCTCCATTTAGTGTTAATCCTGTATATATTACGTATACACAGCCAACTGGACCTTCATGTGTTCCATCACCATCTCCTCGAATGATACCAAACCCAACTACAGTTTTTAAAATTACCGTAGGTCGAGCGACGACTGAAAATCTTTTAAATTTAGTGGACCAAGAAGAACGTTCTGCAGCCCCAGAACCGATTCAGCCCATTTCAGTGATACCTGGTTCTGGGGGAGAAAAGGGAAGCCATAAATACCAGAGGAGTTCTAGTTCTGGATCAGATGACTATGCCTATACACAAGGTAATTTCATTTAGCCCTACTATGAAATTTCATCTTTGTGGTGAGGTGGCAGTCTCCTGTTGAAAAAAAAAACCACATTTCTTGGCTGTTTAATTTTTTTTAATGTTTTCATTTATTTTTTGAGAGAGAAAGAGCACCAGTGGGGGAGGGGCAGAGAGAGGGGGGAGACCCAGAATCCAAAGCAGGCTCCAGGCTCCCGGCTCCCAGCTGTCAGCACAGAGCCCGATGCGGTGCTTGACCTCATGAACTTCACAAACTGCGAGATCATGACCTGAGCTCAAGTCGGATGCTGAACCGACTGATCCACCCAGGCGCCCCCGGATTAGCTGTTTAGTTTTATTTAAATGTTTAGTGTTGATTAAATATTGGGCAGTAGCATAGCTGTCAAGAATAGGGTTATTGCTTTCAGAGTTCTCTGTTTTAAAATATGAACACATAGGCATGGTAATGGTGACCTTATAAGGCTGTTTTTTAGGAAGAACGTGCATTGGGACAAAAATACAGACAAGCGAAATCAATATTGTCAGAAAACAAACTACACAGTAGGAAAAAGAGGGTGGGCTGTAGTTGATCAAAGTCAGAGAATTTGTGTCTGTTTTAGAGAATGGCCTGGAGCGTGTAATATTTATAAGCGCTGTCTACTTACAAGTGGGACTGGTGATGAAGAACGTTGTTGGACTAGTTAATAGCCTGACTAAAGAAAAAGACGACAGGATTTTTTAAGTCTATTCAGATTTCAAGCTAGCTGAGAATTTATTCTTTCAGTATGTGAGGCGGATAGTAATTACGATTGTAATTAAATATGCCTGGTAGTGAACCTGTTTAAAACCCACGCAGGCATAGTTAAAAACACAGTCTTAGGGAAACAAAGGACAGCAGAGCCAGCGGGACCTACAGCGGGTGTCGTTTTGGTACGAGAGCCAAATTCAAGCAGATCTGGGAAAGGTAAGACAGCATTAGCAAGACACAAGAGTAAGTGCCTGCTCAGGTTTAGGACAGGGTTCCTTTGGAGTATTTTATGCGTTGGCAGTGCATGGAGAACTTTCCCAGTCACTGGTTCACTGTTCCTCTCTGCGATGACTCTGTCTGTAACACTGTAGCCTTGCTGTTACATCAGCGAGCAAGGATGGAGAGGTTAGCAAAGCAGTTGAAACTCGAGAAAGAGGAGCTCGAGCGCTTGAAGGCCGAAGTTAACGGTATGGAGCATGACCTGATGCAGAGACGGCTCCGAAGGGTCAGCTGTACCACGGCGATTCCCACGGTAAGTCCTCGGTGGCCGTGTGTGGATGGGAAGGTGGGGATGGTGGCTGTCCAGGTCACTCGTTTCTCTTGCAGGTTCTCTTCCCTGCAGGGGCTTTGTGCTCTTTAAATGACGGACAAGGGACCGTGGCCTTCAGTAGTTCTCATCAAACTAATGCGATGCTTGTATTTTTTTTTTCACCTGTATGAATTCCATAGATTCATCCGTATTTTCAAATAACTGACATTTATAATCAAGGTATGGCATCTCATTAACTGTAAGTTTTTGTCAAAGTAGGAAAGTGCACCCTACTAAGTATTTTGTCATTTGTTCTCACGTGTCCGTTTTTTCTTTTAAGCATGTAATATACATATAAATTGCAAAGGTTTAAAAGTTACTTATTTAAGCACATTAATTCAAATGACTTAGAACGCTATCGATATGAATCTGGGAAAGTGTTGACTATAGAGTATTTCCAGGCAGAGAAGTGTTGTTAAGTGTAAATAATTGTAGAAACTAAGATAGCAGTTTTGACCGCAGTCCTAACAGTCACTGCTCTCACGCAAAGAGTTAGACGGTATGTTTTTAACATGTTTAGTACTGCTGATGAGTTCTAAAAATTGTTAAGCAACCTGGCAAGTTTTGAAACCAGCCTCCTAAAATCTTGTGACCACACCAGCTTGCTGTGATCCGATCTGTCACTTCACCTTTGAACATTCATCTGTGCAGCAGGCCGTTTTTAGTCGATGAATGCGGTCCTGTGCTGGGTGCTTAGCGCATACCCGCCAGCGAGACGAGTAGATCTGTCAACAGATAATTCTAACACAGTGGGGTCAGTGCTGTTTACGCTCGCGGGTGATGAGACAAGTCCCCCGGCCCCTCGTCTGTGTGTGTACTCTGTGCACTTCTGCCTTCCCGTGTCCTCTTCTGGAGCTCTAAATGGGTAAGTCCTGCGTCTTCTTCAGGGCTTCACCTTACACTTGGCTTCTTTCCATAGGGCCGTTCCTTCTTTTCCCAACGTGTCGACACTGAGGGAGGTTTCTGAGCATTTCCAAGTCGAGAGAAGTAGCCTGCGTGTCGGGCCTCTTGCAGACAGCATGCGGCTCTGCCTTTGTAGACAAGTTTTTAATGGAGAATTGTGGCTTCTCAAAGGAAATCTGCGAACTCCTGAAATTACATGCAGTTTCATAATGTGTTTTTATATGGAAGCAGGTCCCTGGTTTCCAGCTGCTTTTCCTACGGTGAATAGAGGGAAGGGGAAAAGGCCAAAGACCCACTCCTCAGGGAGGGCATTTGCTAAGGGAAGAGAGCACTGAGCTAACAAAGGTGTGAAGTTAAGACACGCAGACCTTCAGGAGGTAGCACATACAGGTCTCACCCGTAAGGCGAGGTTTCTGGAGTGTTAACAGGTTAATGTGCATCGGTTGGGTGGGGCATAGATGTTGAGGCTGAGGTGTGTGAAGATTATTCTGCTGGTCCTGGGGAAACCGGTGGAATTTGCCAGAAAGAAATTATTGATAAACAGGTATATTTAGTAATTGAAAGGAATTTAGTCAGTATTAGAAAGAATTTCAAAGAATAGTGTTATAAGCAAGAAGGGAGGATTTTATTTAAAATGCTTAGAAAATTACAAAGCTGTCTTTAAAAGGTGATGAATTCTTCATTTTCTTCCTCCACTCAAAATCTTCATTGAATTCTGTGACTAGGGAGGTATTGAAGAATATAACCCACATGAGAATCTACCCTGGTGGTTGGGCACTTTGCAGTCTTTTAGGTACTTATGGAGCATAAACAGATTTTCTTAGCATAAAAGGCATTTTCCCTCACCTAACCGTGGGCCCTGTGTTTACTGACCTATGGCTGTTGGATAATTCCTGCTAAGTAACTGACAGTATTTGAGAGACGAGAAATTTAAGCGTGTGATCCCCTTCTGTGTGTGCTGCCAGCCCTAGAGTAGAAGGAGGGACTATTAACAACGCATGGGTGAGGGACAGTTCTAGATGGATGTTCAGACAGTGGCTCTCTCTTCACTGTGAACTTTCTTATCTATGATACCTGTGAATACCTATCTCTTGGGATTTTTGTTAGGATTAAATAATACATAGTAATGGATTTATGTAGTACCCAGCAAATAGTGAATAGTCTTATAAGTGTTGGTTGGACATCACTGGAAAAACGCACACCGATGAGAACCATTTTGCAAAATTGTAGCTTTAGGAACATGTATAACATAAGGGTGTGTTACAGAGGAAGTTAATCCAGAAGTAAAGCATTTAGTCAGAATTCCCTATTGTTGATGGAGGCTCACTTGAGGCACCAGGACATAGTTCACAGAGTGTCCACATAGGCTCTGGAGGCAGAATAGTTTTGGCAATCACTGGCCCTTCTGTGCATTTGATTTTCCCTATCTGTAAAAGGGAATTATATTTTAATATTGTCAAGATAAAGAGACAACATATGTAAAAGTGTTTGGCATGGAGTGAAGTGCTCAGTAAGTGGCTGTCTTTGTCCCACTCACATGTGGGATTACAGAAAAGAGAATAGTTTTGCGGGGTTTTTGTGTGTGTGTGTGTGTGTGTGTGTGTGTGTGCGCGCGCGCTACTGAGCTCCTATCTCTACCTTCAAGTTTGCAAATCAGCTTCTTAACAAGCAGTGCATTAAAAAAAAAAACCGTGTGTTACCTCAGGAGCCTGAAATGCACATTGGTTACCAGCTACAGGTTGCAGTTGTAGAATTGAGCAAGAGTGAAATGATCTAAGGAGGGCACAAGTGCAAGATGGCCTCAGTCTGTTCTTTGCAAAGCATTGTGTTTTTGTGTGAGAGAAAAGAGAATCGGAAGTGTCGGCCAGCTAAATGGTAGGGATATTAAGTACTTTCAGAGTTTTGCGATAGCAATGTTAGCTTTTTGCTGTTAGGGTTCAAAGATGAGACAGTTTCATGGTGGAGGGGAAAATGCAAGTTAAACCTTGAAGGATAAATAAGGTTTCACTAAGCAGAGAGCTGCCAGTTCCCCCTCACCCAAGTTTTCCCTCTCCTTCATCTTGTTCTAAGCGGGTTTTTGGACTAACTTACATTTTCCAGCCCCAGATGCATAATGAGGGCCAAGCCACCAAACAACAACAGTGGTCGTCAGCCTTGCTCTCTGTGATAACAACTTCTTCAAGTCCTCAGTTGACTTAAGGTATTTCTGCCACCTTCTGAAAAAAAGCTTAGAATTTTTGACTTTGTCAGATCTTTTACAACAACTCTAAATTACACAGCCAATCTTGAAAGTCCTCCTCGAAAATACAGTGCACTTGTTTACAAATGGTACTGACTTTTCAGAAATAGCTCCCCTACCCCTTGGTTTCATCAGAAGCTATGAAAAAGGACCTAAGAATCTTACAGGAAAGTTTTTTCTTTAGGGAATTCTGGTGGTTCTCCTGTCTTTGGAAATGATCCTGTTGACTAGAGCTGCTGGTATTCTTACAGGGAAATGTGCTCGTAGCCTCTGGACTATCAAGTGTATTCTAGTATTTCCATACTTACTTATGTAGCTTCACTATTTAGGACCCTTGCGTCTGAAACACCCCCCTTCCTCCTGCACCTTCATAGGAAGATTCAACTCGTTTAGGTACTTGACTTTCCGGGTAAGATTCTACAAAGAACAAGGTTTTTTTTTTTTACATACTCCTGGCACTGATCCGAGTGCTTTATCTCTAGTGAAGATGCCCACGTATATTTTAAACTCTTGCTATTGCCTGGTAGACAAGGTATAAGCATTTTATGTGGTAATGTCCCGTGTTTTGCAGATAGGAAAAAGTCAGGCAGTCCTTAATAAATATTTCTGAATGACTTTCGTGTTCCCATAGCAGTGTAAGGAACTGTAGCTCGTATTATATTTATATTGTGTTCTATCCCTTATTTTAAAGGTTGCATACTCGCGAATTTAAGGGGCGGTCCCAGTTATTCCGAGAACACCTCCAGTGTGAGAGCTTGTATTATTGTAAATGGAGAACCTTTTTGCTCATTTTTTTTGACTCTCATATTAACATGGTGTGTAGAAAAATACAGGTTTTTAACAACTTCTGTCCTAACAGATATTCATCTTTTACCGTATATAGCTCAAAGCACATTAGTAACTGAGTTAATATCTGGGCTGTGGTGAACGCTTTAGTCCCTCTGCCTCTGGAATTTAAAACCTCACTTATTTTTTTCCTGTATATATGTCAAGAAACTTAGAAGGCCAGAGGAAGTCAAGTCTTCCAGAAAACTTGAACTGAAGAATAGAGCATTCTTTACATTTGTCTCGTGTACGCCCCTGAAACGCCTAAGGGGAGTAGGTTGGGCTGGAAGCCAATGAAAAAGGAAAGGAAGTTGGAGGAAGAGTGGAGCCCACTTGTTTGATGTAGGAGAAAAAGTGTGTTTAAATCCTGGTTCTACCACTTCCTTTCTTTGATAACCTTGGAAAAGTTTTAGGTCTTCTTGGGGCATCGGCTTCCTCATTTATAAACTGGCGATGCTTGCCCTGAAAGATGGTGGTGAGGAACGAGTAAGAAACCTCTGGTGAACAGTGTCTGACACTCCACATTAATTTAACTTAGTACTGTTGTCATTTCTCCAAGCCTGGATGAGACTACAATCGTGGACGTTGCTTGTTTTACAGATTGATCCTCATAGCTTCCCTTACCATGCTCTGTGATTACAATGCACGTTTTGTGTTTACGTGGCCATACTGATGTCCCCATTTTACCTGACTGTTCCTTTCAGCGTTTAGGACTTCTTCAGCGTGCCCTCTTTTGGACTAAGGCCATATATCTTGGTAATAACCAGTCAGAACGATTAACGTGAATAGCAGTTCTTAAATGTTGGGCTTGATAATGACTTTCCCACAATTGCTATTTTGGGTCCTTTCTTACTAGCCTGAGGAAATGACAAGATTGAGAAGCATGAACAGACAACTCCAGATAAATGTTGACTGTACACTGAAAGAAGTTGACCTCCTTCAATCTAGAGGTATAGACTTGATTATTTGGTAAACCATAAGTAATAGTGTGGTGTGTTAAGCTGCTTAAATAGCCATCATTTTGGTTTTACAGATTTAAGAGAGAATTTTTATCCATTATAATCCTGGTAAAGAGATCCCTCTGCTCCATGGCCATACATTTGGGGGATGCAAGATAGTTTTACTTGGGCAGTTTCATCATTAAGTTCTTATCGTTTAGACTGTTCCGTGTTGTTACTCTGCATTTCTCCTGTTTTAGTCCTTTACTGTGAACATTTTATATTGATGGGTCTTAATTATAAAACTTACTAGATTGACGTGTTACTCATCGAAAGTATCTGTAAACATCGGGAATCACGTACCCGACTATCTGATTCCTCAGTTTTCAAAGAAATTCCATGTCCTTTTTGTGTATCCATCACATGAAAACATCCAGCTACATTTTATACCTTCTGGATTTTGAGGTTCTTTTCTTGTTTGGCTCTTTCATAGAATTGTATTACGGTAGAAGCTCTCTTAACTGACTCTCGTGTACCCAGCTCCCCGGGCCGGAGGTGTTCATTCCCCCCACGAGATACCTGCTCCGAGTCCGCAGCCGCTGCGCACTCCTGAGCGGGGGGCCACACACCGGCCCGTGCCTGTCCTGTTGCTTGTGGCAGTTGAACGGTCTGCTCCGTGGGAGTTAGTCGTGCCCTTTCCCTCGCCTGTATATGCCATTTCCAGTATTTCTCTATTCTTTCTTGAGCTCACATGAACACAGGAGGATCTGCTCTTCCTATAAAAAAACCAAAGGCAGATCACTAAAAAAAGAAAAAAGGCAGGAGGAGGTCTGCGAGCTAGTTACGGGTGAAAACTGCCCAGGGTTAAGGGGATAAGTCATAAAAACCTCAGAGGATTCTCTTCCGTTACTCAAAATAAGACAAAATTGTCGGTTCAGCGTTCAGCGCGGTAGCCTGCTGCCTCTTTTGGTTGTTCTGGTGGCACACGGTCACACTCCGTTGTTGACATGGTGTCTGGGGCTGCTTTTGTGCTTCTGCAGCACAGTTGAGGGCTGCCTCCAGACTGTCACAGGTCCGCAAAGCCTGACACGTTTATTCCCCGGACCTCACATGAGAAAGAGTTGGCCCATTCCCCTGGGGGACCTTAGAGGTGTACAGTTTATGTAAGAAGGACCATAGAAAACTTTTTAGTCAACACACATGAGAGTCTTGTGCCAACATTGAAGGTGACAAGTCATTTTTCTTACGACGTCTGATTCAGTCAGCCCCTCCCCTTTTACCACCACCACTTACTTTTCTTAATTATGGCAGCTAAGAGAGCTTCTACCATATTTTAAGAGTATTATAATAACCTACCCTGTTGCCGTGTTTAGGCAAGATGTAAAAGATAGGGAACAGTCTGAATAGAAGCAAATTTGAATGTGAAAGGTGCACAGTCTGGTCCCCTGCCCTTCACTTTTCCCCCAAAGGTAATCCTAGAGACGCCTTGCTTTAAGCACTGGAAGAACTGCTGTGCGTGGTGTGGGGGGTGGATACTAAGTATTGTCACTGTTTTGAAAGACTACGTCCATTTTTTTTTGCTTGGGTGTTTTTTTGAAGCAAAACAAGGAACACTCAAACAGTTGGTTGGGACATTTGTAGTAAGCCTTATGAGACCTAGAAATTAAAACGTCAGCTGTAACTTAATTGAGGAAAGACATAGGCAGCATCTTAGAGCATTGTGGCTTTCATTTGTCTTCCAAATGCAAAAACGCATTTGTGATAAAACCTGCAAGGGAAAGCACTATTAAGGTTTTAGAAGCAAAGAGCTGGGTTTTTGGTCTCCATTGGGCCACACACAGCTCTTTTTGGTGCTGGAGTGTTTCTGAATCCCCTTTCATAAGGGGTCCAAATAGATCCATTTTCTACTGAGTGCTACTCTTCCATACTCCGGAAAAACTTTACACTGAAATGAAGAGCTTGAACCTCGATGCAAATAATTATTTCATGTTGGAAAACTTTCGTGGGGGCAAAATAATGTCTAGACATCAAGACATCCAATATATTTGAATTGTCAGTACCCTACAGCATTCTCTGTAGCTAATAAGCAGGAGTAGTTTTGAACCTTCATTGGAATTGCGCAGAACAAGCAGATTACGGTGATAGGTTTGCAGAAGTCGAAGCGGGACCCAAAGCTGACAGTGGATCACAACCCACCTTGGAGGACTCATGGCAGGAGGTGGGGCTGAAATAGACACTAGGCCAGGGAGTGAACATCCTGAGAGAGTTGAAAATTTTGTAGCAAGACAAAATTCTCAGGGATTGTCGTCTTTATTACTCTGAAATTGGCACCTTATCATCTTGGATAAATCTGTAGGCACCATTCAGTATTCTCCTTTTCTTCAAGATAAGAAAACTGTGAGCCGCTGCTACGGTAACTTGATTCCTCTTTGTCAATTTCTGTTTCACTTCTTCCACAGTTTACTTTATCATGGGTAACTTGTTAAGGTAAACCATGAATGGCATGAAAGATACCTTCTTTCTCACGGTTTGTTCATTAAAATCCAAAGTAACGCCAAATAGTTCAGCCGTCCTTTTTCCTCATTTACGTCCCCTACGTGTGTCACATACATAATCCTCCTGCAAGAGAGTAGCTTTGCAGTTAGAAAAATATCCCTTCAGGTGATGGTTTGTTGATCAACACTGATGGGGTAGTTTGCTTGGGTCTTTTCTCACAGTGATCAGGAAAACATTTTCAGTGGAAAGAGGATAGGAGTTTTGAACCCTGGAAAAGTTTCCCTTCTTACATATTTTATTTCTATATATTCTTTAACAAAAAAGCCAAATAGGAACAAGAGCCCTAAATGCATATGGTGATTTTATTTTCTTTATAGGAAACTTTGATCCAAAAGCCATGAATAATTTTTATGACAACATAGAACCTGGCCCAGTTGTACCACCCAAGCCATCTAAAAAAGGTGAGTAGGGAAATGCCACAAACAGAGAAATAAGTATCAGAATGTTTAGCTGAAGAAATTTCCGTTAGCGAGATTAACTTTTCAGCACAAAAAAAGTTACCATAGTGATACTCCTGTGCCACGTGTCCCCCATATTTTAATTTCTCAAAGGCACTACAAATTAGTGACTCCTGGAATTGTTGTCAAAGGTAATTAAGTTGGATATCCAATTTAATTTTTATAAGTGAAACAATATATAGCTAACATTGTAAAATTACTTACCTCTGTCATAACTGTCATCCTAAACTCTAGGATCCTAGTTTACATCCTAACTGTAATCCTTCTTCTAAAATAATGAGAACTTGAAAGGTCTTACCTGAGAGTGCAAAGTTTGAGTTGTAGATCTAAGCCTCTTAAGTTAGCAGCTCACAGAGGAAGCCTTCTGTGCCCAACAGGTGAAGATAATAATTAGGGATGAGGTGTTTTATTTATTTATTTTTTAATGTTTCTTTTCTGAGAGAGCTCGAGTGAGGAAGGGGCAGAAAGAGGAGCTGAAGCACACTCCACACGGACAGGCTTGAGGCCACAGATCACAAGACCATGACCTCAGCTGAAGTCAGATGCTTAAGCTACCGAGCCAAGCAGGCACCCCTAATTTTTTTTTCCATATTTACTTTTGAGAGAGGGAGATAGCAGGCTCTGTGCTGTTAGTGCAGAGCCCGACCTGGGGCTTGAACCCACAAACTGTGAGATCGTGACCTGGCCCAGAATCCGTCGCTCAACTGACTGAGCCCCCCAGGCACCCTGAGAATGCCTTTTTTTAAATGACCAGTAGAATATTTACAAATCTTGTTAGACTCCCTACTCAGGAGGTAATGGATAAATTCTGTGCTAAATAACGTTACCTTGATTTTAGTTGAATAGCTTTCTATGTATGTATGTAGTGGATGACTACCAAGTATCAGGTTTGGCACTGTGACAACATTCTATACAGTTTCAAGTTGAAAGTCACTGAGTTACATTTTTAATCTAAATGGATAAAGTCATCAATGATATATATGGGTCTCTTTAAACTCGGTGTCGCCTGAGTATCTACTAAAGAAGTCTTACCTATTGGTAATCCAACAGACTTCAGTTAATTGATTCAAGGGCTGTTACCAAAGAATCACCCTATGTAACAGAATGCATTGACAAGTTGTTCATCTGGAAATAGCGACCAAGTTGGTGAGCAGTGTGTCCACCACGAGCCATCTCATTAGCATGAACTCTCCGGTATGGTCTGAAGGGCCCACCGTAAAGAACAGAGACACTCCTTATCGCTTGGGGAAATTCCAAGATTTTAGTGTATGTCCCGGGAGCTGGGCATTAAAGCTCTACCTCTCTTTAACAAGAAGAAGTTGGCCTTCCTTCATTATGTATGTATGTTGATTGATTTTTGAAAGAGAGAGAGCACAAGCCGGGGTGGGCGGACACAGAATCAGGAGCAGGCTCCCAGCTGTCAGCACAGAGCCCGACGCAAGGCTGGGACTCATAAACCGTGCTACCATGACCGGAGCCGAAGTTGGATGCTCAACCGACTGAGCCACCCAGGCGCCCCTACCTTCCTTAATTTACTTTTTCATGTGAATTTATTTTTAAGAAAGAGACAGACGAGGGGCAGAGGGAGAGAGGGAGACAAAGAAAGCAGGCTCTGCGCTGTCAGCACAGATCCAGATGTGGGGCTCAAACCACAAACTGTGAGATCATGACCTAAGCCAAAATCGGATGCTTAACCCACTAAGCCACCCATGCATGCCAGGGAAGGCCAAATTCTTTGAGCAGTGTTTAGAAGGAAATTTGTGAAGACACACTCAAGCCATGAAGATTAATGATCAGTTACCTAAAATTCCACCTTTAGGAAAGAATAAAGTCAAGGAGATTGAAAGGTAAATATAGAAAGAACACAAATTATCAAAATAGTAAGAGAAATAATGGCTCCCATTAACATAATAAGGGAATGTGATCAACATCTTTATGCCAGTAAACTCAGCACTTTATATGAAATGGACACATCTACCAAAACTGACAAGATGATACAGGATATATTAATAGCTGTCTATTAAAGATTTTGAATCCATTAACTCTATACCCAGATGGTTTCATTGGTACTTGAAAAGATACTACCAACCTTATGCAAATTTTTTGAGAAAATAGATGAGGAAAGATAGCTTCTCAGTTTTTTGTTTGTTTTGGGTGTCATCAGCAGAGCCTTGATTCCAAAACCTGATCAAGGTATTATCTACTCACCACCCCCCCACACCCCTAGAAAAAAACCAGAATTACACATCAATACCCGTCCAGAATTTAAAGCAAAAAAAAAAAAAAAAAAAAAAAATTTTCGTAATTTTCACAATATATAGAAAGGATAATGGATCATGACCAAGTTTCTTTTAGCTCAGGAATGTGCTATCAGTAAAGGAGAAAAAGTTCATGCTCCTTTTACTAGATATAGGAAAAGCATCTGACAAAAGTCAGCCCCTATTCCAGCTATAAGGAGATTAAAACACAACTATTAGAACTAATAAGTGCCTTTAACAAGGTCTTGGGATGGAAGGTGAATCTACAAGAACCCTATTTTTATGTACCAGCAAACAAGTGAAAAATGAGAAATAAATTCAACACCAGTGATAGATGTTGAAAACTACAAAACATTGCCAGAAGAAATTAGGGTAATACACCGTGTTTGCAGTTAAATCACAAGTGGGAAACTTATTCTTCCCCTAGTGATTTGTACTTATACCCATTTTAACTGTACTGGGCAAAAGTAACAAACTGATTCTGCAATTCATACCTTATTGCCTAAGACATAGAATACTCAAAACAATCTCTAAAAAGAATGCAATTGGAAGTCTCAGCCCTAACTCATTTCAGGACTTAATATAAAGCTACAGTCATCGTAGTATGTTAATGGCATAGGGATAAAAAGTAGATAGAGAATAATGGAGAGCCCAGATAGAGACCCTCACTTACACTGCCAGATTTTGACAAAAGCACCAAAGCAGTGAAGGGAGAAAGCCAAGTCTTTCCAGCAACTAATTCAAGAACCTGGTTAACCATATGGAAAAATAACCCAGTTTTGATCCTTACCTCTCACTATACACAGAAATCTAAGATGGGTCATACATACTTAAGTGTCAGTGCTAAATTACAGAGATTCCAGAACAAAACCTAACATATACTTGCAACTTGGGTTTAGCTAAGAATTTTGAGCAACACAGCAAGAATAGTTGGTACACTGGCCTTCGTTAAAGTTGACCATTTCTGCTCGTCAAGACGCACTGTGAAGAAAGTGAAAAGGCAAGCCATGGACTGGGAGGAAATATTGAAAACATACCTGGTTAAAACAAGAAGTGGTATCTAGAATGTATCGAGAACCTCTGTAGCACAGTAATAACAAGACAAGCCATGGGCATCTATCTGGGTGGCTCAGTTGCTTAAGCGTCTGATTTTGGCTCAGGTCACGATCTCACAGTTTGTGAGTTCCAGCCCTGCATCCGGCTCTCTGCTGTCAGCATAGAGCCCGCTTGGGATCCTCGGTCTCTCTGCTCCTCCCCCACGTGCTCAGGCACACGCACACATACTGTCTCTCAAAAATAAACGTTGGAAAAAAAAACTTAAAAGGCAATCCAGTTTTACGAAGATCAAAACATTTGAGTCAACGCTTCACAAACATATATAAATGGCCTAATAAACACATGAAAACGCTCAACTTGAATAGACATTAAGAAAATGCAAATTCAAATCCTTAGATTCCTAAAGAACGAGGTCTAAAACATTAGAATGTAGAGCAATCAGAATTCTTACATTTCTGGTAAAAGTTAAAGATGGTGTGACCATTTCTTGTAAAACCACACCTTGATGCACCTGCCCTGTAGCCCATCAACTCTACTTCTAAAAACTTACCAACGGAATTTAAAACCATGTCCACAAAGTGGCTTGTAGTAGAAGATTCATAGCGAATGTGTTCAAATTAAGCAAACACTGGGAACGGCCCAAGTGGCCCTCAGCAGGTGACTGGATAAACCGACTGCTATATTCGCATGAGGGAATACTAGTCAGCAACACAAATCAACTCTTTTCACACACGACGTGCCGGAACCTAAGCAACATAATGCTGAAAGAAAGAAAGCAAATCCAAAAGAGTACATACTGGATGATTCTGTTGACATGCTGCAATTCATACACTAAATTAGTTTCTATTAAAAACCAGAACAGCTTTGGTCTCTGGGAGTGGAGGTTGGGGATTACCTGGGAAAAGGCATGGGAGGATTTTATGGGCTAATGGTAATGTCTGAATAGGGATTCGGATTATTGAGGTGTATATGCAAGTTTCAAAAGTACTCAGATGGCACCCTTACGGTATGTGTATTTCACTATCTAAGTTTTACCTTAAACACTCACAAAGAAATGAGGAAAATGTCTTGACGTCACGTGGTAGGTCAGCTGCCAGGGGCCCAAAGAGTGTTCTGGCAGTGGTCATATCGGTGTTGCAGACAGGTCATTGTGCCTCTGCCTTGGAGACCAACAGCATATACTTGAGGTGGGAAGCTCCTGTTTTGCTGGACTACTCAGTTAGGAATATCGTTAGGATGCCATAATATCCAGCTTCGTGTGACTCTAAGTACCTTTACTAAGGCCGCTGTAGTCCTTGCAGCTTTGAGTAGTCCTCACAGTGAGCTGTGATTAAATTCCAACTGCAGTCAACTTGTAAAGTATGTATCCAGTAGTCAGTAGGTATATGGATCATTTAGATAGATGCTTGATGCTCCCTGACGCTTACCCCAAGTGGCTTATCCTAGTCTACATACGTTGGTTTTTTTGGTTAACCTTTATTTATTTTTGAGACAGAGAGGGACAGAGAGAGAGAGGGAGACACACAATCCAAAACGGCCTCCAGACTCTGAGCTGTCAGCAGAGCCCGACGCGGGGCTCGAACTCACGGACCGTGAGATCATGACCCGAGCCGAAGTCGGACGCTTAAATCCAGGCGCCCCTACATACAGTTTTAATACAAAGTAGACTAGAAAACTAACATCCTCACTAGAAATGAATTTCTACTCGAGAAATCTGATTGAGCTTTCCTTAGATATACTGTTGGTGAGAACATAAAATGGTACTAGTATAATAGTGTCCTGTTATGTACCCTACCTTGTAGTTTTTAAACTTACTAAAAAAAACAAAAGGTGAAAGGTGTGTTTATTTTGAGAGAGAGAGAGAGAGCACACACACGCACACATGGGGGAGAGGCAGAGAGAGGAGACAGTTGTAATGAAATGTGATGGATAGCACAGAGCCTGATTCAGGGCTCCATCTCAGGAACCATGAGATCATGACCGAAGCTGAAATCAAAAGCTGTTTGGTTTTCTCTATGAAGTCAGGTGCGTTGTCTTCTAAGCATTCACATTTCAAAAACTAAATTGGCCTCTTCTCAAAAACATTTATGTACTTTAAGGTAGATTTTCTTGCAGTGCCACTTAAAATAGAAATAACTGACAGAATGGGTTTATTGGCTAAAATAAATGTCTTGGCATTATTACATGGATAAATCCAAGTGGAATATGGATGTTTATCTGAATAGTAAGTATGATAATAAAAAGAGAATGAGGGGCGCCTGGGTGTCTCAGTCTGTTAAGCATCCGACTTCTGCTCAGGTCATGAGTTGGCTGTTCGTGGCTTCGAGCCCAGCATCGGGCTCTGTGCTGACAGCTCGCGGCCTGGAGCCTGCCTTTGGATTCTTTGTCTCCCTCTCTCTGCCCCTGCCCTGGTCAGAGTCTGTCTCTCTCGGGGGGTGAAGCCGGGGGGGGGGGGGGGGGGGGGAAGGGAAGGAAGAAAAAGGTGACCAAGAACCCTTTTTGGACTGAACTTTGTAGTGAAGCAATTCCATGTACATGTAAGCTTCTCAGCTGCCTTAGAAAGTCCTCCCCAACCTTTCATTGGTAACACAGCGGTGAGAGCACTGACCTTGTCATCCCATGATTTGAGCCCTGGTCCTGCTTATTACGGCCACCTGACCTTGTTCAGGTCGAGTCTGTGCACCGGAGAGGCGATCAGTCCAAATCCTCATTAGTTTATGTATTTTACATGGCTGTCCTAAGGGTCTATGAGAGTAGTAAGCATATGACACTATACAAGTGCTTTAGAAGCTTAAGAAATAGAAGTTTATAGTATTCTTTGGAGCCTAAGGAGACCATTTAGTCTGCTTTTGTTTACGCTGATAGTGGAGTAAATACCTAGGCACCAGGCTTAGGATTCAGGGGGCAGTAATCTCCAAAGGTGGATCATACTAGGGGATTGCCTGTGGGCTCAGAACGAATCAGAAAATGCCAAGATCCTTCTTTGGTTTGTAAGGCCAGATAACACAAAGGACTGCTTACGAATAAGGTGTGCATTCACAGAAACAGTGTTCTAGCAAGGGATGCCTGCGGTCCATACTGCTCTCAGTTGTTGCTGATTTTTCAATCACTGCTCTGCTCACTCGTCAATTATGAAGTACTGTAGCTTACTGTTATTACTGTAATGGATTCTTCGGCTAGCCTTACAGATCATGTGCTTTCAACCCATGATTTTCTAAGAACTGTTGCTTCATCAGGCTATCGGCTCAAGTATCACCCCCCAAATTTTGCCTTCACGTTGACCTTTAATTACCCTCACCGAGTTTACACCAGGAAAGTGGCAAAGTGGTGAAATGAGACATTGCCTCCAAGTAATTGTAGAGGCTGGAAAAGCTCGAAAGAGCCACGGTTCTACATAGGTTGTGGAAGCAGTATGAAACCGGGCACGCACCCTGACCTGAGCGCGGACGCTGCCGTGAAGTAATAGGGTAACTGTTCAAGTGTGCGTGTCCCATGACAGATCCTTGGGAGCCTGTCCACTCTTCTCATGAACGGCTTTAATCCCTTTCCTACTGGCTTTGCTTCTTTTCATGCAGACTCATCAGACCCTTGCACAATTGAGAGGAAAGCCCGGAGAATTAGCGTGACCTCCAAAGTACAGGCAGACGTCCATGACACCCAGGCAGCAGCTGCAGATGGTTTGTACCTGTGTGTCCGGAGTTTGTGCACAACGTCCAAACACACGTGTTCACCCACGTAGAGTTACCACAAGGAAAGGCCTTTTTCTTTCCTTTTAGAAAATTATTCTCTCCCAGTGCCTGGCTGGCTCAGGCCAAGGAGCACGTGACTCTTGACCTCAGGGTTGGTAGCGTGACCCCCACATTGCATGGAGGGATTCTGAATAAAAAAATTAAAACTCATCTTCTCTGATGAGTTTCTAAGGCTGCGCTGCCCAATAAAAATACAACACAAGCTAGATATATTAAATTTCCTACGTTAAAAAGTGAAATTAGATTATTTAGTATGTACAACATAATATTTCAGTAGCAAGTCCACATAAATTAATGAAATATTTCATGTTATTTCCAACAGTCTTTGTAATCTGGTGGGGGTTTTTTTGGTTTGTTTTTTTTTTCTTGATTTTGAGAGCGTGCATGAGTGGGGGAGGGGCAGAGAGAGAGGATCCCAAGCAGGTCTCCACACCGTCATTGCGGAGCTTGGAGCCTGAGCCCGTCACGGGGCTTGAACTTAGAGACTGTGACTTCATGACCTGAGCCAAAATCCAGAGCGGGATGCTTAACCCACTGAGCCACCCAGGTGCTGCAGTCTGGTGTGCTTTTGGCAGTAAGAGCACATCTAAGTGGCCGCTTTTTAAGTGGCTGGTAGTCCAGCACATTGGATGGATTGCTTGAATAGCATCTACAAAGCAAGGCCAAGTAATTAATTAAAAAAATAACTTCTTGGGGCTGCTGGGTGGCTCACAGTTGGCTAAGCATCTGACTTCGGCTCGGGTCCTGATGTCGCAATTCGTGAGTTCGAGCCCCACGCCTGGCTCTGTGCTGACAGCTCAGAGCCTGGAGCCTGCTTCGGATTCTGTGTCTCCCTCTCTGTCTCTGCCCCTTCCCACCTCTCATTCTGTCTCTCTCTCAAAAATAAAGGTTAGAAAAATTTTTTTTTAAATAACTTTTTGAGGGCCCCTTGAGTGGCTCTGTCGGTTAAGTGTCGGACTTTGTCTCAGGTCACGATGTCACAGTTTTGGAGTTAGAGTCCCTTATGGGGCTTTCTGCTGTCAGTGTGGAGCTTGCTTTGGATCCTCTGCCCCTCCCCCAGTTGCTCACATGCATGTGCTCTCGCTCTCTCATAAATAAACATTTAAAAAAGCTTTTTTTAATTACTTTTTTATAACCCCTCACTGCAGTTTTCTCCTGCTTCTTGAATTTTACCTTGGGATTCAGTTAAAATAAGGGTTCTAAAAGTATTGTATATATAGGAGTTTATACAAGTATTTTACTGGACTATTACAGAAGTAGGGGAAAAAATCCCAGCCTACGAACCAACCTAACACGAAACTACCTTGTACTTTATTTTAGTTAAAAAAAAAAAAAAAAAATCCTCTTTTACCATTGGCATATTTCCCATTAGGGAAAAATGAGTTTTTCTCTTTGGGCAGAAGTTATTTACCAATTTTGAAGTTTTTACTAGCATCCTTTTAGGCAATTTGTTTTCTATATTCTAATGAGTATATTATAAACATTATTGATTTAACTTTTGATTTGTGTGATTTGTGAAGATGGTTATTTGTATGGAAGTTTGGCCTCTTTAAATTAAACTTTAAAAAAAAAAAACTGCTTATTTCTAAATGGGTTAATCTCTACATGCAATGTGGGGCTTGAACTCAGGAGCCCGAGATCAAGAGTCACATGCTCTTCTGACAGAGCCAGCCAGGCACCCCTAAAAATAATTAGTCTTAAAGGAAAAGCCTATTTACTTCAGTTCTCTTTTTAAGTTTTTATTTTCTAGGAGGCTTGAAAGATTTTGCTTCTTACACAGGCCACAGAAAGAAAAGATTTCACAACTGTAAATCAAATGAAAACAGACATCTAAAATGTCTTTTGGGTTTTAGATGCTTCCATTTCAGCAGTACCTCCTTGGGATGAAATGCACAGTGTCTTACCAAGAGTAATTCTAAAGTAGGTGCCTTTTAACTATTTTGGTAAGTCAGTTGAGAGTGATTTATTCCAAATTCAGTCATGGTGGTCCTTAAGGGGAGAATACGGCACCATAAAATAGGCCATTTTTGCCGTCAAGATTTATTGTAAGAAACTGCAAAGGCAGGAGAAGCTGTGACAACAGAATAGAAGTTACCCTTTTGTCAGGAACAGTTACATGTACACTTACCACTCCCCCTCACTCGTTCATTCATTCATTCATTCCATTCATTGATTCATTCTCAAGTTAGTTAACATACAGTGTAGTTTTGGCTTCGGTAGAGCCTAGTGTTTCATCTCTTACATACAACACCCATTGCTCGTCTCGAAGAGTGCCCTCCTTAGTGCCCTTCACCTATTTACACCGCCCCCCCCCCCCCGCCCCCCACAACCCTCAGCTTGTTCTCTGTATTTAAGAGTCTCTTAACCATTGGCCTCCTCTCTGTTTTTATCTTATTTTTCTTTTTCTTCCCCTTTGTTCATCTGTTTTTTCTCAAATTCCACACATGCGTGAGGGTGACCTTTATAAAGGCAGTCTCCACTTAGAGGAGTGTCCTTGTCTGTACCAGAGAGAGCCTTATGACTGAATCAAAAGAATGGTTATCAGTGGAGAAAGGACGGGACTTACCCCTAGGGAATAGACCCCTATTTCCCGTGCTTGTCAGATAACCTCCTCTAACAGGCTTCCCCTGCCCTCCCTCTACCATTTTGCTTGGTCTTAAGCTGAAGAGGATATTTAAACGGCCGCTTGGCCCCCTTTGGAGAGTTAGTTTTCCTAGGTCTCTGCCCTGATATGTGAGGTACACATGTTGATGAACTTTGTTTTTTCGCTTGTCTTTTTTTACCTGGGGTGGAGGGGTCTCTGTCAAGAACTCAGAAGGATAAAGGGAAAGTTATTTTTTCTTTTCCTATAGTATTAAACAAGAGAAG
Organism: Neofelis nebulosa; assembly: GCF_028018385.1. NCBI lineage: Eukaryota > Metazoa > Chordata > Mammalia > Carnivora > Felidae > Neofelis > Neofelis nebulosa. The sequence continues at coordinate 26,599,151 of NC_080800.1, read as the reverse complement.
CCCCACGGAGGTTGACGAACCCAGTGGTTTTCTGTTCTCTTGTCAAGCTCACAGCTCCTTCTTGGGTGAACCCGAGCCCTACTATGACCATTGGAAAGTTCGGGTCTGAAACTCAGTTCTCTCTACCTGTGGGGGAACGAATGTTCACTGCAGCCATTTGTCAGGAAAGGCACATTGCTAACACCAAGTCAGGTCATTAATTTCCAAAAGAATATACACTTAACCCCAAATGGTGGCTGATTAAAGCCTTTCATCTTAGTTTGTTACCTGCTTAGGAAGGCTGCTGACTTTAGATCTTCACCTCCTTTCCAGTTCACAGTGAGGATTTGGACTGTTTTACAGGTAGATTTTTCCCAGCCTCCTGAGTTGCTCCGGATTCCAGGGTCAGTTCCGTCTAGAGGGCTCTAGCCTCCTGGTCCCAGATACCACGTTCAGTAGGGATGTTCCTCAAAAAGCAGAATTTCCAAAGTAACTGTAGAAGACAAAAGCCGTTTTGAACACAAGGCCAGAGGGAGTGAGGCCCTAAGAGGAATCTAAGTTTCAAGTGTTTATAAAGAAAATCCTGAGGACCAACCAAGGGTTGCCAGCATTTTATATGGCCAGATAGACTGCCCCCCCCGCTTTTTTTTTTTTTTTGAGAAAGCAAGCACTCGTACCAGTGGGAGAGGGGCAGAGAGAAAAGGGGGGGCAGGGAGAGAGAGAGAATGAATCCCAAGCAGGCTCTACACTGTCAGCACAGAGCCCAGTGGGGGGGGGGCACGTGAACTCAAGAATCGTGAGCTCATGACCTGAGCCAAAATAAGAGTCTCACGCTTAACTGACCGAGCCACCCAGGCACCCTCAGATATATCCATTTTGAAAAACTATATCTGAAGGAAATTATAATGCCAAAGAGGTAGGAAAGAAGCTAAGGATCAAAAATAATCTTTTTGAATGAGTTTAGCTTTTATGAAAACCTGTGGAGTCTCTCTTTTTACCATTCTGATTAAAACTCTGCATGCATACTGTGAGGCTGAAGGTCTCATGGGAGGAGGCCAGCCTAGCAGAGGTTGATGACAGTTGGCTAGTACTGGGGGATGTCAGGGCAAACCGAAGGAGATGGTAAGAATCTCCCATGTTCTGTGAGATTTCTCGTTTGGTTCATTTGGCTACAACATAGCATAACTACTGTTAGGATCATGAATGAGGAAGGTCATATGTACATGGCTGCTGTTTATCTTCTTCTGAAAGCAAGAAAGTCCCTTATTTTGAACAAAGTAGAATTTGTCTCATAAACCCATTGAGCTGCCTGTGTCGAGTTGCTCTGTGTACCAGCTGGCTTTCACAGGAGGTCAAGTAGCAAACTGCGCCCCGCCCCCCTTGTTTTCTCGTAGTGTTTCAGCTTGGATTATACCTGGCAATGTTCAGTCTGTTCTCTCTCTTCATCCTAACTTCCCTCAGAGCATCTATCCGGCTCCAAGCAGAGTCCTCGGACACAGCCCCGAGACGAGGACTACGAAGGGGCTCCGTGGAATTGTGACAGCTGCACCTTCCTGAACCACCCCGCCCTCAACCGCTGTGAGCAGTGCGAGATGCCGCGGTACACTTGAACTCCGATGGGTCCGCGTCAGTTCGAGAGTGAAACTTGGAGCCCCCACTCGAAGAAAAGAAAACCTTGGGAAGCTGTTCATCTGCCCAGCCTTTCCCTGGCAGATTCCACGGGGGGAGGAGGAAGGACCCTGGAGCTGGTTGTGCTCACTAAAGGAAAAATGGGGAGTTCTCTTTGGTGGGGTTTTTTTTTGGTGGGGTTTTTTTTTTTTTTTTTTCCTTTCTTAACTCATTGCAGAGTGAGATAGAAAGGGATACTTGAAACCCGGAAAGGATTCACTCCTGAAAGAATGTACACAGAGAGGGCAAGCGCTCTTCTGTGGAATCCCAATTGTTAAAGTTACTGCTGAGTAGCCCTTACTTTATAAACTAGAACTTTCAGTCATGGTGTGACCTGTTACAGTTTATTAGACAAACTGTGAATTCCCAGAGCAGACTCACCTGGTCACAGCTCTCTGGAAAACCCAGGTTCCCCATGCTTCTTCCCGGTGTTTCCTAGTAAAGAGAAGAACAGGAAAAAGCACCCACAATTTTTTTTGGGGGGGTGGGGGCTAAGTAATAAGGGTATTTTTAATTGCTGCTTTTTTCAGAGGTAATTTCAAACACACACGATAGTTCACAATGTGATTTGTAACTGTCAGGAATGAGGCACATCATGCCCTTTGTTCCAGAGTACAATCAGAGGTGAGAAGATCCCTGTTGCTTGTACAGTAATTCATCAAGCTAAATCAACACTGGTAACTAAGACCTAATTATGCCACGATAGATACAATTTTTATGTTACTGCATGCTTTTATTAGGCCATTGGCTTTAAAAATAACAAGTCCTTACCAAGAACAATTTTATGAATGACCTTCTCATAAAACTGCGCTTTGCCAATAGCACAGTGAATGTATGCCAAACGTAAATCCATTCCAGAATCCATTTGGAGATCTTGAGCTCAGCTGCGGTTCTGTAAGAAATGTGTGCAGTCCATAGGGCCTTTTTTTTTCCTCCTTCCAATTTTGTGATGAATTCACGATGTTTACAGCACAGTGTTTTGTGCCACAATCCTAACGTAGCTGAAAAAAAAAATCCCCATTAGCTGTTCAGTACAGATTTATTTGCACATGTTAATGAACCAGCGTGAGGGAAATTACAGTTGGCCCATGTCATCCAGTTGCATACTGTGTTTCTTGGGAGGAGGAGAAGGCTGGTGAAGAAATGAGATTAGAGAGAGGTGAGCGCAAAGGACTTGACAACTCAGAGCTGTTTAAATTTAACAGGGTGTATTCAGAGGTAATAATGAGTTTGTTCGGGTAGCTCAGGTGATACTAAAGCACTCCTTATTTGTGAAGCCAAAACTTGAGGGTATGAGTAACTGAAGAGAGAGAAAACCGTGTGGCCCCCTAGGGTGCACCACTGGAAGACTGTTCATAGGACGTTTCTTTAAGGTCTCCGTCATTGAATTTCCTTCCTAGCTTAGAATTGGATTTTGGAATCTTCCCATCATTTGGGTGAATGTGAACGGCAATACGATCAGTAGGGCTTTGAATCCTGAAGGATGTTACCTGAGGCTCAGATTTTAGCAGTAGCCACCCTCGCATGCCACGTGCCCCCCTGTACACACGCGCGTGCACGCGCACACACACCCACACCCACACTCTTGAAGCTGTCGTTGTATTGTAAGGTACCAGGGGTGTCGGGCAGACCTGGAAACGCCAGCTGTCCCTAAATGCACAGTGAAACCAAAGGCATCATAACCCATCGCCATTCTCCTTCAAAATCATCGTTTCACCGTCTACCTACCGCTTTGCCAACGTCTCGTATGTGGAAAATTCCCCAAATATCCACTCGTCTCGCCAAGTACGCGTGGCTGTGTGATTACGCCGCTAAGACATCCCTCACTCGACTGTGGCAAGACTGTGAGAAGAACAGAGAGAAAGCAGATGGGCTTAAAAGCGTCGACCTGAAAATCGCTTTCTTTAAAAGCTTCTGTGACACTGGTGTCTGTCTCCAGCAGCCGTCTCTTAGTCCTACTCTTCTGTAATATGCCAATGCCTTTGCCTTTGTATGGTTTCCTATCTCTTCGGTGACGATCTACCCCGCTTGGTATTAAATAACAATTTAGGGGGAAAATCTCTATCCTGCTTGGTGTTCTAGCTCGAGGTTTACCAGTATTCTTAGATACGCTCAAGTGGCAGCAGTTAACTGGGCGCCTGTCAGTTCAGAATGAAAGTAGCATGTCTGGAAACAGTCGGATGCTGTATTAGAACCACGTAGGTGACTTTACAACTATTGCATGAACACACATCCGGGTCAATAAGCTGTCGTCATACAGTAGATGCATGGTTCCAGTCCTTTGGTGATCTATCTAGTCGATCGTTGTTTGCCCCTGCCAGGAAAAAGGAGAAGAAACCAGTCTCTCGGATAGGTGTAGACGGTGGGGTCGGAGGCATCAGAGATGGCTTTTCAAGAAGTTCCGTATGTGTTCATTTCTGGTTGGGCCCAAGTCTCGTAGGCCAAGTTAGGCTGCGTTCAGTTTTTAAAGGAAGCAAAATTGTTTTCCACGGACACGTTTCAGCTCTTTAACTGTGTCCCCTCTATAGACTTCTTGCCTCTGACCACTTTGAAGGAGGACTCGGTCAACTTTCAAGGTGCCTTTTGGAAAGGCCGTCCTGGTCGGACTGAAGCGCGTGCCCAGTCGGCCGGCGGCAGGACGGCGGACACCGGGCCGCACCTGTCCGCCCGGGCCCGCCGCTCTTCGCGTAGGCCGGGGCGCGGCTGGTTGCTAGCGAAACGTCTTTTTTCTTAAAACGTGTCTAGTTTGATGTATCTGGTAACACATAGACCTGACTATACGTTTTACACTATTTCATGGTTTTGTAAACTGGGTTTTTAGAAAGCACACGTGCCGTTTTGTTCCAAGTACATTGTCCCTTAACGTGTGGAGTAGGTCTTAAGAGTTTCAAGTGGTAATAGAGGAGCCAGAAACTTCCTAAGCAGTGTAAAATGTTTGCATTGATAATGGCCTTGTATGGGAGAGCAAAGAGGCAGGGGGTTTTAAACAGAAGAACTGCGTCGTAGGAAAGGTAGTTTTAGACGAGGAAAAGGAGGGGGGCAAAGTGTTGCTCATTTGTTTATTTCCCTGAATGAAGTGGGAAGTGTGATAGGCAGTTTAATTTTTAAGGAGCTGGTCTCAGTTTTAGTACTTTTTAATTATTAAAAAAGTATCGTTTCCTTCAATTTTGTCATCGTCTTGTCCCCATGATCTAGGGTTCATATCCAACTTTCTGTGGCAACTCAGTTTTCTATAGTATTTTAAAAGGTAACTGTAATGTCTTTGACAGTATAAACAAAAAAGCAAGAATATAAGGCATAAAAAAATTGTCCTTGGAAAACATCAGTCATGTATCCTGGAATGTGAAGATGTCCCTTCGTAGTTAAAGGGTATATTGGTATATCAGTCGAGCAAGAACCATGACCACTGAAATGTTACTATTAAAAAAAAAAAAAATCAATAAATTGGGCACTGTCTGTTGCACCACTACTGTATCTTTTTGAAAGAATTGACAGAATTTTCTTAGTGTGAAAGTTAATTCTGATGATGTTTTCACATTCACTAGACCTGCCTTTTTTTTCTTTATTATTTGCATCCCCAAATATTTAATACAAGTAGAATTTTGCATGGCTTGGGCATTCAGAGATTAATAGGATGATGACTCGATTTTAGTTTCTAAAGCCATGAAAAGTTGCTTTGAGACTGAACAATTCTGAATTCTTATTTATAATGAGACCCAATGTCCATGGTTCCCTACTGTAAAAGAATTGATCAGTTTCTTCATTGAAACAGCAAGAACCTATTAAATCTTGTAAATACCATGTTTCTTTTAGGTTTCCGTGTATGCTGTGAATCATTATTTTGAGGTGAAATTGTACAAAGGCATTTTAAAAGGCTATGCATGCATCGTACTTCCAAACAGTACATATTCGGAAAGTCAAAGATTCCTGCAAAATAAATTAATAAACTAAAAGCAAACACTACATTCTGCTTCTTTTCTGTGTAGTTAGAAATGATTTACAGTGTACGGTATCACACTCGACTGAAATAGGCTGTTGCAAAACCTCCTCTTCCGAATCCTCCGTTAATACCTGTAGTAATGTTAGATTTGGGGTAAGTGTACGTTAATTTTAGAAATTGGGTCGAAGTATATGAAAACCAACTTTATTTTAATAAAGTGGAATATGTTAGGAACTTACATTTTGCATTCTACTTCAATATATTACTTGCAAGATCCAGATTAAACAAACTTACTTATCATTCCATAGCTACAGTGGACCCTTGAACGTTAGGGGTTTGATCTGCACAGGTCCTCTTACATGTGGGTTTGTGTCCTACGTCCAGCATCGTACTGCCCATGTGTTTTGTCTTCCTTATGCTTTTCCTGTTGTTTCCTTGAGTCTAGCTTACTTTAACAATATAGTATATAATATATATGCAAAAGATGCAGTAAATGACTTACCATCTGTAAGGTTTCCAGTCAACAATCCACTATTTAAGTTTTGGGAGCCTCCAAAGTTACACACAAGATTTACAACCGTGCAGGACATCCATGCCCCCATGTTGTGCAACGGTCAGCGATAGCTTTTCAGAGGTCAGCAGTCACAGAGGACGTGACCCTCCTCGTGCTAGAGTCTGTAGTCAACCTTCCAACGTCTACACAGAAATCAGCACGGATCAATTCTAATCTTTTCAGTAAGCGTATCTGAAAAAGTTTCTACTACGTGCTTTCAATATATGAAAACTTGTAAACCTACCCAAATACCGAAGAAGTGTAGAATCATCCTTCATTTTACTCATTGCCCAGCTTCCAAAATTATCCCTATAAAAAGCAATTTTATTTCATCTGTATTCTTATCCCTCTAACCCCAGATTATTTTGAATCATATCCCAGGCATCGTAGCAATTCGTCTGTAAATACACGTTATTTTTTTAAGTTTATTGATTTTGAGAAAGACATTGGGGGCGGGTCAGAGAGCAAGGAACGGAGAAACTCCCAAGCAGGCTGCACGCCGTGAGCGAGGAGCCTGACCCAGGGCTCGATCCCACCAACTCCGAGATCATAACCCGAGCAGAATACCAAGAGTCGGATGCTTAATCGACCTAGCCACCCAGGCACCCCTGTAAATAAGTTTTTTTTTTTTTTTTTTTAACAGAAGCACCATATACTCCTATCGTGTCTGACAAAATATTATCAAATATCTAGTGTTAAGTTTTCCAAGGAGCCTCACAATGGTTTTTTCAACAAGCATATTTAGATTAGGGCTTGTGTAGAATACTTGAAATTGTCTTTTACATCTTGAGTCTGCATACGTGTTTTGTCTGCGTATCTGAAATCGTAAGGAAACTTTCTGTCAACTATGTCATTACCTTCCCACCACATCTTCCAGTATAGTAATGCATAGAACAGCAAAGTGAACTTTAAAAGCAGCATATAAACTATTTTTTTATCCCCCTTTCTCATGATTTCCCACAGCTCAGGTTGTCCCTTTTAAATAATGGATTTAGTGGGGTGCCTCGGTGGCTCAGTTACGTGTCCGATTTCGGCTCCGGTCATGATCTCGAGGTTTGTGAGTTCGAGCCCCACATCGGGCTGTCAACACGGAGCCCGCTTCAGATCTTCTGTTCCCCCCCACCTTCTCTCTACCCCTCCCCCACTGGTTCGTTCTCTCTCCTCTTTCTCTCAAGCTTTAATAAATAATGGATTTGTTTTGAAATAGAAAATTACTTCAAATCTGTTAACAACACTGATTCCTTACGGTGCTCGTTTTTGGAATGAAGAAGCATCTGTGAGAATTACACTGTAATCCCACTCTTGGTGCAAACCTCTCCAGGTATGGGGGAGCTTGGTTTCCCACACAGAAGGGACACAGGGCACCTGGTGTCTGTCTCCCCTCTGCATTCCTCCAAGGACTTCTACTTAACCTTGGCCTTTTGGCCATTTCCTAGGACACTGCCCCGGTCACGTTTTGTGATAGGGGTTTCGTAGGGTCTAATAAAGGTATATAATGCGTGGATGATATTCTGATTCACCAGTTCCAGGGCCTCCCATCAGGCAGACCACCTCCCCTTTTTCTGCCACTTAAAGGGTGACGGCTCGCCTTTGGCAACCTTTTCCTGACCTTCTGCTGGTTCAGAAATACAGAATGTTGGGGGGAAATCGGGTCATTTTTCCACAGCCTCCCTTCCTCCAGTTTTGCATTGTGGTTTGCCAACCAAGTGCTCATTATTCTCTATTACTGTGCTTGGTGTTCACTGACCTGTGTGTGCATTCACCCTCCTGGGGACACAGGTTGTTTTAGGTAGCACGGGGCCACTGGTCAAGAACCACGAACACAGCCTTTTTAAAAGCCCATCCTCCAATTTTGATTTCTTTTAAATCGCTAAGAATGGCCTGCCACCTTGCGTTTATTTATTCGAAAAAAGATCTTTATTTGAACGGCGTTTAGGGTTGGGAGGGGAAAATTGGGTGAAGCGTACCGAAATCGCTTCCATTCCCTGTACACTTTGGCAAGGAATCAAATGGTCACACGGGGCAGGGGAACGACCTTAAGATGACAATTTGAGTGGTTCTTCCCAACTAATCAAGTAGGTAATGAAAATGTCTTTAATGGCTGAAGAACGGGGAAGGGTTGTCGGGGTCAGAAATGACAGGCACAGATGGGGACACGCTGAAGGTGGTAAGCCATGAGTATGAGCCAGCCCACAATTCCGGTCACGGATGAAAGCCATCGAGGAAAAGTGGCAAAGCAGGGCCAGGGGATTCCCCAGTAGAGCCTGTGCAGACCCCCAAACTCTGGGCAGCACACAAATGGGAGAATGCTTGTGCTGGACAGGAAGCAAGGAGACAGCAGCTTTTGTCTTTCCCTCACTTGCAGCATGGCTCATTCGAGAAGCCAAGGCCCCTGGGTGGCTCAGTCGGCTAAGCGTCCGGCTCTTGGCATTGGCTCAGGTGAGGATCTCGTGCTCGTGAGGTCAAGCCCCTTGTCAGGCTCTGTGCTGACAGCGTAGAGACTGCTTGGGATTCTCTCTCCCTCTCTCTGCCTTTCCCGGGCTCACATGCTTGCTCTCAAAATAAACATTTAAAAAAAAAAAAAAAGGAGCAAGGCCCATAAAGGCGTGGTTTGGTCCCTGAGATAAGGGGCAGGACGCATTGAGTGACTTCAAGGTCCCACGACGAACGTGGGGGGAAACCTGGTGTGGCCTCGCTAAGGATTCCAGCGAACAATTTTCAACCCCCCAGTAAACACCTAAACGCGGTACCCGTGCTGCCTGCCTACTGAGTGGCTAGAAACAAGTGCCTAGGAGAACAGGAAACTTCCTGATCTTTCCTATACTCTGTAACCAAGCACCTTCTCATCAAGGACAATCCCCAGGAACAAAGGAGAAAGCTCTGAGCTTCGTTTTTCATCAAGAATTACGAGGTTAGAACAGTGTGACCCACATAATCTTTTCTAAAACTCCTTAAAAATGAGTAACCGTATGGAAAGATACAGCCCTCTGAAAGAAGGAGTTCATCCTCCAGAATCGCAGCCAAAGAGGAAACGTGAACTTCCCATGTCAATCCCGAACACAATCGACAGCAGTGAAGAGCTGACCCACAACAAATGTGAAATCCAGACCTCGGAGAAGAAGTCGTTAAAAACGCAAGACGGAATGAACAGCAGACCAAGAAGCAATACATAAAAACGGGGGCGTGGGGCAGTTAAACAAACACTTACCTCCAGAGATGAACGCACGTGATATCAGAATCGTCCCACATTTCGGTACAACTTGAACGGGACGAAGTTTGACGTGCAAAACAGACAAAATGACGTATGGGAGTCGGCTCAGTTCCATCTCCATACGATAAAATTATCAAGCTCACGTGAACCAAATGGTCTTTCCAATGTTTGCCGATTCTTTTCAATCGAGAGAACCCCGATCTTTCAAACACTCAGGCCCCATGGTTCTGACTGCAAGACACGGTATCTGAAAACCAATCAAGCCACCAGAAAGAAAACGAAAAATTCTTCTACCCAGCTCCTGATGAAGAGCTGGAATTAAACCAGATTTAGAGGAGGCAAATCCTCAACAAGGGGCGTTAGGCCAGATGGTGTCTCCGACTGACAAGGCGGCCTTCAGGTCCCAGAAAACGGGGCAGAATGAAAGATGACACCGTCTCTGTTTCAGAGAATGCACCTGTTGAAGGTCTACACGCAAATCAACTGTCCACACCCGTAACAGAACCAGTCGCACCAAGACACCATCATTCCGAACTCAGTGAAAGACATTTGCGGCACAAGGCATCTTGGTGGCGACTCTTAACAGCGAAGGAGACATGCGGCAAGTCGCAGCTCGACTGCGCTCTGAAAGAACGCGCTGTATCTAATGTGACCAGTGTCGGGAATCCTGAGGAAAAGCCGGATCAGGGTCCAGGTTTCCTGGCTACCCAAAAGTCGAGCATTCCTACAAAAACCTTTGCAAGCCGAGATGGCAGAGAGCAAAGAAGCGGTTACCCTTCATTTCTAGGCAACAGTTTTTGAGCCCTCCCAGACCACCCCGCCCCCCCCCCCCCCCCCGGTCTCCCAAATAACATCTTTTAAGGTTCTTCTGATACCTTTCGGACACATCTTGCTAACAGACGCACAAAATAAATCGGGATCGAGCACAGGTGCTCCCACTTTAAAGCTATGGTTGGCTCGACGCTGAGCTGCTGAGAGTGGTTCCCAGGAAGGGGGCTTGGTGGGGTCCCTCTCACCACCTGGGTTGCATGCCGAACACTTGGTGCTGCCTTTTTTTTTTTTTTGGATCAGAGTTCAAGTCCTCTTCCCAATTCTTTTGGTCAGCAAAAACCTGTATGAATTTTTTAAAACCCAAAGTGGGATATTGCACAAAAGCCAGCGATCCCCATATTCCAAGGCCAGGCTGATGCGTAACATATGGCAAAGTGTTTATACAAGCCAAGAGCTTGAGAAGGTATGTGAATAAATACAAAGGAGTCACTTTCTATGGCTGCCACGTGTGTGGAAAGATAGTCACCCATGTAACCAGCTAAAAAGCCATGTCATGAGCCAGCCATACACTTGAGAAACCATACGAAAGTCAATTATGTGATCAAGTCTTTGCTAAAAAACCTGGTTTTTCGGGGCACCTGGGTGGCTCCGTCGGTTAAGCGATCGACTTCGGCTCAGGTCATGATCTCAGGGACCATGGGTTCGAGCCCCGCGTCGGGCTCTGTGCTGCCAGCTCAGAGCCTGGAGCCTGTTTCGGATTCTGTGCCTCCCTCTCTCTCTGACCTTCCCCCCCGTTCATGCTGTCTAAAAAATAAAGATACGTTAAAAAAAATTAAAAAAAAAAAAAAAAAGCTGGTTGTTCATCCAGAATCGCAAGCATTGGGGTGAAAAAAAAAACCCCATAAATGTGATGTATGTTATCTACAACTTACAACTTCTGCTAATCTCAGAATTCATGCAGGGACACATGGCAGTAAGAAGCCATAGGTCTATGACAAAGGTATGCCCACACCAGCACACTGGCCTATCAGGTCATAGGAATACTAGACAGAAGCCCTTCGTGTGTCATACCCACAGACAGGCATGCATTGTCTCTAGTTTTCCTCTCACACACATGTAGGAAAAAACCATAAATAGGTGATTATCTGTGGAAGAACTCCAGTTCAACCAAAACCACTGATCTCATCGCCAAGAAAGGCTCGGGGCCCCGTGGGTTAAGCGTCCGACTCTTGGTTTCAGCCGAGGGCGTCGCCACAGCCTGATACCCTGCATTGGGCTGTGCTGGGTGTGGAGCCTGCTCGAGATTCTCTCTCTCCTTGCCCCCCGCACCCCCGCCTGTGCTCGCTTGCAGCGCGTCCTCTTCCTCTCTCTAAAAAGGAAAGGGGCGCCTGGGTGGCTCAGTCGGTTAAGCGTCTGACTTCAGCTCAGGTCACGATCTCGCAGTCTGTGGGTTCGAGCCCCGCGTCGGGCTCTGGGCTGATGGTTCAGAGGCTGGAGCCTGCTTCCGATTCTGTGTCTCCCTCTCTCTCTGCCCCTCCCCCGTTCATGCTCTGTCTCTCTCTGTCTCAAAAATAAATAAACGTTAAAAAAATTAAAAAAAAAATAATAAAAAAAAAAATAAAAAGGAGAAAAAAACAGAGAAATAAAGAAAAAGAAGAAAAAGGAAAAAGGAAGAAGAAAGGCTAGACTGCAGGGGAAGAAGGCAGAGTAGGAGGATCCTCAGCTCATTGCCTCCTACGGACACAGCGAGACAGACACATCCATGTATGCGCCTAACTCTGCAAATGGCCTGGAGACTGGTGGATCTTCCAGTTAATCGTAGAGAAGAGGCCACATCAAAAAACACAGGAAGGCAGAGACGCAGCTGGGAACCCAATCCACGGTAAGACCACCCACCAACAGGAGAGACACCACAAGCCCACACAACCAAGAGCAGACCCCACACCTGGGGTGCCCCCGCCACTGGGGACCCACACTGGGAAGATGACTCCCTTTAACGTCTGGCTTTGAAAAACAGTTGGTTTGTTTTTTTTTTTTGTTTTTTTGTTTTTTTTTTTTAACGTTAATTTATTTTTCAAAGAGAGAGAAAGAGCACGAGCAGGGGAGGAACAGAGACAGAGAGGGGGACACAGAATCCGAAGCGGGCTCCGGGCTCCGAGCTGTCGGCACAGAGCCCGACGCGGGGGCTCGAACCCACAAAAGCGAGATCGTGGCCTGAGCCAGAGTCGGACGCTCAACTGACTGAGCCACCCAGGCACCTCCCTCCCCTTTTTTAAATTATTTGTTCTTGAGAGAGAGAGAGAGGGAGGACAACCAGTTTGGTTTAATTTTGAGAGCTTTAAAAATCAGAGGGCTTACCTCCAGCAGAACAGGAGGGCTCTAAGAAACGGAGTCCCTGCCCTTCAAGAGTCAAATAACTGCCCCCGAGACACAGCACAGAAGCGGCAGTTTGAAAAGCGTGTGGGGCTTATGTGAAGGAGAGGTGTTGACTAATCCTAGAACATGCTGGAGGGGCAGGGATCTCCGGGAAGTATCTCCAGGAAGACAAGTGCTAGTGGGCGCCATTTTCCTTCTCCTCCCCCAGCCTAGATAGCTGGAAGCCCATGGTCCCCCACGGACTCATCCCATCCGACCCACGTGCCAGAGTAAGTGTCCCCTCCAAAGCAGCTCCTGCCCTGCCACAACCTCAGGCAGCCCTAGCAGGGACCAGTGCCACTCCCAAGTGACTCCTGCCCTCGGGAGAGGTGGTACAACCCCACACGCCAGAAGTTTCCGCAGCCTTGCTTCTTAGCTGGCTGCCCAGGGAGCAAACCCTGATGGTTGGTGCATCTGTAACTGTGGCCTAGAGGCTAATTACAGACACCGAGGCGGACTGCCAGCCTTGTCCACCGAAGAGCTCACGGGGGCCTCAGACCTGTCGACAACGCGGGGACCAAAGCCAGGGCAGTGCACCCATAGCCGTCGAAGGAGCTCACTGCAGCTGGCTCAGCCGAAGACGATCGGGGCCCAGCTACAACCGTATTGTCTGTGTAGCCCACAGAACGGATACCCCACGGAGCACCTGATTCTGCCGACTGGGGGGTGGGGGATGGTAGGCCACAAGAAACAACAAGGCCACTGCTTTCAAGAGACCAACACAGAAAGAAAGACCAAACAGAGACGGAGGAGTATTTCCAAAACAAAAGAACAAGACAAAACCAGAGTAGAAGAGCGAAATGAAACGGAGAACACCGATGTGCCTGGTCCAATTCAGAGTAACGGTCAATGGTCATCAAGATACTCACTGGACTGGAGAAAAGGTTGGGAGATCCCAGTGACAACTTCAGCCACGAGACGGAAATGTAAAGAAGAGCCAGTCAGAGATGAAGAATTCAACAAATGCAATTAAAAACAATACACGAGAAGGACTTGACAGCAAATCAGAGGATACAGAAACAACCGGGCGGCCATCTGGAAGACGGGAGAATGGAAAGCAACCGAGCTCAAGAGCAAAGGCCAGGCCAAGAATGCAAAACGGGAACGCGGCGAGTGAAGTCGGCAACGTCATCCAGCACAGCCACGTCTGCGTGACAGAGGTCCCAAAAAGAGGAGCGAGAAGAAAACTTGCTTCAAGAAGTAATACCTGAAAACTTTCCAAATTACCGCGGAAGGAAAAAGACCACCAGATCCAAGGGGGAGAGAGAGCCCTGGATGAAATCAATCCCAGGAGGTCCACACCAAGACACGTAACAATGAAAATGGCAAAAAGCCATGATCGAGAAAAAACTTGACAAGTGGTAAGAGAAAAGGGCAATTCCATCACATACAAGGGAAGGCCCCTAAGGCCGTCAACTGCTTTTTTTCAGCACTTTGCCAGCCAGAAAGGAGCGGCAAGATATATCCTCTGTGCTGACAGGAAAATACCTACAACCAAGAACACTTTTCTGGGCAAGGTTAGCACTCAAACTAAAAGCAGAGAGAAAAAGTTTCCCCAGCAAAAAGATGAAGAGTTCATCATCACTAAAGGAGCCTTGTAAGAAATATTAAAGGAGATTCTTTAAGGGAAAAACCCCAAGTAGAAAATTATGCAAGGAAAAAAATTGCACACGTAAAAGCAAACATAAAGGTAGGCGATTAATGACTTATAAAGCCGATAGGGAGCATAAAACACAACAGTAGCAAAATCAAGAAGCCCTACAAAATGTAGTCAAGGAATACACACAAGAAAAGATGTAAAACGTGACATCAGACTGGTAAAATGCAGAGGGGGGAGTAAAAACGCAGTGCTTTTCGGGGCAACCGGGTGGCTCAGTCGGTTAAGCATCTGACTTCGGCTCAGGTCGTGATGTCGTTGTTAGGGGTTTGAGCCCCACGTCGGGCTCTGTGCTGACAGCTCAGAGCCTGGAGCCCGCTTCAGATTCTCTGTCTCCCTCTTTCTGTGTCCCTCCCCTGCTCCGCGCTCTCTCTCTCTCTCACAAACATTAAAAACATTAAACGTAAAGGAACTGAATGCTCCAATCAAAACACTGAATGGTTAAAAAAACCAGACCCACGTATAGGTTGGCTACAAGAGATTCACTACATACCTAAGGACACATACAGACTCAAAGTGCAAGGTTGGAAAAACATAGCATACAAATGGGAGTGGAAAGAAAAAAAAAAAAAGGGAGGGGTAGCAATACTTAACATCAGGTAAAGAAGGAGGACATTATGTAACAACAGAAATATCAATCCATGTACAGAACAGAGGAGCACCTAAATACATAAAGCAACTTTTAACAGATCTAAAAGGACAGAGGAAGAAAGTGACAGTAATAAAGTAATAATAGGGGACTTTCGCACCCCACTTACATCAATGGATAGATCATCCCAATATAACATCAAGGCAACGGTGGCTTTGAACGGCAGATTAAACCAGATGGAGCTAACAGATCTATAGAAATATTCCATCCTAAAGCAATAGAATGCACATTCTTTTCAAGTGCACGTAGAACATTCTCCAGGAGAGATCACATGTTAGGACACAAAACAAGTCTCAATATATTTAAGACTGCCATCACACCAAGCATCTTCGGCAACCGCAACAGTATGGAACTAGAAATCAATTACAGGGGAAAAAATCCGGAGAAAACACAAATGCATGCAGACCAAACATGCTACTCAACAACAATCAGGTCAACAATGCGATCAAAGAGGAATTAACAAAATACATGGAGACAAATGAAAACGAAAACCTAAGTGTCCAAAATATTTGGGATGTAGCACATGCTGTTTTAAGAGGAAACTTTACGGCGACACAGGTCTACTTTAAGAAACCAGAAAAACCTCCAACAAGCTAACCTTACACCTGAGGGACCTGGAAAAAGAAGAATAACGCCCAGAGCTAGTATAACGAAGGAAATAATGACGATCGAGTGGAATAAATACAGACTAAAAAAAAAAACAATACAGAAGAGCAATGAAACCAAGAGCTAGTTCTTTTGATAAATGAATGATTGATAAACCTTTAGCCAGGCTCATCAAGAAAGAAAGAGAGATGGGGCGCCTGGGTGGCTCAGTCGGTTGGGCGGCCGACTTCGGCTCAGGTCATGATCTCGCGGGTCCGTGAGTTCGAGCCCCGCGTCGGGCTCTGTGCTGATGGCTCGGAGCCTGGAGCTTGTTTCAGATTCTGTGTTTCCCTCTCTCTGACCCTCCCCCGTTCATGCTCGGTCTCTCTCTGTCTCAAAAATAAATAAACGTTAAAAAAAAAAAAATTTAAAAAAAAAAGAAAGAAAGAGAGAGGACTGAAATAAACGAAATGAAGGTGGAGAGGGGCGCCTGGGTGGCTCAGTTGTTTGGGTGTCTGACTCCTGATTCTGGCTCAGGTCATGATCTCATGGTTTATGAGGTCGAGCCCCAAGTCAGGCTCTGTACTGACAATGCAAAGCCTGCTTGGGATTCTCCCTGCATCTCTCTGCCATTCCTCTGCTCACACACTCTCTCTCTCTCTCAAAAAGAAAATAGGCAGGGGCGCCTGGGTGGCGCAGTCGGTTAAGCGTCCGACTTCAGCCAGGTCACGATCTCGCGGTCCGTGAGTTCGAGCCCCGCGTCAGGCTCTGGGCTGACGGCTCGGAGCCTGGAGCCTGTTTCCGATTCTGGGTCTCCCTCTCTCTCTGCCCCTCCCCCGTTCATGCTCTGTCTCTCTCTGTCCCAAAAATAAAAATAAAAAACGTTGAAAAAAAAAAAAAAAAAAAAGAAAAGAAACATTAAAAAATAAAAAAAGATAGGCTTTGAAAAAAACGAAATAAACGTGGAGAAATAAGTAACAATGGCTACCAAGAAATACAAAGAATTGTAAGAGGATGTTATGAAAAATTATATGCAAACAGATTGGACAACCTAGAAGAAGTGGATAAATTCCTAGGAATGTACAATCCTTCAAAAGTGAATCAGGGAGCAAGAGAAAATTTCAACAGACCAATTGCTAGTAATGAAATTGAACGGGAATAAAAAAACTCCCAACAAACAGAAGTTTAGGATCACATGGTTTCAAAGGTAAATTCTAGCCAACATGTAAAAAAGAATACCTATTCTCCTCAAACTCCTCCAAAAAATTAAAAAGGAAGGAAAATAGCCAAATTCGTTGTGTAAGGTCAGCATTACTCTAATACCAAAACCAAAGACATTACAAGGAGGAAAACTACAGACCGATATGTCTGATAAACACAGATGCAAGAATCTTCCTTGAAATAGTAGCAAACTGAATTCAGCAATACATTAAATCATCATTCACCAAGATCAAGCAGGATTCATTCCAGAGATACTAAGGTGGTTCAAAATTGATTAATCAACGAATGTGACGCATCGCACTAGCAAGAGGAAAGATGAAAACCATCTACCATCTAATCGTCTCAATAGATGCAGAAAAACCACTTGACAAAATCCAACGTGTATTTATGACACAAACTCTGAGCAAAATGAGTTTAGAGGGACCGCGCCTTAACGTAATCAAGTCCATACTGGAACTGTTGTTATTTTTAATGGGCATTTAAGAGTTTCATTCTAATCAGTATCAAGAAGCGTACGGAAAAATGAAGAGGTGATGTGGGATGGGACTGTCCTCGTTTAGGAACCTGTGAGACACCATTACGGGACCTACCCAGGTTACCATCAAGCAAATGGTACCTTTCCTACCTTACCAAATCTTGTCCATTTTATTTTTAATGCGATAGGGTAGTTCTCTAGGGCCCAGAAAGTTACAATTTCTGACGATCTATCCCAGAACATTTTCATCTCAGAAGTGAGTCAATATGCTAGTTTCCAAGAGCAAATACGAATTACCCTTAGGATTAACGTTTAGGTACAAAGAACCGAAGCTTACCCGCTGAACAGCTATGATGAACCAAGCATCGCATTCATGCCTCCGTTTGTGTTTACTCTCTAAAATAACCATAGTCCTCGACTTATAAGCACACAAACTGTATACATCGATTTTATGCCACACAATTTCTTCCAACGGTGTTTTGTCTTTGTTAGAGGATCTTCTCCAAACTGCTTTGTTTCATTCAAGCTCAGTCACCTCATCTGTGAAATATGGATAGTAACAGCACTCCATTTCCCTGGGTTGTTGCGAAGGGGAAATGAATTACTGTATTTGAGGCCCACAGAATAGTTCCTAGTATAATCTAAATCCTCAAAAGCTGTTGGCTATTATCATTATGTCCTTTTTACTTTAAAAACGCTATTCTTATTAGGAAACCTATGAAGCAAACTTTCAGAACCGAAGGGAGAAATCGTTCAGCAAACAGTTGGAGACTTCAGTCCAACATCGTATGTTATGAATAAAACATCCAGACAGAAACTCAATAAAGAAATTGAGAAAAGGAACAACATTATCAACTATCTACACTCGACAGACACAAAGAACACTCCATCCAACAACCCTGGAAAATACGGTCTTCACAGGTGCACGTGGAACCTTCTCCAGGATGGATCATATGTGAGGTCACACAACAAGTCTCAATAAATTTTAAAAGACTGAAACCACAGAAAGTATCTTCTCCAACCACGATGGAGTAAAATTAGTCATTACATAAAAAAAAAAAAAAAGGAAAACTGGAAAATTCACAAGTATGTGGAAATGCACACTCTTCAACAACCAGCGCATCAAAGAAGAAATCACAACGGAAAAGAGGAAATCCTTAGAGATGAATCAAAAAGAAAATACAACTACCAAAGCTTTTTTTTTTTTAACAATTAAGATTTGGGGGTTTTGGGTTAAGCAGCAAAAGCTGATACAGTGACTTGGTAGTTGTATTTTCTTTTTGATTCATCTTTAAGGATTTGGAGGAAGTTAGAGCCATCAGTACCTGTCTTAGGAAAAAAAACCTTGCCAAGATCTCAAGTCAGTAAGCTAAATTTCCACTTTCAGGAATATAAGAAGAACAAACTAGATGAAAAGCTTGCAGAAGAAAGTAAATAATACAGACTGAAGCAGAGATAAACCAAGTAGAGAATACAAAAATAGGCGAAACAACGAGACCAAAATTTGGCGCTCTGAAAAGAAAAATAAACTTCAGAAACCTTTAGGTGTAACGACAAAGGAAAGAAAAGAAATCAAAGTATGTAAACGAAGACATTAAAGAGGACACAAACTAATGAAAAGACATTCCATGCTCACGGACTGGAAGAATTACCATCATTAACGTGTCTGTACTACCCAAAGCCACCTCCACTTTCAATTAAATCCCTATCCACGTGCCGACATTTGCAACAGAACTAGAAGAAATAATGCCACAATCAGTATGGGACCAATAAAGACCCCGAATAGCTAAAGCAAACTTAAGACAGAACAAAGCTGGGAACATCACAATCCCAGATTTCACGATATACTACAAAGCTGTAGTCATCAAAACAGTATGATACGGGCACAAAAAAGAGACACGTAGATCAAAGGAACAGAATAAAAAGGCCAGAAATAACCCCATGCTTATATGATCCATTATTCTACAACAACAGAGGCCCGGTTAAAATGGGGCACCTGGGTGGCTCAGCCCATGAAGCGTCTGAGTCTTCCGCTCAGGTCACGATCTCACGGTTCGTGAGTTCGAACCCTGCGTCCGGCTCTGCCCTGTCAGCGGAGCCTGCTTGGGGCTCTCTCTCTCTGGCTCTCAAAAGACAAAGAAAAAGAAAAAGACCAAGAAAACTTAAAGTTGCATGTTCTCCCAACTTAGCCGGCCAGGCGCCCCTTGAATAAACCTTTCTACAAAGAAAAGAGACAAATGGCCAAGAAGCACATGGAAAGATGTCCAACGTTACCGATTATTAGGGAAATGCAAACTAAAATCACAGCGAAGATACAACCCTCAAACCTACTAGGATGGCTATTTACAAAAAACCAAACAAAAACAAAAACAAAAACAACCCAGAAAATACCAAGTGCTGCCGAGACTAAGGAGAAAATGGAGCACTTGTTTTGCCAGCAAATGTCCACCGGTGCAGCTGCGCTGGGAAGCCGTCTGGTGGGTCCTCAGGAAGCAAAACATGGAGGCACCCGGGGGGCTCAGCTGGTTGAGCAGCCGACTCTTGATTTTGGCTCAGGTCATGAGCCTCCGACGGTGAGGTCGAGCCCTGCGCATCGGGCTCTGCACTGAGTGTGCAGCCTGCCTAAGGTTCTCTTTCTCCCTCTGCCCCTTTCCCCTACTTGTTCTCTCAAAGAAAAAGGAAAACACACAAAATACACTATGACCCGCCAAATCCAGTCCTGGGCATGCGCTCCAAAGGAATTGAAGAGACCCTCAAACAGTTACTTGCACACCAATGATCCGTGCGGCATTATTCACGACGGCCCAAAACACGGAAACACCAGCAGAGGAATGTGGTATATCCATTCAACAGATACTGCGCCCATCGTTTAAAAAAATTTTTTTAAGGTTTTTATTGTTTATTTACAAATTTTTTTTAAACGTTTCTTTGTTTTTGAGAGACAGAGCGTGAAGGAGGAGAGGGAGACACGGAATCCGAAGCAGGCTCCAGGCCCTGAGCTGTCAGCACAGAGCCCGACGCGGGGCTCGAACTCACTAACCGCGAGATCATGACCTGAGCCAAGGTCAGACGCTGAAGTGACTGAGCCACCCAGGCACCAACTCACCTGTTTTGTTTTTTCTTAAAGGAATGAAGTTCTGATACATTCTACAACATCGATGAACCTGGAAAACGTTATGCTAATTGAAATAAGTCAAACAAAACGGCAAATATCGTATCGTTCCACTTACATGAAATATCTAGTGTAGGCCAAATTAATCAAGACACAAAATAGACTTCATGCTACCGGGGGAACGCTCGAGGATTACAGAGTCTCCATTAAAAGTGAGGAGAATTTTGGGGCGCCTGGGTGGCTCAGTTGGTTAAGCGGCCGACTTCGGCTCAGGTCACGATCTCGCGGTCCGTGGGTTCGAGCCCCACGTCGGGCTCTGTGCTGACAGCTCGGAGCCTGGAGCCTGTTTCAGATTCTGTGTCTCCCTCTCTCTCTGCCCCTCCCCTGTTCATGCTCTGTCTCTCTCTGTCTCAAAAATAAATAAACGTTAAAAAAAAAAAATTAAAAAATAAAAAAATAAAAAAAAATTTAAAAAAAATTTAAAAAAAAGTGAGGAGAATTTTTGGAGACAGTGATGATGGCTGCACAGCACTGTCAATGTTATTAATGTCCCTTAATGGTACACTTTAACATGGTTAACAAGAGGCACCTGGCTAGCTCAGTCAGAGGAGCATGATCACAGGGTTGTGAGTTCGAGCCCCACGTTGGGTGTAGAGATTACTTAAAAATAAAAGCTTAAAAAATGGCTAACAAGGTAAATTTTGTTACTTTTATCACGATAGAAGATGAAAAAAAAATTAAAAATGCAAATTATCAGGTCCCACTGTCAAGAAGGCTGACTGAGGAGATCTCAAGAAGGGCCCAGAATGTTCATTTTAGGAAGCCACTCTTCCCCAAGCGATTCTGATCCAGGGAGCACAAAGATCTCACCGGGAAACATGCTAGTATTTCCTCTGTCATAAATGGCAGCTGAGTCCCTTCGTCCATGGGACTCGTACATTTGCCTCTTCTACCGAAACTTCTTATTTCAATGTTAAAAAGAAGGAAAACGTATTTTTTTAATATTGATTTATTTTTCGGAGGCAGAGACACGGAGCGTGAGCAGGGGATGGGGAGAGGAGAAACAGAGGGAGACACAGGATCAGAAGTGGGCTCCCAGCTCTGAGCTGTCAGCAGAGAGCCTGATGTGGGGCTCGAACTCATGAACAACGAGATCATGACCTGAGCCGAAATCGGACCCTGTACGGACTGAGCCACCCAGGTGCCCCCATACCTTATTTTTATCAGAGATGATAATTTCTTAACATTCTACCAAGTTCTGTTTGTTTAAAAGAGTAGAGAGTAACCAGTAATGGTCTTTTGATGCCCTTTTCCACTTCCCAGAGATCACCACTGTTACAATATATGGTGTGTCCTCTAGAGAAGAAAAGGAAAGTCCTCTGCTGCAGGCCTTCTCGGAGTATTGAATATGCTAATTTGCACCAGGATTCTCCAAAAGATGGGGACGTGGGGATCTCTAAAGACTTCTGGATCATGAGTCCTATTTCTTCCTGATTGATATGCGCAGAATCAGTGTTCCATGAATTACTCTTTGGGACAGGCTAAACCAAGTATCATATACACATATATCTGTCCCAGATATTGCCAGATAGCACTCGGCATTTTTTCAGTCCCTTCTCTATGCCTTCTTCTATTATAAGAACTTGAATTTTTATGCAACAGATAGCCTTCCATTAAGGCACTGGATGCAATTCCCCTTTAGCAAATTCATGTGGCATTTGGATGGCTGAGGAGAGAGAAATCTTGCAGCAGGGTGGCTCAGAGTTTCCAGCACATGTGAGTTCTTGGAGTGGCCAGATTCCACGCATCACTATTGACACACCAGCTGTGCGGGGAGCAGGCTATGAAATCTAGATGCTTATTTGGCATCTCCTGGACTTTCATTTCTGGCACGCAGTTGATCTAGAAGGTGATGCAGACCCTCTGGACTTCCACACTTCCAGCTCTCCCAATGCCCGTGTGAGCATCTAACTGCCTCTATGAAATAACTTTCGGTTGGTGTCACTCCAGCGGTTGCCGTTTCCAGCTGCAATGCTACAATTTCTGAAATACTCATTTCAGAGCGTTTAAACTTTTATTATCTAGCATTGCTTTCTTTCCTGCCAAATTCAAGTTATCTCTAGCAATAACTATTTCAGGTGATACATTTCAAAATGCTAAGGAAAGCAATATATATATATATTAACAGGCTTTGATACAGTCCAAAATAAGTCAATACCATGATTTCTTTACATCACAAGAGATTTCCTCTGTCCCATGAAAGTATTTTTTTTTCCCCCTTGATCCAGACTATGTCCCAAACCCCAGCCAGAGAAGTTGGCATACCACATCCATAAAATGCTGACATCAGCTCCGTGAAAATCCCCAATGTAAAAGATGTGTCTTTAAAATATGGTTGGAGGGGCGCCTGGGTGGCTCAGTCGGTTGAGCATCTGACTTCGGCTCAGGTCATGATCTTACAGTTTGTGGGTTTAAGCCCCGCATCGGGCTCTGTGCTGGCAGTGCGGAGCCTGGTTGGGATCTGTCTCCCTCTCCCTCTGTCCCTCCCTGCTTGTTCTCTCTCTCAAAACGAAACAAAACAAAGAAAAGCTTAAAAAGAAAAAAAAGGAAACAGAATGCTCTGTAATGCTGACTTTCAAAACTCTTAATTAGACCCAAGTGAATTTCCTGTTAATACAGGGAATCATAAAAATTTCCACTCCAATTTAAAAAAAATTTTAACTTATTTTGAGAGAGAAAGACACAGTGCGATCGTGGGCGGGGCAGAGAAAGAGAGAGAGAGAGAGAGAGGGAGGGAGAGAGGGAGGGAGGGAGAGAGGGAGGGAGGGAGAGAGAGAGAGGGAGGGAGGGAGAGAGAGAGGGAGGGAGAGGGAGAGGGAGAGAGAGAGAGAGAGAGAGGAGAGAGAGAGAGAGAGAGAGAGAGAATCCCAAGCAGGCTCCACATAGTGCAGAGCTGGACGCGGGGCTCAAACTCACAAAACTGCGAGATCATGAGCTGAGCTGAAACCAAGAGTTGGACGCTTAACTGAGCCACCCAGGCGCCCTTCCACTCCAATTTCTAAAGTTAATAACAGATATTTCCTACTAAACGACATACTGAAATTATTTCATTACTCCTTTGTCAGTTCTAACGGTTTTTTTAAACTAAGGTGCTTAATCCCACCAGTAAAAAGAAAGAAAAATTATGTACCACGATAGAGGTGTTAATTATCACTACAAGAGCAATCTTATTACTATATGTGAATGTATCAAAGTAAATATAAGTAAATGTATCAGAGACCAGAGCCTGCTTCGAACTCTGCGTTTGTCTTTCTCTCTGCCCTTTGCCTGTTCGTGCTCTCTCAAAAATAAGTAAACATGAAACATTTTTTAAAACTGAATTAAAGATGTGAACATAAGACCTTTAACCATAAAACTCCTAGAGGCAAAGAGGAGATAAGCTCCTGGACATCGGTCTCAGTGATGATTTTTTGGATCTGAGACCAAAAGCAAAGGCAACAACAACAAAAAATAGAACAAGTGGGACCCACCTCAGACAAAAAAGGGAGCCATCCACAAAATGAAAAGGCAATGTACTGAGCGGGAGAAAATATTCACCAATCATGTATTTGGTGAGGGGTCGATAACCAAAATATATGAAGAACTCCTTCAATTCAAAGGAAAGTCAATAATCCAAGTTAAAAATGGGCACACGTGGGGGCGCCTGGGTGGCGCAGTCGGTTAAGCGTCCGACTTCAGCCAGGTCACGATCTCGCGGTCCGTGAGTTCGAGCCCCGCGTCAGGCTCTGGGCTGATGGCTCGGAGCCTGGAGCCTGTTTCCGATTCTGTGTCTCCCTCTCTCTCTGCCCCTCCCCCGTTCATGCTCTGTCTCTCTCTGTCCCAAAAATAAATAAAAAACGTTGAAAAAAAAATTAAAAAAAAAATAAATAAAAATGGGCACACGTGAAGAGACATTTTCCCACAGAAAACATGCAGACGGCCAGCAATCCACGAAAAGACACTCGCTGCCCCTCATCATCAGGGAAATGTCAATCCAAACCGCAACGAGAACTTACTGTACACCTGTCCGGACGGCTAGAATCAAAAGGGCAAGAAATAACAAGGGTTTGTGAGGGTGTGGAGAAAAGGGAATCCTCACGTGCTGTTGGTAGCAATGGAAGTGGGTATAACCACCCTGGAAAACAGTGTGAAGCTTCGTCCAAAATTTAAATTTTTTTTTTTTTAACGTTTATTTATTTTTGGGACAGAGAGAGACAGAGCATGAACGGGGGAGGGTCAGAGAGAGAGGGAGACACAGAATCCGAAGCAGGCTCCAGGCCCTGAGCCGTCAGCACAGAGCCCGACGTGGGGCTCGAACCCACGAACCGTGAGATCGTGACCTGAGCCGAAGTCGGACGCTCAACCGACTGAGCCACCCGGGCGCCCCTATTAGCTTTTTAAACGAATGGGGACAACTCTGATTCATTCCCCAGTCATAGAAGTCACAGTGCTGTTCTACACGAACACCCTAGTGTGCGTGAACCAGAATTTATGAATGGGGGGGCCCAGAAGTCAGCATTTTAACAAAACTCCAAGGATAGTTCTACTTTCCAGCCAAGGATGAGAAACGACTAGACTAGGCTAGCCTATTTAGAAAGTCTGAGCACCAGCATTTTATCCTCCCGATACATTGCGTATCTCAAATACCCGCGATCTAGTGAAATACCAGAGATCCTGTGTGCACGAAGCAACGGTCTCGATAATTTGACTTCGCCGCTTCTGTGCGAGTGAGGCTTACTCCCTACGAGTCTTTTAAGTGTATCTTCATCGGAAATAAGTCATCAACTTGGTTGAATCACAGGGTCATCAGAACATATTTGGCCTGAAGTACCTTTAAGCCATTAAGTCTCTTTTTCAACTCTGACAAATTCTATGCTGTTGTTGGCACAAGAAAGGGTCAAATTCAGAGCACTCCTTCTTTCTCCCTTTTGTTTCATGTACACACACACACACACACACACACACACACAGTTTTTAATTTTACCTTCAGAATTCTGGCTTGGTTTTTGATCATCAGTTATTGGGACTGCTATAAACACGTTATGTTGAAGCAATGAACAAGCTCTCCAGGGGCGAACATTCTAGATTTTCTCTCCCTTACGTGAAAACGTAACTGAGCATTTGGGCTACCTTGGGGCTAGGCCTTCAAGCTTCTCCTGGTTAGGTAGATTTAAGCAACATCTCTCTACCGTCTAATTTCAGGCCCTGATTTATATACTGCAGAGGCAACAACTCAGGACTAAAGAAAAACTCAACCAGGGTCCCCAGAGGTGTTTTATAGACACATAAACCTGTGCACAGTGCCCGGCAACCAAGAGATGCTTAATAAAGACTCGGGCCAAAGATTGTCAAGGATATTTGGGTTAATGAGTGTAGCCGGCTTCCGGGAGTGGGGGTAGGGAACGGACAATAACCATGTTTTATGAAGGAACATCAAGATCACGGAGAGACTGTATCACAAGGGACACAGAAGCTTGGGACCACCAAGCCGGTTGCAGGTAAGGGTTGAAAGGAAGCGATGGCTTTGACCCTCGGGCTGAAAGGCAGCCCCAGGGCAGCTCTGGACTAAGCCACCAAGGAGGTATGCTGTCCCCTGACAACGAAGGGGGCATGCGTGAACTAAACTAACAGCAACGTTTTCAGGTGCGGGCACCCTCGTACGGGGTCACCCTCCTACTGAGAAAAACACAGACAAAGAGAGTGCCCTGTGTCTTTTTTTTTTCTGGAACCTCAATGGTGGGAGCAATGTTTAAGTTTCCTGGCAGAACTGTGGATACTCGGGAAGGGTCTTGACGATTTCCACAAACATGTGGTCGGCTAGCGCCCTGTAACGGTCCCACGGGATTCATTTTCCATCTCTTCCATGGTTATAGAAACCCCCGAGTTCAAGTTTACGGCAAAAAAAAAAAAAAAAAAAGAAAAGAAAAGTGGATGGCTTCTGTTTGTGGTAGGTACCAGGGGTTTTATCGTCTAAAAGAGATTTTTTTTTTTTCTCCGCACTATTCCCACCTACTTCAGAATTTCTACCATATTACCATACGAGGGATTTTACTAGTATGCTAAAACGCAAAGCTGAAGAAAAGGTTTGGACATCAGTCTGGATTTGAAAACAAACGTGCACAGGTAAATAAACACAAGATTAAGTGGAACAACCCCCGAGAAAGACCAGTAGGCGCAATTCGGACACTATCTACCCAAAGAGAGCAGAGGGTCCCACAGATCAAGAGCTCAGTCCCGAAACGATGCCCTGCCCCTTCAGACACCTGTCCCAAGTCCAACTCTTCTGCCCGACTGGCCGTCCGTCGGAGGTTCCCACGACCCGCTTGGGAGATTCAATTAGTTTGCCAGAGCAGCTCCCAGAACTCAGACATCTTCCTTCCCACACGAGCAGTGTGTTAAATAAGGACAGGACTCGGCACCAGCCGGATGGAGGAGACGCTCCGGCCAGCACACGACTTTCCCTCAAGGTCCAGCTTTTCACCAGTTCAAAACCTCTCTGAACCCCACCTTTCGGGTCTTTACGGGGGCTTCTTTACATAGGCAGGAATGATTCACTCATTGGCCACTGAACTTCAGTCTCCAGCCTTTCTCCTCTCCCCCCGGGATCAGGGGGTCAGATTGAAAGATTCAACTAACTCTCCCATCGCCTGGTTGCTTCCCCCTGGCGATCAGCTCCCTTCTTTAGGGGCTTTCCCCCAAATCACTTCATTAGCATAACAAAGTGCTCTTATCACAGGAAATTCCAATGCTTTTAGGAGCTCTGTACCCAGAAAGGGACAAAGACCAAATACGTAGTTCTCATGCTAAATCAAAATATCACAACTAGTAAGAAAATATTTTAATATTTTCGGCCCGTTGGCCAATTTATGTTAATGATGCTATGTAAAAAAGTACATAAATCTTCAGTATACAATTGGAACAATTCTACATATATAGGCATTCATATCATCACCAACCACATCAAGAGACGGAACGTTTCCGGCACCTACGAGGCTCCTTTGTGACCTTTTTCTGTTCGTTCTCCCCCAAGGGTCATCATTATTTTATTATCATCAATCGATTTTTCGCATTTTGAACTTCATATGAAGAAATGATACGGATTGGGTGTGTGTTTTGTTTTGCTTTGTTTTGAGGAGAGGACAATTTTTTGGGTTTTTAAAATTTTTTTTTAACGTTTATTTATTTTTGAGACAGAGACAGAGCATGAATGGGGGAGGGTCAGAGACAGGGAGACACAGAATCTGAAACAGGCTCCAGGCTCTGAGCTGTCAACACAGAGCCCGATGCGGGGCTCGAACTCACGGACCGCGAGATCATGACCTGAGCCCAAGTCAGCCGCTTAACCGACTGAGCCACCCAGGCGCCCCTGTTTTTGTTTTTTTAATGTTTCTTTACCCTTGAGAGGGAGGGACAGAGCACCAGCAGGGGAGGGGCAGAGAGAGAGGGAGACCCAGAATCCGAAGCAGGCTCCAGGCTCCCAGCTGTCAGCACAGAGCCCGACGCGGGGCTCGAACTCACAGACCGCGAGATCATGACCTGAGCCGAAATTAGACACTTAACCGACCGAGGTACCCAGGCGCCCCATTGTGGAGAGGACAGTTTTAACTAAGAATACTGTAGCCCAGAGGACATGACATGGGCTAGGCGGGTGACGGGTAGTAAGGAGGGCACTTTTTATGTTGGGCACTGCGAGTGACGAATGAATGAATTTCACTCATGAAACCAATAGGACACTGTAGCCTCCCTAACTGGGATTTTAAAAATTCCCCCCAGAACCCTTCTCATAGCAGGTAAGGAAAACACTCTGCCTAGTTGAAAAGAGGGATTTAGTTACAACTACAGGCTCATCGGCCGAAAGCGACTTTTCAATATTTCAGGGGGACACGGATGTATCTGCAGAAATAAATGGGATACAAGCTAGAGTCATTAAGACAGTTGCTCTGATTTGTGACTAGAGACCGGAAGCTTTTATGATCAGAACGCCCAGTCTGCACTGACGGGTCCCAAGGGTTTAAAGCAATTCTTGGTGATCGAAGGGGGGGACATGGTAGAAAAGAAGGTCCCCGAGCTCAGCTCGTCCCACAGACACAAGGGAACAGCGATACCGAGATGGGACACCAAGGCTCTTCTTTCCAGGAAGCAGCCTTATTCGTGCTGGAACCGGCTCAGCAGGCTAAGACCCCAAAAAAGGCTGAGCCCC